>NC_085020.1:565000-1165000 GCF_963692335.1 Osmerus eperlanus
TGATGTCAATGATGGTGACATATATCACTGAGACCAGTGTGACGAATGACATGTCTGTGCCTTTGTGTGTGTGTGTGTGTGTGTGTGTGTGTGTGTGTGTGTGTGTAGCTGTCACTCAGGGTTCAGTGGGCCTCAGTGTGACACTAAGGAGTACAACGTGTTGTACGTGGTTCCTGGTTCAGGGAAGCTGCGATACGTTCTCATCGCCTCCATCATCGGAGCCCTGCAGGTTGCCATCATCTGTGTGGTGGTGCTCTGCATCACTCGGTGGGTCTCTCTCTCACACACACACACACACACTCACACATCTGCACACATGCAAACACACATAAGTTGGACACACACATGAAGGCACTGAATGCCAGGATACACACCCTCACACACACACATTGCCTGCAGCCACTACACCCCCGTCTGACCTATGCAAAACATGACATTTAATAAAGTTTTTAAAGACCCATCACCAAGATAGCACTCTCCTGAGAGGAGGGTGGGAGGGTGGGTGGAGGAGAGGAGTTGAGGAGGGAGGGTGGAGGAGAGGAGGGAGATGAGGAGAGGAAGAGAGAAGGGAGAGGAGGAGAGGAGTTGAGGAGGGAGGGTGGAGGAGAAGAGAGGAGGGAGATGAGGAGAGGAAAAGAGAAGGGAGAGTGGAGGAGATGAGGAGGGAGGGTGGAGGAGAGGAGGAGGGAGGGTGGAGGAGAGGAGGGAGAGAGAGAAGCTGCAGCTGTGAAGTCCAGCTCCAGACATCAGTGTTAGAAGGTTACGTATCCTGATGGACCTAATGTCTCATTTATCCTCGAATAATCCTGATTTTCTATGTAGGTTAATCACATTACCAGAGTCAAGTGTGCAAGTGTCCCACTTTTGTAATATGTAGCAGACTACTCTAAACTAGTTTCTCATGGCTCCAACCTACTGCAATGTACACATCTTCTAAAGATGATGTCCATGTTGCTTCCTAGCATGTATGTGTTTGGGGAGGTGGCGCTAGACTAAAGGCAGTAGAGAATGCTCTCTTTCTAGAATGTTTGGTTCATTGAGGATGTCACCTGTGGTGAGTGAGTCTGTAGCAGACGTCATGCCTTCCTGCCTGACCAGCATCAGACATGCATTCACACTGTCAGCAAGTGTTACTGCAGCATGTGTATGCTTAGCAACCAACCATTTACTTTCAATGAATCATTTATTTGAGTGTCCTTTTCAGCAACGCTGCTGCTTGTTCCACCGGGTGGCAGCAAAGACCACTTTAAAGTTCTATTTGAAACCACTGAAACATTTGTAATGACACATATTGACAATGTCATATATATGGTTTCCAGACATAAAAGTCATTTTGGAACCTTGGAACAAAACTAATCCTTTATCACACACATTCCTCCTCTCTTCCCCCCTCCCTTATTACCCTGGTTTCCTGTCTGGGCAGGAAGTGCCCAAGGAGCAACAGGATAAACCGTCAGAAGCAAAACGCCACACACTACAGTTCAGAGAACACCATGCGAGCATCCACACGTCTCATCTGAGGCCAGGAGGGAGGGGCACCTCCACGCCCCGCCCTGCCCCCCGCCCTGCCCCCCGCCCTGCCCCCCGCCCTGCCCCCCGCCCTGCCTTGTAGTCTCCCGTAGCCCCAGAACTCAGCCTCAACTCTCCCCCTCAAGCCCAACCTGAACCTCCTGGGAACACAAGCCCAACCTGAACCTGAACTCTGGGTGGGGGGAGGGGGGGGCTGCCGCCCCCACCCCAGGACTGGTGGAGGGTGTGGTCGCACAAGGATGACTTGCTCATCACCACCCCCCCTATCTACCCCGCCCTCTAACCCTCACACCCGCCCCCCAGGAGAGTGTGAGGTGGAGGGAGGGGGTGAGGGTTAACTGGTGCTCTGGAGGTACGGAGGCAGTTGGGGGGTTGTGTGAAGGAGGGGGTGGAGGGAGAGAGAGATGGGTGTAGCTGTCTGGTTGTTAGTGTGAGTGTTTGGGGGGGTGGGGGGAATAGTGTTGTTTATTTGTAGAGGGACAGCAGAGTGGGGTTAGTGGGGGGGGTGGGGGGTGGGTACACATGATGCCTTGCACCTGTGGTAGAGAACACAAGGACATGCTCTCACAACTGTATCTTATGACCATGTATTACCGGGGTCCATTTCCAGTAGTTACTATTACATTGTCTTGATGGGGTCTTTTTCTGTAAATGTAAATAAATAATTTATATCACAAAACGGGTTTATCATTTTTTGCTACAGTTAAAACACAGAAAAAGTGAACACTCTCTCTCACACTCAATTGGTTCTCTTATCTGCATCCTGTAGGAGTTTGACAACATATCTTAAAACTAGGAAGGCTGTGTTGCCAAAACCTGAACATAAATAAATGCCCATAAATGCTTTCAGGTAAGTTTAAAATGTAATTGTTTGAATATTATTTTAAACATTACTCCTTCATCACTCTGTATGACCTGCATTCTTTATGTAGACTGTATTACACACACACTTGGGCATATACACACACACACTTGGGCATATACACACACACACTTGGGCATATACACACACAGTGTTACAGGTTGATCAGTTGTGCAGCATGTCCACTAGGGGGTGCTGGCGCTGTCCTCCCTGGAACACCATCAACTTCAGAAAAAGGTCAACATGGACTGTTTCCTGTTATGTTTGGAGTGCCACATGGACAGCTATGTCAGTATGCAAAGTCTGAACTAAAGTGGAATGTGTTTTTTACCAAGGTGAAGTGTCAAACAGCTTCTGTGACATCACTAACTGGTCCACAAAAGGATGTCACGCATGGAACTCTCCAACACTAAAATTATTTTCGGAAAGAAAACTCATTAGAGCTTCTGCATCTCCCAGACCACACAACCCAACCACATTCCTTGGAGAGGGGGGAATCAGGGGGGGGAATCACTGTTGGGTGGGCGGGGCACTTCCTAGTTCAACCAGAAGACAAGGCCTCAGACTGTCTGTCTTCTTATTTTTCAGCCGGAGGGGGCTCAGGAAGCTGTCTGCATGTCTTCCCTCTGACACACCCTGGGAATGTTATCTTTATCTCCCTCACAGTTCTCTGCCCGCTCGGTCTCTCCTCCCTCCCCCCTCTCCCTCCCCCCCCCTCTCCCTCCCTCCCCCCTCTCCCTCCCTCCCCCCTCCTCCCTCCCCCCTCTCCCTCCCTCCCCCCTCTCCCTCCCTCCCCCCTCTCCCTCCCCCCTCTCCCTCCCTCCCCCCTCTCCCTCCCCCTCCCCCTCCCCCCCTCCCTCCCCCCTCTCCCTCCCCTCCCTCCCTCCCCCTCCTCCCTCCCCCCTCTCCCTCCCCCCTCTCCCTCCCTCCCCCTCTCCCTCCCCCCTCTCCCTCCCCCCTCCCCCTCCCTCCCCCCTCTCCCTCCCCCCTCTCCCTCCCTCCCTCCCCCCTCCTCCCTCCCCCCTCTCCCTCCCCCCTCTCCCTCCCTCCCCCCTCCCCCTCTCCCTCCCCCCTCTCCCTCCCCCCTCTCCCTCCCCCCTCTCCCTCCCTCCCCCCTCTCCCTCCCCCCTCTCCCTCCCTCCCCCCTTCTCCCTCCCCCATCTCCCTCGCCCCTCTCCCTCCCTCCCCCCTCTCCCTCCCCCCTCTCCCTCCCTCCCCCCTCCTCCCTCCCCCCTCTCCCTCCTCCCTCCCCCCTCTCCCTCCTCCCTCACCCCTCTCCCTCCCCCCTCTTCAGGAGAAGGAGCAGACAGATGGTAAATGGGAACAGAAGTGATATGATGAGGGCTGATCGTGTCTCTCACGGCTGTGTTACTCGTCCAGTCGTTTTCTGCATCCCTACTGTCGTCCCTCCCTAGTTTGGTGACCAGACAGCAGATGTTGCAGGGCTTCGGCAGGTGACAGGGAGGAGAGAGATGACACATGCATGGATGGAACTACCAGCACAGTGAACACTATGAAAACACTAATTATTTCACTACAATCTACATCTTCTCAGATCAGACGTGAGGTAGTCTGGGTTGTGTCTTGTGATCCAGACACAGCGCCCGAGATGAGCTCAGAGGCCCAGAGGGGGGTTTTGCCCCTGTCTAAACTGAGACGCACACAAACTTACATATCCTCTCATTCACACACACTCACATATCCTCTCATACACCCACATACATATGGAAACATGCACACACATACTACCCTTACTGTCGCCAAAATGTGTCTATGTGATCAGGTCACTTAGGAGCCACAGCCATCTGTTGTGGTTCCAGCGGGTCATTTCCTCCCCAGCGTGACCTTCCAGCTGCCTGCGTGACCTTCCAGCTGCCTGCGTGACCTTCCAGCTGCCTGCGTGACCTTCCAGCTGCCTGCGTGACCTTCCAGCTGCCTGCGTGACCTTCCAGCTGCCTGGGACAGACTGGGGCTGGAGGGTGTCAAACACATCCAGCATGTCCTTGTGCCATCATAGCTGGATCACCTTTGAATATGGGTTTTAGGGGTGATGACTGCATCTGTACAACACAGAACAGAAAAGCCACCAGAAGTGGTCAGGTGGTCAAACATAATAAGGGTTGTTATCATCATCTATGTGGAGAAGTGAAGCTGTACAGACCCAGTCAGCAGTCCTCTTTGTCGAGGGTTCAGAAGGAGGAGAGAGAGATGGAGGAGAGTGGAAGGGAGGAATGAGAGAGGAGAGGAGAGAGGCTAGACTGCACTGTGCTGTAGACAACAACCAGGACGACAACAGGCCCAACATGGTTCCTGAATCTTAATGAGGTTTGTGGTTTAATGGGGTTATTTACTACGCATCAATAGATTAACTGCATTGTTCGTAGGCAGTGGCCAGCTTTACCCTGAATCAACAAAACACCTTTCAACAACTATCTGGAGCTCCTATTGATTTTCTGTATCCAACACAGGGAAGATGGGAAGGATTGTGTGCACACAATGGACCGTACACAATGTAAATGGATCAATTGTAAAGAATTTGCAGGCAAGTTGATAATTATAGTTAAAGGTTGAAAAGTCCAAACTAAAGGTAAATTCACAGTAACTTTGTTTTAGAACTTTCCAAAGACATTTCCTGTCGAATGAGTCCTTTCTTGCCATGGACTTTAAAGGTTCTTTTTCATATTGACAAATAAAAAACCCGCTCATTTACCAACTTGCTAAATTTAACCACAGTAAGAGCTGCCAGCCAATGGGCATCTGTTTCAGGCAGGCCCCACTCAGGTAGACAGGAACTGACACGCTAATCACTGCAGCCTGTTTCAGCATGTTTGTTTACGACACTGGAACTGAAAGCTACCGTTGCTACTGAGATAGGTAGTAAACTGGCTTCAAAGGCACAACATAATTCCAGAGAATTCCACCAACCAGAAATAGGTAGCCTGTTTGAAGTAGATTTAAACTTTGTAGCCTTGTCTTGGGAACTGTCTCAGAGTTGGTCATACAGGAAGATAAATCCTGCCTCATCACAGCAGCCGTGAAGTGTGGCTGTGGACACTGAATGTAGTTACACTCCTTTGTCAACAGGTGGTGCTCACACTGTCTCAAGCTCCCATCACAAAACACACACTTCACAACCCACTGAAGTGACTGGGAGCTTCATGTGACCACTGGAGTGTTTCTGTGAGGAGTGTTTTAAAGCTAGTGTTTCGGTGGGGTGAGGCTGTTTTGAAGAGAGTGTTTCTGTGAGGTGAGGGTGTTTTGAAGAGAGTGTTTCTGTGGGGTGAGGGGGTTTTGAAGAGAGTGTTTCTGTGGGGTGAGGGGGTTTTGAAGAGAGTGTTTCTGTGGGGTGAGGGGGTTTTGAAAAGATTGAGGGGCATTTGCTCAGCAGAGGAAACCCTGCCTTAACAAAGCAAGAAAAACAGAAGGCTTTAACACAACAGACACAGGACATCTGACCAGCACAGGGCTCAGAAGGGCTGGCGGCTCCGAGAGGAGGAAGATAAACTGGGGGGAGAGACAGGGAAAGGGAAGGATGGAAGGAGACATTTAAAAAGGGAAAGGGGGACATCAGAAAGTAGGACAGGATGGGAGTGGCACTCCACAGGAAGTTGAAAAGTCAAAGGTCAAATAGGAACAGAGATAAAGCTGTGGTGTAATCTGGGGGATCTAACAGAGCTGCTTCAGACCCAGGTAGAGAGTACTCCTCCAGACTACCTCATGGATGAACTCACAGAAGAAGGTTTTTAAACTTGATAAAAACACAGGTGTACTAATAGATTCAGCACAGAGACAGAGACAGATCTGAAGAGGAAGTACCTGAATGTTTAAAGAGATTCTGATGAGCTGGAAGCCTGTAAAGCACATAACTGTTTTCACAACGAGTTACACAATGTCTCTCTGTGTGGTGTGTATGTGTGTGTGTGGTGTGAGCGACACAGAACAAGAGGATGTGTGTACTATTGTGTATATGCATGGGCATTGGCTGTGTGTGTGTGTATGGATCCTGGAATGATGCCAAATCACGGATGAGCTCATTGTTCACACATGGATTTCCACATTTCCATGTCATAGTTCCCTCAACAGAGCACTAAGCACAACACAAGGAAACCTATACAGGGGGGGGGACACACACACACCCACTTACACACACACTCACACACACACACTCACACACACACACACACACACACACACACACACACACACACACACATACACACACAGGCACACACACATGCACACACGTACACACACACATACATACACACACACAAGCACGTGCACACAAACGCGCACACCCACGCATAGAAAACCACAGGGTCACCTTTTCATGTTCACGTTGACATGAAACAGAGCTAACACACGAGTGTCCTGAAGCATAACAGTACTATTCACAACTGACACGTAGGCATACTTTAGAAACGCATTCACGCATGCACTGGGAAGCACAGTCACAGGAACACAGTAGCAACCTCGGCCTCTTTCTATGTCAATTTAGGGCTAGCTCTGTTTCCACAGCAACCAAGCCCCTCCCTTTGGCTCGGGGAGGTGTCAGCAGTATGTGTGTGTGCCTGTGTATGTGTGAGAGAGAGAGAGAGAGAGAGAGAGAGAGAGAGAGAGAGAGAGAGAGAGAGAGAGAGAGAGAGAGAGAGAGAGAGAGGGAGAGAGAGAGCTGTTTGGGGTGGAGTTAAAAAGGGGAGGCCCCCAAAAAAACAACTAGAGGTGCAAATCTTTTCTCCTGTGTCATTAGTCCTCCACTGGAGCAGCTGGCAGCACTTACACACCTCCATAGACTAACGCTCGGGATACTTAACTCCACAATCATGGGAGAGGACGCGTCTCATGCTGAGCGTAGCAGCAACAGAAGCAGCCCGGCCAGTCCCGTGCAACAACAAGAAAACACGGAACTTCTCATCCCTAGTTTTAGCCCAAGTTCTGCCCCATCCTCCCCCACGAACACCCTCAGCCGCCTGGGCTTGAAAACCCCGACAAGCCCCTCTCCAACTAGCCCAACCGACCGAAGCCAGGTGAGCGCTATCACGGTCGTGGCGCTACTCGACAAACTAGTCAACATGCTCGAAGCGGTGCAGGAGAACCAGCGGAGGATGGAGCAGCGTCAAGCCGACCTGGAAGGTGCCGTGCTAGGGGTCCAAGGCGACGTCACCCGCTTGTCCAAGAGTCATAGCAGCACCTCCAACAGCGTGAGCAAGCTGCTGGAGCGCTCGCGTAAAGTCAGCGGAAACCTGAAAGAGGTGCGTGAGCGCATGGACAAGCAGGCTGTCCAGGTGAAAAGACTGGAGGCGAACCACAGCCACCTGCTGAAGAGAAACCACTTCAAAGTGCTCATCTTCCAGGTAAGGCGCTCAGGAAGGAGGGGGGGGGGGGGTAGCATGGGGGAGAGGGGGAGACGTGAAGTAGTCTAGATAGGCAGGTGCAGGAGTTAAGGTTAGTCTTCAGAGACAAGGATGATTTGATTGTTTTATGTATATTTTTCATGTTGTTTACTGGTAGGCGTCGCCTACGTGTACACCTATGCACGTAAAAGAATTAAGAGTAAACTAAATGTGCCACGAAAGTTTTTATTTATGCGTTAATTCAACTTCTCCTGTCAGAGGAAGTGAAATGTGTTTGCTATAGGCTTCTGATTAAGTTTATAAGTGCGCTAGTGTACGGAAATGTTGCAGCGTGATCCGTTCCTCTGAGGACCCTGAGATAATTACGTGGGAATGAATGCATAAATGTAAATGAATGTGTGTTGAGCATGTGCTTTAAGGAGAGTGAAGGTGTGTGTTTGTGCGATTTGCCTGTTCAAGGAAGGGTGTGTCTGGGAATGGAGCAAAGAGGAATACAATAATGGTCATCTCAGAAACACACCAACTCACACACACTCACACACACACACCCACGCTATGCTATTATAACAAATCTGCATTTGCCTCAAGTACTAAAGACATTAAGGTGAGTCAAGTGCCTTTGGGAACAACTTGACGCATAACATCAAAGCACATTTAACCAGCATATAACATATTTTTGGTGCCAAAACCTTGAAGAGTACATGAAGCCCCTGGTGATATAATGGTACAAATGATTCCCGATGGTTCAGCATGATCTTTAGATAGCAGGCAGGCTGCGCCCCCTCAGCAGGAGGGTGTGTTGGGTTGACAGAGCGCTCAGCCTCTGGTCCTATCTAGTCTCACAGGTACAGCCCTCCTGACCCAGTGTTTACATAGCTCTGCCAGCCGGCAGCACCACACACACTTGAGGGACGTTAGTGAATTTGAACGTGATTTTATGGTCCATCCTGTTCACACAGCGATGGTGTGATGATGATGATGATGATGAAGAGGTTTTATGGGGGCTTCTGATGTGTTTCATCTCAAGCTGCCAGGCAGGCAACCAAACATAACGCTCTCTCCGAGTTTATAAGGATGTTTGGTGTGCTGTTAAACTATAAGACTGTTAGCAGAAGAGAATAGGAGAATAGTATATTCCTTTTCTCATCTCCTCCCTGTCTCTTCTCTCTCACATGCACGCTCGCAAGTACACACACACACACACACACTGTGCTGCTTGATTCTGTCTCTCTAGCTCTCTCTGTTGACCCTGATTGACTCTCTCATAACCCAACTGTGTTCTCTCTGTGAACCTCCAACGTCGCCCTCCCTTTTCTAAGACCTCAGATGTTGTTTCACACTGCAGAAACGCCACACCATCTCTCCATCTCCAGCTCCAGCTCCATCTCTCTCCCACTGAGGATGACCCTTACTGGGCCCGGCAGCCAATCACTTTCTCTCTGTTCTGTTGTTGTTCTGGTTGTTGGCACAGAGGGCTTGTTTCCGTTGGTAAACTAAAGGAGGATTCCTCCGCTGTGTTGATGGAGAACACATGCTGCCCTGTACGTGCCACCTGAGGTGGAAAACCACTCTGCTGCAAAGGACTCTGGGTAAATACCAAGCCCCACGTCCAGAAAGCGAGCTTGCGGCCCCTGACAGCCCTGCCGCTCATCTGCACTCTGCTCCCTAACGAGCCCTAACAAGCTGCCGGAAATCAGGGCTACTCAGTTGGCATGGTTCCACCGTCGTTTGTTTGTGTTTGTGCCCCAGTGTTTTCTCTATCTACCCCCCCCCCCCGTACCCATACCCCTTTTAACAGACACAAAGGTACCGTACTGATTCCTCTGCCTTGGAAGATTTCCGAAAACATTAGCTACTGTGGGTTGTTCTGGTGGTCTTCCTTTTGGGATTAACACAATAACGTCAATTAAATCTCAAAACAAATAGTTTAAGTTTCTCAGTAGCAACTTTGAATTTATTAATAGTCTTACATTCTTTGACCCTGTGTGGAAAACCAAAATGGAAGGATGTTTGTTAGTTTTCATTTATTTAGCGAATGAACTGCATGCCATCTGAGATCTGAATACCAGCACAAAAACATGCACCTCCCAACAACTCCATAGCTGCATTTCCCATGGTGTTGCACTTTTCAAATCAATTATCTGACATTCCCTGTCACTTTACAATACAAGGCTGGGGGCTGGAGGGCCTGAGGGTGGGGTGGGAAGGGAAGTTCTCAGATAGTTGCTGTTTATGAGACTCCTAATCACAGCGAGGTGGGAGGGAACACAACAACCAGCTCTATCAAAACACACTCAGATCCAAACTAAACAGTATTTTCTGTTAAACTGTGTTTTCTGTTTTGTCAAAAGATCAGTATTGAATTGGAAACACAGTATTGTTTTGCGGAGCATTTGTTTTCACAACTTTACAAGTGATGGTTGACTTTCCAAGCTTGCTGCAAATGAGGATATTTTCATTTAAGTTGAATCAAATTCAGCCAAACATATCTCTTAAAGTATGTTTAACTCCTTGGGCTAGGTGTGTTACATTTACTTGGCACAGTGCCACCAATGGGACAGTCCTGGAAATTCAAACATCATCTTTAGAGTAGTTTGGAAGACGACTGAATACCAGGCTTATGTTTTAAATTTGAGTAATTGAATTAACTGTTTACATTCTTTTAAATGCACACCAATACTTCAGACACAGTTATGACTCAACTATTGATCAAAGGTTAAGATTTGCTAACTGTTCCTATCAATGTCAGTAAGGTGTGTTTCCAAAGCCTCTGTGGGCAGGCCAGGGCAGGGAAACGTCTGCCCAGCCCAGCTCCGACCTTCTCCTTACATTGTTAGGAACATTTACTGTTTCGTGACGATTATCTAAGTGGTGCACACCAATCTTGGCAAATATTTACATTTAGTCATTTAGCAGACGCTCTTATCCAGAGCGACTTACAGTAAGTACAGGGACATTCCCCCGAGGCAAGTAGGGTGAAGTGCCTTCCCCAAGAACACAACATAATTTGGCACAGCGGGGAATCAAACTGGAAACCTTCTGATTACTAGCCCGATTCCCTAACCGCTCAACCACCTGACTCCATTTAGTGACTCCATTATACATTTTATGCTTTTGGACATGTTGTAGCAGGCGTGTGGCTTTAGGGTGCAGGGGGAATGTGGGTGTGTGTCTCAGTTTTGTTGCAGTGGGCTCAATAACCCAGGCTTGAGGCATGGTGATACCTCTGGGATATTAACACACACACATATTTAGTTTTTTAATCAAGTTGGAAGAGACCAAATCAAACTACATGTTATCATTGTGCCCTTTGTTTAAACTCATGGCAGAACACCGATCCGCTTGGCTGAATGTTCCTCCACCAGATAACCCATGAGTCTGCCTTCGGCCTCTCTCACCATCCTGTCTGTTACGAGGCTGAAAGTTAGAGGCCTTAGAACCATTATCCTGATGGTGATCCCAACCTTTGAATGTCAGAGGTAACACATTCTAACACAGATTTGTGAGATGGGCGGTTACTCTCCATTACAAAGGTATTCCTGCTAAAAGAGCGACAACTGTCAGAGAGAGCTAGAGAGATAGAGAGAGAGACATTTGACTATAGTTGGAGGAGTGCTGGTGGCTCTTTCACATTTCACCACATTCAGGTTTGGCAACTTCTTTCAGCCTACTAAGTCAGAGTTTCAATCAAATGACTGATTTTCCTGGTGTGTACAAGGTTGGCTTGACAACTTCAGTTGACTTTCAGTTCTTTGTACGACTATATGAAAACAACTTCCAACTGATGGTATCAGTAAAGCAGAACGCGTACAGTGGCAACGAGTTATCATAAGGTCTGATTAAACTTTCTATAGACTTGTATTTATTTTTATTGAATCAAATCTAAAGAAATTGGAATGCTGTTTACTTATTTTGCAGTATTGTCAAAGAAGAATGAAACTGCCCCCACAAATACAATGACTATATATTCATGGAGAAGCATGATGTCTCATTGGGTGCGCGCACAGTTGGTTGTCATGGTGCCAACCTAACTCAAGGTCTCACATTGTGAGAAGAGAAAAGCAGGCCTCAGTCTAGCTCCTCTTCCAAACCTCTAGATATTCCTTCCAATAGTTATCTACTTCTTTGCTCTTCAGCGACCGTAAGCATCCTTTCAAAACATCTCAAGGTCTGAAAGACCAGGATAGGGAACAGAGAAAACAATAGACGTCATTTCACAGGATTTAAACCAAAAAACACATTCTCCTGATAATCACTTTCCTTGTCTCTGATGCTGTCAGACTTCAACATTCTTAAACCTAGTAAACATGGTGATGTCGGAAACTGTTTAGTCAAAAGATCCTGATGGCGTTTATCCACCGCCCTGTTCTGATAATGGTGTAGATGCACGCCTTGCGAACACTGCAACAATACTCAGAACAGTTTGAGAGATGCCAAGAAAAGGCTAACGAGATTAGTCTGGGTGCCATAGGCTGCACATGGACAGCACCCTAGTGTAGGATTGTTAGAGCATTAGCTTGCTGGGTTGGGGTTGAATTGTACATTGCGTTTTTGCACAATCTGGTGAGCTAGTCGAACATGGCCTGTCTGCAGCTGTTGTTGAGAGAGGGGGGGGAAGAGTTACCAAACCTGTTGTGGCATCCTGTATGGGAACCTGCTTTTGTGATTGGCTTGCCTTCATTTGATATGAAACCAAATGTAAATCTTCAGTTGACTGATACTGTGGAAGGACTTGCTGGTCTGCTCATGTTATTGTACCGTATGTAGTGAGATACTGTGGCCTGTGTTGTCTTGGATCATGTGGTGGGAGGCTAGTCCCATGAACAAACACATGCTGTATATTTATCTGCTTTTAGGACATAATATGTTACAGGACATTACAATGTTACAATGGAAAGAAGTTATTTCCTCCCTCCATAGTTGACGACTGTTGAAATGGAAAAAGGGCTTACACAACCCTGGGGTCATCCCAGTGGAATCCCACAATGCAGTGCGGTGGGCTATTCAAAGTAGATTCAGATGAAGTCAGATTTCACTGGGAAGGACTCGGAGTCTGTGCTCCCGGACCAGGGGGAGACATCACAGGGAGAGGGAGATGAAGGGGGAAGAGAGGAATTAGGTAGAGGGTATCAAAAGTGTTAAATTAGAGCACAGAGGTTTTTAAGGGGTCTTTTTTTGTGTATCAACCTTGAGCTTTATTTTCTTTCTTCTAATGAGCTACTTTTAAAATCAATCCCAGACATCTGCTCTTCCTCACAGAGGCTGGATCCTCGAGGCAGCGTGGGAATAGTTTAACATCCTTCCTTGCTCTGTGCTGTGTCTCCACCTGCTCCTGGTGGCACCTGACTCACTGTGTCAACACACCTGCCTTCTGGCAGGGAAGGTCCCTCCATCTGGGGGAGCTGCAGAACTCACACACACACACACACACACACACACACACACCTGCTGGAGCACACAAAACACACGCCAACTAAGAGTCGAGTTGAAATGCTCTCAGGGTGATTTACCTCTACCTGTAGGCTTCTGCTGCAGATACATGTGGAAAGTAAGAAACAGTATTGACATGTGCTGCAGGTTAGTGCAGCTAGTGGATCACCCCTGAGGAATGAGAAGACGGGTAAGGTAATATATACCAGGTGACGTAATAGTGGATGCTGTTATTTTCCTCTCTGTGAGGGAGGAGGCAACAGGAGATGGTAATATCCCTACTCAAGTTCATAGAACCAAACCCAGCTCAACTCCCCCAGCTGCCACACCCTGGCTTCTATACGGAACTGGAGCCCACATTGTGTCTTCTTACAATGCAGTCTTTACAATCTGCTCTGCAACATTGAGGGTTGGTACACCAGTGTGGTTGTGAAGTCAGGTAGCTGGTGTTGTGGTGCAGCCAGACAGCTATGTTTCCAACATGCTCCAAGATGTCAGCAGCTCGTTGTTCTCTCTCTCTCTCTCTCTCTCTCTCTCTCTCTCACTCACACACACACACACACACACACACACACACACACACACACACACACACTTCACACACACACCTTTTTATATGCATAGTTGGAACACACAAGGGGGGATATGCACACATACACACACATCATACCAGCTGAAAAGCAGGAAAGGACTAGGGTCGGTTGCAGGGCTGGTTGTAGGTGTGGTACTTCAGAGGTGCCAACATGATTAGACAACTATACACAAAGGCATTTGCTTAGCTCCAAGTAATAACTTGGCTAAATGCAACATGGATGCAACACCCCCCCATATATTTTCTTTTTGATAAGAGCTGCAAACAAAGAACCTTTTATATGTTGTCTTTATTTACACCTTCCACTTTTTTATCAAACAAGCCTTTTCCTCACCCAACTGTACACTGCCTATATCAGGAACACCACAGCCCAGCACTGTGTGTTGTCACTCTGTGTGTTGGCAACAAATGTGTTGGCTAATGTGTGGTTACGAGTAGTTGAGAGGCAGCAGATTGGCCAGAGAGGTCTAGTTGACACTGGAACTGTTGATCCAAGGTGACATCTCCATTCCTGGAGAGATCCTGTTTCCCTCCCAGAACCAGTGTGCTCTGGGCGGGAACACTGGTTATGCCCACCACAAGGACTTACTTTCACAGCCCAGACAAGTTGAGACAAGGGTTTTTCTGCTTTCAGGATGTGCCAGGTAAACAATGCATTTTATCCTACAATAATAATTACACGTCTCCTTCTTTTAGGTAATCTAGGAAAAAGTGGATTTAAACTAAACCTTCACTAATACACTGATTTCCGCAGAGCAGACAGATTATATAAGTGACCTATTCCTACAAGCAGGTGAACCTGGGCGGAGATTAGCTCCCAAACCCAACTACTTTAAACTAAATACATAAATCTGTGTCATTTCCTTTTGAAAGACATTTGAAAATACACTTGTTACACAAATGTTACACTACATCACTCATCTTTAAACTTGACTCATCTCTATTGTCTACAAACTAGTGATTCTGCACAGCAAACCTCCAATCCATGGCTCATAAATGAATGTCTTTGTTCCAGAGGGAACAGAATGACAGATTTACTCCTCCACCGTCACTGGGAGCTGCACATGCTTGGCAAGACGCACCTGAGTAGTGAATCATAGCTGGGGCTGAGACAAGGGCCTGCAGGTTTGGGCTGAGACAAGGGCCTGCAGGTTTGCAAAACAACACGGTGTCTCAGGTGTAGCTCTCTAAGACCTACACATTCAGAAATAAACGTCTAAATAGTTTTTTTTTACAGTCTAATCCTCATGAATGTATCACAAGATACTGATCAAGATCAAGCTTTTACACACTGTTTCAAGTTACATGTGTATTTCAAGATTTAACTGTGTAGTCTGCAGTAAAACAGCATGCACAACATGCTACTGGTGTAGTAGAAATTGTCTGATTGATGGATTGTATGGATCACTGGGATGAGCCAACTTGGTTTCCCCTAACAGCTGTGACGCTTTGTACATGTGTTATATTTGCACTTATGAAAATATGCTGCTTATAAATGATAAACTTGTCTCACAGATGACAAGAGAATCCTTTAGTATCTGAGGATGTAGGCCCATCCCTGGCAGCTGAAGAGGGAGGTCGTACCTCATGAGGGATCAAGAACAGCGGATGTGATTGACTGAGGTGATGAGGTGTATGGAACCAGGTTGTCTCTAGAGGAGGGGTGGTAGGCAGGGAGGAGGAGGAGAGGGTCATTTGTCTGGTTGTTCCAGTCCTCAGCTATGTGTTAATGACAGCCTGTTAACGCTGACAGAGTCCTCCAGCTACGCTCGGCATCCTGGCCGGCTGAAATCGTTCTGACACAGTGAAACACCACAACGTGTTCTGTAGGACACACACAGTTCTCTCACCTAGACACACACACCTTTACTTGTCAGGTTGGAATCAGTAGGAATGCAACACTATTATTACGAAGGTAAACGCACACTATCCTCAATGTGATGATGTTGGTGCTTTTGAAGCTGGAATATTTTTGTGTTTGATTTAGACTGGCACTGACACTGTCTTGAATATAGTCAACAACCCAAGCACCTTATAGTGCTGTCTGTATCAGAGGATTGTGTGTGTGTGTGTGTGTGTGTGTGCATGCACGCACCTGGGCCTCTGTACTGTGGAAAAATGTAAACCCTACCTTGCCCACAGGCTGATTCCCCTACACACCTCTACAGCTCTGTAGGGTGCTGTCCAGTCAGGCCTGGTATTCAGGCTGCCTAGACCAATGAAAGGTTCAGCACGTTGATATACCACAACGCATACTGCAGCACATGATTGCATAGTCACAAAGAATCTCACCATATGTTCAGAATGTCACAAAAACAGGTGAAGTTCAGCCAGTCTGAAGTGTGTGGAGAGAGGGAGCTTCATGTGGGCAGTCAAGATCTCACCTTCAGCCTGAACTCTCTAGTGTGTGTTCGTATGAGAAGGAACAGGTGTGGGATCATTGACCAGCAGCATCACGTGGAGGGGAAAGTGTGTAAGCATATCTTTGTGCAGAGTATATTTTATGAGGGAGAGAAAGATTTAGAGATCGTTTGAGGGAAGTATGCATGAATGGATAGATACAGGATATCACAGAGAGGAAGGAAGACCAGAGGGATGACACGGGAAAGATGAGATAAGAAACATAAACACACTCACTGGTTCATTCAGATAGTCAATTTTCTAACTTTATATGGATATAAATGTGTTCATGGATGGAGAGATTTTGAGAGGAGGGAGGTGGAAAGGGAGAGAGAGAAGAGGAGGGAGGATTCGGCTCATGCAGATAACTCCACTCCTGATGTCTCAGGAGTGGAGAGCAGGACCATGTGGAGACTGGTCTCTCCAGATGAGCCGTCTGGATCTATTACACTTGAACCTTGACATCCGCTAGTGGCTGCCAGGGCCCACGGCTGCAGAATGTTGTGAGATGTTTAGAGACGTTTTACACAGAGCAAACTCTGAATCTCAGTATACAAGAACATCATGATACCACGTCTGGCAATTAATCTGTTTTGGAAGAATCTTTCCTTAGAGCTTGTGGGACTCAATGAATGGAAATTTTAATTTCTCTCTCTCTCTCTTGCCACTCTAGGAAGACAACGAGATCCCCTCCAGTGTGTTCGTCAAGGACTCCATGAAAGTCCCCCAGTCAGCCCCCCAGCCAGCCCCCCAGCCTGACGAGGAGGCCTCCTCCCAGAGCGCCCCCTCCGTCACAGCCGAAACCAACCCCTCCCCTGAGGAGGTCCTCCAGACCATCAGCCTCTCCTCTCATGAGGATGACGAGGCTGCAGCACTCCGCGAGCAGGACGAGCTCCTGGAGGGAGAGGCTGCCATGAGGTTTGGTGCCAGCCACTCCACCCTGGAGAGGTCCCGCGCTGAGAAGCTCAAGCGCTCCAGCCTGAAGAAGGTGGACAGCCTGAAGAAGGCGTTCTCCCGCCAGAGCATTGAGAAGAAGATGAGCAAGATCGGCACCAAGATCGTCCCTCCGGAACGCCGGGAGAAGATCAGGAAGAGCTTCACGCCCAACCACCCCAAGAGCCCCGCGGCCAAGAGCTCCTCCTTCAAGGTCTCTCCCATGACCTTCAACGTCAAGAAGGTGCGAGACGGGGAGGCCCATTCTCAGCCCGGGGGCTCGCCTGCGGAGATTGCCCACGTAGAGATCCCTCCTCTGGGCAGCCTGGACGGAGATTCCACTGAGGTGCACACCCAGGAGAGTTTGGAAGGTGCGGAGGGGAGGTGGGGAGAGGAGGTGGCCAGCCCCTCCGCCCCGGGGAGCGGCGAGGTGGAGTTGATCCTCAACGGAGAGGCGGGGAGCCTCAAGTTTGACCTGAGCCTTGACCGCCCTGCCGAGCTAGCCGTCCCTGAGAACGATGAAGTGGAAGAGGAGGAGGAGGAGGAGGTGGAGGAGGAGGTGGAGAAGGAGAAGGAGAAGGAGAAGAAGGAGGAGGAGGAGGAGGAGGAGGTGGAGGAGAAGGAGAAGGAGAAGGAGGAGGAGGAGAAGGGGGAGCCAGAGCCAGACAAGGAGGAGCAGAGTGCTGTGGAGGACTCGGCCAGCTTACCTGCTGCAGCCGTTCCTGTGGAGCCAGCCTCTTAAGCTCACAGCAGTCCGGTTTACTGATCGCACACCCTGTCATGGTGCCACTTCCACCGCCAACATGAGTCAGTCGCCCCTGCTACCAAGACTCTCTTACATCTGCTCTGCTCCAATGTCAACATACATAAGCACACACACACAAATACATGGTCAAATGACAGTCAAATTGACACGTGATTTTTTTTTTACCCCTATTTTGAGAAACCCGTTCAAGTTGGACTTCTTCATCCTTAGCCTGATAAATTCCTGCATCTGCAACAGCCGACTAATGTAATCGGATAACCCATTCACATCCCTACTAAACCCTTCTGGACAACCAGCCATCTCTCACCAAGTGCCTCTGCCTCTCTGGGCCTGCCCTGGAGGAGAACCAGGGTCTCATAACTTATCACCCAGTGAAACCAGCGCTTGTTGGAGAACAGCACATCTCCAGGACTCCGGGCCAACTATCTCGTCTGTGTCTGTCTGGAGCACTCCGTCTGGCTGACGAACGGCCTCTTTGTTCTCCTGCCTGGAGGAGGGAGGGCGGCCTGGAGGAGGGAGGGCGGCCTGGAGGAGGGAGGGCGGCCTGGAGGAGGGAGGGCGGCCTGGAGGAGGGAGGGCGGCCTGGAGGAGGGAGGGCGGCCTGGAGGAGGGAGGGCGGCCTGGCCGAGGCCAGAACGTTCTTGCAGGTTGCTGGCACCGTTGCCAAGGTGTCGGTATGTGTGTTCTACTGTGTGGAAAGAGGGTGCAGGAAGCTGCTGTCTTGACTCTGAGTCGACGGGGATAACGTGACTAGCTGGGGGGATGGAAGGCAAGTCAGTTGTTATCTAATATTGGGATGCAATAATACACTAAGTAGTAGATATTAGGCAATGGGGAGAATATCATTTGAAACTATAGCAGTTAATTTACCATACAGGATAATCTTTTATTGTTGATACCTGTTTTAAGAGTGTGTACTTGTGTTTACTATGAATCCTATGAGTCACGATACTGAATCACATGTATCAATGTAAGTACTCAGACGATGGCCGATCGTTATGTATTTTAAATAAGGCTTTTTCACCTGTTTTTTGTGTGCCTTAATTCATTGACAAGATGTTGCACTCACCTGTTTTAAACAGACACACAGACACAGGCACACACACTACCCCTACACACACACACATCCCCCACACACACACACAAACGTACACATCCCACACACACATCCAGAGCCTTCCCTTCAGACGCGTCCCAGCATGTAGTCCAGGGCTCCTCACGCGGGCTGCTGTCCTGGGGGTGGATTCCTGCACAGAAATAAGAGCTCTACACTCACTCTCTCTGGATGTCTAGTATATTCTCCCTCATGTTCCTCCTGTGTGGACCCAACCTCCATGCAGTTTGCTGGGTCCTGGTTACGCTGTCAGAAAGTGGTGCGAAGGAAAACAGAGAGACCGAGGGATTCTTATATTCTGACAGATGAATCCTGGATGTCCCATTCTTCATGCTCTCGGCCTGGTGAGACGCCCAGGCTCTGGCTCACTAGCAGGGAGGGAGGAGTGAGACGAGGGCACTAGAAGGTTCTGCATAGGGGAAGAATACTAAGGACATGTATGTGACATGTGCTGAACCAACAGGACAGGGGGTCTGGGTATCTGCCAGGATCTGTTTCTTATACATAATAAGAATATATTAGTAGGAATGTATTAAGAGCTAGAAAATAAGGGGATTAAGGATATGTGGAAAGGACACAGTGGAAATGTAATCATAGAAGAATAGATTGAGAAAGTGATTGGGCAGGTAACTGTAAAATCTGTATGTAAACTGTAGATTTTCTTTCTGCTAATTTTAGAGAACCATTAGTATCTCACAGAGAGATTCTTAAAACATATGTATATGGCCCTTTTTGCAATAGCCCACCACAACACTAGGTGAGATGGCGTTTAGGGGGCCCCTTACTGATGACTCAAAACTAGGTTAACATCCCCCCTGCTAATCACAGTGACATTCCATACTCGATCTTGAACATTTACAGCCCCAGGATTTCTCTGGCCACTAAAAATATGATGTAAAGAAAACCTGAGGGAAGTGCTGTTAGTCATAGTAGAGTTAGTCATAGTAGAGTTAGTCATAGTAGAGTTAGTCATAGTAGAGGTCTTGTCAACAAAGAATACAATTTTTGTGCTGAAATGTATTAGTGCTTGTTGGGCAACATGTAAGCAGTTGATCTTTCTACAAAATAGGTGATGTAGGCTACTGTGAGCATCATAAATTATGGTGATATTGAAAAATATAGTTATGCATTAATTTACTATATCCGGCTATACACTTTCTATACGGTGTGAGTGTGCTCTCTTTGAGGGGGTTTTCTTGGATAACTATAGACTGTAAGCCCTAGATACCAGTCTTGAATATGTCAAACGTGAAAACAGTTTGTAGAGGTCTTGATTTCCACGTGATTGTTGGTTTTCTTATGTTTCTGTCTGATTCTAACTTGTTGACCAACTGCCTTTTAATAGGATTCATAAAGATTTTACATCACATATGATGATATGATTAATTTCAATTATGTTTTCTATGTATTTTATATATTATGTACTCACAATTCATCCAGAGTAAAGTCACTCAAGCCAAAGGTATTTCTCCACACTAACATTCACTGCAAAGTATTTTCTCCCTCTGAACCCATGTTAATATGCTTGGATCTTCTCAGAGTTTAGCATTGTAATTGACAAATAAATACTTTTAATAACTGGCTGAGTCCTAAATGTTTATTTATTGTTGTAGAATGAACAATCAAACGTTTTCAGTTGTTGAGTCTGGCACGTGCCCCCGCGGAGACGCAAACAGGAAACCAACATGACACCAACCCATCAAAAAGCAACTTAGTATAGGGAAAGGAGAGGGGGAGTCTGGAAGGTGAGACTGAGTGTCTTTGGTCAAAAGAAGATGGTAACCACTAGGGATTAAAAAATAATAAGTAGGGCTACTGGAGAAGTGTAAAAAAGAGCCGGGATTTACCACCAAATAATCCAAAATAACACTTTTTCTCAAATTAATTGTAATCAAGGATACTGAACCCAGGACCGATACGTATCGCTGTGTTTGCATATTAACCAGAGATGGGAAGTAACAAAGTAATTCGTTTCTGTGCTTGAGACGATTTTTTCTGTAGTATTGTCAAACATGAGTATCTGCACTTGTACTTGAGTACTGTACTTGAGTGAAGGATATGTGTACTTTTGCCATCTCCCCCCCCCCCCCCCCCCCCAAAAAAAGAAAAAGTTTTTGGGCTACTTAGCGATCTGTCTCCCTCTAGAGTGAGTAGGCTATATTTTCTTGCTCTTTCATTTTGGTTGACTTTGTGCAAATTAAATTACGTTAAGAATATGCACAGCATAGTCTATGTATAATAGAATATTACACCAGTTCGTATGGAAATATGATTGCGCAAGTGCTTGAATTTTTTTTCTGTATAGCTTTTAAACTTTAATTACGCTTATTACGCTTATTTCCACCGAGCGACGACGCGTCACGGTCCCTTTTGCCCCATTTTTGGCCGAGAGGTTACGGCGTTGGACTCGAAATCCAATGGGGTTTCCCCGCACAGGTTCGAATCCTGTTCGTGACGATTATTTCACTACAGAACGTAAAACTGGTTTTATTATTTTACAAATAGCCATATGACCGGATGGCGTTAATTCGTACTGTAGGCATATCAATATTCAAAAGACTGAAATATGGAGCTCAAATAGCTGGGGGTCAAAGCATTGGTAACACACAAACACAGGTCAGAAAGGAAATATCTAGTTCCTCTTTGTAATGACGCAGGGATAAAACCTGAGACGCTAGATGTTTGTAATACAGACAATGGGACAGTAGTCGGTAAAGCATTTACATTTCCAGTATTTACCAGAACTCCTTTTACTTTGGCAGTATACTGCACTAAAAGAACCACGCAATTGTACTTTTCTAGGGGGCGTGGCCAGTCTGGCCACATTGAGCCCTCCCTCTCTGTATATATCTGTCGTTTACCGTTGATTGGCTACAGAGTGAATTATCTTTGTTAGCCTACATATATGTGTATGTAAATGGTTGTACATTGTGACATTGTATCACTTATTTGCTACGAGTATAGTTCTCACATTAGTCTTACAGATCCATACTTCTGTCATTTGGCCAGATTGAGAATATAACAAACGCCAATGTGGAATGCACCAAATCCAGCTGTCGTGTATTTTAATATAATTTTATTGTCCAGTCTTGGTTCATTCTCACGAGTGTGAAATAGTCGATAAAATACAGTGTGCTATTGTAAATATACGTTTCTTAAGTCACTACCGGCCTGTATTTGTACGGACTACCGTCACACATACCCCTTTCCGTTTAAACAAATTGGACTATTCCATATGTATAAATGTAACCGGCAGAACACGTTGGCGTAGTTGGGGCATTGTTAGAGTTGAGGAGAAATGCGTGGTACTGTCTGGCAGTTTTACCTATGCGTAAGGAGTCTTTAGGTTTAGTGTAGATATAATAGACATTGCTAGGGTCACCAGAAAGTGTGTTTTTCAAACAACTTAAGCGGCCATAACTAGCATCAGGGACACATAAACTTGTGAAAGCAGAAGTTGGCAAGCTAGCTAGACTTTATCTTACGAGCTAGCTAGGCACTTACTCCTCGCTCACAAAGACGCACAAAACTCTATAGCTACCTAATATTTTACTACCTAACCTTTTACCAATTCGACAGTAACGCGCCGATTCTTCTAAAGTAGGATGGTCAGACTTTAAAACTCATCTTTGACTTTAAACCTCACGTAGTGCAGGGATCTGTCTTTGTCAAGATCACTATTATACGACAACCCTGAGCGACAGATTGTATCAATACTGTCTTAAATCGTTTGTCAGGTAACGGTAAAGTAGATACTTTTGGCCAAGATACAAAGTATCTTTATTTTAAACGAAATCGTATGTTTTAGACGGCCTAATTTCCCGATATTAGCTAACTGTTAGCTAACACCACCTAGAAGGAAAATGGCTAGACAGGGAAGCAGCCGGAGGCAGAGAGTCTATCCTCCCAGTCTTTGAAAAGCGAAAGTAGGGCTAGCTGGCTAGTATCCGTATTAGCGCTAGCTGAGCTATCAGTTTTCACTTGTCTTGAGGGTGAAGTGAATTGCATAGGCAATTAGCCAGGAACGCTAATGTTAGCTTAGCGTAACTAGTAGGGCACATGACTAGCTCATTTTAAATGCAAGGGAACCCCGATCCTGTGAAACTAGTTAGGTAGTCTGGAAAGAGCAGCCAACAAATATTGGACTGCATTGAAATACCCCAGAAGGCTAGGAAACAACTTGAATACGACTAAGACAGTTGGATGTGTCTGTCAGTTGTAGCTCGATGCTTCTTGTAGGTAGCTCGCTATAACTAGCAAAGTTAGTTCTAGCTGCTAGGCTATCTATCTAGCATTAGCAGGTTGCTTTACTAGCCATTTCAGTTAGCTCGGAGCTGGCCAATCAAGTTCCCAGCTAGCTTGTCCTAACTAGCCACCAAAAATGTCAAATCCGACAAACGAAGCTCTGTTCTTGATAAAAGACGTGAAGCCTGGATCGAAAAATTTGAATATTGTTTTCATTGTTCTGGAAATCGGTAAGTTTGGCAATCAGTTCCTCGTGCGAGCCGGACTCGTTTCCGTTTTCTTAAAGGGACCGCTGTGCAAATGTAGACAGACTAGCGGCGGAGTGGTTTTAAATAATGAGCTTGTTTGACCCTGAAACGCCTACCTAATACCGATCTGCAAGCAGTAGGGTGTGGCGGTCGTTCACGTGATTGCACATGTTGAACTGTGACTGAAGTGGCATGTTTAATATTAAATTTTGTTGAAAAACGTGTGTTTATGCGCGCTAATTTTAGGCCGTGTGACTAAGACCAAGGATGGCCACGAAGTGCGCTCCTGCAAGGTGGCCGACAAGAGCGGCAGCATCGCCATCTCGGTGTGGGATGAGCTTGGGAGTCTCATTCAGCCTGGAGACATCATCCGCCTGACCCGAGGGTACGACACCACATGTGATCATGAGGGCAGGAAGTTTACTCACTTGTCTTGCTTTCTCACAGGGTCGTAGTTTTCACTATACACACAATTATGCATCCATACCGTTTTGATAAAAGCAAATCTGTCCCCACCGACCTTTAGAAAAAAGAAAATCGTATTAAACCGCAGCATCCTCAGTTATTAAAAGCTGTCCCACCCATATTCGAAAACAACCCTACGCCCCTGCATTAGTTTTATCAATATCAGGCAAGCATATTAAGAAAGTCAAGTTCTTGTTTTCATCAAGATGAACACACACACTGGTAAAAGTGGAGAGAAGTGTTGAACAGCATGTGTTGATGTGTTCCTCTACACCCTGTTGTTTCCAGCTACGCCTCCATTTGGAAGGGCTGCCTCACGCTCTACACTGGAAGAGGAGGAGACCTGCAGAAGATCGGAGAGTGAGTCTGTCCTGCTATTAATATCACCTGGACGTGCTGGTCGCTGGCATGCTGCTTGGCGCATGTCTCTCCCTGCCCCAGCATGCCGCCACTCTAAAGCCACTACTTCTACTTTCTACTAAACATTGTTCAGAATAGTACAGTTAGGTCCATAAATATTTGGACATTGACACAATTTTCATCATTTTGTCTCTGTATACCACCACAATGGATTTGAAATGAAACAATCAAGATGTGCTTTAAGTGCAGACTTTCAGCTTTAATTTCAGGGTATTTACATCCAAATCAGGTGAACGGTGTAGGAATTACAACACATTTTATATGTGCCCCCCCCCTTTTTAAGGGACCAAAAATAATTGGACAAACTAACATAATCATAAATCTAATTGTCACTTTTAATACTTGGTTGCAAATCCTTTGCAGTCAATGACAGCCTGAAGTCTGGAACCCATAGACATCACCAGACGCTGGGTTTCGTCCCTGGTGATGCTCTGCCAGGCCTCTACTGCAACTGTCTTCAGTTCCTGCTTGTTCTTGGGGCATTTTCCCTTCAGTTTTGTCTTTAGCAAGTGAAATGCATGCTCAATTGGATTTAGGTCAGGTGATTGACTTGGCCATTGCAGAACATTCCACTTCTTTGCCTTAAACTCTTTGGTTGCTTTCGCAGTATGCTTTGGGTCATTGTCCATCTGCACTGTGAAGCGCCGTCCTATGAGTTCTGAAGCATTTGGCTGAATCTGAGCAGATAATATTGCCCGAAACACTTCAGAATTCATCCTACTGCTTTTGTCAGCAGTCACATCATCGATAAATACAAGGGAACCAGTTCCATTGGCAGCCATACATGCCCACGCCATAACACTACCTCCACCATGCTTCACTGATGAGGTGGTATGCTTTGGATCATGAGCAGTTCCTTCCCTTCTCCATACTCTTCTCTTCCCATCATTCTGGTACAAGTTGATCTTGGTCTCATCTGTCCATAGGATGTTGTTCCAGAACTGTACAGGCTCTTTTAGATGTTTTTTGGCAAACTCTAATCTGGTCTTCCTGTTTTTGAGACTCACCAATGGTTTACATCTTGTGGTGAACCCTCTGTATTTACTCTGGTGAAGTCTTCTCTTAATTTTTGACTTTGACACAGATACGCCTACCTCCTGGAGAGTGTTCTTGATCTGGCCAACTGTTGTGAAGGGGTTTTTCTTCACCAGGGAAAGAATTCTTCTGTCATCCACCACAGTTGTTTTCCGTGGTCTTCCGGGTCTTTTGGTGTTGCTGAGCTCACAAGTGCGTTCTTTCTTTTTAAGAATGTACCAAACAGTTGATTTGGCCACACCTAATGTTTTTGCTATCTCTCTGATAGGTTTGTTTTGATTTTTCAGCCTAACGATGGCTTGCTTCACTGATGGTGACAGCTCTTTGGACTTCATATTGAGAGTTGACAGCAACAGATTCCAAACACAAATACCATACTTGAAATGAACTCTAGACCTTTTATCTGCTCCTTGTCAATGAAATAACGAACTCCCATGAGGGAATGACATACACCTGGCCATAGAACAGCTGAGCAGCCAATTGTCCAATTACTTTTGGTCCCTTAAAAAGGGGGGGGCCACATTTCAAATGTGTTGTAATTCCTACACCGTTCACCTGATTTGGATGTAAATACCCTGAAATTAAAGCTGAAAGTCTGCACTTAAAGCACATATTGATTGTTTCATTTCAAATCCATTGTGGTGGTATACAGAGCCAAAATGATAAATTGTGTCAAATATTTATGGACCTAACTGTACGTGGGAGTGTCGGAGGGGATGCAGTAAACATGGCAGCACTCATTCAGTCTCTGTATCCCTGGTGTTATGCAGGTTCTGCATGGTGTATTCAGAAGTGCCCAACTTCAGTGAACCCAACCTAGAGCTGCTGAATCAGTCCAGCCAGCACAAGACTGTGAGTACCGCTAGCCTTCTCACTGACCCCATACCGCTAGCCTTCTCACTGACCCCATACCGCTAGCCTTCTCACTGACGCCATACCAGAAGCCTTCTCACTGACGCCACACCAGAAGCCTTTACTAAACCTATGAAGTGTAAAAACAAAATGAAAGATTTTAAGCTGATGTTCCCTCTCAGGGTAAGGGGGATCAGAATCAGAGGGGAAACTCTCCACCCAATCAGAACTCAGGTGCACCTGCCCAGCCAGGTGAGTAGGATGGTTGTCCTTGTAGCTCAGTTTCACTGTGTCCTTGGTTGCAACCTGTGTTTTAGTGCTACTCTTCCCTCCTACAGGTAATGGTGCCATGCAACCTTTTGCCAGTAACAACTCCAGTAGCACTCCTGCTTTTGGAGGGGGTGGGAGGCCCAACGGCCGTTCCCCTGGTAACGGGGCCCCCCCTGTTTTGGCCGGGGGACCCTCCAGTGCCCCCAAGCCCGCGGTCACCATTAGCAACGGACGTGACCCCCGTCGTGCCAAAAGATAAAATCGGAAGACGAGATTTTTCTCATGTCGTGTGTCTGACGCCTCCTATGAGCAGCCACACCTGGCATTTACAATTCAGGCACTGAAAATACTATTTAGTGGAGGTTTTAAAGTACGTAAGCTGATAGCATGCCGGTTGATCTATCAGTTCGCAATAAGCACTGCCATCGTGGAGGACCATGACTCTGACCTTTCTGGAAGACTTGTGAAGGCACAAACGGTGGGCAGTGACCTCACCCCTCCAGGACTCACGGTCATCTCCAGCACTTAGGCTGCTCGTCCCTCACATCTCCCTTCTGTTGCCTGAGAATACACACCTACTTGAACACTTGATGCACTTTCTTCTCTTAATTTATAGCGGACATGTTACTGTCAGTTGATTCAGGAAGTGATTTCTGCTGTTTGGGGGAAAAAAATGCCTCAAGTAGGCAAAATTACTTCAAAGAATGAATTGACAAGCTTTTAAACTCATCTGAAGGGTGTCCCTTCTCAACCAAAATGTATTGAAAGTGACCGTGTGAAAGGAAAAGTTATATATGATTTGTAACTGTAGGTTGGTTAAATTTAGAGAAGTACATCTATGGTTCTTATGAGATCTAAATTTGTATTGTAATCATGTGTGGGACCAAGAACTGCTGGCTAAAGGGTTCAACAAATAAAGTTTTCAATGTTCTGTCTTGTTTTATGTAGTTTCGGAGGTATTCTGATAGCTTAACCCTTGTGCTGCCTTCGGGTCACATGACCCAAAGGTTCACAACAAACCATCAATGTTTTTACCCAATACAAAAACAAATAAATAGCATTTTCTTTTAACCTTTGCAATGTGGGGGGTCTGAGACAGCCCGACGGTTAAAATAAAATGCTTCACTTTGTTTTTGTATGCGGTAAAGTTGTCGCAATACGACGGTGGGTCACAATGACTGATGGGTCAGAATGACATGAAGATAACACAAGGGTTAAGGAATTACTTAACCCTCGTGCTGCCTTCGGGTCACATGACCCAAAGGTTCATAACGAACCATCGTTGTGTTTACCCAATTTTACCCAATACAAAAACAAATAAAAATAATTTTCTTTTAACCTTCGCAAGATGCAAAATGACGTCTCCTTGGGCAAGACACTTCACCCTACTTGCCTCGGGGGAATGTCCCTGTACTTACTGTAAGTCGCTCTGGATAAGAGCGTCTGCTAAATGTAATAGATGCTATAGCAAAAAGTCCCAACTGACAAATTAACCAATAGCATTCATGATTTGAAGGCAGGTTGGTTGAGAAAATCATTGTAATCTCTGGCTCCATCTGCAATTCTGTAGTTGGGTTGTTGCATATCAGGATCTTTGTAAAGTCATTTAAATTATACCTTAAATCTGAGTAATAGTGAAATAAGGAATAAACACATACTTGCCTTCGAAAGCAAATTAGCTTGCATACATACTTTAAAACACAAACATGGGGTAAATGAAACAGCACCTTGGATTAGACAATGAATGTCCACAGAATGTTAATGTGTGTTTCAACACAGTCTCTCCTGACCTGTCAAACCCTGAAGAGAACTCACCATTCAGGTTTATCACAATAAACCTTTTCACTACTTAGTGTCTTAAGTAGTAATACATGTCATGTATTCATTTTCAACACTTTGTCCCAGTGTTGTAGTCTTTTAGAGAGTAGATGTTTGTGTAGAACGTGGAAACCTTGTTGCAATGTGGTGAGGACATGTTACCCCATATCCCAGTTTCTCAAAGCCAACTTCAGAAGAAAACACTCAGAACTCGGAAACGTTTGTTGCCTAA
The DNA here is from genome assembly GCF_963692335.1 of Osmerus eperlanus. Lineage (NCBI taxonomy): Eukaryota > Metazoa > Chordata > Actinopteri > Osmeriformes > Osmeridae > Osmerus > Osmerus eperlanus. The sequence goes on from NC_085020.1 coordinate 593,567, forward strand.
TTTCAGAACAAACCTCTTGCATTCTGCCCCCTTTAAAGTTATTGATCGAGGTCAACATACAAGATATTTGGAACATTAAATGATTACCTCGAAGGCTGGGATGAAAATACTGTAACCCTTTAAAAATCTTGTTTCAAGTTGGCTGAGTAACTCATTTGGTCATTTTATCTAACCATGTACAATATGGTTCCTTTGCATGGAGGTTGTGTCAATGTTAAACCAGCGAGTTCTTCCTTGACAGTTAAATGCTCTACCACTGAGCCATACCTACACCCAAAAGGTCAGGGGTCGTTAGGAACCTGTGTTCCCCTGCTGACCCAGGCCTGAGGCCTCATGTGACTCAGAACACGTGAGGAGGTAAACGTCAGGATCCTCGTGTTCAGAACACATCAGGATCCTCGTGTTCAGAACACAACTTCTGGTCATGAGCTGGAAGTTCCTCAAAGCCAGGCAGCTGTAGTAATTTTATAAATATTTATGTAAATGGGATTCTATTTGTCCAGAAGAGAAGCACACAATTCTAATACAGTTCATTAACTTTATTAAGACACAGTATTTCATACTGAATGGGTTGCTTCAATAAAAAGTTATTTTTAGGGTCTGGTACTAGAATAACTTGACATCAGTCATCAGCTGATTTGTGTCATTCTTGTGTTTAGTTTCAGTTTCAACGTTACTTGTAGTGTTGAGTGAGTGATGTGTGGTCATACTATATTGCAGTGTTTCCCAAAATCCCATCACCACAAAAGCATGACCACACATCACTGGAGCATTGCTTCAGTTCTCGGGTTGTTCACAGCACTCGAGGAGAAACTAAACGTTTTGTATTTAGTTTGTTTATAATTGTTTTTCAACTTGCAGTTGTGATTAGCTTTTTGTTGTCTGGGTGAAGGTGAACAGAATTTGTATATGTAGTCACCACCCCCCTTTTGCACCCCCTTTATAAGTGTCATCATTTAGGGACGACATCCATAAAGCCCTGCTTTGAGGGTAAAACACTTCTGTTAAACTAGTCAAGATAGGAAAGTTACTGCATCTATACGCCAGCTCAGGACTAAACAGTTCACATAGTTCTTCAATTATCAAAGTTTTTTTTTTGTTGTCAAAACAAGACTGGACACTATAGCAGATTGGGCAACAGGAAGGTGTGTGTGTGTGTGTGTGTGTGGTTGGGGGGACGGGGGGGGGGGCAGATGAGCCTTCTTGTTTTGATGTATGTTTTTCCATGCTCTACTTCTGACTTGACAGACACCCTCTCCTCAAGACCAACACAAGACATCAACATGACAGGTGAGCCTGGTTTATGTTTTTTATCTGATATAAGTGGAATTACACAGATTTTTCCACACATATCTCCTGTCTATACTGAGTCACTCTTCTCTTTCTCTCATATTCACTTCTACTGTCTTCTGTTTAATAATATATTTTGAGTTATAGCTGACTTCTTATCTGATTGAAGTACAGTTAATTAGACAGATACCATCCCTGAGGGAAAGTCAATGCTTTGTTTTACCACAACAAAAATGTGCTGTAAAATGTTTTGGGAATATTGCTGTGATATATGTGAAAAAAGATAATTGTGAGATTTGATTTGATCACATAAAACCCAGAGGCAGTACAGTATCTATATATTCCGCCACCATCGCTACAATATCGGCTTGACTGAATCTAAACAACAGTCTTAGAATCATGATCACTTACTGGGTTGTTCGAAATTGCTTTCTTCCCAAACCGGCTGGCTGTATCCTCCTCATCTCCCATCTGCTGAATGAAACAACTGTGTTTTTCACAGGACACTGCTCTGGGTTAATGTTAATGTGGTTGAGCTTTGTGTTAATTCAACCCTTTTCAAATGTGAATCAGTTCATGCTCACCATAGATCAATCTAATCACAATCTGTGTGCTGTTCTTTTCAGATCCAAACACCATCTTTCTCATCTCAGACTTTGATGAGCTCTATAACGATATCAACTACACTGATCCCTTTAATGGCTCAGACTTCATGCTGGATGTCAACACCCTCACCTGTGAGAGCACCCCCATCTCTCACGCCGTCAGTCTGGTCGTATGTAGCTTCTACATTCTCATATTCCTGTTGGCGATACCTGGCAACCTGCTGGTGGGGCTGGTGATCGGCTTGAGCAAGCAGGCCCTGTCTCCCTCCGACCTCTACCTCCTCCACCTGGCTGTGGCTGACATCATCCTGGCCGCCACCCTGCCCTTCTGGGCCACCTCCGTGTTGCAGAGCTGGCTGTTTGGCAGCGTAGGCTGCAAGATCGTCTGCCTCCTCCTGGAGGTGAGCTTCTACGCCAGCATCCTGTTCCTGGCCTGCATCAGTGTGGACCGCTATCTGGTGATCGTCAGAGGGGTGGAGTCCCGGAGCGCCAGCCACCGCCTGCTGGGCTGGGGCGCATGCGGAGGCGTCTGGGTCCTGGGTACGGCGCTGTCTCTGCCCGCCCTCTACAACAGCTCCTTCACCCCCCTCGGTGGCGGGCAGGAGGTGTGCGCCGAGCGCCACGACGCCAGCACGGCGACAGCCTGGCTCCTGGCCACCAGAGCGCTCCGCCACACCCTGGGTTTCCTCCTGCCGCTAGCCATCATGCTGGTGTGCTACGGCGTCACAGTGCTACGGCTGCTGCGCACGCGCGGGGGCTTCCAGCGCCAGCGTGCCATGAGGGTGATTGTGGCGGTGGTGGTGGCGTTCCTACTCTGCTGGAGTCCATACCACCTGGCCGTGGTGGCCGACACCCTGGTGAGGGCCAAGCTGCTGCCGGAGGGCTGCACCTTGAGGACGGGTGTGTCCCGGGCTATGTTCGCCACACAGAGCCTGGGGCTGCTGCACAGCTGTGTCAACCCAGTACTGTACGCCTTTGTGGGGAAGAAATTCCGCCAGAGGCTGGCGAAGGAGCTGAGGAGGAGGGGGGTGCTGGAGAGAACCTCCGCCAGCAGGTCCAGCAGGTCCTCATCCACGCCAGAGATCACCTCCACCCTCATGTGATCACACCAGCCAGAGATCACCTCCACCCTCATGTGATCACACCAGCCAGAGATCACTTCCACCCTCATGTGATCACACCAGCCAGAGATCACCTCCACCCTCATGTGATCACACCAGCCAGAGATCACCTCCACCCTCATGTGATCAGACTGGACAAAGAAACACAAAGAAAGACATGACTGGACTAAAGGGGTGTTTGAGGGATTTTGTAGTGGCTGGTGGTGTTGGTTAGGGGTGAGGAGGTGGACTGGTGAGGGGTGAGGAGGTGGACTGGTGAGGGGTGAGGAGGTGGACTGGTGAGGGGTGAGGAGGTGGACTGGTGAGGGGTGAGGAGGTGGACTGGTGAGGGGTGAGGAGGTGGACTGGTTAGGGGTGAGGAGGTGGACTGGTGAGGGGTGAGGAGGTGGACTGGTGAGGGGTGAGGAGGTGGACTGGTGAGGGGTGAGGAGGTGGACTGGGTTGTGGGGGCATTTGTGTCTTTTGGTGGAAAATACTTATCCTGATTTGAAGTGATATTATAGTGGATAGAATATGATTGTGCCATCTAGTGGCTGAAAACTTCCACAGCAACCTTTCTCCATTCACCACTCACTGCATCCTGGATGTATTTTTGAGGACTCGAAATAGGCAGCTAAAAGTAATTTTTTTTGTTGTTGAAATATTAAATGTATATAATATACATTATATGTTGCCCACTACAGGTAACAATATTTTCATATAATGTCACAGGTAAGCTTGCTAAATTGGCCATGTAATTAAAGATAGTATTTTCATAAACGTCCAATAAAATGTGTTGTGCCGTTAGATCTAAGGTTGTCACCATCATGACCAACAAAAAAAATCCTATATTGAACATTTCTTACCGTAAGTTAAAGACGTATGTGGGAAGAGCTTCCTTTTCGCAGTGAAAAGTTAAACTTTCCTTTTCTTTGTCTGCCAAGACAGAAGACAGTTGCGAAACACCTTTCTGTCAACTGCTTTACAAATGTCAATGGGTCAGTGGCTGTACAGTACTTTCCTAAATTCAGTAATTCAGTAAATTAAAGTTTTTCTACTCAGTTTTGATTCCTTCATGTTTCAATGTGTTTTTATATGAATCATAATGGACAGCTTACTAGATCTAAAATGGCCACTCCTTTCCTTTTGAAAAATAATTTTTGACATTTTTGACCAAGGTATTGCCGAGAATATTACAGAAGATAATGCTATTTCTCCATGCAAATGGTGACACTACTTTAAGCTATGATTGTTTTTTAGTAGTCCCACTATTAAAGTGACAACAGTCATAGCCTCATCACTCACTAACCCTTTTACAGTGAATTAAATAACAGGATCATGCGTAGTCTCCTCTCACTTACCACCACTACAGACAGGGTTGCCTGGACGATGTGTCAGAGCTGAGAACGCCACCATGTCACTGTCCTCGTCACCAGGATGGTGGTGGGATTATGGGATGTCAGACACCAAACACACTGAGCAGGAGATGGAACCTGCTGCTGTATCATCCAGCTCCTCACTGCATCCTCATCTAACTATTTCTAAAAGTTTGAGTGAATCATTTAGATGCTTGCACCTTACTGATGTTCCTCTGACGTTACTGACTCCTGTTCAGGGATCTGCAGGCCCAGTTTCTGATGTTCTTCTGACGTTACTGACTCCTACTCAGTGATCTGCAGGCCCAGTTTCTGATGTTCTTCTGACGTTACTGACTCCTACTCAGTGATCTGCAGGCCCAGTTTCCCAAAAACCCCTGAGAACATCTTCCTCAACATCACAGGTGCAACACAAGATCCCAGGTGCCGTTGTTTCTAAATTCAGCCTTTACACGTGAATTATGAATAGTCCAGGGGAAGATTTTAGATTTCTAAAGCTTGATTACTAAACGTTGGGCCAAGAACCAGCGATTGTGGTTTGACAATGCGGGTTACATTACAAAGGAGAGATATTACTATGATCACCAACTAATCATTAGGGTTAATGAATGAGCTACCCTATTTACAGCCTTTTATAAACTTTTACATTTGACCTACAAATCAAACCACTGTCCTCAGCCCACTCCTGTCTCCCCTCCCTCTCTCTCTCGCCCCTGCCTGCACAGTGTGGCCCCAGCCCCAGGCTACTGGGACCAGGGGGTTGGCTTAAAATGACAAGGGGGTGGGAGCTGCATAGGTGGGGGGCGACAGTGCCGACATATCAGCCAGCAGCTGTCATTCTAGAGCTGGCCTGGGCTGAGGCTGTCGTCTCCCAGGAGGACCTGTGTGGCCGCGGCAGGACGACCAGGAGGAAGGAAGCTCCAGGGACAAGGCGGACAACGTGTGAGCGTCTGGAGCACAGCTATCCAGACCCGGCCCAGTTAGGAGCCTCTTCCACTGGAGTATGAGAGGACTGGGACATAGGAACGAGGGATTCTGCTGCTCTAGTTGTGGAGCGCCACGCAGGCGAGGAGAGAGAGACCTGGAGAGACGAGGAGGGGAAGGCAGAGGCCAGCCCTTTCAAAGGCAAGATGGGGAGCTAGTAATGCAACATGATCCAGAGGGTCTTGCCCTAAAAATACCACTGGGCTGCAGACTGCACTCTGCTTATAATTACTAGGGTGATAAACAATGCATGCTTTTAACATGTTCAATTGGACTAGCAGCTGTGAGAGTTGAAATTATTGCTGAAGAAATCTGAAAGTAATTACATACAAATTAATTAATGAATTAATTACATTTGGCTGCTATTTTGTGAAGCATAGATATAGAAAGATTTCGGATGATCATAGCCTCTAACAGGCCTTGAGAAACGATTCACTGTCGACGTAGTCCACAGCATCAAAACTCTCAAGATTAGACGTTAAAAGTACATTTTTCTCATTGCATGACATGACTTGGTTAGTACTCAAGCTAAAGCAATAGACAGCAGGGCTGATATCAGGAACCTGCCTGGAGAATCAGCTCTAGGAACCTGCCTGGAGAACCAGCTGCAGAAGGACCCAGGCCCAGACGAGCGGTGCAGCCATGAGGAAGGCCGAGGTCCAGGTGACCCTGAAGAAAGGTGCGGATGACGGTCTGTGTGGGGCGGCCCTGCCTAGCCCCATCATCCCCCCCAAACGCTCAAAAACGAGCCCGGACCAGGTGGTCCCAGACCCCACAACCTACCCCTCCCAGACCCCACCCATCTTCATCCGCAAGATGAGGAACGCTGCCGTAGGGACGGGCTGTGACATTCGTCTGAAGGTGGCCGTGGCCGGGGACCCCCAGCCCTCGCTGTACTGGTACCACAACGACGACCTGCTCAACATGGATAACCAGGAGTACGGAGGTCTGTGGATCAGAGACTGCAAGCCCAGCGACGCCGGCCTCTACACCTGCATAGCTAATAACCACCTGGGGGAGGCCAGGAGCAGCGCTGTCCTGGCTGTCCTCGACCTGGGCGAAGGTAAGGTTGACCTGGGAGAGGTCTGGTTGACCTGGGAGAGGTCTGGTTGACCTGGGAGAGGTCTGGTTGACCTGGGAGAGGTCTGGTTGACCTGGGGGAGGTCTGGTTGACCTGGGAGAGGTCTGGTTGACCTGGGAGAGGTCTGGTTGACCTGGGGGAGGTCTGGTTGACCTGGGAGAGGTCTGGTTGACCTGGGAGAGGTCTGGTTGACCTGGGGGAGGTCTGGTTGACCTGGGAGAGGTCTGGTTGACCTGGGAGAGGTCTGGTTGACCTGGGAGAGGTAAGGTTGACCTGGGGGAGGTCTGGTTGACCTCTCTGGTATGTCAAGTGTTTAATCTGTTGGTCTCATTGGATCCAATGTGAAGGTTTCATATAAAAGACCAGGTTGATTTGGAATATTTTAATGCAGGGGCATACTGCATGGTTTCAGGTTTCCTGTGGTGTTGTACACGGTTTAAAATTGGGTAATTGGCCAATCATTATTGCACTCAATGCCAAGTGAATGTCGGACAGCAGTAGTTCTTTTTGAGACAATATTATGCAACTTGTTCTGTGAGGCCACAGCCATGTTCAATTCAAACACAGAGCAGGATACACAAGACTTTGGGTTCATAAAAATCATCAGTTGATTTATCAACCTACAACCTTCAAGAGTATTAGCACATTGATGAGAGACAACATTTTGCCAAGTGGTCTAATGCATTAGACTAACAAAAGGTCACTGTGACAATGTGATAATTTTCTTACTAAACAACTTGTTCATCAGACAGTGTGCTCACAAGAGCAGGCAGAAGCCAGGGAGCGTTTAGGGATGACTGGATTTGACGCTGCCGTTTGAATCAAGTGGATTATTTAGCTGCTATTTAAGATGAGAATGAAAGCATCAGAATGATGACTGGAATACTCTTTGACACTTTACATTGGCTACGTAAAGTGCGTGACTAAATGAATGTTGTCTGGACTTACTCCTAGCAAAAATCTCCAAATACTATATTTTACTGCTACATGTGTTATTGACTGCACTGCCCTGTCAATATCTTACCTGTTATTTAGATCAGAGTAAAAGTATATCTATGGGGAGATCGTAAATCATAAAAGACCATTTAATACACAAAACACTGGAATTCTTAGAAATAGCATTCTGCTTGGAACAACATTCTGCTTATTAGCTATTTCAAGAATTCAAATCGTCAGTCCAACAAGCACCAGAGACCAGTGCTTTTTCACAGTACACATATAACCTCAGGCTCAAGCCATTTCCACACCTCACATCACACAACTAAACAGTCAGTTTCTTAGCCAGCCTTGATTTCTTAAAATAGTCTCTTGTGCAGTTATAGTTGTTTTTTTTAATTGAGACAAATAGATTACCCTAGATGTTTGTGATTTTACACCCCCCAATTGAGTCTTTATTTGTTTCCACAGTAGAACTACAGTGCCTTTGCCTCATGCTAACAAGTCATAACACCTGTCTCTGTAATGGTTTGCACAGCAAGACAGTTACGCTGAAATTGAGTTTAACTTTTAAACTCCAGGCTCTCTTTTTGTCTCACTTTAAACTCTGTGTTGCAGCTCTCTGCAGCAGCCGACTCATGTACAGCTGTCTTATCAGTCATGGCTGGTGCCCTGGGCCCTCTCTCTATCTGCAGCTGTGTCTCTCTCTTTCTCTGCGTCGCCCTCTTTGCCCCTTCATCGACCACCATCTTGTCCCCCTCCAGTTATTTATACCAAAGAATGTGCCAGGCTTCAGATTTTTGTGATGTTAATAGGCCACAGTCTCTCATGTTACACAGGAATACATCACAGCTAAATTTAGACCCCTCCCTCAATGAAGTGTTTCGTTGAGGGAGGGGTTCTATTATCAGAAGCATTTCGTATGACCAGGGAAAGAGCCAGATTTTTATTTCACACCTCACAGTCACCCTTTTAACCCTAACCAAGATCTGCAGTCTAGAAATGCTGAATGACGTTACTATATTCTAGTAAGTTCCCATAACATACTCCACCCCCCGGCACAGCAATGCTAAATTAGGACTGCATGGTTACCTGCATGGTTACCTGTTGCAGTATTTGTTATCCAGTACTGCTAGTTGGCCCTTATTTTCATCAAGGTTCCAACCATTTTAACTGAGATAGTGTTCAAGTTTAATAATGCATACAGATAGAAAATACAAACACAATTTTAAAATGTAATGTCATAAAATAACTGTTGGCCAAAAACAACAACTACATTGTGAGTGTGCTGAGCTCATACAGTTCATGCTAGCATAGCTCTCATGAACAACGACCAGCAGCTTGTTCCAACGAACAGAGTAACAAGTTGACACATGAAAACGCCAGCCTGGAAAAGCCCTGACAAGTCAATATCTCCACACTGCCACAGCAACCTTCCAACTCTCTCCACAAATCACTGCCAAGTGGTCAATTTTTGGCAAATTACTTCCTGGACTGGCTGTCTTTATCACTGGACAAATGTTTTATTGTGTAGACATACTCCAGTAGTGCGTTATTAAGATTTAGGGCCTATATAATTTGTTATTAATTTGTTTATGGGTTAGTGTCTATCTTGTATTGTGAATTACCCCTGTTTGAGTGCAGAGCTTCTGTCTGTGATGTATTCCAGCACTTGGGAACTTAAGATGTTGCCGCTGAAAGAGCGTGACTCTTGGCTTTCTTCCCATCTGAATATTTTCCTCCCCATGTCTCCTTTATGGCTGTGCATCTGAGAAGGCTGAACAGGTGTTGCTAATAAAATCACATGTTGGAAACCCCCCTACGCATCGCCATTTTGTCTTCACCCCCCTAGACCTGATTACAACTCAGTGGTTGTTCCGAGGAACATTGTGAAGTGGAGCTGTTTATGACGACTGGGAGGCAGCCAAAGCCCAGTTCTACTACAGCAGTCTTTATTCCATTCCTGCTTCTATGATAGTGTTTAGACAGACGAGTGAAAGGGACTTGCATCTTATAGTAGTCCTTAGTGGTCATTCATGTTCCTCTCTTACCACAATTAAAACGTTTAATGGTAGTTCTCCAAAAAAAATGTAGTTAGTTTGCTGTTTGGATGTTTCAAGTTCCAAAAGTGTTCTGGTGGAGAGAGGAAGCATGGGCCCCTGGCCATCTGTTGTTTTGATCATGCCTCCGTCTCAAATTAATGGAAAGGATAAATGCTAACATTGCTTGCAATAATTTTGGGCTTATTTTTTCCATTTGTTTATGGCTTGACTGAAACTACTGGACTATAATAAAAAATACTCCTGTCAAGCATTCCATCCTGACATTAGTCTCAAGGCTTTTGTTGACTTATTCTCATGTTTTGGTGATAGCAATGCCTTAAAGGTTAGTATTTTTTGTTGTTTGCAATGTTTTTCTGTTCTCCTGTTTTTCTGGTAATAAGCTGATTGTTGGGTTGGGTCAAATGTTCAAGTTATGGAGACAAGGACAGTATCAATCAACATAAAACTAGTGTGCTAGAAAAACAAATCTTCTGATGACATGTTGAGATGCTGCACAGACCCTGGCTATCTGTCAGAGCTGAACACACATTGCAAGTTAAATAAAGCTACCTCATCAGGGCTTGTGCAGTACAAGTCCTGTACCTCCCCTGCACACCCCCCCCCCCCCCCACCCAGTTCACAGGGACTAGTTTCTGTCGCCAAATAACCAAAAGTGTGACAAAGATTTGTATAACAGAACAGCAAATGAACAGCACTTGGTTCAAAAGCAACCTCAATTTTGATAGTGACTTTTAAACTGACAAATCACTATTGTAATTCCTATGTCAGAACTAGGCCTTTAAACCGGAGGAGTGTTTACCCAACAGATGATCCCCCACACAGGCTATTACGTAGTGGATACAGAAAAATAAATATGCAATCAAAGGATGTGTTCAAGTTCATGTTACGTTACTTGTACCCGTAGGTAGATTTGGTGTGCTGTAGCCTAGGTTTTCTCCAAATGCAATACAACATGAGGGCTTCTGATAAATGTCGGCATATTCTTATTCATATTATATTCTTATAAGCATCCATCTCTCAATCCGCTTGTTTACCCAGCTGTCACCTGTCGCGACAAAATTGCAAATGTTTTGAAATAGCGTTGCTTTTTGTAGGTCTCTGTGTGTTAGCAAACTCTGCAAGTCTCTTTATTATATCAGTGTGCGGAGCACAGTGTGATGCTGCTTTAATTGAGATGTTCTAGGTGAGCTTAGCCGGCTCAATGTATTGATTCTCAGGAGCAGAGAGAAAGCGAGCGCTCGGCGGAGGTGTGTTTGCAGTCGTGCAGTGTTAGCTTGTTATCCTGCAGTCAAGTATCTTCACACATTCAATTATTCATAACATGCTCTGTAGGTGACTAGTGTTTCATATTTTGCCGTCTTGTAGGCTAATTAGCTACGTAAATTATTTAGGGAAACGAAAATACAATGCAGTAAGATAATTATTCGAAGCCTAACTAAAACATCATCATAAAAAAACGGCATCTTTTTGTGTAGCCTATTCCTTGAAATTATGTAATTTTGATAGGAGATAACCTGAACTAAAATATTTCCTTCAAACTGCTTGGATGGAATCAAACAGTAGCCTTTGTCTAAAGCAACCAATGTTTTATTTGTATTTTTATGTAGGCCTAGCCTATGTCAAATTCAGTAGGCTATGTTCTATGAAGAACTATTTGCTCTTGCTGTATCTACTTTTATCCGCTGCGAACTATACTGTCTCAATTGACCAGTGATGGACTTCCAGTTTCTGAGGCAGAAGGAAATTACTGAGGGAGAAATGTCAACCTACGCTTTAAAGTCGCTCTGGATAAGAGCGTCTGCAAAAAAAAAAAGACTAAATGTAAATGTTTAAAGGACTGATCTCAGCAGTGCTGCGCTCTCCCTCTGCCTCTCTCCCTGAGGTAGACACAGCAGGGAAACTGTGCACATGTGCACAAATGTTGCCGCCTATTATCGTGGGAACAAGCGCCTCAAAACCTGATCATCGCATGTTGCCGTCGAGCTGGTCTTCGCTGCCGATGCGGAATGCCTCGAGAAAATGGGCTTTCAGAGACTCCAGCACGGAGCGCAACTTATGTAATGGACCAAAGTGCAGTTGTTCTTAAGATGTTCTGCACTGATTTTCGCTAAAAAAAAAAATTCTTTTTTTTTGTGAGGTGGGGAGGAAGAAACATGTGTTCTGATCTGTTTCCAAATGATTCTAGCTTACCTTTGTACAGATATAATTCTAGTCACGTTTGCGTAAACTGAACAGATGAGTAAACTATAAATTATGCATGGGAATTCCCCAGTTTAATGGGGAGGCGGTTTCCCTTCTCCATGGAATTTAAGATTTAAGATGGTCACAGAAAAGCCCACCACAGCTGCAATGAAGAGAATCAGGTCAAAGAAAACCTCTCAGGTAAATCTATGCGATTTTTTTTCAACTTGTTATTCTACAATTACTGTCGGTATAGAGATAAGATAACGTCCGTTTTGTTGACCAGTTAAGGTTAAATATACTTACTGTACATTAGTCTATTCGGCCCTGTTATTGTTTCATGACAAATGCATTTCAAGCAAGGGAAAGATTCTTATATTCATTATGTTTTTACAATACCGCTGTTTGTGATGTGAAACGATTTCTTGAAAATATGTCGTGAGAGTTACTCTGCCAGATGGTCACGTGCAGTGTGAGTATTTCCACAGCAACAGTCCAGTTTACTCGACACTTCCTGGCTCAGATGCCATGGAGACCGAGGGGTTGTCAGGTTGCTGCAGCTATAGACTCACAAGTGGATGGACGCTTTGTTAGATCTTGTATTGTGCTCAACGCGACTCATTAGATGATCGTGTCCTGCCGAACTGTATGGATCCTGTTGCATTCCTCATGCAGGACGAAACTGAAATAACTACTGCATGCGCGATGAAATCACTACAGTGAATTAATAATACATGTAGCCTACTCTTTTACCAGTCAATCAAAAAAAGCTCACGTGTTGAGCTCCAAAGAGCTGATCGTCTTTGTAAGAACATGTAACCTGTATTAGCCTACCCGATACGAACCAGTACGAACCTATACGAACCTGTAAGCTGACTGTGACACCGTAATCAGATGTTTACATTATGCAATTGTAAAAAGACTCTTCCTACATGGATACTGTACTTAATGACCTTAAAGTAAATATAATTGCCTTGACACATTTGTTCAACTTAAATGTAAATTCAAGATGTAACTGCTTAACAAAAACACAGAGGTTTATCAATTGTAAATCCTGTGTCAGGCTGATGGAACTGTAGCTGTGATGATACAGTCTCTAAGCCTGACCCCGTGTCAGAGTGCAGCACTGTCCAGCCCAGGATGCACATGGACAGGCTGAAACGTAGTCCGCGTCTGTCATTCTGGAAAATGTAACAGGATCCCTGGGGTTCTCTGCCAGCGAGGCATGTTCGACACACTCTCAGGGGAGGTAGGGGGCAGAACACCATCCCGTCACCCAGGCTAGCTGGCACTGTTGTCACATGACTACCATGCAGAGAGATCCAGCCTCTAGACTGACTCAACACTCCTTTCAGTGAATTCCCCTAAACAAAACCTAAACATTGGCATCTAAATGTCCAAGGTATTAAAATGTTAGTTCCTAGTTTCATCTTATTGAAATAAAACACAGCTTGCCTTTTTTGTACATGTTTTCTGTTTCGACTTTGTCCATATTACAAGTTTTTGTCTTTTTTCAGAGAGCTGGACACAAACACAAACAGTTTAGACCACCGAGTCATGGCGTGTTTCGGCTGAAGAACAACAGATTGTTGAACCAGTGTTCCTGCGATGGAGTGGATAGTGAAGTGTAAGGCCACACAAGGTCCTTTTAATGTCTTGAGAGACTTGTACATGTGAACTGTGTGAAGTACACTACCATTAAAGTTATTGCAGTCTTCAAGATGTCTTCTTGCAGATCTTTGGACTCCATTCCAAATGTTTCTTTTGAATGTTTTTTTTTTTTTTTTGCATAATTGTTGCACACACTTTTCCCTAAGAAACTGGCCTACTGCTTTGCAGAGATATATCTCACCATGTTAGAAATTAATCTTTCAACATGTTTGTACTCGGTATTAAGCATAGTCACCACCATCATAGCTTACCACAGGTGCAGATTAATGTATACATGCATCTGCATGTGTTGTTTCAGCTGCTGGGTCTGCTGGGTGAAGGGTAACAGCTAGTTCTACAGTGAGGTGGGCGTCCCACGATGAGGCTGAGATTGTGAAGACTCAGCAGATCTTGACATTCTGCTTCTCTACCCAGGATGTGGTGTGATACAGTCCCGAGTTTAGACTGCTGTTTTAAAAGGGATATCAGGTTTGTCTGATTCACTATCCTACACAGCAGATGTGGGTTTGGCCACGGTCATGTTCACGCTCTACTCTACTTAACAGGGAGCTTTGCTGTTGCTGGTTACCTCATTTTGATGACTCAAAGATTCTCCAAAATTCTGATTTCATTGATGACAGAGCCATTTTATTTAGCATGTCGCAGTCTGTCTTGAGTGTCTTATGGTTCTTTCTCTGAAGTGGGCAGCATGCTAATTGAAAAAGATGGAGGCAGTCAATTGGTTCCTATAGTAACCATGCTCCTCTCTGCCTCTCCTTGCTGCCACTATGGAAACACGGGTTTCCTCTAGTGCAGGAAGCACAACAATGGTAACTATGCTTTACATGTGTTGTTTCATAGTGGTATGCTAAACATCTGTTTTTTATTAGACATTTTCTGCCTGTTCTAATGTAAACACGATAACAAGACTGGATGGGACTGTCCCTAGATGCTTCTCATCTTCACCTTTTGCTTTGATGCCTTTATTCCTTATTAGCTTCGTTAATCCGTCAGAAAAGCACAATTCCACCTGCTCTAAAGTGGTCTCTGTCTGTGCTCTAGATTCGGAGACGACAGAGGATGAGGGAGGGGAATCCTTTGACACCAGAGAGGAGGGAGTGGGTCTTCAGGAACCGGCTGCACATGCAGGTGGGTCCTCCCCCCCAACACAACAACATTCATAGAACATCAACATTTCTATTGTTGTCAAGATGATCCTGCACATTATTATTCCTAGATTGATGAGTAGAGTTATGTATTGCAAGTGTAGCAGCAAGAACTAACTTAGACACTAACTTAGATAGTAATAGCTATTAAAAACACTCAACTGCCTGACTCAACTTGGATAATGGTCTGAACATGCACTCTTTTCATTCTCATTATTTTAAACATAAGTGCTTAGCTGCTGTTGAGTTGGGAGGTCTCTTTCCCTCGGGGAGTCAGGTGGCTGAGCGGATAGGGATTCGGGATAGTAATCAGAAGGTTGCCGGTTCGATTCCTGGCCGTGAAAAATGACGTTGTGTCCTTGGGCAAGGCACTTCACCCTACTTGCCTCGGGGTAATGTCCCTGTACTTACTGTAAGTCGCTCTGGATAAGAGCGTCAGCTAAATGACTAAATGTAAATGTCTTTGTGGGTGAGGGAGTGTTAGAGTTGATCATGGATTTTTCTCCTTTAACTTCAGGACACAGAGTGATGGACAGTTGGGCAGACGAGGAGTTTACAGCTCCCAGAACCAGGTAGAATCAGAGGACTGATGAGGCTTCACACTGTGTTGGCTGCATGTGCAATGAAATCAGTCAATCAATCAATCAGTACTTCGTTATATCAATTTATCAGTTTAATAAACAAATCAGTATGGTGCACCTATACAAAATCTGTCATGTTTACTTAACCTACCTTGGCTTCATCCTAGTCCTAATTATTTCCTTTATTCCTTTAATTATTTTCTTCCAGGAGTCACTCTGAAGAAGTTCTCCCACCCCCCTCCCCAAGAACAATCAAACGCCCCTCCACCTCACCGATGCCAAACCGCTCGGGTTCAGCCCCTACCACCCCTCTCACCCCCCGAAAGAAAGCTGTAGTGCCGGCCGACTACCAAGACACAGTCCCTGAGGAGTTCGAGCAGAAAGTCAAGCAGCCCAAATCCTCCACGGGCATGTCCCAGAGCAGTGCTCAAGATTCTCGCCCCCAGACGCCTCTCAGTGAATACTCCCGGAAGGACCTGACCGCCAGACCCTCTCCTAAGCTCACCCGTGCAAGCTCCAAGATCTTTGAGAAAGTCCGTGGTTTCGAGGAGCGAAGACGAAGCCTCGACAATCCAGAGGGATCCATATCTGGACAATCCTGGGCTGGCTTCAACCGCGCCGGGTCAGTGGACTCGGACGACGGAGGAAGCCGGCTGGGCATCTCCAGAGAGAGCTCCAAGGAGGACCTGCGTGAGGCGCTGAAGGAGGATGCTGCGGAGCGGAGGACCATGTTCAGGCAGAGGGCCGCCTCGCTGGAGGAGAAGGCGCGCTACTCCGAGAAGGTACAGGACATCGAGAACAAGTTCACAGAGGAGCTCCAACGCATCAAGAAGCTGGTGGGGAAGCCTCACCTGAAGAAGTCCTTCTCCACCGAGCAGCTGACCCTGCGAGGTCGACAGAGGCTGCCTGAGAGGAAGCTGGAGCCCATCCCACCTCAGGTCCTGCAGAAGCTGCAGGAACGGGAGCGCGCCCAGTGGGAGAAGGAGCAGAAAGAGAAGGAGCAGACCAAACAGAGCTCACCGCCAAAATCACCTCGACTCGCAAGCAAGCAATCCTCGTCCAGACCCCAGGAGACGGAGCGTCCGTCTGCCTCGTGCAGCAGGTCAGGAGAGGCAGCCGTCACTCCAGAGTCTATGCAGCTGTCGGATCTTCCGGGACAGCGCTCGATAAGAGAGATCAGCAGGAGCAGTCCAGTCAGAGAGGTCTATCAGCGGTCTCCCTCACCAGCGACGTCTCGACAACAGAGGGCAGAGTCACCAAGCAGGAGTCTGGTTGACATGACGCTACGCAAGGTTGAACGAAGGCCAGCCAGCCCCCTGGTGCAGAGGGTCTCTCGGATGCAGGAATCCCCAATGGTCAAAGAGTCTCCTGCCATAACATCACCAAAGGAAGAGTTGTCTGGAAGGAAGACCCCTGTAGAGCTTGTTTTAAGAAAAGTAGAAAACAGACCTGCAAGCCCGTTGGTACAAAGAAAATTTACTGATTTACAAGAAATTCCAGACCAAGTCCCAGCTAAAACCCCAAGGCTGACGGCCTCTTCAGCCGTGCTCCCAGCCCCCCCACTGGGGGAGAAGATGGAGGTGGAGGCACCCAGGCCGGCCCCCAGGCTCAACATCCCCACTATTATTGTTGAAGATGAGCCAATGGAAGAAGACGTTCCTGCTGAGACTGACCAGTCGCAGAAGGCTGACGTCCCCAGAGAGCAGAAGACCAGAGGAAGAGCCCGACGCACCAGGCCCATGTCCCCAGAGCAAGGTCAGATTACCCTCATTCTTACTGTCGGAGGCTTTTCTACTTAACACTCACTTCATACAACTAATCTTCTGCTTTACGTAAAACATTTTTATTTGCGGCCCTAAGACTTTTGTACTGTACTGTAGATTTAAAACGTCCTTTTTGACAGATTCTTCAGATGACTCGTACGTGTCTGCTGGGGAGGATCCGCTGGAGGCTCCTGTGTTTGAGTTTCCCCTGCAGGACACGGTGGCTACCGCTGGGATGGATGTGCTCATGAAGTGCATCATCGCTGGGAACCCTCTGCCCCAAGGTACGAGTCTCCTCAGCCCACCCAACTTACTTCTCCTATCCTGTCAGGTGTCCCAACTAGAATTTTAGGAGCTTCCTGTCTTATACCTCAGAATCAGAATGGGTTTTATTCACCATGAAAGTTTGCACAGACAATGAATTTGCTTTGGCAGGAAGGTGCAAACATTAAACATATAGGAATCAAAAATTTAAATATGAGGACTAACTATACTAAGGGTACATAACTAGCAAACTAAGGGTACATGCCTAGCAATGGAATTAGATTAAAATAAACTATACAATAAAATATAAAATAAAATATAAGTTGCAGTAATTTACAATATAAAAATACAAATATTACAAAAAATACAAATGGTACAGGATTGTATTGTCCAGTGCAAAAAGCAGTGTTGTTTTAAGGGCATTGAGTCATGAAGTCAGTGTGAACCCTTGGCCTTATTGAAGAGGCCAACAGCGGAAGGGAAGAAACTGTTTTTGTGGCGTGTGGTATTGGTCCTGATGGACCGCAGCCTTCTAAACGAGTGTCTCAATACAGTCTCAGTACCGGGACTAACGGGTGTCATATCATGCCACAAGGTGTGTTTAGTAAGAGACTTGGGCTAACATTCCTGTGTGTTCCTGTAGTTACCTGGACAAGAGACAACACAGTGCTCTCCAGTGTAGCTAGCGTTGTAGTGAAGGTGGAGGGGGAGCGCCACACTCTGCTGATCAAGTGGGCCAAGCACAGCGATGCCGGGACGTACTGCGTCACAGCCATCAACGAGCTGGGCAGGGCGTCCAGCAGGGCCAGCCTCTCTGTCAAAACAGGTGAGCATGTTTACTGGTGAAACATTTTGTTTTTAAGAATGTTGTTTTCACTCTGCAGTGCAACTTAAGATCACAGCAGGTTGTATCAAGTCAGATGTTACATAAAGGGCTTCTTGACTGTTGGTCGGTGTTATCCTGTATCTGAAGGAGCATGCGGGAGGTGAAATGTCTAAATCTAGGGTCCTCAAGGTTCTAACGGGTCTGATTCAATTTTTGTAATTTCTTTTATTTTTTACTATCGATTGAATACAGAAAACGCATATTAATGACATATTTCCCTTCTTCAATGGCCTGGCACATAGCCATCCATACTTTACAAGCATCTCAACTACCCTCTGTATGTAAATACACTGTGTCTCCTACCACCTGATTAAGAAGCTAGGCTTTTCTATTTCCAGCAATAGATTCAGGGTTCACTTTGACTTGAATTATCTCATATGAGTAGCGATTCTTCTAAATTATATCAGATCTTAAATGCTGTAGTGAAAATGAGTCATATATTTGACCTAGGCATCACTGTTCACTGACAGGAAGCGTTATCTGCATTCAGCTTCCACATTCAGTCCGAGAAGGAAAAGTCAGTTACATGGACTACCTGAGTACATTATACAGTTCATATCAGTCCAGAAGATAAATGGTTTCCAGAAAGCTTTGATTACAGGGATGATCCAAACAGCAGGCTAAACTAACCTACCCACCAGGTCATGAATATACTGTCGCTCTCCAGATATGTATCTCATGTTCTCTGATGTTTAATCTCTAATCAAGTGGTGGAGGTTAAACCCTTCTTCCTCTCTCCCTTCCCTCCTAATCTCTCTCTGCTGCCGAGCCATCGCACTTACAGTTACCATAGCAACCGCTAAAGTCTACCGAGTCTAAATTGAACCTATAAATTGTTAAGACACGGTCTTCCTGCATGAGGCTGGGAGACTCTCCTCCATGTGTTCATCAAATCAATATTTATATATGTTTGCACTTGTACGTATGTTGGTCAGAAATATATATAAAAAAAACATTTTGATCTTGAGCAAAAAAAAAGATTTCACATCATAGGTGTTCAAGTCGCACGTATATGTATGATAAAACCATGATGCAGTATGAGAAGACCAGTATCACAACATCTATTTCAGAACATCTATTTTCTACTTTCCCATAAACGCATTTATTTTAACACCAATGTACATAGAAACACAACACCACGGGGTTGGGCATATGTGTGCAACATTTTCTTTTTAAGATTACAATTCTTACAATTACAATCTCACAATCCAAGTGGAGCCCCCTCCCCTGTGTCTGAGCTCCCTGCCTGTGTTCCCCAGAGCCCCCCCCAGAGCCCCCCCCAGGGCCCCCCCCAGGGCTCCGGGGGGCTCTGGCCGTGCGTTTGGAGGCCAGCAGTCCCATCACCTCAGACGAGGAGTACCTCAGCCCCCTGGAGGAGGCAGCTGACCTGGGGGGCCCCGAGCTCAGGACTGTGGACTCCAGGTTCAAGGAGCCCCCGGCCTTCATGGTGAGCCTGGCGAGCAGCCGCAACAGAACCATCTTTACTGACTGGTACAGAACCATCTTTATTGATTGGTTCAACACAGAAAACATTTGTTTATAATGATAACGTATTGATAGTTATTATGTAACATTTAAAGAGAGAATCGTGTTCATGATGTTGGCACAAGCCTGACAGCCAGCTGTGCTCTCTACATTCCTAACCCCATCCCTCACCTCTCCTCCTCCATGGGAACCACGGTAACAGGCCACCATGAGTGACCAGGCAGTGTTTGAAGGTCGAGAGGTCACACTGTCTGTGAGAGTCAGCGGGCAGCCCAAACCCATGCTGTACTGGTAGGTCCCTCTTCCTCACCACACCCTGATGAGCTGAACACAACTGAACACAACCACTGCATTTTCACTACATCTGGAAACCATAGGCTCATAGTTAGTGCTACTGAAGCAGTCAATACAGGATAGTTGCATTTACATTACCAGCATCTCATGTTAACAGTGGAATCAGTACAATGCACATTGGTCCATTCTCGTGCGTGGTTGGACCCTTAGTGAGTGTTGACCTGTCCCTGTTGACCTGTCTCTGTTGACCCGTCCCTGTTGACCCTGTCCCTGTTGACCTGTCTCTGTTGACCTGTCTCTGTCCCTGTTGACCTGTCTCTGTTGACCTGTCTCTGTTGACCTGTCTCTGTCCCTGTTGACCTGTCTCTGTTGACCCGTCCCTGTTGACCCTGTCCCTGTTGACCTGTCTCTGTTGACCTGTCTCTGTCCCTGTTGACCCGTCCCTGTTGAACTGTCCCTGTTGACCCGTCCCTGTTGAACTGTCCCTGTTGACCCGTCCCTGTTGACCCGTCCCTGTTGAACTGTCCCTGTTGACCTGTCTCTGTCCCTGTTGACCCGTCCCTGTTGAACTGTCCCTGTTGACCCGTCCCTGTTGACCCGTCCCTGTTGACCTGTCCCTGTTGACCCGTCCCTGTTGACCTGTCTCTGTTGACCTGTCTCTGTCCCTGTTGACCTGTCTCTGTTGACCTGTCTCTGTCCCTGTTGACCCTTCCCTGTTGACCCGTCCCTGTTGACCCTGTCCCTGTTGACCTGTCCCTGTTGCAGGCTGAGAGACAGAGTCACAGTGAAGACCGGCCCACGTCACCTTGTCCAGGAGATGGATGGCGGCACATTTCAGATGACCATCAGGTCGGCGCTGCGGTCAGACAGCGGTGTGTACACCTGCAAGATCATCAACGAGTACGGCAGCCGGCAGTGTGAGGGCAGGCTTGAGGTCACAGGTGAGAGAGCTCTTCACTACACCACCACCACTCCTTATACAAGGACTTTATACATACCACAACATGACTCCTTATAGAAGGAATTGATGGAGGTATGGAATATTAATGTTCTGCTCCACAGTGTGCTGCAAAGCAGGATGGTTTGTGGCTCAGTGTTTGGGAAGTTAGAGAGATTTTAAAGCCGTTTCAGCGATATATTTAATGTATTGTATCATTAAGCACAATAGCTGTCAGAGAAAATGGCATCAGATTAAATTAAATAACCTGTTGTTGTCGTAACACAGTGTGCAGTAACACTTTAGTACTGCTAGTTTATGTACCCTTAGTATAGATAGTCCACATATTTAAATTTTAGATATATGTTTATTGTATGCACCTTCCTGCCAAAGCAAATTCCTTGTCTGTGCAAACTTTCATGGCGAATAAATCCCATTCTGATTCTGATTCTGATTCAGTCCCACATGCAAACACAACATAGTAAATATATAGAAATATATATTGTTTAAAGTATAACTTTTTTGCACCCCTGCCTACACAAATGGCACAGCCAACATGATGGCATAATGTTCCCACACTGTACAGTCATTCAGACACACAAACATTCCTTCCTTCCTTCATTTTCCTTTACCCACCTCCTCCTCCTTCCTTCCTCCTCTTACTCCTCCTCCTTCCTTCCTCCTCTTCCTTCCTTCCTGCTCTTCCTCCTCCTCCTCCAGCCCCCCCCGTGGAGCCAGCTTTAGCTGTTACCCGGCCCGTCAGAGACATCACAGCCAGGGCTGGAGAGACCGTCATGTTCGAGTGCCATGTGATTGGTCCTCAAGACACAGATGTGGATTGGCTGGCTGATGGGAAGCTGATGCAGCCTGCGCTGCTGAACTGTAAGATGCACTTTGACGGAAAGAGATGTCGCCTGCTGCTCAACTCTGTCCACGAGGACGACAGCGGCACTTACATGTGCAAGCTCAGCACAGCCAAGGGTGAACAACACACCTCTGTCTAACCAAGCATGGATGTGTGTATAAGACGACAGATACGTCATACTTGATTCTATGTTTAAGAATGACAGTATAGTATTGGGGCAACTGCAGTATCCAAAATCATTAGTGTCTGTTATTAAGTAGATTTAATATTACATTTAGTCATTTAGCAGACGCTCTTATCCAGAGCAATTTACAGTAAGTACAGGGACATTCCCCCGAGGCAAGTAGGGTGAAGTGCCTTGCCCAAGGACACAACGTCATTTGCCTGGCGGGGAATCAAACTGGCAACCTTCCGATTACTAGACCGATTCCCTAACCGCTCAGCCACCTGACTCCCATAATATCTGATGTTTCACTTCAATATTGTTGTCTCCTCCTGTCCTCCTTGTCTGCTCTGACTCTCCTTCTCTCTTCTTCCTCCTCTCCTCCTCCTCCTCTCTTCCTCTCCTTCTCTCTTCCTCTTGTGTTTTCAGAGGAGCTGACATCTAGCGGCCAGCTGAAGGTGCTTCCCTCCATCGAGCCTCTGTTCACCCGGATGCTGGACGTGCTGGAGGTGATTGAGGGCCGTAACGCTCGCTTCGACTGCAAGGTCAGCGGGACGCCACACCCCTGCGTCACCTGGAGCCACTTCGGTAGGCAGGACTCAGCTGTGCCCCAAGCTTTTCTGGGAAACAAAAGGACACCTGTAGTTGAGGTGATAGTGAAAGTGGTATCCCCTGTGCCGTCTCTTTCCAGACCACCCGCTAGCCCACAGCGAGGACGTCCACATCCTGCAGGAGGGCGGACGCCACTCGCTGGTCCTCTCTCACGTCTCCAACGAGGATGAGGGCTTCTACACCGTTGTGGCCCGCAACGCACACGGAGAGGCTGAGTGTTCCGCCGAGCTCTACGTACAAGAGCCACGACCAGCCATCTCCGCCCAGATGTACGGGCAAACTTCCTTTAAACACCGATCAGACTTCAAGGAAGCATCAAACAACGTGTCATAGAAAAGACAAACAAGACAAACAATTGAACACCTTTTCACTCCATTAATCATCTCCTTTATGTCTTTCCTTGCCTCTTGGCTTCCCTCCCTTGTTCACCTCTTCCATTCATCACTCCTATCCCTCCCTATTCTCTCTCTCCCCCTGCCCTCCCCCCAGGGCCAAGCTGGAGAAGATGCCCTCCATCCCTGAGGAGCCGGAGGTTCCTGAGAGCGAGGTGGAGCGTTTCACCATGCCAGACTTTGTGAAGCCGCTGTACGACCTGGACGTAATCGAGGGGAAGGAGGCCGTGCTGAAGTGCAAGGTGGCAGGCCTGCCCTACCCCACAATCTTCTGGTTCCACAATGGGAAGAGGATCGACAGCACAGAGGAAAGGAAGATGACCCAGTGTGAGTGATCAACGCTGTTTAGAGAGAAACCATCAGCTCTGGGATTGTGTTTGCTGTGATGGAAGCAGCAGGTGGCTCTAGGCTAATCCATGCTCCACCAAGAGAATTCCATTTAATTGAATAATTAAACACACCTTATGTCTCCAATCCCCAAGATAGAATATTGTGGTGTGTGTGCATAATGTGCATAATATCATGTAGGAAGAGATTCAGCTTTAACAGTCAGAAGTAGTCCTTCCTCTCCTCTTGTTGAGAAGAACTGTTTGACTGGATCCAGGTGATTGACATGCAGGTGTGCGTCGTTTTGTTTGGTCCAGTCAGAGACATCCACAGCCTGGTGATCCGGTCTGTGTGTCACAGCCACGCAGGAGTGTACAAGAGCGTCATCTCCAACAAGTTGGGCAAGGCCACCTGCTACGCCCACCTGTACATCACCGGTGAGTCACCTCCACCCCAGGACACGCCTGGGGACAGGAGCCTCCTGGACAACGTTTTTCTTCTCTGTTAGAGACATTTCACCTGATTCTGTTGTGTATATCTTTTAATGCCTGTTAACCATCAGTGCTTTTGGGTATTTACAGATGTTCTTCCTGACCCCCCTGAGGGGGCCCCAGTGGTACGGTCCATCACAGGGAAAACCATCACCCTGGAGTGGAAGGAACCTCGACGACTAGACCCCTCCATCGGTGTGTCTGCCTCACATCCTGTCTGCCTCACATCCTGTCTGCCTCACATCCTGTCTGCCTCACATCCTGTCTGCCTCACATCCTGTCTGCCTCACATCCTGCAGCTAAGCACACTGACGTGTGTCTGCCTCACATCCTGCAGCTAAGCACACTGACGTGTGTCTGCCTCACATCCTGTCTGCCTCACATCCTGTCTGCCTCACATCCTGCAGCTAAGCACACTGACGTGTGTCTGCCTCACATCCTGCAGCTAAGCACACTGACGTGTGTCTGCCTCACATCCTGCAGCTAAGCACACTGACGTGTGTCTGCCTCACATCTTGCAGCTAAGCACACTGACGTGTGTCTGCCTCACATCCTGCAGCTAAGCACACTGACGTGTGTCTGCCTCACATCCTGCAGCTAAGCACACTGACGTGTGTCTGCCTCACATCCTGCAGCTAAGCACACTGACGTGTGTCTGCCTCACATCCTGCAGCTAAGCACACTGACGTGTGTCTGCCTCACATCCTGCAGCTAAGCACACTGACGTGTGTCTGCCTCACATCCTGCAGCTAAGCACACTGACGTTAATATGATCAGAAATGATACATTACGTATTTGGTGAAGTGTGTTTTGCAACTGCAACTGAACACATTGTGGAGACGATGGCTTCCCAAGATTAGACTGGCGCCAAACACATTCTAATTGTTGATTAGTTTATGTCTAAGAACAGAGACAACCACTGTAAAACAAGTACACATACATTGTTTCTTTTCAACAAGCCAGTAGATAACCAAACTCCACGAGCATCATTAAACTCCTGTCCTCTTTCAGACCCCAGCTGCTTAATGTACGCCATCCAGCAGCAAGCCCTGGGCTCCATCCAGTGGAACATCATAGCATCCAGCCTGAAGGAGACCTCCTACACCATCTCCACGCTCTCCAAGGGAGTCCGCTATGCCTTCAGAGTGCTCTCCATCACCACCAAGGCCTTCAGCAAGCCCTCCCCAGCCACCGATGCAGTGCAGTTGCTGGACAGAGGTACCTGCAGGGACAGCAGGGATAGCTGGTTTTATCTGTCGGATTTCAGAGAGAGAGAACATGTCATGTCTGGGTTACATACTGAAATGTGCTCATGTTCTGTCCAGGTCCCTATATTGAGGAGGCCCCAGTGATCATCGACAAGCCAGACGTTGTCTATGTGATGGAGAACCAGACTGTCAGCATCACCATCACCCTCAACCACGTCAACGCAACCGTCATCTGGAAGAGGCAAGTCACCCTGAGGACTCATATTACTGTACAGTCAGACTACAGGATGAAATACCAACTCCAGTGTCCTTCATTTGTGTACTGAGAGTCATTTACTTTAACTTAGTCCACAGCTTGTAGCAGTAGCAGTGGTCCCATATCATGAGGATATGAAACCTGCTGTGGTGGTTTCCTCGTCAGGCTCAGAGTCTGAGGGTTATTACTCCTCCCTAAGACCTGAGCCAGGACGCTGGGCTCTGAGGGTTATTACTCCTCCCTAAGACCTGAGCCAGGACGCTGGGCTCTGAGGGTTATTACTCCTCCCTAAGACCTGAGCCAGGACGCTGGGCTCTTAGGGTTATTACTCCTCCCTAAGACCTGAGCCAGGACGCTGGGCTCTTAGGGTTATTACTCCTTCCTAAGACCTGAGCCAGGACGCTGGGCTCTGAGGGTTATTACTCCTTCCTAAAAACTGAGCTAGGACGCTGGGCTCTGACTAGCACCACTACAGACACCCGAGCAACAAGAAACTCCACATCTGCATGGAACCGGAGGGCCTTTTGGTTAAACTCACGGCTCACAATCGAAAATACCTCCTGGTCGTACACACCTCGTGGTCGTCAGGGGTAACCTACCCCCCACTGAGCAGTGTTGTGGTGTGTTCAGGAGGGGCCTGGTGTTGAGCAGTGTTGTGGTGTGTTCAGGAGGGGGCTGGTGTTGAACAGTGTTGTGGTGTGTTCAGGAGGGGGCTGGTGTTGTCCAGCAGACCAGGCCTGTTTGAGATGCTCATGCCTGATGATGACCAGCACACCCTGAAGATGCTGCGGGTGAAGCTAGCCGACGTGGGCCAGATGGTGTGTGTGGCTTCCAACAAGTGTGGCAGTGACTCCTGCACCTTCAGCGTGGAGATGGCTGGTGGGTTTCAGACGCTTCCAAGAATCACAGCGACTCACAGCTGGTTTGCAGCAGACCAAGAGCTTTTTAATTAATTAATGAAATTGAAGCACTTTGTCATAGGATTCCAACATTTTAATCAAAAATTATTTTACATTTACATTTATTCATTTAGCAGACGCTTTTATCCAAAGCGACTTCCAAGAGAGAGCTTTACAAAGTGCATAGGTCACTGATCATAACAACGAGATAGCCACAAAACATTGCGAGTAGCCAAAACATGAAGCACACATTGTGAACAACCAAAATAAGTGCCAAAGGGAAGAACCATAAGAGCATGCAGTTAAACAAGTTACAATTAAACAACATGAACTGCTATAAGTGCAAGTGTACCTGTGGAAAAAAAAAGCAAGCAACAATAATAAAACAATATATCACAGTGAGTACAAAAATTTAAGTCAGTTACCACTAACCACAAGAGCAACAAGTCTCTAAGCAAGAGTCATTGTGATCCTTGAGGAAACTAACATCGGGTCAAGCGAACCATTCCTAAGTACCGTTGTACTCCCGGAACAAGTGCGTCTTGAGCCTTTTCTTGAAGGTGGAGAGACAGTCAGTGTCTCTGATGGAAGTGGGGAGTTGATTCCACCACTGGGGGGCCAGACAGGAGAAGAGCTTGTGTTTTGACAGTTTATTATATAAAAAGTAATTATCAGAGCTCAGTCTTATTTTTTTAAATCTGTGCTGATTCGTGCTTTCATGCCGAGTAAAGAGTTGTATCTCTCCCTCCCAGCACCCCCAACGTTTGAGAGTATCATGGAGGACGTGGATGTGTCTGTGGGGGAGACGCCTCACTTTGCTGTGGTGGTGGAGGGCAGTCCTGTCCCCGACATCCTGTGGTTCAAGGTACACGACAGGAAACTGTGTGTGTGCTTGCATCTGTTTCTCTGTAATTTAATTCGAAAAATTTGTGATTTGATGACAGTAGTTGCACCAAGAATTGAAATGGACATTATCATTTTTTTGACATTGCTTTGCTATCTGTCCATTTCAGAATGACGTACTGTTGTCAGAGAGCAGTCACTACACGTTTGTGTACGATGACAGCGAGTGTTCTCTGGTGGTTCTGAACACACGTGAGGAGGACTCTGGAGTGTACACCTGCACCGCCAGGAACCTGGCCGGGTCTGTGTCCTGCAAGGCTGAGCTCAGCGTGCGCCCAGGTAACCCTACCCCCAGGTAACCCTACCCCCAGGTAACCCTACCCCACCCCCAGGTAACTCTAAACCCAGGTAACCCTACCCCCAGATAACCCTACCCCCGGGTAATGGTACCCCTACCTACCTACCCCCAGGTAACCCTACCCTACCCCCAGGTAACCCTACCCCCAGGTAACCCTACCCCCAGGTAACCCTACCCCCAGGTAACCCTACCCCCAGGTAACCATAAGGGAGCAGAAACATGAACAGCATCACTATCTGTCTGCTCTGAGGTCAGTGTAAACGGCTGGAGGTCTGTGTTGTTCGTGTTCCTCTGCAGATGTTAAGGACCAGCAGAAGCCTGTGCTCGATGAGGAGACCCTGCTCAGGAGGATGCGCCGGCTGACAGACTACTACGACATCCACAAGGAGATCGGGAGGTGAGGACCTGTTAGCAGATCTACAGCTGATCAACGAGTTACGACCCTAACCTGAAACTAAACAGCAATGAACTCACCTAATAAAACAATCAGCTTTGGATTTTGAGTAACTCTGCTTGTTTCTCCAGAGGAGCCTTCTCGTACGTCAAACTTGTGACACAGAAAGCAGGAAAAATTGAATATTCTGCCAAGTTCATCTCAGCGCGAGCTAAGAGAAAAGCCTCGGCCCTGAGGGAGATGAACCTGCTGTCTCGTCTGGACCACGAAAGAATCCTCTACTTCCACGACGCCTTTGAGAAGAAGAACGCCGTGGTCATCATCACTGAGATGTATCTCTGTCTGAACACTGACTGAAGGGCAAACACCTTCAAGTTGGACTGCAATATCTTGAAGAGGAAGGAGGAGGGATCAGGCTATAATCTCTTACATGATGCACACATACACACTCTAACACATCATAAAATAACAATGTCCATAGGGTGTCTAGCAATATTGCATGTCCTGTTTTGAAAAGAAAATCATTTTTCCTTGATGAATACCTGAAGCTGCAACGAGGAGTTACTGGAGAGGTTCATCAAGAAGTCTAATGTGATGGAGTCTGATGTAGGTTCAGCAGCCTGCTCAGATGTCTACATGACTCAACCCCTCGCTGAGTCACTTCCTGTCACTGCTGCAGTATTACAGCTTGAATGTAAAGCTGGATGGAACGACATGTGCTCTTCTGTGTGCCACAGGTCCGCTCCTGTATGAGACAACTGCTGGAGGGGCTGGACTATCTACATCGACAACATCTCATACATTTGGACATCAAGGTAAATATGTGGGTTTATAATATGGAACTTTGGGGTTTTCCATTTCCATATGTGTGTTCCGTATGCCCACCGTCAAGATATTAAGGATTGTATTAGTTTTATAATGTTATGTAAGATTATGTTTTTATTTAGCATTTGTTTTTTTTATCTAAAGCGAAAAACAGAGGGGATTTGAACCTGCAACCTCTTGACCTACTACAACGCTTCACCACTGAGCTCCACCTGTATTCATCTGTGTGATCATGAATATGCTCTCTCCCTCCAGCCTGACAACATCCTCATGGCCGATCCCCATGGCGACCAGATCAGGATCTGTGATTTCGGCAACGCTGTGCAGCTGACACCAGACGAGGCTCAGTACTGTAAATACGGCACTCCAGAATTTGTTGCCCCAGAAATAGTGAATCAGACCCCTGTGTCCATGGCAACGGACATCTGGTAAGAAGCTGGCACACATGAGGGATCTGAATCATATCTAAAATTAAATCAAGTTTCACTTTATACTCTGCTTTTATCCCTAGGCCAATCGGAGTCATCACTTATCTGTGGTGAGTGAAATATTTATCATTATTCAGCTATAACAACATTCAGCAATTACAACTCTCTGAATCTCAATAGAAGCTACGCCTTGCCTGATGCATTACACCAGTGATTCCCAAACTGTGGGACTGAGGGTAATGCAGGTGGGCCGCCAAACCAATGAAAACCAATATTAAAAATGAATAAATATCAAAATATTTATATATACTGTTGGTAAATGATTATTAAAATTCTTAAACATTTTAAACTGACATTGTTGCGTTAACTTGCATACGCCGTGGTTCTGTTAAACATGTGTGATACGCATGTTTAAGTGAACGGATGTGTTGGGCGGCGGAAAAAATATTTGAGCTATGCAAGTGGGCCGGGAATGGCTGCCTTACACCATGTCATTGCTGTAATCACTCCCCTATCTCCTGATTGGGAGCTGTTGCTGTAATCACCCCCTATCTCCTGATTGGGAGCTGTTGCTGTAATCACCCCCTATCTCCTGATTGGGAGCTGTTGCTGTAATCACCCCCTATCTCCTGATTGAGGCTTCAAACAACACTGTGTCTGCTTCAGTGTGACTGGCGTGTCTCCATTTGCTGGAGAGGACGACCGCAGCTCTCTGCTCAACATCAGGAACTACAACGTGGCTTTTGAGGAAAGAATGTTCGCGGACCTCTGTCGAGAAGCCAAGGGCTTCATCATCAAGCTGCTGGTCGCTGACAGGCTGTGAGGAACTCATATCTTAACAACTAAATACCCTCATTGGACAAAAACGAATAAACAATTAGTTCTTCTATATTGTATTTTCAATAGGATGCCTGTAGCATTAGTAGCGGTATGCTCATATATATACAGTATATATACAGTACAAAAAAAATACCTTTACTGTTGGAGACAAAATATAATATAATGCAGCATAATGCCCTTTTGAACCTACAGGAGGCCTGATACCCAGGAATGCCTTCGTCATCCCTGGTTTAAGGTACAGTTAAGAATGTACTGACTACGCCATGGGTTTAAACAAGACCCCCACTAGACTCTGGGTATCTCACAGCATTCAAAAATATTGAGCATTAAATAAACTGAAATGATTATCCTTCACTTTTGTCATGTTTTTCAGACACTCACAAAGGGGAAGGCTATAAACACAGAAGCCCTCAAGAAGTTTGTGTCTCGTAGGAAATGGCAGGTAAGGGATTTAACTAATACTTTCAGATTTCAACACAGATGGACACAGAGTACTTCTTACTAGTACTTCTTACGAGTAACAAAGTACAAATACTTCGTTAATGTACTTTCTTTTTCTGGTATCAGTACTTTACTTCACTATTTTTCGGACTTATAACTCTACATTTAGTCATTTAGCAGACGCTCTTATCCAGAGCGAACTCTCACAAATCAAATATCTGTACTTTCTACTTCTTACATTTTCAAGCCAGGCTTCTTACTTTCGTTTTAATCTGTATTTGGTGGAACAAGTTTTGTATCGTTGAGTACTTGATGAGGACTCTACTGTACTCTATTTTGAAAGTTTATTTTTTATGTAGGGCTTAAAAAGAAAAGGAAAAAAAGTTAGAACACATTTTGAAAGGTTGAAAAAATATCGATAAAAAAATAATTCGAAAATCTTTTTCCCAAAAAATATATTTTTTGTACAGTTGTAAAAATATTTTCGAAAAAAAAGTTGTAAAAACTTCCAAAATGTTGAAAACAAAAATGTCCCCAAAAATTCAGAAAAAAAAATCTTAACTTGAATGAAAAAGTGTAGTCAGCACTTCTTTTACCATTCTTTTTAAACATGAGTATCTGTACTTCTACTTGAGGGAAGGATGTGTGTACTTTTGCCATCTCTGGATTTCACAATTAAGTAATTCTGGGTTGTACTGATTTGTGTGTCTACCAGTTAAAAAATGTGTTGTTTCTGTGGTTCTACAGCGCTCTCTCATCAGCTACAAATCCAAAATGGTCATGAGATCCATCCCAGAGTTGCTAAATGACTCCACCAACCATATCTCCATAGCGGTACCCAGACACCTAAAGGAAGGTTCCCCACCACCTTCATCTTCCTCCGATTCGGATGAAGACATCGACGAGCTTCCATTCATCCCAATGCCAATAACTGTGGAATTTTCCGGATCCAGAATGTCTTTGACTGACATCCAGGGAGATGAGGAGGGGACAGGCCGACCAAACGGGACCACTAAAACCCCAGTGTCTCCAGGGCAGGAGGAGCGAGAGGCTGCAGGGCTGGAGGCCCAGGGGGCAGACTCCTCAGGCAGGGGCCGGCAGAGGAAGAGGTCGGCTCAAGAGACCGATAAAGGTTCCTCAGACGACGAGCCCCCCGCCGAGCTGGCCCAGCCAGACCAGGCCAGGAGGCCTCTACGCAGGGGCTCCAGCATGGACTCTGACAAACCCGACGCTGGCAGCAGAAGAGGAACGCTGCGTCGAGGGGGCTCGGCCGACAGTGCCCTGCTGCTACACATCCCGCCGGAGGAAGGCCCTGGCGACGGCGCTCCCGAGAGCGGGAGGAAGATGCTGAAGAAAGCTGTGTCCATGGAGCTGCCCAGGAGGAGTGGCAGCCCGGGGACAGCCACCATGAGCCAGGAAGACTACGCTCTCAAACTGGAGCTGATGAGGCAGAGGCTGCTGCGAGGCGGATCCGTGGACAAGAAGATGAGCGGCTTGCGGGGCCCCCTGCTGGAGACGTTGGGGATGGGTGACGATAAACGAGCGTCTTCTCTAGAGCGCCACTCTCGAGCTCCGCGCTTCGGCCCTCCTCCTCTGACCAGGGCTGCCTCCAGCGACTCCTCCAGAGAAGACTTGCCCAAACCCAAAGTCCTCCGCAAGAGCGCCTCCTTCAGCCAGGGGGACACAGAGCCCATGCCCCTGTACCGGCGCTCAGGAGCCCCCCTGGAGATCCCCCTGGCACAGATAGAGGAGAGGAGACTCCAGGAGGCCATATCCATGTCTGCTCTCACTGAGCAGATAAAGCTGGACTCCAGACCGGTCACTCCCAGAGAACCATCCCCCAAGCCGCCCATCCCAGAGCCAGCAAGACAGGAGAGTCCGACCAAGATGGAGTACGAAGATTCGCTGATCGACAAAGAGACCAAAGCTGAAGAGTGTCCCAGTGAGAAACCAGATGGGACGACCACTGACAGCACTTTTGACGAAAGGTCAAGCACGAGTGGTTTCTCTGAGAAGGACATGAGCATGTCAGAGGAACCAATGATGGAAGAGAACATGGCCCAGAGAGACCCAAGCCCTCCCCCGGCCCAGAGAGACCCTCCCCCGGCCCAGAGAGAGCCTGCCCCGGCCCAGAGAGAGCCTGCCCCGGCCCAGAGAGACCCTCCCCCGGCCCAGAGAGAGCCTGCCCCGGCCCAGAGAGAGCCTGCCCCGGCCCAGAGAGACCCTCCCCCGGCCCAGAGAGAGCCTGCCCCGGCCCAGAGAGAGCCTGCCCCGGCCCAGAGAGAGCCTGCCCCGGCCCAGAGAGAGCCTGCCCCGGCCCAGAGAGAGCCTGCCCCGGCCCAGAGAGAGCCTGCCCCGGCCCAGAGAGACCCTCCCCCGGCCCAGACCTTCACCTTAGAGGAGAGAATGGAAGAAGAGGAAGAGGAACACGTCGACGAGAAGACTGAGGAGAGAGTTGATATGGTTGCTGAAACAAAAACGGTAGAAAAAGTACAAGTAGAAGAAGATATTGAAGAGGAAGTGAAGACACCGGTGAAGTCTGAGATGGTCATCTCCACCAGCTCTATTATGGTCTCTCCAACACAGGTTTATTCAAGAGGTCCAGCTAACGTGGTGTCGTCGTACGTGACGCCCACGCCCCCCGCTAGAGTTACACTCCCAGACGGCACCACCTCAGCATACGCCAGCATAATGCAGACCATCATGGTCCCCTCCCTGCAGCCCATGAAAAACCCTCCGCTTGGTCCCTCCACCCCAGTGGGTGTGAGGGCTCCTGAACCAGCGCTGGACTCCACGCCTCCAGCTGTCCCTGGCCCATCCAGACCAGTCGTGGCCCTCACCACTGAACACCCTGCGGTGTACTCCAGAGTGGCCTCCCCAGAGCAGCTCTCCAAGGAGCCCAGCCCGCCCCTGACAGCCCCCTCGCCCCCGGCGGCCCCCTCTCTCGGGGGCAGCTTCCAGGACATCGCCTCTGAGGAGGTGTTTGAGGCCCGCTTCAAGAAACGTGAGTCTTCTCTGACCCGAGGCCTCAAACTCCTGTCCTGGTCAAAGAACGAGGACAAGCCTGCCGCATCCTCGGACTCTACAGAGTTCAGCGAGGAGATCTACAGACCCGGGCCAACCGGAGCCCCGCTGGAGATTTCCCCCAGGAGGCTGGAAGAGAAGTCCAAGTCTGTCCAGGACCTCCGCGAGGCCCAGAAGGACCAGGGCTTTATGAGGCGCCTCTCCATGAGACTCCGCAGGACCCCGTCGGCCGAGCGCAAGGAGGAGAAGCCGAAGGAGGAGGATCCAGTCTCCCCCAAGAGGAGACTCTCCTGGGCCTTGGGCCGACGGGGTTCCCAGGAGAGGAAGGAGGTGGAGATGATGAGGATGGACGGAGAGAGCGAACCGCCGACGGAGGAGGGGATGGAACTCAAGAAGCCCAACGAGTCTCCCGTCCTTGCCATGCGCAGGAAGATAGAGTCGACCGTGGCAGGGATCTCCATGAAGATCCGCAGTGTCTCTGAAGAGAGGCGGACGGAGGAGAAGGAGGCCAAGCCAGAGAGTAAGAAGACTCCCATCCTCTCCATGCTGCGCAGGTCCACGTCAGAGGGCAGGGGTTTGAAGAGCATGGCGGTGCCTCAGAACCAGCTGGCCACTCAGTCAGGAAGCACGGCCTCCTCCGAGTCTCTGGGATCCATGTCCAGTGTGAAGTCAGAAACAGCTTCCAAAGGTGGGACTGTTCTTCTCCTCATTCTAATTGACAGGGTTGAACTGTTTGCACCATCAATAAATACTAATGTTATCCTGGGTTTAGAGGAAGCAAGACTCTGGTTTCTTGTCAGTTTTAATAGCAGTTGTACAGTTTTACCTTTCTTCAGGATACATGTGGGATTAACAGACATTTACATTTCTGGACTTTAGTCATTGATACTTGCGCTGTACTTAGTTGAAGGTGCAAAGTAAGTTTTATGCACGTTCTAACATGAACATTTTCTTCCTTATTACCCACTTGTGTTGATTTCAGTTAAAGTTGTGTGTTTCCTCCGCAGGTGGGGAGGGCGAGCGCAGGTCTCGCTGGGATCGCTGGGGCTTGACCAGAGGACGCAGGGACAAGACTGTGTCTCAGCCCGACATCCCCTCCGCCATCGCCAGGGAGAACGGCTCTCTCGGCTCACGCCAGTACTCCAGACTGGCCTCTGGTATGTAGTCCATACCTGGGGAAACTAGTACTCTAGACTGACCATCAAAAATGTAGTTGTATGTATTGCAGCTCAACGCCCCAAGCGGTCTGTCTGAATACACACTGAGCAGTGTCCACCTCTGTATGTCCCCTGTAGACTTCCCTCCTGTGTTCCACATAAAGCTGAGGGACCACGTCCTGCTGGAGGGAGATCCCATCACCCTCAGCTGTCTCCCGGCTGGATCGCCACACCCTCACATCCACTGGATGAAAGGTCAGCCTTCTTCTCACGCCACGCTGACAACAGAACGAGTCCTGCTGCCTGTCCTACTGGAAATGACCTACTGGACTTACCTGTATGGGTGCTGTTGTGAATGGATACTGGAATACAAGTCAGTTGTTTAGTTTGGGAAGCAAACACTAGCATCAGCAGTTCTACATACCAGTCTAATGTGCTGGCAACAGAAAATTCAATGAACTAGGAAGAGAATTTAAGCTCCCATTATATTGTTTTTATTTTTTAATCATAATATGGTAATACTCTATACACAACACTATACACAACACCTGGGCATCAACAACAATGCCCAGGCTAGTATTGTAACGTTACTGTTGACAGGCAGGTGACACCTTGTGACGTTTCCTTGAATCAAATCCTCGCTGCTTCGTTCCCCTCAGACAAGAAGCCTCTGGAGATAGATGCCAGGATGAACATGATCGCCTGTCCAGACGGCCGGCAGCTGCTGATGATCATGAAGACCACCAAGAAGGACGCGGGCCTCTACGAGTGCGTGGCCACCAATCCCCTGGCAGCCGTGTCCAGCTCATGCACACTCTCCCTCGCACGTACGTCAATAGTGTGTGCGAGTTCAATTGCGTGTGTGTTGAGTGTGACCCCAACTGTGGAGGTGTAAAGGAATGTGGGACTCGTAGAGAGCTGTCAAAATGGATCCATTAACTGCTCATCGTGAGTTTGTTCTTCTCCTGTCTGGTGTGTGTCTGGTGTGTGTGTGTGTGTGTGTGTGTGTGTCTGGTGTGTGTGTGTCTGGTGTGTGTGTTTGGTGTGTCTGGTGTGTGTGTGTGTGTGTCTGGTGTGTGTGTCAGGTCTCCCCAGTCGTCCTGGGACCCCGGAGGTGCCCCAGAGGTACAGGAACACGGCCCTGGTGCTGTGGAGACCCTCTGACACCATGGCCCCCTGCACTTACTCCCTGGAGAGGAAGGCAGAGGGTGAGGCCACCTCCTCAGACTGTAGCACAGTAATAATACATTTCACCAGAAGTGGAAGATTTGAACCTGCAACCTTTTGATCTGCAGTTAAATGCTCCACTACTGAGCTGTATCACAGCAGCTGTCAAACAAGTACTGCCACCTTGTGGTCGCTGTGTGTGTTTCTGTTGCTGTAGCCTTGCTTCTTCCATAGGATCAATAGACCAAGTAATCAATGACTGATAATCCTCAATCAGTCACATCCTACAATGTAGTATTAAACATGTTTGTTTCCCCCAGGTGAGGTCAACTGGCTGATAGTGGCCACAGGAGTGGCTGACTGCTACTACAATGTAGTTGACCTGCCAGCAGGGGGCGCGTTCAGGTTCCGGGTGGCATGTGTCAACAAAGCAGGCCAAGGCCCCTACAGCAGCCTGTCTGAGATTGTCTGCCTGGACACCGCAGGTATGGAAAGGGTGGATAGAAGATATGTCAAGCTCTGACTTCTGAGAAAACATATTTCAAGTTTTGAAATCTGAAACTTTAAAAGGTGGAAGAGAACAGTTCATCATGCCACATATAGGCCTGTTATCAGTCATAAGATATTATATATCGTTTTTAA
Source organism: Osmerus eperlanus (assembly GCF_963692335.1). Classification (NCBI taxonomy): domain Eukaryota; kingdom Metazoa; phylum Chordata; class Actinopteri; order Osmeriformes; family Osmeridae; genus Osmerus; species Osmerus eperlanus. The sequence continues at coordinate 629,541 of NC_085020.1, forward strand.
AATGTATTTTATGTATTCATATTCTGCCTGAAACATTATTTTCAAGACAAATTACAGTTTTAAACATACTGTATATCATTCTTCTTCTTCAGAACAACTCAAGTCCAGCGGAACGGGGGTGGTAAACCCCGCCCCTTCCCCTCCCGTGGTGATGATGTCATCAATGACAGTGCCCCCCATTAAAACCCCTAGTAAAGGGTCAGCGCCCTCCACTCAACCCCCAGCCCCCCCTGCCCCCTCCACTCAACCCCCAGCCCCCCCTGCCCCCTCCACTCAACCCCCAGCCCCCCCTGCTACCTCCACACAAGCCCCTGTCCCTTACCCCTTCACCAAAACCCCTGCCCCCTCCACTCAGCCCCCAGCCCCCTCCACTCAGCCCCCAGCCCCCTCCACTCAGCCCCCAGCCCCCTCCACTCAGCCCCCAGCCCCCTCCACTCAGCCCCCAGCCCCCTCCACTCAGCCCCCAGCTGTATCAGGGGCCAAGGCAGGAACTTCTCTTCTAAAACAGCCTGGCCCTCCCTCTGTCCAGCCCTCCGTCCAGGCAAGCTCCCCCTCCAGCCCTCCTCCCTCCAGCCCTCTCCCCTCCACACCCCAGGCTCTGCCACCTCCGGCCAAATCCAAGACCACCCTCAACATTAACGTAGGGAAGCCTGCGCCCTCTCCCGTAAAACTGGCCCCACCTGTTGTCCTCCCCAAACCCCAAAGCCCAACCAACATCATCCCCCCCACGGCTAAAACTCCTCCCACCTCCGGCCCTCCGCTCGTAAGCCAACCTCCCTCCATCGGCAAGCCCATCTCCTCTCTGCCCATGTACGCTCCTGTCTCCACGGCTCGCCTCACCCCTCCCTCCCCCTCCAGCGCCCCCACCCCGGCCCCTGCCCTGGCCCCTCCCGTGGTGCTGGTCTCCAGTCTGACCCCCGTCATGGACGGAGGCCCGGGACCCTCCGGGAGAAGCACCCCCTCGGGGCGCAGGACCCCCTCGGGGCGCAGCACCCCCTCGGGGCGCAGGACCCCCTCAGGGAAGCCTGGAGACGGGTCCCTGCGCCAGGGGGTGCCCCAGAAACCGTACACCTTCATGGATGAGAAGGCCAGGTGAACACATACACAAAACAGAACAACGTTAAAAACGAGTCACTGAATTTCTTAACTGCACGGATAAAAACACAGTTATGCGTATTGTGACATTGAAAAAGATCAACGATACACATACCAGTAAGTCCATTTATATCAGAATAGTTGGATAGCAGCTGAAGATGTTACAATTCTGATGGCAGTAAACATTTCCCCACGATGCTGTAACAGCAGCAAGTCTTTCATGTGCTTCTCCTCACAGGGGGCGGTTTGGCGTGATCCGGGAGTGCCGTGAGAACGCCACAGGGAACCTGTTCATGGCCAAGATCGTGCCGTACGAGGCAGAGAGCAAGCAGGCGGTCCTGCAGGAGTACGACATCCTCAAGTCGCTCCACCACGACAAGATCATGGCTCTGCACGAGGCCTACGTCACTCCTCGCTACCTCGTCCTCATCTCCGAGTGCTGCAGCGGCAAGGAGATCCTCTACAGCCTCATAGACAGGTCAGATACCGCCTGATAGTAGAGAAATTAAGATGAAGTTGTTCTTTGTAAAGTATATTGTTGTATCGCAACATTAATGTATTGATGTATTGTGTGCTGTGTCGGTGTCCTGTCAGGTTCCGCTACTCTGAGGATGATGTGGTGGGGTATATAGTCCAGATCCTGCAGGGACTGGACTACCTTCAAAACCGACGCATCCTGCACCTCGACATCAAGGCAGAAAACATTATCGTCACCTACATGAACGTTGTGAAGATCATCGACTTTGGCAGCGCCCAGAACTTTAACCCTCTGTTCCTGAAGCAGTTCAGTCCACCTGTGGGGACTTTGGAGTACATGGGTAAGTAATGCTGATCACCTTAAAAACGACTTTTTCTCCCAGGAAGGCTAACAGAAAGTCGTCTTCACCACTGATATGAATCTATAAAACAACCCTTGTACTACGCGCTGACAGTTAATCATTAGGGAATGAAATACTGCTTGATTTAAAACTAGACCCTGATGTGTCCGTGTGGTGTGTTCTCTGCATCCGGCTGCAGCTCCTGAGATGCTGAGAGGAGATGTGGTGGGACCTCCTGCTGACATCTGGAGCCTAGGCGTGCTCACCTTCATCATGTGAGTACCACACCAGCTCACAGGGGATCTCTAGGAACAGGCAGTGACTTCCAAAGATTACCAGACATGCTCAGAGAGTATCTCATACTCTTGAGATACTGAATGAAAGTTTGCTTTTAATGATCTGTGTGTGTGTGCACCTCACACGGTGGTGTTCGGGGTGCAGGTTGAGTGGCTGCTTGCCCTTCATGGAGAATGATCCTCGGGAGACTGAGGCGAGGATCCAGGCAGCAAAGTTTGACCTTGGAAAACTCTACCAGAACGTGTCTCAAAGTGCCTCTCTGTTCCTGAAGAAGATTCTCTGTAGCTACCCCTGGTGAGCCTTCCACAAGCATTCTGGAGTCATTTAGCAGACACTTTTAATGCAAAGAGAAATACAATAATCTGATTTATTGGCCAATTATGTATACACTTAAAAGGAATTTTATGAAAATGTAACAAAGTATTTTTTCCAGCTTTCCCCATTTTTTTTCACACACATAGAAGGAGAGGAGACAGTTTTTTCAAAACCTTTTTCGAAAATATTATTTCAACCTTTCAAAACCTATTTTTTTAAACTTTTGAAAAAATATGTTTGTTTACACTACATAATTAAATAATTAAAAACACCCAATGTGTCTTTGCTTCAGGGCGCGGCCCTCCATCAAGGACTGCTTCAACAACTCCTGGCTGCAGGACGCCTACCTGATGAGGCTGCGGCGCCAGACACTCACCTTCACCACCACGCGCCTCAAAGACTTCCTGGCTGAGCAGCAGCGCGGCCGCGTCGAGGTGGCCACCAAGCACCGCGTCCTGCTGCGCTCCTACCAGAGCACGCCTCCCAGCCCCGCCTCACCCGCCTCCACCCTCTCGCCCGCTGCTCACTGACAGCCTGGAAGCAGGAGGACCTGCAGTCTGTACGAAGGCAGGATGCACTGCCCAGAGGTGGGGGAGCTCCCTGGATCCTCAAGCGGGGTCACTGCTCCTGGGGAACCTGCAGCGGCCTGGCCTCCGGGAACCAGGACTGTTTTATAGTTTCTTACTCGATCATGAAATGATCCACAAACAGTGGAAGACACCTGAGCTGAGACTCCATATCTCCATATCATCAGAGCTTCTGGTAGCTTCTCAGTCTTTCCATTTCTGAGTTGTAGAGATGGAAGGATCTCCATCTCACTTCAATACGATATTTTCTCTAGACATCAATGTGTGATGTAAATGTGTAATTCTAAATCATAAATATATTCATATTAGTGGAGAGATGGTGTTTCTTGTCTCTGCTAGTTGTTTAGTGAAGGACACACATATTACATCTTTACCGTTCTTATCAGGACAGTTTCTGAGAATGAATTGATCAGAATTTTTTGGTACCTTTTAACAAAACATAATCGACAAAGAGACAGCACAGTATGCAAATGTATTATCTAAGGGTTTGTGACTGGCCCATGAATTGAACAGGTTTGTACATGATCAACAAGGGCTACTTGAAGAAGCTACAAATTGAAGAAAAAAAATACTTTTTAACTAGTGGCGGGCAGGCCACAAAATGTCCTTATTCCTTACACCGTTTATTCAAAAATAATGTCCGTGCATTTTGGTCACCTGGTGTTTCCATAATGCACTTTTAACTAAGAAGATATAAGATAATTAAAGGTAGCCTGGTTTAGGGTTTCTGGAATCAACAAGTGCCCTTACTTCAATTAAAACGGGAGTCAGGTGGCTGAGCGGTTAGGGTGTCTGGCTCGTAATCTGAAAGTTACCGGTTCGATTCCTGGCTGTGCAAAATGACGTTGTGTCCTTGGGCAAGGCACTTCACCCTACTTGCCTCGGGGGAATGTCCCTGTGCTTACTGTAAGTCGCTATGGATAAGAGCGTCTGCTAAATGACTAAATGTAAATGGAAAACCATTTGACAAACCTTTAATTTATTACCACAGAGATAACAAACAGATTTATTGACATTAAAACGGCATTCTGGATATTTTGTCTGATATGCAGCTTACAAAACAAAATCTACCGTATTGCTATTTTACACTTCTTAGTTACGTTGGATGATCTTACCAAAGGTTTTAGTTATTAGTTTACCAAGTCATTACCTACATTTGTGTGTATGAAACAAATCCACACACAAAATGTAAAGTAAAGTATTTTGCTAAGTATTTGACATTTTATCAAGCTTTAGGTGAAGTTTGTTTGTTGATCGATTTTACAATAGTTTTGGTTCTCTAGCTGCTTAAATCAGCCCAGCACAATAAAGCACATTTGGTTTACGAATATATCATATATTTATTGTTTAAGCCTAATCATCATGGGCCAAATCCAAATTCAATATCAATGCATGCTATTTGAGTTTTTGCACAAACTTCTTAAAATCAACGCATGATTTATAGATTGATACTGTAACGTTCAGAACCAGATGTGATGAATGTAGGCTGTGGTCAGGAGCTGTGCTTGATGTGTGTCATTGTGTCATGCTTTCTAGTTTCAGAATCTTATTTTTTAGACGGACACCGTAACTCCTGCTATTGCACTCCATAGTCGAGAATGGGCTTGATGTTGTGGTGGCTGCTGTTGTGTCCTGTCATTTGAATTTGAAGATTACGTACGTTTCAGTTGTTTTTGGCAGTCAATGATTCATCCAGTAATATCTTCAAAATGATTAAGGACATCAAATCCTGGATTCTACAAATAAAGTTTCTCATGTCTATTAATTTATTAACCCTCAGATATATTCCTTTCTGTATAGCATATGACGTCTTTTCAAACCAATAAATGTGGTCAAAGAGTTGGTATAATGAGCAGTGTAGATACTTGCCTAAAATGCAAAATGGCAGGAATGATACTGCGGACAAAAGAACAAGCGTGCTTCTAACAGTTTAAAAAGGTGAGGACAGTTTTGGACATGGACCTGAATTAAATATTCAGAATATGTTTTAGTATGATAATAAAAACAAATTTCCTAAAATAAACGTAAGTTATGTTTTGGGGGACATTAAGTCACTGGATTGCTTTCTTTGTGTTAGTTTTGTGTATTTATTGAGTGATTGAGTGGTCATGTTTGGTGCAACCTACAGTAAACTTGTTCTCTTCTAAATTTTTGTTCTCTTAATTTCTGAATTTGGCATGAAACAGGCATGACAGCTGACATTGCTGCAAATAATAAAGGAAATCCTACCAACTCTGTCATAATGTTTCATTTTTCTCTTTAAACGGGATGAAAAGCTGCATTAGCAGTAGCAGTGTCCTGCCATGGTGCTCGCTGGTTTGGGGCAGTGATCAGCAACATGGCTGGGAGGAGATGAGGTAATATTTCCATGAGCTCACGTCCACACAGCCACCAGGGAGCACTCACATACCCTAACCCACCTGTGTGTCTGCTCCTCCACCAGGGAGCACTCACATTTCAGTCTAGGTTCTCAGGAATCCACTTCGGCCATTTGCTGGCCTGTTAGCTCCTGAAGGCATCCTCGTGGGTATTTGATGAGAGGACCATATAAGGCCTGATGGAAAGACTGAGCATGTGGAGCGCATCTTTTATCAGCCTGGCCATGCCAGTCCTGATCTGAAGCTCCAAAGAAGGACAAGCCTTGCATGTGCAGGCCCTGCCCCTCCATCAGGGAGTCTCCAGGGCCCCTGGGGGCCCAAGGCCTGCTCTGAGGACCGCTGCTTATAAAGCTCCAGCCCCCTCAGCCGTCTGGCCCGGAGAGAAGAACCCTGCTAGGAGCTGCTCCAGGGTAAGTCATCTGAGAGGGTTTGGTGAAAGCAGAGAGTGCAGAAGTAGAGAGAGTTCTATAGGAACAGTCTTGATTACAGCTTCATCATGCCAGCATGTATAGTTGTTTGAGTTAAGCAACAAGAAATGTCTTAAGTGAAGATTGAAGCTTTGGTTCCCAATTTGTGGATGCTTGATGGTTTCATTGTTGCCATACTAATGTTGACCATGTTCCACACTAACAAAAATATCCCATGTAAACCAAGGCCCCTGCTCTGCTGTCTTGTGTTTCAGATGTCCAAACCCAAGGCAGGGCCTCCTCCTGGCTGCACCCTGGACGTGAAGGACCCCCAGGTCCAGGAGGCTGCCATACGCATCCAGGCCTCGTACCGGGGGCACAGGTATTCACGCACTGCATTATGCTTTGGTTTCAAGGTTTAATTGATGTGCATGTATGTATGTGTGCATGTATGTATGCATGTACATGTATGTATGTATGTATGTATGTATGTATGTATGTATGTACTGTACTGTACTGTACACATGTATGCATGTATGTCTGTTGATTCCAGTGTCTCCTCTGGAACCTCAGATCCCGTAAGGAGCTGAGGGAGAAAGGTCCTCCTAAGATCCTGCAGGAGCTGCGGGACGTGGTGCTGCTGGAGGGCAGCGCTGCCAAGCTGGAGTGTCGGGTCAGCGCCTTCCCAGACCCCTTCATCGTCTGGTCCAAGGACGGCCGGGAGCTCAAGGACGACCCTAAGTACCGCTATGTGTTTGAGGACCCTGACTTTGTGGCTCTGGTGGTGCGAGATGGCGTTCTGGCAGACCTGGGGAAATACACGGTCACCATAAAGAACCCGTTTGGACAGACGTCTGGATCCGCCTGTATTCTGGTAGAAGGTGTGTACACAACCATTTTGTTGGAGTTCTTAAAACTTTTTACTGCAGTATTTTTTTGTTAAAAAAAAATCTTCCAATATGACTATTGGTGGTGTACAGTTGGTGTTAAACGGTCCCTCCCCTGGTGATGTTGTGCTCCCCAGTCCCTGCTAAGGTGACCAAAGGGCCAGACAGCGTGAAGAAGAAGCGAGGGACCACTGTGGTGCTGAGGGCGGAGATCAGTGGGGAGCCGCCTCCGGACGTTGGCTGGATCAAAGATGGAGACGACATCGAGGAGGACGAAAGGTGAGCCCGGTTCTCCTTCTCTCAGTAACTCTGATAGATCTCTACTCTCATGTAACACATGCTGATGTCTTGTTATCTTCTTTATATAGGAGTCATTGTTTGCTTGTCATTCTTTATATAGGAGTTAATGTAAGGCTTTCTCTCTTCTGCCTCTCAGAGTGTTCTATGATATTGGGGACACCAACACAATCCTGACCATAAAAAATGCTCAACTATCAGACGCGGGCAAGTATGAGGTGTTTGTGGAGAACAGCCTGGGTACGGACCAGTCGTTCGCACGTGTGGACATTCTGTGACCTGCCCTGGTTCTTTGGCCATGACGGTTCCCGCATGGCCGGGGAAAACTGCCTACAAGCTGCTCTCCAGGATAGTAGTGCTGTGAACTGATGTACATAACATAAGAAATGCCTCAATAAAATATAAAGGAAATGGCTTTGCTATGTATGTGCTGTGGCAACTGTATACAAGATATTTTAAGGAACTCGCAGTAACTGCATAAAAATGCATAAAAATAACTTGATGTTGTAATTATAATGGAATAATCATCTACTTCCGAAAACAAAGGCTATCTATAAATATACATGAAAATTAAATGTTGAGTGCCAGAAAAACAATGTTCGGAACCAACTGTGTATTTACTTCATGTACTAGGTTCATCTGTAACAATTCGTAATTTATGGAAGGTGAAACACATAAAATACAACTATTTCTTAAATTAATCATTAATTTAAAGTTAATGTTAATAAATGTTTTCCCTTTACACATTTTTACTCTTTCACTTTTTGGACTTTTCGCACTAACTCACAAATCAGTGAACGCACTTTGAAGACTTTCCCTAACTTCTCTTCCTTCTGGCCGGTTTCAAGGCCACCCCGGATCCATGCCCATAGAATGTAGGCAAGTCGTCTTTCAAAGTTTTATCAAAGACGGATGAGGATTATTTGGAAAATCTGACAATAGATTTTACCAACCTACCTGCATGTTCATCTTTTTGGTTGTCATTCTAGTTGATGCATGCAACTGTTTAAAAATTGATTTTGCAACCAGAATAACAATAACCGATGTTATGCAGAACAGCCCAAATTAAGTGACGATTTTACTAGGTAATTTATGGATATTGTTTTTAATAAATGGAGAATATATTTACAATAAACTGTAATAAGAAAAAGGCACTTCATTGTCGCTTTAAGATTTTGGGCATCCTTGAAACCGTCAAGTTCCATGTTTGCATCGTGAAATTGAAGTTGTTCAACTCAACTCCATGTTGAACCAAAGTATTCAACTGAAACTGCATTTTTTTTCTTAATCCTTTTATTTTTATCTTCTGATGGTGTCAACAGGTTCAATTTGGAATACGCTACTTAATGCAACATTTTAGACGCACAGTATGCGCCCATGCAACGACGGGGAGTGGCGAAATATAAATAATATTTGTCACATTTAAAGTTTTCAAACTACTAGGCTACATATATTGAATGGTATACGCTACTTCCGTTTTGTTGATTAACGATTCAAATGGATCATTCGTCCTCAATCATCACGCAAGTTTCAAGAGATGAGGAAGATAGTTCAACTCGGCGAGAGGAAGGTGAGTTTGGAAAAGTTTTAAAGTGGTCTGCTGCGCATGACAACGTTTATGGACACAGCAGGGCAGCGGCTATTCTCATGTCCGTGTCAAAATTAAAGACCAAATGTTAAGTTATGAAGTATACGCTAGGAGTCTTTTCTCCATTAAATATTCACACATATTCGCTCGGCTACCTATGCTATTAGCAAGAGTAGCTAAAGTTGTAGCTAGCGAAGTCGTGAATTAGGCCTAGGTAAGCCTGGTGGCTACTGCGAGACCAACCTGACAATGAAAATACAAATGAAAAGTCTTTCTAACCGTTATTGTATAGAATATTGTCATATTTGCAGCTTTTATATTGCCTTTCAGTTGATTTACTGTAAGTAATAAATCTTAATAGCGTTAACGGGTAGCCTACACAAGGGGGCGGGGTCCAATTTAGAGCCTCGCTTGACAGTTCTCTGCTGTGTTTGTAAGACTACTGAAGGTCCGAATAGCAACTCTGTCAATTCACCTCTATTCAAGAGGGCTCAGAGAAATAATAGGACCATAACACAACATACGTTCATGGCCTACACTTCAAAAACGTGATAGTATTTTGAACAGTATCACATAGCCTATTCAATAGTTTTCCCACACCTAAGACCTGACAGATCCATAAGTGATGTGCATCTCTGACACTAAACAGTAAATCCGTATACAAAGTTCTAAGGACAGTAAGAGTTCAGTGCTATGCATCATTGACTGCATAATAATTTGAAATGTGTAAACATTTGCATCAAAGACCCCCAATTGTCAAGATGCACATCTCAAGTACACCACTCAAAATACAAAATCGAAGATGATCCACACACAAGCATACACACCCACATTTCTGCAATTTCCCTTTGGGGACTGCACTGCAATTTCCCTTTGGGGACAGTACATACACACATGCACACATACATTTTGCTCTACCCCTGCCTGCACTGCAGATTCTGACCTGAAGGTGGCAGTGTGGTCCAAGCTTGTGTTAGCCCACTCTTCCCAACTCTTGGATCACTTCCTCTTGGCCAAGGGTCACAGGCGCCAAACCTGTTCCAGGAAAGAAGAGGCCAGGAAGAGGGGCTTGGCTGCGTCCTGCACTGCTCTACACAGCCTGAGCTTTAAGAGGCCCTGAAACTGTGTCGTTTATCAAATGTAGTCCGTACATTTCTATAATGTACTACTATCTATTAATGTACATGTCTACAAGGAACTATGTGTGATGTTGATGGAGATTAATTATTGCTCCTTCATGTGAATTTAAAACTTGCCACCTGCCTATGCATGTCTGCACATTTTACTAGTATGTATGTGTATTTGAAGACAAATTGCAATCAAGTAAAATCCCCAGGGCAAACTGTGGCCCAAGCCTATCTCCTTCACCCCCGCCCTTAAACCTGCTAGCCCACTTGCTGCTGCTAGTGTGAAACAAGTTGTCAGATTGTTGCGGCGGATCGTGTGTCGAAGTGGAAAGTCAGTCGTGGAGAGGCGGTCTGGATGGGAATAGAAGCACAGATGCTCGTCAAACAAACCCAGATACGACACTTTTACCCTGAGGGCGAAAACATGCTGATCTGGCACAAGGCTGGCCGTGCCCCTTGGAAAAGCTGTAAGCTCATTATCAGTGTCTTGGCCTCCGGGAGACGGGGTGTGAGGCATGGACCCAAGGGTCACACTGCATGTGTCAGGAGCGCGTTACTGTCGCTCCCCAGAGGCCAGCTCCCCAGAGGCCAGCTCCCCAGAGGCCAGCTCCCCCAGAGGCCAGCTCCCCAGAGGCCAGCTCCCCAGAGGCCAGCTCCCCAGAGGCCAGCTCCCCAGAGGCCAGCTCCCCAGAGGCCAGCTCCCCAGAGGCCAGCTCCCCAGAGGCCAGCTCCCCAGAGGCCAGCTCCCCAGAGGCCAGCTCTGGTGGCCAGAAAACCTCAGAACACTATAAGGCCATAGGAGGAAGACAGCTGTTCGTGTACCTGGAGCCGTCAGACCCTAGTAAACTGTCCGGACGAGAGGAGGTGTGTGAAGGGATGCCGGCTGAACGCTGCACTGTCTCAGCGCTGAGAGAAGTCATGGATTCAACCAAGCCTTTCGATCAAATTGACGAACCCTGCAAAATGTTAGACACAACAAAAGCCGTGGTGAACTACTCTGAACACCAATCAACCAACATGACATTCTCTGTTTACACTGCAATACCCCGTCCAGCCGCACAAAATATTTAATTGAAAATACGATGGTGGAATATTGTTGAAGTATTGAAGTCACACTGTGTTGACATACTGTTAAAGTGTTTGCAAAGTCTGCATTTCAGATCTCTTGTGGCAGGTTCAGTACAGATGTAATGGATACTGGTTCAACACATACTTCACATTACGACACAGGACACAAGATGCTAAAAAAACGTACATTTTCGACACATAAGATTTCATACAAGGCAAACAAATTATATTACAGCTCAAAGCAGTCTGATGTGTTATCTGAATATGGTAAATTAAGGAAGAACTTATCGTCTGTTAGCAGTTTAGGTCACATCCACTCACAGTCCCAACCAGCCACTAACAGTACGGGACACACCCACCCACCCTTCAATCAGGAAGTAGATGTAAATACTGTATGTAAATATGACGTCACCGTGCTAAGATGACGCCTATAAGGTTTGATTTATATTAGGCCATAACGTTCAAGTGAAACAGATAAACACAGTGTAAATATTTCATTCTGCAGTTATTACTGACACAAAAAGGTTTTGTTTGTGACTCCGTTTATGGCCTGGTGTGAGTGTGCGAGGCTATATTTACCCAGAATCCCATCATTAACCGCTGTCAGCAACTGCTCTCGCACGCTATTTAAAGCCCTTGATGTGTAATATCAGAAGAGCTAACGTAAAGCTCAGCGGGATGTTTCTTCACTACTCGTCTCACCTGCCCTGTTCCTTCACACGTGTTTGCACACAAACCTTTCAACTTGTACCAAGATGAGTGTGCCTGAACAGTGCGCCATGGGAGGGCTATAGCTATATCACCATGTGACTCAGTTCACTCTCAACCCAACTGAACTGCATGCAGGGATCAAACTCACTACATGAACCAAGTTGTTATCGTGCAGTGGTGCATTTGCTCCACAGCCAGTATCTATTTAATTTTTCAGAAAACAAATACCATTCATAGTCAGTAGAAGATGGTTTTCTTAAAAGCAGTAAACATGTTTTGAATTCATCACTTTCCTATCTTCAAGGTATTTTTGCAGACTTGTCCCCATAAGCACCATAGCAACAAGTCTTGTCACTTTAGAGTGGCACGCTAATGTCTTATGATGACAGCCCCATATCCATCAAAGTTAGGCTAATTTGTCATTGATTTGATCCTGTAAAGACTATCTCTCATCACTCTCTGTCAGAGGGATGTTTCCACGCTGTTTCCAGTGTGTCTGCCAAGGAGCAGTGGGAACATGGATTGTTAATCTTGTAGTTCTCCAAGACTGCATGACTAAATGCTGAGAATCTGTCAGGAAAAGTTATTTGGCTTTTAGTTTATTCATTGTCATCATTGTTTGTGTTCTTGACTATGAAAATAATAAACTAATCTGAAGATTTTGTATTTTATAGTTGTGCATCTGTGGCACCAGAGGAATGTGTAGGGTTAAACAGTTGTCATGACAGTTGGCAAACAGTTTTCATAGCCTTTTCATATTTTTTTTTATTAAAGGTGCTGTAAAGCAAATTCTATGATTTGCTTCTCAGTACATTATATACGTGTGAAATGAGTCTCTGAAAGCATGTGCAAAGTGCGAAAACTTTGTCTCACAGAAATGTGGAGTTAGACGGTTGAACAGTTTCTCACCCGTTTTCAGCTCAGGTTTTGTATAGGCGGGGCAAAACCCAACCTATCTACGTCAGATCACAGACAGTTTATATAACTTGCATTCTGTTAGTCAGCTGGTACGATGCAAAGACAATAATTAACACATAAAACACTCAGACTGCAGGTAGGTCTGTTCTGATATCTGCAATTGATTTAGCTAGTTGTTGATGTTGTTGCTAAATTCAATAAATTCGAGGAGGCGGAGCTTCAGCTTCTTCAGGCGACACAACCCCACTAGTATTAAGCAGAGAAGACTGCTTATTTTCTCACGCTTTCAAAGCCTAATTTAACATACGGTGTTGTCGGTGGTTTTTTTCATTCTAATTTGGAAGGGTAGCAACACATTCTTCTGTGGTGTGATTAACTTAAAACTCATTTTCAGTTCTGCTTTACAGACACCTTAACTATGTAATCAAAAACAACATAATTTAGTTTTGGAGCATTTAGCCCTGTGACTAGACAAGAGACGCCCTCTGAACATGGGACACATCCGGGGCTTTGGGTTCACCCTGCTCCCTTCTATGAAGACACGACTATTTCAGGCACTGAAATATGCAGCAGACTGTCTTATGTAACCTGTTAACCCCTTCAAGCACCTGTAAATAACCTCTGTGAGGTAACTTGAGGACTAAAGAATAGTGGTGTGCAGGTATGAATAGAATATAAACATCTCTCTCTCCTGCTCTCTACCAGGTGCTCATGCAGTATCCTCAACTAAGAAGCCTCGTAAACGGGGGATTTTCCACAGTCTCTTCTGCTGTCTTTGTCACAAAGACACAGAGCAGCTACCCGTCAACAACAATGCCCCGCTGCTGGTGGAGGAAAACGGGACCCTGTCAAAAGTAAGCTGTGTCCTGCCCCTCCTCTCCCCCTGCCCCTCTTAGAGATATCACTCATCTGTCGTCCCTCTGGTCACTTCACAGCAGAGGCTCAACACGACAGAGGGTCACATGAGCCGCAACACATGTTTCTTTGCGCAATTCCTTTCATGTTTACGAGGGTATCTGTCGCAGGCTGTAAACCTATGCAGTACAGAATACCCATTATATGCATGAACACTAAAAAATATCAAAAAATCAGGACTTACTGACACGAATAAGTCGTAAACAGGAGAAAGACATTGTCTCTACAGGCAGAGACGGAGACGGATTTGCTAATTTGCCAACATGTAGAAATTGTATCAGTACACTTGATATTATCTGGACATATGACAGTTGGTCGTGACAGTATTGAATACATTATAAGAAAACAACATGGCCGTTAGCAACGGCAACCAGGGATCAGGTGGTCAGGATCGTCTCAGGTGTCAGGTTCAGATTTATGCCTTACTTCAGCTTTTTATAGTGATTTGATATTCCAGGAGTTATTTGTCACGTCTCTCGAAGCCCCAAAAATAAATTGCCAGGTCTTCTGGAGAGGGGGCAGAGCGAGCGCTTGTGTCAGTGTTGGTTGTGACCTCCTGTCATGTCAACGTGCACGCTGCTGCTGCGCTCGCAGGCGGGCTGTGGTCTCTCTGACTCCCCCCGCCAACCGACCGAGCACCCTCTCTCCCCCGACCTCACCGACGTCTGCAGGTTCTCTGGGGAAAACAGGTCCCTCACAGAATGCCTGGAGCAGTTCAAAACCTCAGAACACTATAAGGCCATAGGAGGAAGACAGCTGTTCCTGTACCTGGAGCCGTCAGACCCTAGTAAACTGTCCGGACGAGAGGAGGTGTGTGAAGGGATGCCGGCTGAACGCTGCACTGTCTCAGCGCTGAGAGAAGTCATGGATTCAACCAAGCCTTTCGATCAAATTGACGAACCCTGCAAAATGTTAGACACAACAAAAGCCGTGGTGAACTACTCTGAACACCAAATGGTCTACGAGGAAATCGATCCCGCTGTTGAGCAATGCAACGTGAACGGAGAACTTGAAGAAGAGATCGAACACTCTGTACCCTTTAACGGAGACTCTGAAGGTCTGGAGCAGTATGGGATCCAACCCCGGGAGGATTGTTTATTGCCTCACCAGCACCCTGAGGCCTGTGAGACAGAGATGGTAAACAAATCATGTCATGAATGCATTCAGAACTTAGAGGGTTTCGATCTCGGTGAGTCCTCTGAGCACAGTGCTAATCAGAGTCGAGCTTCTGAATGCTGCCGACTCTGTGAACACTGCACAGAACACCTCCAGTCATCCCAACTATGCAAGTCCTCTGATCAACAGAACGAGTCTGTTGAGCCAGACAAACGGAGCCAGACAACTACTGAGTATTTTGAACAAGATTTCGAACCCGACTCTGATCAGAGTAAGTCCTTCGATTCTAACAGACTGAGCCAGACAGAAACAGAGTTTTTGGAGCAAGATTTTGAACCTGACTTGGCTGAATCAGTTAATTTATTTGAATGTTATGCTAGAAATAGTGAGTATTCTGAAACGACTTATCAAATTGATGAGACATCTGAGTGTACATTAGTGCTCGATGAATATTTGAGTAATTTTGATTCCATCGATGAGCAAATTGATATCTGTGAGCTTAGTGAGGCTTCAGCTGAACAATCTTTTACAGTATCAGATGATCTTAATACCCGCATGTCCTCTCAAGGCACTGAGGAAAACGTTAATCCCTGTGAAAGTGACTGTCAGTCAGAAGCAAGCGAGTACACCAACAATATCGACCCTGCAGAGGACATCAGTTATGATGTCATAGACTACGCCACACCCTCACTTCACTGTGAGCTGTCCTGTCAGACCAGTCAAGATGAACAACAGGAAACTAGCGAAGACTGTGGATGCTTTGAGCAACGTGAGCCTTATGAAAATCTTGAGGGTGAACACACGTTCTATGACCACAACGCTGCATGTTGCATCGAGGAAGATGAGTCCTCCTCGCAGTGTTCTTCCACTGAAACCAAATCTTTTGCAACTTGTAACGACGGCAGCATCCCCTCCGCAGCCTGCTCTGACTCGGGGGAGTCCGACAAAGGAGCCCAGGATGAGGACAGCTACGAGCAGAACGAATGGGAGTCTTTTGAAGAAGATGACCTGCAGGAATCGGACGAGAGCACTGATGATAAAGATGAAGACTGCTCCAGTGCTGTCGTTACTGAGGATTTCTTTGACCTGTTTGACAGAGTGGACTTTCACGGACACTCTTTTGTTCAAAGAAGACCTTACATATCCTGCTTCGAGGGTGGGGATGTTCATGATTTTTACGTTGCACAGCTCAAGCTGGAGAAAACGACAACCTGTGCCAACGACTCTAAAGAGTCAGAGGATGACGACACTCACGCTACCCCTGTTCAGGATCTGAAACCCTCTGATGAAGAACAACATGGTGAAGATGAGGCACTAAACATCCTCCATCCCTATGTTGGGAGACCAGATACTGGATCCTTTGCAGACGAGGGGTCTGTTAAATGTGACACCCAGGAGAACACAGATAAAGCTATTGGAGCCTTTGTCACCAGGAATGAGCTTCAGGAGAGCGAGGGTTTGGAAAAATACTTGTCTGAAGCCTCCGAAAAAGATCATGTGTCTTGTCCCGCTATGGGTGAATGTCTGGTGGATGTGGAGGCTTGTGAGGACGAGGGTGCAGACGCTCTGTGTGTTGATGATGAGCTGAGCTGCGCTGATGACTCCTACCAACCCTCAGAGGAGCAAGGCTCTGGAAGTGATGCCGACAATGGCCAGACAGACGACCCAGTTCTTACAAAAGACATGGATGCACAACCTGTCGAATGTTACATCCAGGAAATAATCCTGGATTTAATCCGGCAAATAACACAAGACGGCGTGCATGAAGAAGAGTCCTGTGATGACGAAGATGGTTTTAGTATTTGTACTGAAAGGGAACCCTACTGGTCATGCACAGAAAATGGAGAGATCTATGAACCAGGTATTGAAGAATACTACATGTATGAAATAAATACCTGGAAACCTTGTATTAAACATGAGGCTTGTGAGCCCTGTGGGAGAAAAAGGAACCCTCCCACCCAACACCAGGAGGCTGCAGGACGAGAGGAGGAGAGGGACTCTCGAGACACCATATTACACGAGGAGGAGAACGAACTAAGCCATTTCAAAATCATTGAAGTTGTTGACTTGAACGGAGAGTTTAATGACCACACCGAATCTTTCACACCTTCTATTAAGGAAGTGAAGATCAATAATGAAAACCAGCAAAAGACTCAGTACCCAGAGACAAATGACTGGTCGGAGACTGATGTTTCTGAGAAAACAGCCCTTGGTGAAGCTGAGCACAGGGCAGTCTCAGTGGGAAGCAGACCCTCTGAACAAAGTGAACAGGAAGGGGGAGAAGAGACACATGAATTCTTTAAGATGGTGGATGAAAACAAGGCCTGTGAGCAGAATGAGGACCCAGAGGAGGAGGAGTCTGAGGAGGAGTCTGCAGAGGGCTGTGACTGCGAGTACTGCACACCTCCACCACAGAAGGTAGGAGAAGGCCTTGCTGCACTCAACGCTGCTGGACTAGTTGTGAACTTCACCAAATTTGGTGCGAGTTACACTTTCAAATTTCAGAAGTGTGGTATGTTTTGCATGATCTGACAATGAACTGAAAAGAGTGTGGAGGCAGTTGATTTGTACACCAGTTGGCCTACTTTTGATAGGAGCGTCCAGTATTGGCTTTAGCTGTTTGTTGGCTATAGATCAAATCTGTGGCCTAAGACCTAAATTGAGTAGAAGATGTGGCTGAACATAAGGCTCTTAATGCTTGGCAGATAGGGGGGTATTTCGACCTGTCAACCTTTAAAAGATCTACTATCCACCTGACCTGATAATTTACTCATCGGGGACAAACACATTTGGATTGTGCCGGGTTATTGGCTGGTTATTTGGGTATCACATTTATACTTGGTGGTAGTTGGAACATTGGCTCCTTGTTGAAGGAGGAGAGCTGATTGTCAGCCCTCATAAGGGCCTGGCGCTCCACTGATATCTACTAGTTCTGTAAACAGTGTAGCAGCTGTTTGAGTAGCTTCCCTGTGCCCCCTTATGGATGCGATTCTTCAAAACACCATATCTCCTCCTCACAAACGGCCTCACAGACGGCCTCAAACACATTGGCAATATGTGTCCTCTCACTACAAAATCAAATGGGAATTCAGCAGGTAATGAAACCACAAGCTTTTCATGGGGTTTCTGGCACGTTTTCATTACTTGGTGTTTCTTAAAATATCAACACTACAATGTAAGTCAAATGCATGTCATAATGTTCTGTTTGCATGTGTCTCCTTACTGACCCGGCTTCTCCACATTCTCTTCCAGCTCCCAGCTAAGCCATTGCTCCCTCAGGTCAAGTCTAAAGATGCGGGGAAGATTTGTGTGGTCATTGATTTGGATGAAACTCTGGTACACAGTTCATTCAAGGTACACTGGTCAGTGTGACCCACTTCACATTTAATACATGCTTACCAATATACTGTACACACATATGTGTGAAGTAATTGTGTGACCAATACAACATATTCATAATTAAAAGAAGTTTTAGTGTTTTAGTAATTCATTTTAATATATAAAAAAAATTCAATGCTCTATGCTTATAACATTTTAGCACTTTTATGATGCGTTTTGTTACAAAAAACACCCAAGTTTGGACTCAACCATGTTTGTGTCTCAAACTATTCTGAATACATATTAAACAGTTCAATATTTTAGGCTAGAAAAACTGTTGAGCCATGTGGATGTCCTTTGCGGTCTTGTGCATTTAGAATTCTAAATCATTCCCTCATGTTCACTTGCTGACGTGATCCTATCAGGTCGCAGTCTGTCCCTAAGGATGTCACTAGATACAGACAGGTGGAAACAAGGTCACAAAAGTCACATGTGCATCGGTCGCTAGAAAAGTTGTTTTGGGTCAAATCAACAAATAACAAAATGTTGAAAATGTTATTCACAGCCTGCATTATGGCCTCCATACTTAGTAGAGTGCGAACATTTAACAAGATAGGATTAGAATGATTTATTTCACGAGGCACTTTAGTTTTTGGCTTCAGGCCGGTGTCTCTGTCCTCAGTCCCGTCCTGACCTGGCGGGGAAGCAGGAGGGGGAAGGCGAATAAGGACATTCATTTTAGACACAAAAGTATTTTTTACTTCATTCTAGTCAAGGAACAAATGCCTTAAGAGGCAGATGTATAGTGTATATGTGATGTATTTAATGTAAACACAATAAATCACATACAGTGATTTATTAATGAGTGTTTTAGTGATTAGTTTTTTTGTTGCCCGCTGGTCTGGGATGTTGGCAAATAGTTCGTAGCTGTTCCATTTTACTTTACTTTTTGCGAGGTTTCATGTGGGTTCCTGTGAGCCTGTCTGTTAACCTGTCTGTGAGCCTGTCTGTGAGCCTGTCTGTGAGCCTGTCTGTGAACCTGTCTGTGAGCCTGTCTGTGAGCCTGTCTGTGAGCCTGTCTGTGAGCCTGTCTGTGAGCCTGTCTGTGAACCTGTCTGTGAACCTGTCTGTGAGCCTGTCTGTGAGCCTGTCTGTTAACCTGTCTGTTAACCTGTCTGTGAGCCTGTCTGTGAGCCTGTCTGTGAGCCTGTCTGTGAGCCTGTCTGTGAGCCTGTCTGTGAGCCTGCTTCATTACTACATGTCTGAATGTAGGTCATCATGGTGCCCTGCCTAATAGGGCAACAACTCGTGATGAAGCTAACATTTGAGAGACTTGTTTCAGCCAGAAGAGACACCTAAATAAATCACTGTTTTATGAGTACAGTAGGC
The DNA here is from genome assembly GCF_963692335.1 of Osmerus eperlanus. Taxonomy (NCBI): domain Eukaryota; kingdom Metazoa; phylum Chordata; class Actinopteri; order Osmeriformes; family Osmeridae; genus Osmerus; species Osmerus eperlanus. The sequence goes on from NC_085020.1 coordinate 648,772, forward strand.
TCCTATTTCAATATTGGACGACTTAAAAGGAGTCATATTATTTTCACCTGGCTGTTTTTTAAATAAGTTAGGGTGATTTTTTAAAATCTCAACTTGACTCAACTATAAATATTTAATAATCTAATTGTTTGTATTACATGGAAACGTGTGAATTCATTTATTTAGTTAATTAAGAATGGGTTCCTTCTCTCTCTCCCAACAGCCAGTGAACAACGCTGATTTTATCATTCCAGTGGAAATCGATGGAACAGTTCACCAGGTGAGGTTCAGTCAAGACACTCACGTGATTGATTTCACCATTTATTCTTACACATGACAAATGGTTTTACATTGGCGGAATGGATGTACATGGGGAAGCGCTCCCCGCCTTCACTGCATAGCAAGACATGAGGCAGGGAGCAACGAGTTAAACCCCCCACGGGGAGCACAGACAGACAACACGGGGGTGAAGGGGACGGTGGTGGGCGGCAGCAACGCAGACGGCAGGTTCGACAATGCGTGTGCGTGCATGGAGCGGCTTTATAGCGCCGCCTATCGAGCTACGCCTATGGCCTGAGGGCACGGCGATGGGTGGTATGACGCGCACTGCCCGAGTGCCTTGCCTGAACCTGCTTCGCTAATACAAATGACTACTTCTCTCATTCTCACTCAGCACCTCAGTGACAGACAGCATAGTCGAAGCAAGCCGCAGATTCAGTGAAAACCACTCAATACAATCACATTATAAATGATCTCAGCAATGCATCTGCATCTCACTTCGGAAACGGATGCTCAATATTTGACCATATTAGCCTCCGATGATTTTTATTTTCTTTATGCTGACCCATTCCGGCGTTAACCTGCTAGCTAGCTACCTGACAGAGCAGTGGTCTTCTCTGGTGACGGGTCCGAGCAGCAGGTGGCTATTTCAGAGGCCTGATGAAATGAGGAAACCCTGGCCGCCTTCTCAGAAATCACTGGCCATCAATCTTCAGTCGGTAGCACATATTATGTCCAGTCCAGTGGAGATAGGAATGGCAGAATGTTGCTATGTGAGTTTTTAAAGGGTAATTACAACCTGCCGGATCCCAACCTTTACCCCCGCACCGCCCCCTTACCTCCCCACCACCCCCACCTCCCCACCCCAACTTCCCCACCATCCCCACCTTCCCACCACCCCCACCCTCCACGAAGACAGAAGATGCTTGTTGTTGTTGTTTTTAGGGCTTGTGTCTGTTTCAAGTAATCCAGGATAGGCTTGTTAATGGGGGAAAGCCTATACGGGACGACTTGGCTCAGAGACAAGGCCACCGGCATCGTAGTGAACGCAAAACAAATGGCAGCTTAGGTCATCTGTGACCACACACAGAAATCTCACGTCAGACTTAGACCCCTAATACGAGCCTGGACCTACCAATGTTTACATATACTAGTTGGTGTTACAATTCACAAATTTACCAGTAAACAAATCCAGTAAACAAATGGTGAATGGCAATCTTGTCCTGGTGTGTGAATTCCGAATGGAATGGATATATATATGAACAGAAGAAGGCATTCCATTTGTTTATTTATATATATATATATATATATATATAACCGAGAACAGGGAAAGTGTTGTGAATATAAAGATTTAGCTGAAGTAAAAACCACTAACTTTCTAGTGATGTTGGCTTGGACTGGACATGTTGTGGATCAGAATGCGTCTTCAACATTTGCTGCCTGTCCTTTTCCAGGTGTACGTGTTGAAGCGACCCCATGTGGACGAGTTTCTGAAGAGGATGGGAGAGCTGTTTGAGTGTGTGCTTTTCACTGCAAGCTTATCGAAGGTGAGAAGACCAGTGTGAGGATTTGCTGTTGATGTCACTGTTGACTGAGGACGGACAGCAGGCAGGCTGGAACAGTTGCTTCACCACCGTCAAGAAAAATGTAACACCTTTTTTTCCAAATGTTATGTTTAGAATTCCTGGAGGGGTAACCCAATTATTGCTCTTGGTAGTTTATACACTTGTGCCAGACCTAAATGTAATACGTTCACACAAACGCTCAGTGACACACGCAGCAACACAGCTTCACCGTCCAGTTCCATCCAAATGTAACAGGAAAGTCCACAGACACACAGAAACTACAGCCGTACACAACAAATGTTTTACTATCCTATATGTGACCATGTATTGTATTTGGTGTTGTCAGTATGCAGATCCCGTGTCTGACCTTCTGGATAAATGGGGCGCGTTCCGCAGTCGCCTCTTCCGGGAGTCCTGCGTGTTCCACCGGGGAAACTACGTGAAGGACCTGAGCCGTCTGGGCCGAGACCTCAACAAGGTCATCATCCTGGACAACTCTCCTGCCTCCTACATCTTCCACCCCGACAACGCTGTGCGTTATCTCCTCTTTAATAATACAATTAGGATTTTTTTTTTTTTTTTGGTAACTTAATGAAATTAGTTGTTTCATCTGGGTATAAGATAGTCTGATTAAATGTGAGTTCATTGTACGGTTATGTTCATAAACAGACTGTCTACATTTTCTTGTTAAGAAGTTGAAGACCTGAACAAAACATGTTTGTAACCGATTGAAACTGCTGTAAGAGTTTGACCTGATACCAGACATCCCAACAGTAAAAGATCACTTGTGATTGTCCGCTCCTTCTCCGCATGCGTCCACAGGTGCCCGTCGCTTCCTGGTTTGACGACATGGCCGACACCGAGCTGCTCGATCTCATCCCGTTCTTTGAGAGGTTGAGCAAAGTGGACAATATCTACGATGTTCTCAAGCAGCAGAGGACTACGAGCTAACGAGAGAGCAGATCTCCAGCGACTCTCCCCGTGGGGCCACGGAGGCTGGTGGGCGCTGGCTCAGCGCTGCGTCCCACCGTGAGGACCAGCTAGCGTCTGGGTCAACGCCACCTAACATATTCCACTCCTAGAATATATGGCAGAGAGGACTTTCATTATGGCACAAAGATGGATTTGTAAGTAACTGGACTGATATGTAAGTAACCATTGTTCACACTTGGTTTGTCTTGCCCCCCCCCCTTCACACAGCCCTTCTCAAGACTTTTTCTTTCTTAAAAAAAAAAAAAGAAAACTACCTTTTAATCTGGTGGATTGGATTTTCAATTCCTGCAAAGATGTTATGGAAAAATGTTTTTTATAAGTAAAACTTTTTTTCTTCACTGGCCTATTTGGTGTAGTAAGTCTAAAATAAACTGGCACAGACCTGGGCAGGTTAAATATATATTGTATTTGTGAGAGAGCGCACCAAACCCTAACCCTATCTTCATAAGTAATAAAGAGTTTAATATGTGCAAAATACTCAAGCCATTAATTTTGTGTCAAGTCTTATAGTGTAGAAGAGCCTTTAGGGTTGATTCTCTCTCCCCATCAGTCATTACCTTCATCAGAACTCTGACCACTGATAGTTTACACTTCATTTGACTAAAAGACAGGTATGTGCTCAAGTGATGACTGATCATTCAACACATAAACCTCTGTCTGGCTACTAGAAAAGAGGATGATCCTTGCTCAGTAGGCACGCAGTATCACTACCATGGCAGACTTCCACACTTCATTAGGATTTAGAAGGTATGGCTGAATATGCCATTGATTCTGGTATGAATAACCAAACGTGTGCTGAACATGAGTCTGTTCTAACAAGTGAATGTTAGAATGCCTGGGTTACAACTGAATAACTGGCCCAGAGCCGCAATGATTACTGTTGAACCCTGGTGAAGTCTGGGCCGGTGTGCCTACTAAATGACAATCAATTTATTATTGATTTATTCAAAACCTTTTTCAGTTATTAGATTTTCAATCTATTTCCAATCAACATTGTTTTTACCTCTTCACTATTTGTGCATTTCTGTGCACCATTAAGATGCACTGATATCAACATACATGGGGACAGGTGAACTTTTCCCTGAGGATATCCAAAGCATCACAGTGATCACATTACTATCATCCCTGTAACGTACCCCACTTACAGAAAGCCTTGACAGATCAATTGCTCACCTAGTGTATTACAATCTTACATGTTCTGTCATTAAAAGGCTCTGAAGATTGGAGGTCTTTATTTGAAAAGGCAGGACTGTTACTAGATTTTCAGTTTCCTCTGGACAATGGACCTTTAAACTCTAATCTGATTGAATAACCTACAAGTGCCAATATGGATGTGGTGAGATTATTTTTGTACGAATGATCACGATTGTAAAAGGTTGTTTTGATTTATTTTTAACATTGCTATATTTCACATGTCAAAATATGTCATTTTCATATTTTTAGGCAAACTTTATTGAAATAAATATCATATGCTAACTTGTTTTAATGCTAGTACAGAGCCGGGAAGTATGGTTGTTAATCTACCAAGATGTTCTAGAAAAGTACAATATGACATGATTTACACAAGCACAATTTATTTCCTCTCCTTAGCTGTTAAAATGTGATATTACTTTGCAACTTGTGTGTTGGTGAATGAACCTGAGTTATCATATTGATGGGTAAGGCCTACCACAGACCCTGTAGCTAGCCCAGGCCAACCACAGACCCTTTAGCTAGCCCAGGCCAACCACAGACCCTTTAGCTAGCCCAGGTAGTATTTGGCACAGTCTGGTGTGTGTGTGCGCGCGTGTGTGTGTATGTTGTATGTGACTGCGCCAGTGTGTATTTGCATTAATACAAAATGTTGAGTTAATTTGATCATATTCATCTTTTAATTTTAAGAATGAACATGTTGTAAACCCTTTTTACAATAATGTTTTTTTTTTTTTTTTTTTACTGTATTCAATTATGAGTATTAACATTGTCACCCGAGTTAAGAAGCAAAACAAATTTGAGTGAATAATTGCTGCTCATCAATTCTATAATGGAAAAAAACCTAGAAACTGTATTTGAACTTTGCAACAATAAAGCATGTTTTATTGAACAAGCTCATAATTCACTACAATGAATGATGCATACACTGATATTCAGTATAAGGTGGGGTGTTGGAATCACACAAAATGAAAAACAATGGAATATGGAACTGACTTCAATTCACATGAATACATTATGTATTCCTCATTAAATCTAGTATTACTTTAACTCCTAAACTACTATGCTTTAATTGAGCAAGACCATAAATATAAAGAACAATTCAGTCTTCTGCTTTCCTACTGTAAATGTACCCAATTTTGGCCCAGTATATTTATATTACAAGCCTCATTTTGCTAGACAGAACCCATTCTTCACAGTACCTTGAATGTCTGCCTTCAAAAATCTCAAAGTGTAAAAAACAATGTCTATACAATGGACAACAGATGGAAATTACACATGAAACTATGACATTGATATATTAAACTGACAACTGAACAATTAATAAATATGATTGTTGCCTAATAAATAAACTAACTTTGCAGTAAAATCTACTACTGTCAGAACTAACAGAAACTATGTATGCAACCTTAAGTGGGCCTCACCTGTGTGCACATTCATAAGAGCTTATCAATTCTAAATGAGACATTAGGATGTTTCAGCCCCCCTAATAATAAAATAAACCCTCCAATTATACTTTTTGTCCAATACCTTATGTATTGGACAAATATTTGCTTTTATATTCCATCAAATTGTGATTTTCTCCAGACCGCTAAACGGTTGATTAGCAGATATAACTAGGACCACTAAATAAGCTATGTGAGTATGATGATCTGCGCTGGACAACAAAGATACAAAACATTTAAAGTTACTGTTAAAGATCTAAACACTCTTTCACCCTTAATTCGAAGTCATTAAGAGAATATCAAATTTAATTTTTTACCTTCGGAGTTTGAATTCCCATTTCAAATATTAACACAATAAACAGTTAGCGATCCATCTCTTTCGGATGTTCAAAACATATCAAGATGATTCCGTCACTCATGGGTCACCTAAGAAAGTTGAAAAGAGAACAAAGTTTAGGAAATTGACTTCAATATAGACACCAAACTATTCTTTCTTGAAATGCAACCTCAGTGATATGAGGTCCAACAGAGATCGGAAGTAACAAAGTACAAAGACTTCGTTACTGTACTTGAGTAGATTTTTCTGACAACTTTTTACTTTCACTCCTTATATTTTGTTACACAAATATCTGTACTTTTGTACTTCTTACATTTTAAAGCTAAGCTCATTACTTTAGTTGTATTCTATATTTGGTGGCATGATATATATATTATAATTTATATGTTTTGATAAAAAGGTTAAAAAAAATACATCTTAAAAATAACGCTTTGGAAAAAAGGTTTTGAAAAAAAAAAAAAAAAAAAAAACGTTTTTGAAAGGTTGAAAAAATATTTGCTCAAAAAGTTTCAAAAGGTTGGAAAAATATTTTCAGACATTTTTTTAAAAACAAAAGTTTTGAAAGGTGGAAAAAATATTTGCAAAAAAAGGTTTTGGATTAAAAAGTTGCAAAAGGTTTAACAAATATTTGGTCAAAAAAGTTTCAAAAGGTTGAAAAAATATTGTCGAAAAAAAGGTATGTTATAGATGAACAGTGGGAGTTAGCAATGTCGATATGACTGAGAATAGAGACATTGCTGATCACCCATGGCCATATATGTATGAGGGAGATGTTTGAAATTGTCGTGGTCAAAAATGATTCCTGGCGAATGTGCAACATGTCTACAGTGTCTTTTTGTATTAATGTATTCATATTATGTGAGGTCCAACAGGTACTGGCTACTTTTTACTTAAGTAATTGTCAGAGCCCACACTTCTTTACTTTAATCTGAGTGAAAAAGTGTAGTCGGAACTTCAATGTTTACCAGTCTTTTAAAACATGAATCTGTACTTCTACTTGAGTGAAGGATGTGTGTACTTTTGCCATCCCTGGTGTCCAATGTCTAGACCCAGGGGCCAGATACACATGATGTAGCTGAGATCATTTCATGTTAATACAAGGTGTGAGTGAGGTCTGGCACTAGATGTGTTTGACCTCAATTCAAAATCTAGTAAACCACCACCACAAGAAATCAATACTGTCTTTCATTTACGAGACACATAATAAAACTAAAAGTAGTTTACAATCTTCTGTCTCAAAATAGCCCTCAAAGTAGCCTTAGACATGCTTTCTTCATCTCTTGACCTAGATATCTATGCCCATGGATAGAGTTGAACATAAACACCAAACTTAGATTATAGCAGCAAGCACTACTCAGAAGTAAAAAAGATTTCTCGCCATGTGATGTTTGAATGGCAGATCACACAGGTTCACACAGACTAATAGACTAGTATCATTAAAACAGGAATTAAAACATTTCCCCCCAGAAAATATTGAACTGACTTGTGACATGAAGCTGGGCTTTGCTCTTCGCTTTCCCTGATGTGAACTCGACCAGGCCACTCATTTCCACAGAGGTTTGGCACAGGGTGAGTCTGTGGACGGTCCCCATCCTCTCCAGACACACCCTGGGGCCTTGCTGCAGGGCCTCCCCCTTCAATGTCCACAGGGGGGCCTTGAGGACAGGCATGGAGACCTCACACTCAAAGCAGGCCTCTTCTGGAGCCACCACCTGTGTGTCTTCCAGCTCCTTCACCATCAGGAGAGACTGGGCTACCAGACAGGGGAGGGGGGGGCGTTACAGGAGAGACTGGGCTTCAGCTACCAGACAGGGGAGGGGGGGGGGGGTGCGTTACAGGAGAGACTGGGCTGCAGCTACCAGACAGGGGAGGGGGGGGGTGCGTTACAGGAGAGACTGGGCTGCAGCTACCAGACAGGGGGGGGGGGGGGTGCGTTACAGGAGAGACTGGGCTACCAGACAGGGGAGGGGGGGGGGCGTTACAGGAGAGACTGGGCTGCAGCTACCAGACGGGGGGGGGGGGGGGTGCGTTACAGGAGAGACTGGGCTGCAGCTACCAGACAGGGGGGGGGGGGCGTTACAGGAGAGACTGGGCTGCAGCTACCAGACAGGGGGGGGGCGTTACAGGAGAGACTGGGCTGCAGCTACCAGACAGGGGGGGGGGGGGTGCGTTACAGGAGAGACTGGGCTACCAGACAGGGGAGGGGGGGGGGGCGTTACAGGAGAGACTGGGCTGCAGCTACCAGACAGGGGAGGGGGGGGGCGTTAGAGGAGAGACTGGGCTGCAGCTACCAGACAGGGGGGGGGGGGGGGGGCGTTACAGGGGATGTACCTGGTAATAAACTCAAATACATCTCTGAATTTAAATGAACACCTTCAACCATGATATAGATCATAGAGTCAGTGCTGTGCTAGCCTGCCATGGGAGAATGAATGGTGTTCATCATTTATGTCTGATTGTTAGTGCTGTGTTGTTAAGGAAGGTACGTGATTACATCTCTATTCATGTTTACTGTGAATTCAAGAGTTTCTGTTGAAGCATCGAATGTTTATGTTGGAGTCTTCCTTATCAGGATGCGTTGGAGTGTGGGTTCCTGAGGAACCCTGGGGCCCCTGGAGGTCTGGAGCTACAGGGGTCTCTAACCAGCCCAGCAGGCTGATGTCATCATATTGACTGGTGTGTGTATGCTAGGTGGAGCTGGGTGCGGTTATTTCCAGAGCGCTGACTCTTGTACTTGATCATTCATTTCAATGGGCGCCAGTCTGAAACATGGTGCTGACAGGAACCTGATGTGTCTGATGCTGGTGCTGCATTACTGGGTTCTGTGGTCATGTTGGTATGTTGTCTGACAGTTTAGTCCCAAGCAGGGGCGTTGTTAGACATAAAACTCTACTGGGGCACAGGCCCCTATTCATATCCCTTTTTTTTCTTCAAAGCGTGCTGCGCACAATGCACTACTCGGCTATAGAAACTCCCCTTGCTTAACCCACTATACAACAGTTCAGGGACGCAAGTTTGATATCAGCTTTGGCAGGGACATCAATAGTTAATGCGAGCACACACATTTTCTTCTCATTCATTTGAGCGCAAATAATGTTTTTTTGAGCTTCATGTAATATTGTTTATATGTTTGTGTCAAAAAAAGATGATCAGTAGGCCTATCATTTTGAAACTTTCTTTAGTTTTGTAACGTTTTCTTACCCTACCTCAATTCTGTCTTATGTGCCGAGTCCGACACTTCTGTGTGTGTGCTGCAGTGGCTATTTGGCAAGCTCAGAAGAGCGCGCTGACATGGTTAAACTGCTTTGCTTTTACAAGCGTTGATTGGGATACTGCCTTTATTTTTTCCGGGATTATCAATCTAAATTAATGCACTGACTAATAAAGTAAATTGTTAAAACTCAATTTTTAGATTTTATTGGGGCACAGCAGATTTAACTTGGTCCCAAGTTTCTCTCAGTGTCTTTTTAGAACCTAAACTTGTGGTTTGTTATCAAAATGTTTTTAGGGTTAATCAAATTTGCTGCATTTTTCGTGTTCATATATAGGCCTACAGTAAATACTTTGTCCTTTAGATATGCTGAAACACTACGAAATATGCTAAAAATATTTACACAACCTAGAAAATAGTTTATAATTTATCTTTAAGATCCATTTTGAACAGTGGTCCACAAAAGAACTTTTCGAAGAAAACCTGAAAAGAAACTGTCATCTAACTCAACACAGTTGAGACAAATTACAGTCCAGTTAATAATCATAGTTTAGTCTCACCTTCCACGGTCAGTCTGGCTGAACAGGTGTAGTCCCCGACCTGCACGCTGTATGTGCCCTCGTCCTCCAGCGCCACCTGCTGGATGACCAGCTTGCGGCAGCAGCCCTCACTGCAGATCTCGAAGCGCTCGGAGGGCAGAATGACGTTGCGTCCTTTGTACCAGCGGATGCTGCAGCGCGGGTTGGACACTGTGCAGTCTAGAACCACGCGCTGCTTCTCAAGCGCCGTCCGGTCCTGGAGCGCGTTCACGATGCTTACCGGCAGCTCTGCACACACCAGCAGGGACTTAACATGGTGAAGCCTGTCTTTAAAGATTTTTGGGTGGCATTTGTCATGCTTTTTAGACCGATTTTAAGTGAAGTGTGACAGGAAAGGCAAGGAAAGAGAGAGGGGAAAACATGCAGCAAAGTGCCCAGGCCGGATTTGAACCCTGGGCACTTCAGTAGCCTAAGTGACTTTACGTTAAATGCTCTACCACTGAGCTGCACCTATCCCCATGTTAATGTACATGAAGTATACAGTATATAAAGTTATTTCTGATATTACCAGAATTGTTATTGATAAACTATGCAGTATCAATAAGAGATCGAGGTTATGGGAAAAGCAATACAACAGTGACGATAATATGACGATAGGCTACATAAATGTTTTACCTTCTACTTCCAGGTAGGCTATTGATTCTATGTGTTTGGCGACAAACTTGATCTCTCCAGAATCCTCTCCTCTCACATTACACATCAGGAGGAAATGCTTGGTCCCTGAATAGACACGTGAAATGAGTTATTACCTAAACTTCTGAGCCTGCAAAGAAGAACAAATTTAGATGTGTGGTTTGTGATCATATGTGTTATGTGTATTTCATCTGATAGAAGTATTCAATCATGTCATAGTTCATATTCTGCTGTATCAAGTGAAATGTTGATTTTCTCTGAAAACCAAAAATATTATGGTCAGTAAGATCACAATTTCACAGATGACCTTCCTGGCGTATTTTGATGGTGCTGGTGGGAGTTATCTTCTCCCCGTCCTTGAACCACTCCCCCGGCACGTCTTCCAGGGAGATCTCACACACAAACACGGCATTCTGGTCCTCCTGCATGTCCAGGTCCTCCAAGCCCTGCAGCACCTGCAGCTCGCGCTCTGGCCACAGCATTCAGAGAAGAAAAGCTTGTTTACAATAACCAACACGCAAACATACGTTAGTGGTCTGCATGGCTAAATAGCCTTAGAGTACTGTGAAACTAGAACAGCTCCTAGTTTGTTTTATATTGTGTCTGTGGGTGTGTACATACATTATTCTGTTTGATATTTCTGTTTTTGTGATGATTTGGTGTGTAGTCAGTAGGATGAGTGTTGCTGTATTTTATGATAGTTCCTGATTAATAAAATGCTTTAACATGTCAATTGAAATACTGCAAAAAGCTCAAATGTATAGCCTACGCCCTACGGGATCGCTCAGGTCAGAAGTGTTATTATATTCTACCGACAGATGGCAGTCTTGAGCCATAGAGGTGGCACAAACAACAGGTTTCCAATTTAGCTGAAATAATCTGCAGGCGGGAAGGGTAGGAATGCTGACCTCAAAACAGTAGTCCCAATTTTTCCTAACGTAAACGCAAAAACAAAACAAAAAAACAAACGTAGGCCTACCTTTATGTTAAACATTGGGTTAGGCCTGCATTGAATGTATGTTTTAAATAATAAACTGAGGAACCATTTGTTGTGGAACTACGCCGGCAGCATCCCACTCCCGATGTTTTGTGTGTCAGAGTTCGAGCAGTTGTTCTGGAGAAGATGAGCTGGCTGACCCAGCCGTCTGCTCGAGGATCGCTCTCCGGCGCCGCCGGCGCTGCATTAAGTCGAACGCACCTATTAGCAACACACCGGAATGCAAGGCCGGGTTTGATGCCCTGGAACTTCAGGTAAGACATGGGTTTATATTCATAACCCTGCCGCTGTGCAGATAATGTAATCTCTTTTGCACTTGGAAGAGCAAATCGTTAATGTTTAGTATTAGTAGCGCTGTCGTCGTAGTTAGTTTGGTTGTGATTGTAGCCTGGTCCCAGCATCTGGGGTCAGATGGCTGAGCGGTTAGGGAATTGTGCTAGTAATCAGAAGGTTGCCGGTTCGACTCCCGGCCGTGCAAAATGATGTGTCCTTGGGCAAGGCACTTCACCCTAATTGCCTCGGGGAATGTCCATGTACTTACTGTAATCGCTCTGTATAAGAGCCTCTGCTAAATGTAAATGTAGCCAATGGCTAACCTAGCCTTGTCCTAACCGTACTCTCGTAAATTTCATTTGTACAGAGAGTCTGGGATCGATCCATTGACAAGCGTTAACTTCCTTGAAGGCGGGTAGTCTGTTTAGGTTTAAACAAAATTGGATCTGCCATAACCAATCGCTAGCTTTCGCCTTAGCCAACTCCTTCACCGTACATTTAGTCACTAACGGAGCTAGCTGAAAAATATAACTTTTCCAGAACCCCGTGGGGAGCGACACAACAGCCACAACATCATGGCCACCAACACAACTCTGCAAAGATTGTTCTTGCTCCGGCTTTAACTTTTGGATATTCGGCAGCGTTGCCACAATGGACCGAATGGCTTCGCTCGCATCTTTCTCCGCCGCCATTACTGAACTACAACTCAAACTACCGCACGACATCAACGTCATCGTTCTCAGCCACTCCCTCTGTTCGCTGATTGGTCCGGTAAAAAGTTTACCAGAGACATCTGACTAATATACCGAAAGCCCAGACGCAGTACAGAAGCAAAATGAAAATTGAGCGGAAGTACGTAGGACTGCTGAGCCAGGCTAAGGCTAGGTGGGACCAACACAATGATTGGTATTTGAGGCCCAAGCCACACCCTGCCGCCGCCCATGGTTGTAGCTACTGATGAAATTAAGTTGTTACACAATGACCTGAGTTTGTTGTTGTCGTGCCGCCATACAAGTTATGTTTTGGTTGTTAACCTTGTTTACTGGTTGTAGGATACGTGTTAAAAGAGAGAGATCTCTTGTCTGCTACACACCCAGCTTCCAAAACTAAACAATGATGCCACATTGTAGTTTAGTTGGCAGGAAGCCCCAACTGGAAACATCTTCCTGTGTGCCTAAAATTTATTGCTGTTGAAAGTAGCCTAAAAGTTCTTACACTGCTTTACTATATTACTGTCACATGAAATAGTTTAAGTAATGTATTGTTTGTTACATGAACAAAGTAGACTATTTACAATAAAAAAGGGTCTTGACCGGATAGAAATGATACAAGGGACATCATCGGTGAAGATAAATCCCTCTTCCAGATTCCTGTGTGTTAAATGAGAATCCACTGCTGGATAAGGACAGAGGTCTTTAGTACCGTAGATCTCCACGGTGCAGGAAGTGCTGGCTTCTCCAGAATCGCACACGTACACGCCAGAGTCTTCTACGGTACTCTTCAGGATCTGGAGGAAGCGCTTTCTGCCCATGCCATAGATCCTGTAGTCCTGGCATGAATTCATCTCAGACCCATTCTGAAGAGAAAACAGTATCCACTTTTATTTCTACTTATTATAACATACATTTTCACCATTAATTTGACTGTTTTTTGTCTATAGTTACAACAGTTCTCATTGGACTATAGTCATTAGATTAACTAGGCCTATAGCTAGGCCTGTAGCTTGATGAATAGTGTTTGAAAATGCTTATGAAAGGAGTTGAGTTCTCACTTTCATCCATTTTACTTCTACGTTGTGTCGTGACAATTCGCATTCGATAGACACCACTGCTCCCTCCGGGCGTCTAATATCCTCCAGGGTTTTCAGAATTGTCACCGGTGGTTCTGTAGTTACATAAAGACAAAGAAAGACTATAAATATCTGCTTAGTTAAATACAACTAATACAGCTGTCTGAAGGCCCAAACACAGGCCTTTTCTAAAGAAGTCTTCATGCTATGCTATGGTAATAGAGTGCAATACGGTATTTTTGTAACATTTGCCTGAATGAATGCATGTCTACTCCATAGGCCTTTTCTGTGCAACACTGTCTTTAGATTGATGCAGCAAATTTTTTTATTGTACTTCAGACAAATGAAATATTTTCATTAGAATTTTAGATTAAGTAATTTAGGTGGAAAGTTCACATTTATTGGCATTTATAGCTGTACAGGAATCTCTGTCTTGAAGTAGTATGGACCTTTCACCAGAGCCTTGTGTCTTGGGACAATAAAAAATGGCATCCTGAATGATGCATCCTGAATGATGGCGTCACAGTTGCTTACCTTTAACAACAAGCCTTGAAGATGTTTTCAAATTCTCCACACAGAACATAAAAGAGCCTGTATCGTCCAGGGACAGGTTGGAGATAGTGAGGCTGTGAACATGGCCTTTAGCACTCATACGCCAGTGGTTATTGGGCTTGAGCTGGACCCCGTTCCTATGCCAGGTGCCCACTACGCTGGTGTGGGACAGCTCCACCTCAAAGGACGCAGTCTCACGCTCTGTGGTCTGGATGTCAGTTAATCCCTTCCGAATAGAAATCTTTCTAGCTGTAGGAACAAGTTAAGAGGATTTGTTTTAGAATTATGAGATGAGAAAAAACAGTTATGTTTTTAGATCTGTCATTGTTGTTTCCTTGGCTCTTTACTAATGAGTGTTTGGAAGGTATTGAATGGGGTCCTGAACATTGGACCTTCCATTGTTAAAACAAGTACTGTATATCATTATGCAATGACAATTCAGATTCTATTTGTTGCACTTGATAATCTATTAATCATTACTTCATGCAGGCTTTTCACTAGTGCTTTGTTACATATCCAAATCTCTAACATGGGGAGTTCAAGAGTTGAGTTGTAATTACAATTTCACTATAAAGAACCAACAAATTGTTACTTCATGTGGTAAATTACCACTTGATAGGTTGAGCAAAGTTTCCAGACAATGTTACAAAGTGTTCCTTCTTCACAGGAACGCTCAATGACAGTTGTAGGGTGTATCCCAAGCTCCTGTTACTGTATAGGCTAGCGTAGGGTGTGCATGGCAGAGAAATATTTTACAACAGCCAGACAGTTGGCTGTGTGGGAGGAGCAAGTATTTTTGTCATTTGAATACAGCGCTTTACACCAAAGCCCACCTTGAATCTGCCAACATTTTTTACTTATTCCAATACAGACCAGCATTCCCCAGGGAGAAAGAGCCGTTTATTTTGGAGACCCGATGACAACAACCTCGGTTTTGAAGGCCAGTGCATAAATTTAGATGCAACGAGAGGAGATCCAAATTCATAGGAGGTGCCAACAGCAGCCAGAATCCAGATTTTCCCTTCCCTCACACAATCCTGCTGAAAGGACAGCCTCTAACTAACACACAGCCCCACCATCTCACCCACAAAACACATACAAAGAAAACAACATGCTTGGCTACATCTTAATCATTAAAACTTTTAGGGGCTAAAATGCCCCTGTGAGCCCTACAGTAGCTAGTCCCCAGGACAACATAGTCAGCGGTGAAGAAGGTGTCTGTAATGTAATCCTAGCCGCTGTCTGATGTACATCTTCCCATCCAGGGAAAAGGAGGCTTAAATAGTTATTCAATGAGGACTTCCTTCTATCCTCCAATCTGATTCCCCTTTGACACACTTAATGGAATTATCAAGGCTTCACTCGTGCAATGTCAACATTGAAATCGACTCCCTGGGACCCAGTGGGTTGCCGTGGGTCACCTGTTAACTGCCGTCACGGCCTGCCCAAGTGCCCCCCGGACCCCCAGACCTCCGTTTCTTAAATTACTCTGATGCAGTTAATTGAGTTTGCCTTCAAAAGCAACAGCGGTAATGACGGTCCGAATGTGCAAACAGCGCCGCCGGCAACGGAGGTAAACAAACAACAGCAGCACATAGCGACAACACGTGTCGACTCACGTTCCACAGAGAGCAGGGCCTGCGTGCGGTCGTGGAGGGTCTCACAGCTGTAGGTGCCGCGGTCGGAGAGGGCCAGCCTGTGGATGGTGAGGCTGCGTTTCCGTCCCTTCTGCTTCAGGGTGAACTTGGGCCCTGGGTGGATGACCACTCCCTGTCTCATCCACTGCACCTCCCCGGAACCCACGCTCACCTCCACCTCCAGCGTCGCCTCGCTGAACTCCTCAGCCACAACGGGAGCCATGTTTTTGGTGAACAGCGTCTGTTCCTCTGAGCACACACAGACATAAAACAAGATCACGACGGGGACTTACTCAGCGTGGTATTTGCTCTTTAATTGACAGGTGTCAATCACCCATAGCATTCTGTGGTCATATTTTTTTACAAAGACATCAGAGAGGGCCAATTATTTGACATGCATCAAGGTGTACGTTGGTATAAAACGTCTTGGTAAGGCATGTTCCTATTCAAGGAGGCCATGCCGAGCCCTCCCACTGGTCTGGCCCTCTGTGTTGAGACAGAAGCTGCTGTGCCACTTGCCTCTGTCAGTTACCAGAGGAATTCTAACAGGAGAAGCTGCTAAGCGCTGGCCGTCAAAGGCGCCTCTTCAACAATTTGAGCCGTCTGAAGGGGTCATTATTTATCACAAATATGTTGATGTTGCAATAAAAAGCTGCTCACCCTTTGAGAAAACGAATTGCTTCAGTTGTATTGCGATACAGATTTAGATAGAGGGTCAGTATATATATAGTTTTTATATCAGGGTAAATTAAATCCTATATTATGTTAGAAATTAGCACATTTTCTAACTACACAGCTCCTATTGAAATGCACATCTGGGCAACCAAACAGAGCCTGTGAAACTTTCTACCAGACAAATACAAGGTTAATTGATGGTTTTCTCACCTTGAACTCTGAGGTTTGCGTCAGACAACAAGCCCTCTGCGCTGGCTGTCACCGTGGAGCTGTCTGAGACACGGCATGTGTGGATGCACAGCATGTGACACAGTCCGTTACTGGAAACCACAAACCGCTCACTGGGAGTCAACAGCTTGCCATCGAGGCGCCAGACCAGCTCTGTGTCCTCTGGCGAAACAACACACTTAAAGGTGGCGTCTTCCCCTTCCTGGACTGTTATGTTGTGCAATTCCGCAATAAACTCCACTATGCGTGGAACTGGAAGCACAAGGAGATGTTAAAGGGAAACACAGTGAAACACAAAGAGAAAACAACTACTCTGATTTCAGGAAACAATCCACCATTATTAAGGATTCCAGTAACTAGTCATGCTTACTTTCCACAGTGACCGTGGCAACAGTCCTGTCATCCGTGGATTCACAGGAATACTCTCCAGCATCCTCCGCTGTTAGCTTGTGAATGGTGAAGCTCCGTTCTCGCCCCTGCGCTCTGATGGTGTGACGGCGGTTAGGGGTGATGTCTTGGCTGTTCTTGAGCCACTGTACATCTCCCTTTGGCTTGTTCACCTCACATCGTAACGTGAGACTGCTGTCTTTTAGGGATGAAATGTTCTCCAGTGGTTTGGTAAATGTCAATTTCATCTCTGCGAAATAATACAAAATAATGATCAGTTTATAACAAAAATAAATGTAATTTTGAATTGTCCGTTACTCTAGTAATTTTGTAAATATGGCTCTTTACTGTATCAAGTCTCAAATTTAATACAGAGTTGGTCAATTTGATACAAAACATGTTTATAAGGACCAAATCAAATCAAATCAAATCAAATTTATTTGTATAGCCCTTTTTACACGCAAGCATGTCACAGAGGGCTTCACATATGCCCATAGAACTGCCCCTCAACCAACCTAAACCCTCAAGGAAGACAAGGAAAAACTCCCAAAAAACTCTCAACAGGAGAAAAAATAAATAATGGAAGAAACCTTGGGAGGAGCAATTCAGAGAGGGATCCCCTCCTCCAGAGACGGTTGGTGGGAGAGAGGAGCAGAACACAGGCTAAACATAGTCATACAGTGTCGATGGGTTTTTAAAACACCAAAATCCATTATAAAATAATGGATTTTGGACCCAATGGACCCAATGCAACTACATCTATCCATCACAACAAGTTGACATGATTACCTTTCACTTGAACAGTGAAATACATCTCATCTGTGGTGACATCACAGATATACTCTCCACTATCAGACAACTTCAAGGGGTTGACGATGAGGGTGTGAGTGTGGCCTTCACTGGAGATGTGGATATTATCTTCATTCAACAATCGACCATCTTTCAGCCATCGAACATTTGCCTTATCTCGGTTCACCATGGCACAAAGAGTCACGCTCTCATTCTCGTAGGCAGAGAGCATCATCGCTTGTTTATTCATGAACTTCACCGGAGGCTCTAGTTGTGAACAGAATTATCAGATAGCAATGGCATCTGATGACGTGCAAATAATGTGGCTGTATACGTATGATATGTGTCATAGATATTCCCCAAATATTATTATTTTTTTACCTTGGACTTCCAGCAGGGTTCTCATTTTGTCCTCCCCTGCATCACATGTGTATTCTCCAGAGTCCGAAGGCTGAAGTCTTGACAGAACGAGTTTCCTTGTTGTCTCGTGACTGTCAATGTTTGTACGAGAGTCATAACTCAGTAACTTTCCATTCCATAACCACTGGACGGTGGCATTCGGGCGAGATACTTCACACTCCAGAATGAGGTCGTCTCCTGCAACCAGAATGTGTTTCTCTGGATGACCAGAGTTCCCTATGATGGAGACAGGTGGTTCTAGGGAGAAAAAACGACACAGACACATTGTGTCACTCGAGTAAGAAGTCTGACAAGGTGTTGCTTCAGGTCTTGGAAAGACAGTTCAGCTAGCATGGGGTACCTTGCACAGTAATACAGAACACCATCTTGTCGTCCATGGCATCACAGCAGTATTCTCCAGAGTCTCTGAGCTCCGCGTTCAGAACGACCAATGAACGAAAAGCCCCTTGCTCCTCGCAAGAGTAGTGCTCATTGCCATCAATTAAATGGTTGTCTTTGTACCAGCTGACAACACCATTGGCACTTGAGAGCTCACATACTAAAATGATGTCATCTGATACCAAGAACTGCTTTTGTGTGGTTGCATCACTTTTCCCCACGATTTTCACTGGGGGTTCTATAAATAAAAAACAACCCAGAGGTGAAATGGGGTTGGCAGCTGAACCACCATGCACATGTGAATTCTAATAATATTTACCTTTGATCTTGACTTGGAAGTCCATGACATCGTCCTTGGCATCACAGACATACTGTCCGGCATCCTCCAATGTTAGTGAATGAATAGTTAATTGGCGTATTATGCCATCCTCAACAATGGTCAGATTGCTTGATTCTTCCATTTCTTCTCCATTTTTCTTCCAGCTGACCTCAGCGTTCGGTCTGGACACCTCACAGTCCAGCACCAAACTCTCTCCAAAACACTTCTCCACCACACTGGCCATCTTTCTGGGTCGTACAAACCTGACCGGGGGCTCTGCATGAAAAGAAAATTACGAAATTATACATTGAAAACTCTCCTTCACTGTCCAATGTCAAATGTACGTTTCCCAAATCCCTTATAGATTGGTATTTAATGTACATTTGCATGCATACTAAAATTAGATGAATGTAAGATTTACAGCTTACTAAAGCGTCATGATCTTGTATGTTTTCACTATAAAGATTACTGTGAGACAGTTCTCCAGTCAATGTAGCTTTTGTATTTTGGTCTTTTGGTGGCAGTGGAAAGTGTATTGAATGCTCAGTAAACTACTACAACAACAGTACCTGCAATGTTCACAAAGAATGTCACTGAGTCATCCGCTGTGTCACAGACATATTCAGCTGAGTCCTTGACAGTCGTCTCTGGTATGATGAGTCTTCTGTAGACGCCGTCCACCTCCAAGATAAGGTTGTTGTTCTCCTCCACCTCCAGCCCATCCCGGTACCAGCGCACCACCGCATTGGGCCTGGAGATCTCACAGCTTAGGACCATTCTCTCAGATGCCTGCTGGCAGAGCTCCATCTGGGACTGGCTTGGGGACACAATCCTAACAGGGGGCTCTGGAATGAGACACCCAAGTATGATAACATGACAGGTTGGTCATTAAGGGAACGTTGTTCTGAAAGGTGTACGTGATCAAGTAATTTTCACCTATTTCACTTTCCTACCTGTTAAACTGAGGTGGAAGAATATTGAGTCATCGGCTGTATCGCAGACATATTCGCCAGAGTCTTCAACACCACTACAGAGGATCTTTAGTCTTCGGTAAGGGCCCTCAACTTTCAGCTTGATGTTCTCGCTTTCTTGCAACTTCTGTCCATCCTTAAACCAGTTCACAACACCATTTGGCCGTGAAAGCTCACAGCTCAGGATGATTTCCTCTGGGACGTGCCGATCAAGATGGACGTCTTCTTTAGGATGAACAATCATCACTGGAGGCTCTGGACGTTAGGAAAACAGAGATTAAAACATCATGGCAAACACGTGTCTAAACATGTATTTCTCCAACCAAGACAGACAACATCATCCAAACTCCTGTTCTGGATTTTCAGGAAATTCAATCAGAATCATTTTCACGCGAGTTGCGTGAATCATTACCTCGTATGTTAACCTTGAACATTAAAGCGGTGTCACCCACACGGCAGGTGTATGTTCCTGTGTCTGCAAGCTGGGCACACTTGAGGATCAGACTCCTTCTGGCTCCATCTGCTTCTACTGCAACATCGTCACCAGGCTGCATTTCAACCCCATCTTTGTACCACTGGACTATGGCATCAACTTTGGATACTTCACAGGACAAAGTAAGACGGTCTTGTTCCACAACACTTTTGAAGAGGTCTTCGTCTGGCAAATCAACAAATGTCACTGGAGGTGCTGGAATTAGAAAATACAAATGACTTCAATGATCCTTCCTGTTTTATGTCAATATACAGTAGTTATGCCAGGTTTGCCCAGGTTAGCCATGCGTGGATGTCTGGATAGCTCTGGAGGAGCCTGTATCCACTGTAGACACAAAAATAAGAGGTTAAGGAGAGCCGAGCGTGGGTGTAGTGTGGTTAGGCCTTGGGAGGAAACGAAGGGGCCCACATGCTTTCACTTCTCCAAAGGACTCCGTGAACGTAACAAGCGTTAAGGAAAGAGACCAGAACAGGGAAAGGTAAATAAAGTTGACCATGGATTCATGGACCTACATGATTACTACTGCTTATATTATGGTCATGTGGGGCAAGTTCACATGAAAAAAAAACAAATGGGCATGTACGCTACATGATGCAACATGAGGTTATTAGTTGCATGTCTAACTTGATGACTTGGGAAAATGTTGCATGTCACCTTTCACATCCACATAGAAATCCCTGATTTCATCAGCTGTTTTACAACTATACGCCCCAGATTGAGAACATGTGGCTGATTGGATAATCAGGGTCCTCACTGTGCCCTCTGACTGGAGGTCTACTCCCCTCTGAGGGAGGAGCTTGGTCCCATCCTTGTACCAGTGGACCTGGGCAGTGGGGTCTGAGAGCTCACACTGCAGTACAAGAGGACCTCCTGCTGGGATGGACTTGGTCCTCTCAGCTTCTGGAGCAGCTGAGAACCTCACAGGTGGAGCTACAGGTGTTTTGAATTCATTTTAGAACATATTTAATGGTGGTACTATTCTTATACATGCCAATGTTACAAGAATTAACTGACATGATTTGTCGAGTTTTTCAGTATTTATCAATATACTTCTGTACATACAAGTAAATATCCAGGCAAAACAGAGGGCATGATGTTGAATCTATTCTAGAAGTTGCTTCAGAGGTGTATTTTTTTTGTGACACCTAAAGAGTACTTACATTATTTACAGTAATTGTTTTTGGGTAGTCACGGGTTAGGTACTTAAATGCCATTAGTGAAACTGCTTTGAGCACAGCTGTCTCATTCGTATTTTAAGATCTAGAGAAGGATAAATATGTACTGGCTTTGTTGAAAAATCTGAGTGTAGAGATCTAATTTAAGTTCAACTTGATGCTTGTTGTGTGACTGAAACTAACCATTAAAACCAAAACAGAGCCTACATAATGTCATCATGATATACCCCCAACAATGCATTAATTAATATAAAGCGACATCTTGCTCATTAAAACAAGCATTAATCAAAACATTAGTGACTTGACAAAACTCAAAATACTCAGATCACCTGCAACATCCACCTTGAATTCTATGCGGTCGTCTACAGCCTCACAGCAGTACAGTCCTGCGTGTCTGAACTCCGCCGATTCAATCCTCACTGCCCTCAACGGGCCTTCCGATTGGATTTCAAGTTCCCTCTCTGGAAGGAGTTCTACCCCGTCTTTCTGCCAGCACACCTGTTCAGCAGGGTCTGATACCTCACATTGAAGTATAATTGGGCAGCCCGCTTCAACAAACTTGTTCCGTGCAATTTCTGGAAGTGCTGAAAATCTCACTGGAGAAGCTGAGGGTTTTTTAAAGAATTTACAGAATAGTTTCAGTGTGCAGTCAAGTTCTATAATTAAATTTTGCATTTGAACATTGGAGTAAATGGCTTAGTTACTTTTCAAACCATGCCAGTTGTTCAAATTAATCCATTAGCATCACAACGCAACATACCAAGTACCATAAGAGTCAGAT
This sequence comes from Osmerus eperlanus, assembly GCF_963692335.1. Classification (NCBI taxonomy): domain Eukaryota; kingdom Metazoa; phylum Chordata; class Actinopteri; order Osmeriformes; family Osmeridae; genus Osmerus; species Osmerus eperlanus. The sequence continues at coordinate 670,868 of NC_085020.1, forward strand.
GTTTTAAAGAACTGTTAGGATGAAGAAGGGGGGATAAGATTAAGAGACAAGTTTATCCTACATCCCACATGGGACATTCATCCAAGAACTACGACATGGTTGGGTGGGAGTGTTAAGGAAAATCACCTTGAACCTGGAATGACATAACATCACTGGCAACACTACAGGAATACAGCCCCAAGTCAGTTTCTGTGTGATAAACAAGCCTTCTCATATTGGCTTTGTTTCTTACATCAAGGCCAGTTTTAGAAGACACGTCAACCTCATTTTGACACCAGGAAACCTGGGCAGAATAATCTGGCAACTCACATTGCAAGACAATGGAAGAGTCAACTCCAGTGGACCTGTATGTCTCCACTGACGGATCAGGCAAGATCTGTGGAAATGGGCCTAAAATGTAGGATGACGCAAGGAGAGAAAATAGTAAGGCATCGAAGAAAAATGGGTATACATCATTGAAACCACAGACTGTGGCTTTAACCTACTAAGAAGTCAAGTTTTAAACATAGGTGTTAGTTAACTCATTTTCAAATCATGACCGACAACTAACAACTAAACCAAGAATCCAGAGACACAAAAAGATTGAAATCCAAATAGGTACAGTACACCAGAGAGGAGTTCATGTTTGTGTAGTAAAATTCAGAGTATAAGTACGGTATATGCAAATCACCTTTGATGTCCACTTTGAAAGTGACGGTATCATCGGCGGTCAAACACTCATATATTCCACTGTGAGAGATTTCAGCAGACTGGACAACCAGTGTCCTTGTAAGACCGTCTGACCGGAGGTCTACTCCCCTCTGAGGGAGGAGCTTGGTCCCATCCTTGTACCAGTGGACCTGGGCAGTGGGGTCTGAGAGCTCACACTGCAGTACAAGAGGACCTCCTGCTGGGACGGACTTGGTCCTCTCAGGTTCTGGAGCAGCTGAGAACCTCACAGGTGGAGCTATGGATGTCATTGACCGCAAACGGGTATTTTTTACAAAGTTAATTGTTTCTACATTAATGTTATTCCATTTAAAGAAATTTGATTTCACAAGACAAAGTTTAAATGACAAATATTTACAGACAAGATGGCAGATGTGACACAGTCACAAAGCATGAGTAGAATCAAAGAGCAGGAAGTGCAATGTCCAAGCATCTGACGAGACAGAAGTAGTGGGTTACCAAGAAGAGCTTTCAGATGGTTTGAGGAGGAAATGTGTTATACAGAGCCATAGGAATGGACCTATATTATGTGTAATAGATGTTGACATATTTACATGCAGGTGAATGGGTTGGCATATAAGGTGTTCACCTTGCTTCAAACGTAAAAGTGTACCTTAATCTTAGTTACCAAAATGAGTTACAGACGGGAACAAGTGTCTTCCTGGTCCTCCAAATCTTCAGTTTTACAGTTTGTTCACCAAAGAGGAAAAAAATCTAATTTTGGATATGAGATCTAAGATTTTTTTTTTAAGAACGATTCAGCTTTGACTGAACTGTTTTCACAGTTTAACTGCTTGGAATCTAAAGAAATCTATTATCAAGAAATATCACCGGTAAAATAGCCATCCCAACAACATTGGACTGTTACTGCAAACAAGGGTAGTGGAAACATGTACTGCACGTCTTCTGTTAGGAGTCAGCCAGGACAACAAGACACCATCAGCCGTTAGTTGCCACTGAAGGACGGTTAATGTATCGAAATAGCGTCTGTAGATGGTGTGCGCATCACCTTTTACTCCCACTGTAAATTGGATGGCGTCATCCAGTGTCTCACAACGGTACATTCCAGAATGGGACAGCTCTGCTGAGTGAATGCTCAGGGTTCTAATGGTTCCATCCGACAAGATGTCAACAACGCTCTGAAGCAGGAGCGGGGCCCCGTCCTTAAACCAGGACACTTCAGCAGTGGGGTCTGAGAGCTCACACTGAAGACACAGATGACTGCCAGCTTGGACGCTCTTTTCCTTGTCAGCTTCAGACATTGCTGTAAACTTCAAAGGTGGAGCTACAGGGTTTAACATGAAGAACATTCTGATTATTGAAAAACTTAATAGAATCACCTGAAATGAAACAGAAAATGTATCTGCCGTTACTTTGGCAATGTTGCCCATGATGTGGTTTTACTGCAGGGGAAGTAGCTATTAGTTTATAGGTAAACCCACTGTTGATACCAAAGGCATGCATTTCAACAAGTCATATCAAACCTGTAGATTTGACAACCACATGAATTCTGATAACCTTTTTCCAAACATTATAATCAGTGACCATTACTAAGATGTTTAAAATTGACAAGATCGGTCAAAATAACATTGTCACCTTTTACATCCACATGAAAATGCATGGTGTCATCTGTTGTCTTGCAGATGTACACCCCTGCATGTGACATCATGGCCAGATGGACAACCAATGTCCTGATGGCACCTTCTGATCGTATATCCTGCCCGGGTTGCTCATGCAGCTCTAGGCCTTCCCTGTACCAGGCGACTTGAGCGTGAGGGTCGGATATCTCACAGCGTAGCACTATCGGACTGCCAGCTTCAATGGTCTGGTTCCTCTCAGCTTCACAAGGTGTTGTGATTCTTACGGGTGGAGCTGGAGGTGCTTAAGATGATATCAAGAGAGAATTATGACACTGTTAAGAAATATTGGCTGAAACAGAAATGAGGGTTCCAAGATTATTCATGCCAACTCCTCTAAGCTATGTTTATACTGTAATAACAGTTATGACATAGTACATACCATAAGTACTCAGATGGGGAGATTGGATTAGTTTTGTGTAAAATCTATCTGCTAAAGGTAATAAGATTTTTATCTGGCAAATCAACAATTAAATTGTTATGAACCACGCAAGGTCAAAATATCAATAATAATAATTTTTCGTTTGAGTTTAGTGTAAGCTATATTGAATAAGTGGTACATTTGGATATTGTCAAATGTCAAAGAATGCTTATTGCAATCTCTTGATTTACACAATGTCAACATTGTGCCCATCCATTTTCCTGTTTCATAAAGCTAATTATTTAAATCACCTTCAACATCCACCATATATGCAATGACATCATCATCCAAGCGACAATCACATGCTGTCAGTTGACAGAGTGCTTCTGACTGGATATTTCCATTACGTTTGACATCATATGGTTCATCTGATTGGACAGTTCCTGCCATACATTTGCAAGGCTCTTCTGATTGTACAGCTGCTGCCCGTATGGAGCAAAATACCTCCTCTGATTGGATAGTCCCTTTCTGGGTGGAGTTCTGGAGCTCGCTTGATGGAGGGGATGTTGGTATGGAGTGAAAAAGCTCATTTGATTGGACAGTTGATATCTCCATAGAGCAATAATTTCCCTCTGATTGGACTGTTGCTGTCTGCATGGAGGAACAGGGCTCCTCTGATTGGACAGATGCTGTCTGCATGGAGTTATAGAGTTCCTCTGATTGGACGAACGCTGTCTGCATGGATTTGTAAAGCTCTTCCGATTGCATAGTAGATGTCTGCACAGACTGAAATGTCTCTTCTGATTGAGACACAGTAGAATGTGTGGACAGGTAGAATCCCCTTGATTGGACAGTTGATGCCTGCATCGTGTGCTCATCTGATTGGTGTGGGGAATGTAACGCATGTCGTTCACGAGGTTCGATGTCTTCCTGGTTGAAGGCCTCAGAGGGATCTTGCAAGGGACAGCCATCTTCAAACCATGTGCTCTTCTCAGAGTCCTGGCCAGCTGAGAGACACACTGGTGCAGCTATAAGCATTGTGGTGTACAAGGAGAAAGGTTTTCAATGGTTGTTCTTTACCCCCAATTAAAATCTCTTTAATAAAAGGTACTGTACATCATTTTGTGTTAGGTATGGAGGAGTTATGTGAAAATCCATTGCAAAGACAAACACTTAAGATGGGCGACCAACACTGGTCTAAATATCAAACCTGTAGTATGAATACTGTGCTTTTTTTCATTTGTGAGAAGAGTTCATTGTCATTGCAACTGTGAAAGATGTGGGACAGCAGAGATAATGGAAGGGTCTGATGATGAACAAGACAAAAGATGGGCTTCAAGAATAGAAAACTGCTTGTTACAAGCAGACTGGTGTTCTGATTGGCTCAGTTAAGAATAAAGAGTCATGACATCACAAACACAACATGGAGGTTAGTGTGAAGGAAGTCAGCCGCTGACAAACAAATCAAATGTTTCATTAAAAGGCAAAAAATAGCAGGAAATGAGATGAAGTCAGCAATGATAACGATCACTGAAAAGCGTAATTTTTTAACAACTGTTTATCTGCCTTAAAGAAGTGACGGATGATAAAACACACCACCGTGGTTAGTGGCGCGTATGTTCTTGGTTAAGGAGATGGAGTATGCTAATGTTTAAATAGTTTTGTATCACCTTTGATATCCATAGTGCATTGGGCAGACCCATCAGATATCTCACAACTGTCATCTCCAGAGTGAGACAGCTCTGCTGTTTGGACAAAGCCACAGAGAAAACAATGAGCTGGATGACACAGACTCTACCATGTTACTAAATGCTTCTGTCTGATTCTGAAGTGAGTGGATACAGGAGTATGTGGAACACCACCTTTGATGTCCACATTTAACTGGCAGGTCTCGCCAGCTGTTTGGCAGTCAAATCTCCCCCCACAGGGTAAGCCATGAGGATGGAGCGGAGGCCGTGTGCTGCTGTCTGATTGCTCTCTCTCAAGTCCACTTTGGGGGTATATCTGTGTTCCATCTTTGTACCAGCAGGCCTTGACAATCGGATCAGAGATCTCAAATTGTCGTACAATTGAGCAGCCTGCTTCTATGGACTTGGTCTTCTCAGCTTCGGGACCAACCACACATGTCTTAGGTGGAGCTACATGTGACCGTTGGGAGGATAATGTAGTTTGAATTATTCGGAGTGCTTAAAATGGCTTACAAGAGGCAGTATACTAAATAAAGCATGTAGCATTAGCTGTGTAAAGACAGAACATGTAAGAACACTCCAGCAGCTACAAGAAGACAGTTAGTAGCAACCGAAATTAATAACAAAAATTTGACAGAAATCACCTTGGTTTTGTACAATTAACTTGGCGACATCATCCGCAGTCGCACAATAATATGCCCCAGAGTTGGAAGGGTGTGCGGGTTCGATAACCAGGGCCCTCTTGATGCCTCCCAAATCGAATCCAGGTTCAGTTTCAGAGTGGTTCTGTGCTTCGTCCTTTTGGAGTGACCCCTGGGGTACAGGGTCTGAGATCTCACAGGGTAGTTCAATGGGGCAGGTTGCTTCAAGCGACTGGCTCTTCACAACCTCAGGTTCTGGTGACAGTGTCACTGCTGGAGCTAAAGATGATGATCCATATTACAATTGTGGAATAGGTATGGGGGAAAGAGGGTGCTGACTACAGTTTACCCAAACTAACTAATCTGTGATTTCTCAGACCATTGTCAAAGAGGTAAACCCATACATTCAAACAGTACATACTGTACAGCGACAGATAGATAGCTTTCACACTTTTAGTGAGGAAGTTAAAGGCGTTTCAAAGCAAGTTCACAAAAACTCCAGTTTGAGACAGACAGCAGTAGTAGCCACACATGTTAAGTGTGTCAAATCTCTGGAAAAGCACTAGTGGTAGTTTAGTTTGAATTCTGTACCAAAAAGCCCCAAATCACCTTTGATTTCTACCGTGAACTGGACGGTATCATCAGAAGTCTCACAGCTATACAGGCCTGAGTGAAAGAGCTCTGCCGATTTGACAATGAGTCTCTTCACAGCGCCGTCAGACTGAATGTCCAGTCCAGTTTGTGGATGGATGTTTTCCCCATTCTTGTACCAGTCGACCGGGGCAGTGGGGTTTGTAACCTGGCATTGTAGCTCAAAGCAGTCGCCCGCATCTACAGACTTAGTCCTCTCAGCTTCAAACATAGCTGAGAACTTCACTGGTACAGCTAGCAATAAGGATGCAAAACAGACTCAATGTTGAAAACATTTAGTTAAATGTTTAAATGTTTAAATTTAACATTTAAATTTAAAAACAAATATATACAATTCCTAGCTTTGATTACTATCATTTGAATAAATGTTTTGTAATGCCAACAAACTGTAGCTACACACCACAAAATTGCAAACCCATACAGCAAAGAATTTTAAGCACTTCAAAGACTCACAAAACTGAACACAAAGACAGCAGGGGTTATTAGTCACTCTTAACAGACGAACAGAAGGAGGGTTATATCTCACATTACATACAACAAAAGCAGAAAGGGTAAAATCACCTTGGATCTCCACATGGAACTCCACAGAATCATCTTCTGAGATACAACTGTACATTCCAGAGTGTGACGGCTCTGCTGATTGGAGAACAAAGGTCCTCACATTGTCTTCTGATTGGATTTCTATTCCAGAGTTTGAAAAGAGCTGTGTTCCATCCTTGTACCAGCCGACCTGAGTTGTAGGGTCAGAGAGCGTGCACTGCAGCACGACAGGACAGCCTGCCTCTACAGACTTGACCCTCTCAGCTTCTGGAAGTGCTGAGAATCCCACAGGTGGAGCTACAGATATGTTTAAGTGTGTTTTAAGGTCAGTTTGGCTACATTATGGGTATGTTAAAGCAGTTCAACCATATCAGTGTAAAAAGACCAATCAAGATCAAAGTTCAAACATTAAACAAGTTCTGTATCATAAGAGGAGGAAATAATAAGCCAATTTGTTAATGAGCGACAAGATAAAAAGCAACAGACACACACACACAAGGTTGGATGTTAGTAGCTTTTCTAAGAGGGAGTTTGTTAATTTCATATAGCCAAAAAAAAAACTTTCAGTCACCTTTAACATCCACATTGAACTGGATGGCATCACCCTTTGTCTTGCAGCTGTATGACCCAGCATGGAATAATTCTGCAGACTGGACAACCAGTGTCCTTGTAAGACCGTCTGACCGGAGGTCTACTCCACTCTGAGGGAGGAGCTTGGTCCCATCCTTGTACCAGTGGACCTGGGCAGTGGGGTCTGAGAGCTCACACTGCAGTACAAGAGGACCTCCTGCTGGGATGGACTTGGTCCTCTCAGCTTCTGGAGCAGCTGAGAACCTCACAGGTGGAGCTACAGGTGTTTAGATATGATGATGATTCATTACGTCTGAGTATGGATTGTTTTACGGCTCTGTTGTATGCTTGTAAAATGTTCTTAAGTCAAATGTGATCAAATATATACATACTTAGACTGAAAGCAGGTCAGAGGGGTTTCAGAGGAAGAGTGTTAGTAACCTTGACAGAAATGAGATGTGTTCAACATGAACCACTTGCCACTCACCCTCAACTTCCACATTGAACCTGATGACATCGTCGATGGCATCACAGCAATACACTCCCGAGTGAGAGAACTCTGCTGATTGGATGACGATTCTCCTCATGGTGCCCTCTGATTGGATGTGAAGCCCCTCCTCTGTGTGTAACTCCACCCCATTCTTGTACCAGTGTACTGGGACAGCTGGGTCTGAGAGCTCGCAGTAAAGCACAATTGGGTTGCCCACTTCGACAAATTTATTACGATCCATCTCTGACAGTGGTGTGAACTTCACTAAAGGAGCTGCAAATGTCATAAAAAGAGCAATTTTTTGTGACACAAACTTTTCAAACTCACATCAAATCAAAACATAGATTTTTTGACATCTCTAATTAAAAACAAACAATTCAAGCGTACCTTGAATGTACAGGGCAGCTGAATCTCGAATCCCGTAGGCTATGAACGTGATCTCAGCCCCATTCTCCGTGTCTCGTACCACTCGGATGCGGAGAGACTGGTGTGTCCGCGAGCGTCTTGTGGAGAAGCGCTCGTCCTCCTGAACCTGAGTGCCGTTCAGGAACCAAGTCCCAATAACCGAGGCAGACAGCTCGATGGAGAAGCAGGCATCTTGCCCTTCTGGCACCAACGCATCTTGTAGAGGGGCTTGTATCCTGGCAACAGGCACTGTAATACAAAATACAGAAGGCTCCTTTGTCATTCGTAAGTGTTATTTTTTCTCCCCCCAAAATGGTGTGACGTTCATGTGTTTTATGTATATTCAGAAAACACTGTATTTGCCCAGATACTTGAGATTGCAGAGCCCCAAATACTTTTTCATGGCCCTCTTACCCCACACGGAAAACATTTCCACAAAGGTTTCTCACCCAAGTGGACCGTTCTTGGGAACTCCACGTTGGGGCTTCGGCCGTACTTGTTGACGCCGCAGATGCGGAAGCGATAGTCGGCCTCGCAGGGAACGCTGTCGCCGAGGATCTCCACCGACGTGGCCGAGTCTGTGGTCAGGCACTGCAGCCACTCCTGGGATCCGGTGCCCACCTCCTGCCTCTCCAACACGTAGCCTGAGGGAGGGTTCTTCTTGGAGTCCTGAGCAGGAACCCAGGAGAGCAGAGCAGCGTTGGCCCTCTCCGTGTTCATCTGCACCCCCACGGGACAGCTTGGGGGGCAGTGCCTAGCAGCTGGGAGCAGGAGAAATACAGGGATTATTGGCTTAATAGACACGGTTTTCTGATAGACATGACTTTAATCTTAATGTGTTGGATTACTGTTCATTTGGAGGGGGCATTGTATAGCATATTCACAATTGAATCATAATGTATTATACCACATTATATTCTAAATCCGTCTATTGACAGGGGACCATCTGTAACATTCTGCTCTCCAAGATAGCATGGACACATGAACAGAATGAGCCCTCACCTTTTACTCTGAGCTGAGAGGACGTCTTGGATCTGCCCACAAAGAAGGTGACGAGGCCAGAGTCCTGGGGGGTGGTGTTGACGAACACCAGGATGTGAGTTCTACCAAACGACTTCAGGATGGTCTGGTGTGTCTCTCGCAGCTCTGTGCCTTCCTTGTACCAGTGGATGTCCATCTCCTCTTCCTCCACCTCGACGCAGAACGCAGCATTCTCCCCCTCCAGAACATCCACTTTTCGTGGAAGTTTGCGCATGATTGTGCCTTGAAAGAAACAGTTGAAGTGGACTTTGAACTCAAGCTGTGCTGAAGAATAGAGTTGAAGTCTGGCAATAAAATCCATATATTCACATCCCATATACATTCATACCCTTATCCTGGTATGTTCCACCACACCATCACACTTCAACATGGGAAATGCAAGGCCCAACCACACACCTCACCTTTAACGGCGACCTCTGCAATGCTCCTCCCTCCATCAGGCATCTCACAGAGATAAATCCCATCATCATCCACTCCGATGTCTCTGATGGTGAGTCGCCGTTTCGTTCCCCACTCCTCCATGCCATACTTGGCCCCCGGCTGCAGACGCCTGTCCTCCAGGTACCAGGTGATGGGGACCGAGTCCTCGGGAACCTCACACTCCAGGACCGCCAGGTCGCGCTCCCACACCTCCAGATCGATGAGGGGCTGTTTGAACCGCACAGGCGGCTCTTAGGACAGGAAGTAGGAAGAATAGTATCATGTTATTATTATTATTCAAGAATTTAAATGACGACTTTGTCTTGGGAAGTGTTTGGTTGACAAGCTTACTGCCTTCATTTGAAAAAAAGCTATTTTTTGTAGTAGCTTTGTTTATCAGATTTGAGCAATGTACTTTGAAATGTGCCAGTTATCTATTCTAATCTATTCTGACATGGTGGGCCACAAAATAAACCTGGAACCATAACTTGTTATATCTGTAGGAGTGAAGTATATTTCAATTCAGTGTGCTGTAAAACAAGTCATAATATTCCAATATATCCCAATAAATGCCAGTCCAAACTCACAGAAAGATTTAAATCCTGTGGTTAACATTTTCATTAATACGTTATACAATTTTGTTGCCTCCTCAGATTGCATTGGGGAACCAAATGCTGTGATGTCTGCTCAAGTGAACACTCACCAGGGGTTGTGTAAACATTGTGTGGGAATTTCTAAAAATAAATGACAACAGCACTTGATCTAGGTCCTTGGTATTAAATTATGTTAAAATCTGTGAATTGTAATATATTTCATAGTAAATACCAGTGAAGAAAACAAGATGAGCAGATTTGCTTGAGACACGTAGCTTCATTTAGTTAAGGTATGGTAAGATCATTAACACATGGAGCGTTAGATAGGAAATAAACTGTTTGTAACCGACACCATCGACCGCTACCAGACAGTTGTAAAAGAAAGAATCTCAACTGCACTTAGGAGCCTCTGTGTATTTAGCTTATCATGGTCTTATCTTAACCTTAAAATGTTTTAGAAAATTCCTTTCTGGAGGACAAAAACAGCTTTTCAAACGTTTACATTTTGACTTGTATTTTTTTTTACTTCAAATCAAGGTGATAACTGTAACTCAACTTGTACATTCTACACTTTCCTTTCCAGACGTATCTAATACAGGTCAGCAAAGGTCTGTAAATTTGGACTTTTATTGTGGGCCATGTGCGAAACATGATCCCTTCTCGAGAGACTTCGATCACATGGGCTGCCCTCAGACCTTTCATAAGCTAAGTGACTTTACAGACATCGTTCTGCAGTTGGAAGCTTAGCTTGGTCAGGGACTTAGAAATCCATCCGGTAAAGTTTCAGATGATTGAGACATGATTAACCCTTGAGTGGATCAGGGATTGATTTACAGTGGGAGGTGGCAAAGAATTTGGCGACGGAGAGCACTGGATGTATCCTGCTAATTGGCTTGTTAGCATATTGATTTAGCAGCAGCCTACTGAAAATTGTTCATAAAGCTTAATGTTTGGTTCTTTGGCAATATAAATAATAACATTTTGGTGATTGACAATGACATATTAACTAAGTTTAAGATAAGATTTCTGATATGCCACATAAGACTTAGACTGGTCCTAACCAGACTCTCATACATTTCATTTGTACAGAGTCTGGGATCGCTCCATTGACAAGCGTTAACGTCCTTGAAGGCTGGTACTCTGTTGAAGTTTAAAACTATTGGATCTGCTGAGAGCCACTCTGGATCTGCCATAACCAATCGCTAGCATTCGCCTTAGCCAACTCCTTCACCACTAACGGATCTAGCTGGAAAATCAAACTTTTCCCGAACCCCGTGGGGAGGAGGGCCACAACATCATGGCCACCAACAAAACTCAGCAAAGATTGTTCTTGCTCCGGCTCTAACTTCTGGATATTCGGCAGCATTGCCACAACAGATCAAATGGCTTTACTTGCACCATTCTCACTGAACTACAACTCAAACTAGGGTGCAACTTCAATGTCATCGTTCTCAGCCACTCCCTCTGTTCGCTGATTGGACCGCTAAAAATGTTACTGTAAAAAAATGACTAATATACCGAAAGCCCAGACCTAGTACTGAAGCAAAATGAAAATTCAGCGGAAGTACGTAGGAAGGCAGAGCCAGGCTATATAAGACTCACATCTGACATGTAACTTACCTTTCACAGATAAGTGTACAGCACTGAGAGTCTTTCCTGCAGTGTTTGAAGCAGCACAAACATAAACTCCATTGTCCTTTTGCTTACAGTAGAGAACTTTTAGTGTGAAGTATCCCTCCCTGTCCTCATACAACAGATAGCGTCTTCCAGACAAGATCAGCCTGCCGTCTTTCCTCCAGATAATCTCCGGTTTGGGCTTCCCCGTCACAAAACAGCGGAATTTGGCATGCTTTCCTTCTGTCACGGCAAACATTTTAACTTTGGCCGCGGTGGTTACGGTGTCCTCCCTGAGGCGAGTGGCTACCTGCCTGCCGCTCCTCTGTTTGGCCTGGTGGGCCTTCCAGTGACCGTTGGTGTAACCGTTCCTGTTCCCTTCCTCCTCGTGACTGGGGCCGGCGTCAACAAGCAGCACCGCCCCGGCCAACCCCTCGCCATACTCATTTCTGGCCTTGCAGGTGTACACTCCTCCGTCTGGTGCACGAGTCTTGAAAATCTTTAACTGAAACCAACCGCCGTCCTGGTACCCCACGCTGAAGTGCGTGCTTTCGAAGATCTCGTTGAGTTTCCTTCCGTCCTTCTCCCAGACCACCTCGGGGCGAGGGTTGCCCCACAGCTTGCAGGAGAACACTGCATCCTCGCCCCGGCCCACGCGCGTGGAGAGGGGCTTGATGAGGAAGCGAGGCTTGTTTTCCTCGCGCAGCTCCATCTCCTGGGCCTCACCCTCCACCTTCAAGGTGGCCGCAGCGTACGTCTCCCCAATGCTGTTCTTGGCCTTGCAGATGTACTGGCCGCTGTCCTCCACGGTCACAGCAGAGATGATGAGGTTGTACACGTTCCCGTCCTCAAATACACGGTATCGGCCCTCAGGGTCGATCTTTTCATTGTTGCGTTCCCAGACTACCGCCGGTCTGGGATCGCCTCCGATCTGACATTTCAGCATGGCATCCGTGCTGCTCTGCACCATCACAGGGCGTGGGTACGCCAAGAAGCGCGGAGCACCCCCAAACACATCCATCTCTGCTCGCAGGCCAGCCTCACCTCACCCCAGGAAGACAACAGGCATGCAGTCCGTCTCTCCCTCTCGACCTCACTGGCGCAGAGCTGTCCTCTTCTTCACTGTACAAGGTTCTAGAAAAACACACAAACAGACATCGTCAGAGGAGGCTTCCTGTTCTGGTTCCATCATTGAGCTCTGATTCATCATATTCTTCATAATTATTATGTGACGGTTGACAGTGCCACATTTGGGTCTTTAGTGTCGGGGAAAATATACATACATTTACATTTAGTCATTTAGCAGTGTTACGCACAATTACAACAATTCTGTTCTGTTTGGATTCATTATCAAATCAAACCCTGGAGGATGTGTGTGAAAGAAGCTCCTCTGTAAAGGAGTGCCCAGCACCTATCTCCACAGCAGCCACAACACACAGCCACAACAGCTGGTGCTGTATTTCAATGGGAAAGTGCTTAATATAGTACAACCTAAATAAAGACCTGCAAGAGGGCATGTGTCAGGTATCACAAAGCTCACCCTGGAACCCGCGTGCTCACACAAACACATCTAACTCCCAGTCGCACAGCTAAGGGACCTCGCTGTCAGAATATGCCAAGCCTCCCTCACTCTGTATTGGCAGGCCTATTAAAGAATTTACTGTCATAGTTAAAAGTGGTTTTCTATGTCATTTTCCCATAGCAGTGCTCCTCGCTCATTCCTTCTAGTCCTGATTTATCCTCTCCTCACAGCATTGAACAGTGTGTCGCTCTCAATTTAATATTTTCTCATTTTTTGGTTGGCTTCTCAGGTTTGGCTGCAGCAGCTGGAGGTGTGCTGTGAGAGATGTCTGTGATTACCAGGGACCATTTATCTATCAGAAGGTAATGTGCTCCTGGAGAGAACCCAGACAGATGCATGGGTCTTCTGATGCAAGTGGATCTGGAGCTAGCATAATTCCACACCCTGCTAGATGTCCATAACCTCGTTCCTCCATCAGGACACAGCAAGCGTGTATTTTTGTGTATCAGCTCACAACCACACTAATGCAGAACCCGTCCCACTGACATATGTAATAATAGAGCGGCTAGACATCAACATGCCTGTAACAATATGTTACATTTACATTTATTTACATTTATTCATTTAGCAGACGCTTTTATCCAAAGCGACTTCCAAGAGAGAGCTTTACAAAGTGCATAGGTCACTGATCATAACAACGAGATAGCCACAAAACATTGCGAGTAGCCAAAACATGAAGCACACATTGTGAACAACCAAAAATAAGTGCCAAAGGGAAGAACCATATGAACCATGTTCATACTTTGTTTTCCTACGATAACATGTTTGTATGTTCTGTTTCACATAGAACTAAAATAAATAAACAAATGTTTTGGTATTTAGAGACCAATTGACAACTGTTTAGTTTCTTTTTACATGTAAAAAAGTGTTTCAGTCACATAAAGCTGTAAGGACATCTTCCTTACCTTAATGTGAAGATGGTCAAGTGGTCTATGTCAGAAAAAGAGTTTAAATATCAGCCTCCCTTAGGACAGCACAGTAAAACGAGTTACAACATTAGTCGTGACCATGGCTCCATTAGTCTCCACAACACATTTAATTAAATCCTTGAGTACAAAGCGTTGAAAGTGGTTTAATTATTCCCACCGGAGGTTTAGGAGAGCAGATTAACCCCTAAGTTTACTCGTCTAGTTTAATTGGAATGACCCCTGCCCCCAGTAGGGCTGCTTTGCGTACCCCTCACATGACCTACCTCTCTTCAGCGCCCAGGAGCAACCGTCAACAGACATTCCTCTCTGGCACTCTCCCTTTGAGCCGCGAAGGCAAACTCAGCAGTCCAAACTGGCTGAGTAACGTCACACACAGATCGACTCTTTAAAAATGTCCAACCGGAATCCCGAATCTTCTCAAACGCTAACCGAGTTTGCTATCTATCCATCTTGTCAGATGGCTACCGGTCTTATCCAAGAACCAAAGATAGCGGGATTTCTTTTCAGTCAGCTCAACTCGAGAGCAGTCTCCTGATCTCTGTGGCGTTCAGCCCTGAGACACCCTGAGTGTCATTGTTCGTGGAGGACCGTTAAATGCTTTTGCAGCTGCTGCTGTCCCCTAAAAATACTGGCTGCCTCGATGACAGCAGTGAAGATAAGTCGGGTGCTTCCATTCACTTGCTAGGATGGGCTAAATATAGATTTAGATGGCCGCTCCGGACACTCGACTTGAGACCTTGTAATAAAAGCTAAGGAGAAGGGCAGTTTTTTGGGCACCGAAAATGCTTAAGGCCCGTTCATATGGTCAGCATCATCCTCTGATAATTCGCCAGGGTTACGTCTACAGAAGTTGGAAAAGGATTAATAATAATCACCAGCCTAAACAGCATCAGTAGGTGGATGCCAATATGGCAGGCATCCACAATAAATTGAGGTTCTCATCGGCTGGCCACTGTGTGCTTAACAGATTAAGTTCATTTCTAAGCGACTTGATCCAGGGACATGTTTAGTGGGGTGAAGCCAGGAGAGGACCCCAACTCACCTGTTACAGAGTCAAGTTCAAGGCCACACAAGTTTTTCAGGAGCAGAATTCATATCAGGACTGAAAAGGCACATCAAAAGCATGTTTTAGCTAGAATATTACAACTCAAAATGTATCAGAAACAGATGCACAGTACTGTAGGGGATTTGAACCTGCAACCTCTAAATCCTCATGCGATCCCTCCACCCTTGTTATACGGTTCATTAAGAATGTTAACTTAAGGCAGTCTGAATTATTGAAAACATACGTGTACACAATCCAGTGATAATTAGCTGTTCGGTTCAGAGATAAATGAAAGAAGCTTCCACAGTCTTTCCGTAAAGTACAGCTTTCCAATGTCTTCTTGCCTTTCCATTGCAACTGTATTTCTGTACACATGGTCCATTGACACGATGCCCTAACACAGGGTCATACATGTTTGCGGTGTGATGGCTTGATCACCACATTTACATTTAGTCATTTAGCAGACGCTCTTGTCCAGAGTGACTTACAGTAAGTACAGGGACATTCTCCCCGAGGCAAGTAGGGTGAAGTGCCTTGCCCAAGGACACAACGTCATTTTGCACGGCCCGGGAATCAAACCAACAACCTTCTGATTAATAGCCTGACTCCTTAACTGCTCAGCCATCTGCCCCACATCCGTCACAGTGCTTGGCATTATAGTAAAACAGCAGCATGTGGTTTCAAGCTGCCTGCACAACTCTGTAGATACTGAGATCCAGTGACTGAGGAAAATTCCTTATCGATCACAGTATTCAGTTTGGGGTACACTAGCATGTGCATGGCGTGGACTTTTCGCTGTACGACTGTGGTGTGGTCGTGAGCTGAAGACTGAGCAGAGTGCTCTCAGCTGTTTAGTGGCTCATGTCTCGCACTCCCTCCTCTCTGATTTCAGCTGTTGGAAGTAATCTGATCTAACTCATACCTCGAGCTGGCTATCTGGTTATGAAGCACTTGGTGCTAGCTAGCTCCCCAGCTACAAACATGGGCGGTTAGCTACACTTTTGGAGACTTTTACATCCCCATGGGTGCCGGAGATGAAGTCATCAAAGAAGGACGGTCCTCATGGCAACTGTGGAGTACCTGATGGATACACACTCATTAGTACCTAATTGGTCTTTTTTTGCCCTTGAAATTACTGAATACATTTACACAACGTTGATTTACTGCCCTTCATACTACTAATCCCTTCCGTTATATCTACAGGAACATGTCGTTTTGATGCATTGTTTCAGATGTGTTTTAAAAAAAAATTATGTGGTATGTTATGGTGTTAAATAAGTAGCTGGGTCATAAGAATGCCCATCAAGACAAGATAGAAACTGAATGAGACCTAAACCTTAAACACACATTAAAAACATTTGCGGAAAGAAGCAATATGAATTTAATTTTAGTCGCCAATGTTTTTTATCACTTTATCATCACTCACTCACTCATTGGAACAACAAACACCTCATTACCACCTAGTGGATATGTTTTGTTCTACAGGGTACACACATGTAATTATCAAAATCTTACTGGGCCAAATGTGCCCCATTGCCTACGTCTTTGGAAACAATTCTGGATGTTACTTTAAATTGGATGATTGTGGGAATTTAATCAACTCCATAATTACTATTTCATGTCAGTGTTTGGTATTTATAGAGCCAGACAGCCTTTTCTTGTGATTTTCTTGTGATTTATAGTGCCAAGGATATCAGGTGACAGCTTGAGATTGTCCTTGCTAGGTGGCAGATAAAAACAGGACTAGCTAGTCCCCTGGGAGAACAGGAATGGAAATGGACAACTGAAGTAGTTAAAGGTCAATGGTGGGTTTATTTCACAATTATTCAAACTGAACAAGATTCTTAGAATCTTGCATACGGGAATTGAAATGTATGCGTGTTTGTGTGAATATGTGTGTTACGTGTGGTTTGTTGTGTGTTTTGAAAAATTCATTACTTGCTTTAAGTGGAAAATCACATCAATCATTCCCTTCTGTCCACGCTCACCCACTCTAATATCAACCACACTTCCAGCCTGATCACATGATCACATACACACAGTTTGAAGCTACAGCCAGATGTCTTCTGAAAAGGGACAAACAGATTCTGTCTAATCTAGAGAGCATGGAGATGCTGTGATGCTGCTCTTTTGTGTAGAATAGTTTAATATAAACACAAGGCTTCACAGAGGCACGCAGAAGCAGGGCTGTGGCTGTAGAGAGCAGCCAAGTGTGGGGTTTGAACAAGCCTGGGCTGGTCAGGGAGAATGCCTCTCATCTGAACACACATCCCACTGCAGCCATCTCCTTTGTTGGTGTCAAGTGGTTTTAGGTGGAAAACAGTCAGAAATCATGTGGAGCAGACTCTGTTTATAGGATCCACTCTAACCCAACTGTTTGTAAGGTAGTGATCAACACAGGTGGTACCAACATCAGCAAACCCTGACCCCATGACCTGATAAACTGATAATGTTGATTTACTAAACATCAGAAAGAAAATATTAACATACGCTTGATAATTTAGTGATGTGGCGTAACCACTGCAGACACCACAGATTACTGCTTCGTTGAGTTTTCCATCAACAGAGCAGGATGTGTAAAAGGGCCTGATAGTAGTTATATAATGTGAAAGTCCTTCAAACGGATTTGTATATAGAACTGTAAGGAAACATTCAAGTGACATCTGATCTGAGGAGAGAGTGTGTAATAGTTTGTAATAGCGTTCTTCTTTATACAGGGGACGACTGCAGTTACAGTGTACTCTGCTTGCCCCCAATTAGCACGGGTTATGATGGGATCATACAGTGCCTTAGGACTAGGAAGAATTTACAATGTCAATTCCTTTACGGTCAGAGGACCTATCAAACTGAGATCAGAGTAGTATTTTAAGGAATGACTGCCTAGCTGTGAGGTCATTGGCTACATATCACCTTACTAGCAGTGGAAGGATGGGCCAAGTGAAGCGTGTTGCATTGAAACTGTGCATGGCTCGCTGGGTGTTTTTCCTAATAGTGCTTTGTCTTTTCATAGGCAGTTTGTGGTTTACCGAGAATATATTTGAGTTTCACTCAACTATTTAATCGAAGTCAAATATAACTTTTCATACAAAATATCGATTCATTTCAATATGGTACAGTAATATGTTTACTGTGATGCCCTCATTTGAAACACAGAATTACATCTCAAAGGATGTAATCAGTTAACTGTTTTTCCTCTAATTCATGTAAAGGATTCATAAGAAATCACATTTCCACAATGGTGGGGATTGTGGCCACTGTCTTCCCTCAGGTCACCTATCACCTCACGTAGCCCCAGACCTAGATACACCTGGAAGAACAAGTAGGACACTGCTTTAGAACATTGTCTACAGAAAACTGAGAAAGATGGATTTTCCTCACAACATACATTTTTTATTCAGTTATACATTCCAAAGCACGGCATCATAGCTTCACATCCCTGCCTTCTGTTGTCATGATGTTTCAGTGTCAGACATCACAGGCTTGCTCCCCGAGGGCTGCACTAGCAGACACATCTCTCCTTTCAACTACAAGGAATTTGTCTTATTTCAGAGACTCAGACAATGCATCATGTCTCAGACAGTACATACCTAGCTGGCTACACATAATTACACTCAGCAACTCTTCTGTCCACTCTCACCAAGTTCAACAACTAGATGGAAAGCAGAATCCATATGTCTTTTCCTTACAGTTCTTCTATCTAACCCTGCTGTAGAGTGTGTATTAATGTAGTGAGCCTGGAATGCCGGGTGAGCACACATCCAGTGAGCTGCAGACACGTTGGAACAGCAGCCCAGGGCTGACAGACAGGTTACAGTAACCGCTCCACTCGGCCTGCTTCTTCTCAAATCACCTCATTTCCCCACAGGGGAAGGAATTTACTCGATGCACACAATGTCTGAATTAAGGAAGGAGGGATTTGGATGGTATTTTTAATATGACGGCAGTCTCTTAAATGTCTGGGACAGTGATTAGGAGAGTGGTGTTTCCAGGTGAACATTTTGTTTGTGTCCACCTCTGTCACCCAGACTCAGGAACCCCCAAGACCTCTTCAGACACCAGATCGTGACCAGCTACGCCCTCTGCTGGCTGCTGGTTGTACATGTGAGAACCCTGACCCATGAAAGCACCACAGGAAGACAAGTGCAGTTGAATATCCCAATCTGTGAAAAACGTTTCAGAAACAAATCTCAAAAACTGTGAAATAACGGGTCCCTCTCTACAGTTGGAATTGTTTTCACCTTCCTGGTTTGCACCTTCCTCTTACAAAGTCAGAGTCCACCATTGGTTCACATCAAAACATGGGAGATGCTAGATAGCATTTGCGGCAACCCCATAATGCATTCTACATTGATACAGACTGATTTCAGATGATTAATCATTAAATATAATATAGATTGTGATGTATACCAAGATGGATTAAAAGTGTAATTGGATAATAGGGGAGGGCAGTTGTGTTCTGTGCAGGCTTATGTTTACATTTACATTTATTCATTTAGCAGACGCTTTTATCCAAAGCGACATCCAAGAGAGAGCTTTACAAAGTGCATAGGTCACTGATAATAACAACAAGATAGCCCCAAAAACATTGCGGGTAGCCAAAACATGAAGCACATATTGTGAACAACCAAAATAAGTGCCAAAGGGAAGAACCATAAGAGCATGTAGTTAAACAAGTTACAATTAAACAACATGAATCGCTGCAAGTGTACCTGTAGAAAAGCAAGCAACAGTAAAAAATATTTCACAGCGAGTACAACAATTTAAATCAGTTACCACTAACCAACAAGAGCAGCAAGACTCTAAGCAAGAGTCATTGTGATCCTTGAGGAAACTAACATGGGGTCCAGCAAACCATTCCTAAGTACCGGTGTACTCACGGAACAAGTGCGATGTTTCTTATCAATGGACACATTCCTCCAGACCCCCCCCCCCCATTCTCAGGTCAAACCCAAGACTGACACACAACAGGAACAGCTTGACATCTATTTGAACATCAATTACCCTCATGTGTGAACTGTGGTCTGTTCTAGATGGGCCCAACCTCTCTCTTGCTCAAGCAAGACCTGAATAAATAAACCAAGGTTAAGACAACACCGTGATCCTTCCTGTGTCAAGTTCATTTTTAAGAGCCGATGGGTTTTACATGGAAGGACTGAGTGTATGAATGACAGTGCATGTCCTGGCAGAGGTTTGGAGTTTACACAGCCTAGGGTCATGTATGTGATTCTAACCCCCAAACTCAACATTCAGTCATCAAAGAGGAAAGTCAGATTCATGTTGACAACAACAACACTAAATGTATTACGGAGAGAACTGCTACTAATAATGTCACTTTCTTTTATTAATAGTTTAATCTAATTTTGAGATAACTGAGGTTCTTGAAACTGTGCCCATGGTAAGAGAAGACAAGAAACGTTCAGTTTAAATATGGGCCATCTTGATATCGAACATGAAAACTAACTAAACGATGGCTTACATATCTGTTTGATATTCATTATACAAACGAAAAACATGTAATTGAATCGACGTCAATGACACTGATTAAAACACTTGAACAAGTATTCTGAACACCTTAACGTACACATGAAATCAGAGAGTGTGGATGTGTGCGTTAGGACCCAGGGGGATTCCCTTGTGTCTGGTAATATCGGCCAGTCTCCGTCGCTCCCGCCGCCGGCCGCCAGAGCGCTGATCAGCTGTTCATCTGGCGGAGCACCGCTCGTGGACCAAGAACACTGGGAAAAGTTTTACAACTTATTTTCCTAAATATTCCATGTACCCTGTCACCGTCACAACTAAAAAGCAAAGATGAAAATCAGGTATTTTTTTTGCAACAATTCATGCTAGCAGAAATTGAAAGAAATCGAAGAAAGATGTTGACGATCATTTGATGTGCTACCTCGTTGCAGGTGTTCCTCATGGTTGGAGTGGATAGTTTTCTGCGTCTTGGTTCTGGTGACTCCAACAGCATCGCAATGGCCAGGTAAGCAGGAATCAGAACATGCCAATGAAGCCTTTATACTTTAAATTATAAGTCTATCGTCTTCTTGGAGTTTCCTCAAACAAATCAGATGGCAAGAGATTTGTATTGTTCAGTTTTACACTCATTTAAAACAACCGGCACTTATTTTTACGAATGACCACACGCGGTGGTGATTCCACTAGGATAGTTAATCCTTCTCTCATGTGATGGTCGCACTTCTTCCCTGGTCGCATCGTGCACAACAGAACATGGTTAACATTGAGCGGATGATCCTTTTACACTGGCTCACGCTTGTGAGCAACGTTCAACGTTCTTTTGAATATAAAATTGAAGCATTCTGTTTGCATCCTTTACTAAATCAGTGACTGTCACCTGAACACATTTTAGTTTGGCATCTCATATGACAATCTAGCAGGTCATCTTTCAGTTACGAAAGAGCATAGAGTACAATTAGGCCACAATACAGTGACGTTGATCTCAAATGACCAGCAGTGTATGACTAACTCTGAAGTGACCCAAATGGCTTTGATCTTTAAAGCTCGATCTTTAAAAACGTCTCAAGTCCAAAGTCTTCCTTCAGAAACCTGCATTCCAACTGTGTTTGTTCAACATCTTGCTCGTTATCTGACCAGAGGGTTCTGAGTTGAAAGCTGAGTAAAGCACAGTGCAGTAGGGAGGTGGGCTGGAGAACACAACACTCCTCACACACTTTATAATTCATCCTTCAACCTAAACGCTGCATTCCAGTATATATAAATTCAATAGAAAGTTTGTCAGTTGATTGTGCAGTTGTCAGATGATATGCCATGGGAAATTGAGAAGCGTGTCATGAATATTTTATTAATGGATATTGCAGTGACGGGTATAAACTGCATTTACTGTAGGATGGAAGTGTCACAAGCTGTAGATGTAGGGGAGAGATGTGTGCTGCTTCCAGGGGTCATCAGTCTTCATCTCCATCTTCTGGATGTCAGGTGAACATTCACATTTAAGGGAAACAACAACAGTCTTGAGTAATTTCACGTCTGGAAACAATTTGGACTTAAACTGTACTGTCTTATCCAGTTAGGATTTATGCACTGTGTGAAATGTCACACATTGGTGGAAATATTTTAAAGAGGGGGGACGGCGAGGTAGGTGTACGGGGACCCCAGCCAGCTCATTAATGGCTGAATTAGAATCTGCATTAAAAATCACAGCAGACATGTTGTCCGTGTCGCGTGCAGAGCAGAGCAGAGCAGTAGACGAGCTGGCCTGATGAACACGGTCACAGCCTGACTGGCTGCAGTTAAACGTTTGTTTTTCAAAGTGTTTTCACTTCCTATGAGAACATACTCATTTTGATACAGTGCTGCATGTGTCTCATTTTTTATTATTCATTTAATATGAATGGACAACATTCTTCTTGGTATGTTCTATCAAAGGGATATATCCAAAAAGATAATGCATCAAAATGTCAGATGTTCAGTTTGCTAAGTTGGTCTTTTGATAGTTTGTTTCCACATTTTGAAGTGACACTGCATGCCGTTACTCAAGTCCATTCATTGTACCGGTAATTGTGAATACTGTAATGACAAACTGCAACCACCGAGAAGAGGAGGTCTCGAGCAAAGATCGACCTGTCAAAAAATCTGTTGACTTGTTCCTGATAGCTTTGGCCCCTGACAACATCTGCCTCCATTCCTCCACTCCTTTGTGGAATGGGGCCTGATAAAGACACTTAACAGCAGCTTCAGCTCTGGCCAAACCTTTTTTGTATTCTTGCATCACATCATCATCATAACATCATGGTTTCCAATATCCCGTGGTTCCCTTTTGCTTGTGACATCTGTAGAGTCATTTGCACGCTTGAAGTGTTATTAATAGGGCAAAACCAACTTCATAAACTGTTGCCAAGCATGTATTTCTTTGCTCTTGGTGGATCTATTCGTGTTTTCATTGAGAAAGTTGCTGATGTTTGTGCATTGGGTTCTAAAACCCTGCATGACCTTTTCTGGTGTGTAAATGGAGGCTGTGGGGGAGTTGAAACATGTTAGGGTTCCTGCTTGACTTTGAAGCTGTTGTAGCTGACTCAGTGTCTAAACACGTTTTGTAGTGGGAAAGCCCAAAAGTCTGTTCAAAGTCTCCCAACTTCAGTCTAAAGAGATCTGGATGTGCTGATGTTTTGTTATCTTGAATGATACATTTTATGCTGCTCTTCCCAGTCAAGTCAGACTGTATCATTTAGTAGTTCTTCTTCTAGTCATTTCCTATGGTGGATTAAGGGCAGAGGCACATTCCACAGGTGTAGAGAACCCAGGCTGTGAGGCCATGGAGGGGACTCGCTGGACCTTGTAGCATCTAATCCAGGGATTTTCCAGTCTATAAACTGATGTTGTCTTGGCTCAAGTATCTGCTCAGTCATGAGCTAACTGCAGTTAGGATGCATGGCAAATAATTCACCCCCCTGAATTGTGTGAGAATATTTGGCTGCTGGACATGTAATGTGCGCTGTGAGTGTGTGTGTTGGGGGTAGGTGTGTACCTGTGTGAGTGTGTGTTGGGGGTAGGTGTGTACCTGTGTGAGTGTGTGTTGGGGGTAGTTGTGTACCTGTGTGAGTGTGTGTTGGGGGTAGGTGTGTACCTGTGTGAGTGTGTGTTGGGGGTAGGTGTGTACCTGTGTGAGTGTGTGTTGGGGGTAGGTGTGTACCTGTGTGAGTGTGTGTTGGGGGTAGGTGTGTACCTGTGTGAGTGTGTGTTGGGGGTAGGTGTGTACCTGTGTGAGTGTGTGTTGGGGGTAGGTGTGTACCTGTGTGAGTGTGTGTTGGGGGTAGGTGTGTACCTGTGTGAGTGTGTGTTGGGGGTAGTTGTGTACCTGTGTGAGTGTGTGTTGGGGGTAGGTGTGTACCTGTGTGAGTGTGTGTTGGGGGTAGTTGTGTACCTGTGTGAGTGTGTGTTGGGGGTAGGTGTGTACCTGTGTGAGTGTGTGTTGGGGGTAGGTGTGTACCTGTGTGAGTGTGTGTTGGGGGTAGGTGTGTACCTGTGTGAGTGTGTGTTGGGGGTAGGTGTGTACCTGTGTGAGTGTGTGTTGGGGGTAGGTGTGTACCTGTGTGAGTGTGTGTTGGGGGTAGGTGTGTACCTGTGGGGTTGGAGTGCAGCATGAAACTAGCCCTCTGATAGCCATTCATTACTGAGAAGGGAAGACAGGCTTGTGTTTCCTGGACTGTGAGGGATTGACCCCACCATGCAGTCCTTTCTTCCTCCTCACATCACTGTGACCACTTCCCTTTCTGGCCAGTCAGTGAGAGTTAGTGTGTGGGATGTCGTCCAGACAACGGTTGTCGGATCACGATGTATGGAAGTGGCAAGTAATGGACCACTCTCGCCTCTTAAAATCCCATTGGATGCCCTGCTGTAAAAACATGACATTCCACTGACAAGTGTCCCTTCTGGACCGATTTAGAGAATGAAAAGAAACTGCCAAATTGTTTTTTCGTCATTCTAGTTCCGAAGAATCTCGTCTTTCTCTTTTAAAAGCATGAAATGTGCTGGTTAGACCACACCAGGGGACTGGCGTCTAAACCACCAGGACTCTGAGAAATGAAATGGAGACCCAGTGTAGTTTACTTCACTAAGGATGTATTATGACATGAAAGCCAGGGTTGCTATATCCTGCTTGGGTTTCTTAATCCAACTCATCTGGACTGTGTTTTGTTCACTTGATCAGATTTTGGTGACCATGTCGGCAGAAGAGCTAGGGTTAGGCTTTCCAGATACGATCGGTGGTTTCCCTAGCCTCTTAGTGTTTCCCCTAGGTTTACAGCTGGGGGGGGGGGGGGAATTGAATTGAACATGATAGACATATGCAAAACAAATGTACCTCCTTTCAGCAGACTGGAATTGGCGTTATACCATTAATTACTTCCGATTTAAGTTTTTCATCATTGTAATAAAAACGTCTTCATTTAGCATATATTTATTCAAAGCAGTGTACAGTATAGAGCGGGATTTGAACCTGCAACGTCTTGATCTGAACTATTGTCAGTTACCATTTAGCTCAAATGCCATTTTGAAAAGGACCAGCATTACATATTTTATTCTGTAACCTCAATGATGCTAGAAATGAAGAACTAAGTTTCAGCAAATGATCAAAAAACAACAACATGTGTGGCACTCGAGTATTCTCTTTGTTGTCGTCTGTCTGTTTGGAAAAGAGAACTGCTCAGATGTTCCCAGCAGGGAGCCTCTGGAAACATCTGTTGTGTTTGCCCGTGCTGAGAGAGCATGACCTCCAGACCTCCTGATCTCTGATGTTGTCTGGGTGACCCTGCCAGGGCTGTGCTCTGTGCCAAGAGCTAGGATGTGTTCAGGTTCACCAGACACCTCGGGGAGAAGGAAGTATTTTCAACGGTGCTCCACTGTACAGTCATCATACTAAACCTGCCCCATAGCAGATAAACAGGTGTCATTGGCCTGACCAGATCTTGGTTGGATGGAAATCTGTTTGATTGGGAGGGTGGCCAGGCCCATTTGCCAGAGCAGATAAAACATGAGCTTGCTAGTTCACAGGCTATGGTTGCTGGATGGCATAAAATATTATTTTTGCAATTTTTTGTGCCAATGCCAAGATCTTAAGACATAAATGAATGTATTTGGGCCAAGTTGTAAGAAGATGGAGGGATCAGTAAAACGTATAAATATTATACAGCTTACTGACATTCTTTGATTATACAAATGGTGCTGCTCTCATGCTTGACTCTTGAGTTTGTAACTTGACCCCGATAAATAATACTGTGTTTTAAAGCGTCAAAGGAAGATGTTAGAGCAAAAAGCGTAACTATCCGACACGCTGCAGTCTCTATTACCCTTAGAATATGGTTTTGTTGCAGTTGCCATGTGTCAACAAATTGTGGTCTGTGGCTTTGTCCTGTGTTTGCCATCTCCCTCTCAGGATACACAGCAACCTTCTGAAGGTCGCTGACAGCTGGTATCTGTTATGTGCTGGTATTTTTACGTGCTGTCTCTTGTGAGCTTTTCAGGTGCTTCTCTCTCTCTCTCTCTCTCTCTCTCTCTCTCTCTCTCTCTCTCTCTCTCTCTCTCTCTCTCCCTCTCTCTCAACCTGATGTTAAAATGGTGGGTTGAGAGAGCCAAAACACAGAGGGAAACCATAATTGCTCCCTTTGCTTTTAAAAGAGTAGGATTTGTAGTGCCACTTCTTCTGCAAACCCAACCATCTCCAGCGCTAATGCCCCCCCCCCAGCACCTTCTCCACTCATCTTTCCTGTTCTGCTGGAAACCCTCACTTATCTGACCCTCTCTCTTTCCCAGCCTTAATCCAAATGACAGCTAGCACGGCAGCTAAACGTTGCTCAGAATGCTCCAAAGCTTCCAACATCCTCTAAAGCTGTTGGAGCAAAAACTAAGACTTTCTGAGACTGTCCTTTTGCTTCCTTTTCCTTCTGAAAGAGCTGAAATGATGGAAATGTTAGTAATAACAGTACAAGTAATAATTCTTGATACGGTATTCATGTCTTGGCCTTTTGCAGTGTCTCTCACTGTGGAGAAACAGGGTAGACCCTTTTTAATGTAGACACAGTGTGACCTTCAACGTTTTAGGGCTTCACCAGGCAACACATTTATTTGCCTTTTAAAAGTAATTCTAGATGTGTTGTTGCAGTTAAATATTCCCTGGTCTTTGAAGTTATTTAGTTTGATCAGAAGTTGCATTACCTGGTACACTTGTGTTGCTTGGGGAGTACTATGTTCCACTTAAATCTTAGATTAAAGAGAAATTGTGTTTGAGTTCTCACACTTTGGGGACTGCTTGCAGAATCATGTTACCCTGTCTCATTTGAGTTGACTTTCAAGATATTTTAATAGATTCTCTAAGAGATATCTGAGTAAACATGAAACTAAGATTTGTGTATTACTGCTGTTAGCTTTTCTCTGTATAACACTTGGCTGAGCCTGCTGTGTAACAGACGAGGTCCCTCCCATCTCCCTGGTCTGTCTGTCGGTCATGACAGCCTGACTGGCCACAGACACGGTCAAGCGCTGGTTGCCATGGCCGTCAGGTTCAGATTTGTCCCGACACAAAGCAGCGTTTGGCCCCTGCATGAGAAACCAGATATCTCCGCCTGGCTGTTGGTCCCTGTGTCCAGCTTTAACGAGTGTTTCCACAGTCTCTCCTGCTGCAGGATGAGAGGTGTAGGGACAAGGGAACATGGAACAAAATAACATACATAGAAATATATAAATAGAGCATTTTAATGCTTGAAGCTGTTCTGACATAAGGATTTTTGAAACGTCCATGAAAAATAACTATTTCGTTATTTACATTTATGCATTAAGCAGACGCTTTTATCCAAAGCGACTTCCAAGAGAGAGCTTTACAAAAGAGCATAGGTCACTGATCATAACAACGAGATAGCCCCAAACATTGCGAGCAGCCAGTTATGGTGACTATCCACCTAGAGACTGTACATACTCCCCTCAACGGTACTATGGTTTTTATGAATGAAGAGTCCATTCACGACTTCTGCCGAGGCCCTGTTGGGGGAAACTATTATACCGTTTAGATCTCCCTCATAGTTCTGTCCCCCTCCCTCCCTTCTGCCCCCCTCCCTGCCTTCTGCTCCCCTCCCTGCCTTCTGCTCCCCTCCCTGCCTTCTGCTCCCCTCCCTGCCTTCTGCCCCCCTCCCTCCCTTCTGCCCCCATCCCTCCCTTCTGCCCCCATCCCTCCCTTCTGCCCCCCTCCCTGCCTTCTGCCCCCCTCCCTCCCTTCTGCCCCCATCCCTCCCTTCTGCCCCCCTCCCTGCCTTCTGCTCCCCTCCCTGCCTTCTGCCCCCCTCCCTCCCTTCTGCCCCCCTCCCTCCCTTCTGCCCCCCTCCCTGCCTTCTGCTCCCCTCCCTGCCTTCTGCCCCCCTCCCTCCCTTCTGCCCCCCTCCCTCCCTTCTGCCCCCATCCCTCCCTTCTGCCCCCCTCCCTTCTTATCTTCTTATTGACTCTCGGGATGTTCAAGCCTTTTCAAGACATTACCAAAGTCCTTCAGAGCGCTGGTCTCCAGAGAATCTGTTCTTGTCTCTCTCACCCTGCTCTCACCCTGCACTGGATTTGCAGTGTAATTTACCTCTCTCTCTCATGGTGTGATGTGAGAGGTCAACCGCCTACATTTGAGCTTGTCTGGAAAGTTGCGAGGTGTCCTTGTCCCTGTCCCTGTCCCTGTTGAAGCCAAGCTACCCACGTCTCAAACAGACGCTTCACCTCATTTCATAATAGAGCTACAGATGTCTGAGAATTACTCTTCTATTATCCTGAATCAAATACTACTTGTAAGTTAACCTTTTTCTTCCTTCCCAAAAGTTGGTCAGTAACATGAGATTGTATGAGAGCAGCTGTACTTTCAGAGAAAGCCTTCTCTTGATGGTTGGTTCAGCAGGGGAAACTGTAGCTCGACAGACCTGTGTTGGAAATGGGTCTGTTTTGATGAGCTCATTCAGTTCTTCCTGCTTTTTCTCAAAATAAGATATTTGTTGAGAATCTAAAATAAGGGCAAAATGGTTAGATGCAGGAAAATTACTATAAATCTGATTAGCGGTTTTAGTTTTGTCCCTGGCTGATTTCCTGATGCTGAGTCATGCCACTGTCCCCTCGTGGAAGCACATTCCCTGCTGAGAGCCAGCTCTCTCCCAGAGAAACAGCCCTCCATTCTGGTGCAAGACTGGCATGTCAGGCCATGGCTTTAAAACCCTCTTATTGGCTTGTAGTCGAGGACACGTCCTCCTCTTGGCAAAACCAGTGGTAATTTAGAAGACAAATGTATGCATACCATTGGGACAATCCTCCCTTAGTCATTGGACAGTGTCAACATGAAGCACCAGGTGATATGAGTTTCTGTGCAGACTGTCTCTGTTTTCAGGGCTCGCAGCAGAGAGACCGTCGTGAATGCCTCTTGTGAACAGTTTTCCGAAGCTGCTATTGTCTTGTTTCTCGAGTCAGGGAGCTGGCCGGACCCTGAAGGACACCCTGTCTCCCCCCTGTAGACCAGGGCCAGCAGGCAGGAGACCAGCAGGCAGGAGACCAGCAGGCAGGAGACCAGCAGGCAGGAGACCAGCAGGCAGGAGACCAGCAGGCAGGAGACCAGCAGGCAGGGGACCATGCATTGAGACCCGGGAAGAGGAGGGGACTTCAGCCAACTGGGTGGTTGATAAAACATTTAGTGAGCCAGTGAAAGATTTGCTGGTCCATTCTGTCGGAGCCAGTGGTGTTCTCCATGTGTCAGGAGGGTGGGCCTTTTACACGACTCATCAGAACACTTCTGTGTAGCCGGCATCTTGCTTTCCTCCTCTCAGACTGAGTGTATCCTGAGGTGAGATGCCTTCATATTAGAGCCGCAGAAATAGATCGCTGTGTGGACCCTTGTTTCGCTCTGAACTGCCATGTGTGGGAAGCGGTCTAGCCGGCCCTGTCCTCTGTCCAGCCGGCCCTGTCCTCTGTCCAGCCGGCCCTGTCCTCTGTCCAGCCGGCCCTGTCCTCTGTCCAGCCGGCCCTGTCCTCTGTCCAGCCGGCCCTGTCCTCTGTCCAGCCGGCCCTGTCCTCTGTCCAGCCGGCCCTGTCCTCTGTCCAGCCGGCCCTGTCCTCTGTCCAGCCGGCACTGTCCTCTGTCCAGCCGGCCCTGTCCTCTGTCCAGCCGGCCCTGTCCTCTGTCCAGCCGGCACTGTCCTCTGTCCAGCCGGCACTGTTCTCTGTCCAGCCGGCCCTGTCCTCTTTCCAGCCGGCACTGTCCTCTGTCCAGCCGGCACTGTCCTCTGTCCAGCCGGCCCTGTCCTCTTTCCAGCCGGCCCTGTCCTCTTTCCAGCCGGCCATGTCCTCTGTCTAGCCTGCACTAATTAAGGCCTTGATACTGTCTTTCTAATGAAAGACCTCTTTGTTCTGGCGCGCTTCTGCACATGTAAACCCCCCGGACCTGATGCAGCCCTGGGCCAGAACGTCATCTCCCCCCTCGTTAACACGGATTCAGCTGAGGTTTGAAGGTGGGCTGGGGTTTTCTCCCAGAAGACTTGTTTATTGTGCTCCACCCACCAGCGGTGTGTCTAGTCGCCTCTCAAGGACTTTACTGTGTGGATCTTAACGTGTGTGTGTGTGTGTGTGAGGAGGGTTGGGGGGGGCAGAAAGAAAAGGTCATCGTCTACTTGGCTCATTAATCCATGACTATTAGATGTCTTAGGCTGAGTGTTACCAAGCAACAAGGATTAACATTGGAGAATGGGCAGTCACTGTGCTCTGCTGGTCTGCTCCGCTGCTAGAAAGTGGTGCCAGCTTTAAACCTCAAGTTTATGCTGCTGAGAGACTCTGGCCCGTCCATTGTTATTTTAACAATTGTGGGGAAATACACACGCTTCATTTGACTCGTTGCCATCCTTCTTTATTTCTTTTTTTTTTTTACTTTCTGTTGGGTCTAGTGCCATCTCAGATTTCAAGGACTGCAACTCCAGTCTTCTTCCACAGTGTGGACTGCAGAGCCTCACAAAGAGAGGCTCTCAGAGAGGCTCTCCCTTTCTTTTGAGTGATTTTCTTTCTTTCATGGTCAGATTTACTGTCAGAGCCCTGATCTACGCTGACATGATCTTGAAGTGCGGCGCGAAACTGGAACTCAGCACTTGAGCGAGGCCTCCTCTCTTCTGAGGAACTAGAGGACAAAGAGGCCGGACGGCTGACTGAGGCAGTTTTCATGCAGACCTGAGCAGTGCTGGAAGTGAGATCTGAATGCACATTCTTTCCCCATGAATCCCCCACCGATACGGGATCATATTTACTTATGCATTCAGAGGCGCCAAAAAGAGCCAGACGTTAGTGGAGGCAGAAGGGAGAGGATGTGTTACTGTATGCAGGTGTACTTCTGCCCGCGTCCGCAAGCTGCTTGGTTATATGAAACCTGTACAGGCAGGTAGAATATGTGCATACTTGATGCATTCATAAGAATGAGTTTCAGTGCCTCCGCATGGCATTATCTCAGCACAACTTGGCGTTCAGAAGTGGGTAAGGGTTGAGCCACTCAGTCAACATCCTTCTCCCATCGTGAACGCTTTTAATACTTTATGGAGATTTTTTCAAAGGAAAGGAATACACAAGACTAGAGCTGCTTTTCTAAGAGACACATGGAAGATAAGCACCAATGGTAGTGTATGAGAAGTAGCCCACCACTTATTTAAGCCCTTCTGAGTAAATGGTATTGGAGGACAGACTGAGGTAACAGCTGTAGTTAAAGTAAGTACAGGACTCTTCATGTGAGAAGGCTCTAATCTAAGAAAGGAAATTGAGGTGTTTGACGTTACAAGATGCTGTGGTTTAGGCCTGAAAGTGTGGCTGGTTTTTAATCTCACTTCATCCCATTTCATCTGGTCACCCAAATGTACTTCCTCTTTTCTCCTAATTATAACTTGGCACCTTCATGATCACTTTGGTGTTAGTATTTGTCGGTGGTTACTGGGTCCTTGTTGTGTATCATTAGAAAGCGCAGCAGTATGTCAGCAGTATATTGCAGTTTGTCATCCAGCAAACTAGAAACCCACTGTGGGATGTATTAAGATCTGAGAAGACATTTATTGGGTCTTATATTTTATTTATTAAGTTACTCTGCTCTGTGTCTATTTGGTGGTCAGTGATTTGGGATGCAGAACATGCCTGTTACAGGGGATGTGCTGTAAACCCTCTCAGATCTGAGGGGATGTGCTCTAAACCCTCTCAGATCTGAGGGGATGTGCTGTAAACCCTCTCGGATCTGAGGGGATGTGCTGTAAACCCTCTCGGATCTGAGGGGATGTGCTGTAAACTCTCAGATCTGAGGGGATGTGCTGTAAACACTCTCAGATCTGAGTGTGTGGGAGGGAAAGGGGGACACCAAAGGAGCAACATGCCAACTTCTTGGTAGTTGAATATAAGCTGAAACATGATGGGATGTTTACTGGCAAGCCTAAACCACACAACTGACAGGATATTACTTACATCTGCAATCTTGGTATAAGCTTCTCAAAGATATCTAATATGCTGAAGTAGAAATATTCAGCTAGGAAGTTCTCACAAGTAAAATATTCTTTACAAAATTGTACTTTTTGATTCGCTCAGAGAGACACATGTTGGTAGATCTATTCTACCTAGCCATGTTTAAAGGGTTATCATTGTTTATATACTATACAGTAACAGGAAGAACTAGTTTAGTCTTCAGCCTATTCTACAACATTCATCTTATGCCATCAATCTCAAGGTTAAAGCGGGGATGGTAAGTCAAATCAGTTTACCTGAATGATTGACGGGAATGCCAAGAATGCTATTTTGTCAGTGTCATCATGCAGTAGCCAGGTGGGCCCCTGTTTCATTAGATATTAGAGCTGGTCCTGGAACACGGCGCTAATAGAAATATAGCTGGAGTATTAGCTAGTCTTAGACCCTCACCTTTAAACACTGGTTAGGAACACTTTTACTTCACATTGGTGGTTTTCAAACTGTACTGAGAGGCCGAGAATCAGGTTTAATGGACTGAGAAGGTACAGGTCAAAAAGTAACAACACACAACCTTGCTGTAATCTGAACGTTTACATGTTTTGGTGCTCACAAGACAAACCTGGCTGTGTGTTGGCATCAGCACACAGGAGGTCACATGCAGGCCACAAGCACACACTCCTCACATCTCTAAAGATGTCAACTGACCAGCAGCCTTGTTGCCTGGAGACACCAGGGACTGTCCAGGGAGTCACCCAGCCACACATTAATTCAACATATAAAAATGAAGCTTAATACATGGTTTTGTGTGTCAGTGTGAGTTGCTGTCTCATTAGAACCAAGCTCTGCACTAGGCTTCCTGCTGTCCTAGCTTCCTCTAGAGATTCTCTCCAAGGACACAGGAAGTCCTGAGCCCAGGACCTCCTGTCTGACGTCTCATCTGAGGCGCCGCGCTGCAGCGCCCACGTCCGCGCTGCGGAGGAATGTGGGCCGGCCATGCTGCCTCACCTTGTCAGGTGACAGGGATTAGCGGTGTAGTTAGTCCACTCCTCAGGGAAGTGACAATGCCTGGGTCTGTTCCCACTGCTATCTGCTTAGCGGATCAGCAGAGCCACCCAGACCCCTTCTCCTCTCCCCTCTTTCCCCCCACTTCAAAAAAAAAAGTGTCCCCCCCCTTTATGATCCTCCAGCCATATTCCAGCCACCTAACTTGTCTGGAGTGTTCCTCTCCGATGAGGGTTGCCTTGTAGGAAGGTTTTCCCAGGCCTGCAAGATCTTTCATGTCTTTATACAAGCACTTCTCCCTTCTCTGTTTGAATAGCATCAAACCTGAATCAGAGCTTTTCTCCCTGGCTCGTTTCCATGGCTCGGGTGAGTTTCAGTTTGAACAGAAGCAGGGTAAAGGAAGCTTGGGGAAGAAGTGGGTCAAGTGGAACGTAGAGGGGGCTGAAGACTGCAGGGTGTGAATGTTCTACACGTTCTCTCTTCAGCGCAGGCTACAAGTGTCCCCTCTCTGAGGACCTTTTGTTTGTTGTCTCAGTGGTCAATGCTTCTACCCTACAGTTGGCTTCATATGTTTTGTAGCATACAGGATGCTACGCTAGGCTAATCTGGACAGGCACATTGTAGCATACAGGATGCTACGCTAGGCTAATCTGGACAGGCACATTGTAGCATACAGGATGCTACGCTAGGCTAATCCAGACAGGTACATTGTTGATCACCGCAAAACGTATATTTTGAAGTTGATTGGGGCCCTTAGGGTACTTGTCTGGGAGTGTTGTGTTAATGACGTAAGGCTGGCAAGACAGATCAAACTCATGTTGAGTAGGAATGCTTGAAGCCATGGTAACTGTTTGCTGAGCACTATGTTTTTATGTTTCCATGTATCTGACGACGAACACCTGACAGGATCTTTGATGGGTGGATTCTGAAATGGGCCCTTCATTACGTTTCTCAGCATTACTCTGTTCCTTCAGATGTGCTGCTGAAGTGTGTAAATTGCTCACTCGGAAGGCATCTTTCAAAGTGAGACACAGTACTTTTGTAATTTTAAGTTTTGCAGACAGGCAGAAAGCAATTGTGAATTTCGACAGTTTTCTATTGGAGTTTAGTGTGCTGGCTTGCCTAGTCATCAGTATCCAGACTCTAGATGAATATACAAACTTTATAGTTTGTCTCGTTAGCCTTTTTGAGGCACGCAACAAAAATACTGAGAAGAAAAAGCTGATTGTGTAATGTCATTTAAATGTTTTGTGAACTATAAAGATCAACCCTCCATAGTTTTTTACAGTCAGCGAGTCATCAAGTTTTTCAAGGTTAGGATATCAACAGAAATCCAGCAGTCTGTATTTCTAACAGGTTCTGTAAGGGTTTGTTGCAGATAGAACAAGTGGAGCACAGGACTTTAGACCATCCACATCACATTATCACCCTGTCAGCAGGGAGAGCAGTTTAAAGTCCATCTGTGTTTAGAGGTACACAGGTACTGTACCCAACCCTCCCAAGTCATTCAACAGGTCGCCACTGAAACTGCCTCCCACAGAAACAGCTTAACATAAATAGAGAACAGGTCGGTATTTCATTTCAAATTCCATGTTGGAGAGCCACTATGGAAACGTTTAATAAATAATGTTGTGCTGAAGTGCTCTGTGGGCGAGAGAGTGTTAACGGACAGCAATGCTAACGCTGTCATTCTAGAATGCATGGCCTGAAGGCAAGAACAACTTACCCTCCCTCTCTTCCCCCCCATCCTCTAATACCTACCCCATCCTCTAATACCTACCCCATCCTCCCTACAGCCCTCCTGCTAAGGGTACCTGCCATGTGTTTGGAGCTCACAAGCCAACACTGCTCCAGAATACTGTGTTGGCATCACCCAACTGTCCTGCAGGGTGTTCTGCAAGACAGCAGCCTTTCAGGGGGGAGATGTGTGTGTTTAGAAGTGTGGGTAAGATATACCACAATGACCTGCCACTATTCTAACCCGAATGGGCTGTGTATAAGGTTAGGGTTAGTGTTGGGTTACCCGCCCCACAGTGCCACAGGCTCTGAGGTATTCACATGCATTCCGGCCACGCATTCCACCCACTTGGTACATCCACTCTGCAGACCTCCTGGATTACTGAATGCCACTTAACATCTCTGATCAGAACAGAAGCAGCAGTCACTGTTAGTTATTAAACTTGGTTTCTAGCCCCATCATACACTGCAAAACCTGAGACAATATTTGCTACTGTAGGTAGATGAAAGCACTGGTTTGATAAAACACGAAGTACACCTATATTTCTATTAGCGCCGTGTTCCAGGACCAGGCAAAATTGTGAGGTAATTTTATAGGCACTACTTGATTGCACTACTTACTGAGTTGAACAGACAAGCCCTCTCAGAACAGTCACTGTCTACATGCAGAGATGACACACAGACAGATCATACCTGACACCACCCCTCCTCCACCAGGATTCTGTTTCAAAGGTGGGGGTGTGCTGTAGGCTGATACCGTACAATAGGGGAAGG
The DNA here is from genome assembly GCF_963692335.1 of Osmerus eperlanus. Taxonomy (NCBI): domain Eukaryota; kingdom Metazoa; phylum Chordata; class Actinopteri; order Osmeriformes; family Osmeridae; genus Osmerus; species Osmerus eperlanus. The sequence goes on from NC_085020.1 coordinate 706,258, forward strand.
GTATCAATTCAGGCCATGCTTTGCTTTCTCGTTCTATTCATGTGATGAGCCTTGAGTCGTCTGAGTACAAAACAACCAGCTCCTCCTCCATGCATGCTGTTTCCCTGTCCTGTGTTGTGGCTCCTGTACAGCTGATGAGTGGATGTGTCTCTTCAGGAGAGGAAACAGCAAACAGCAGCTGTTCTCTCCTGCATTGTTCAAATCTGATGCCCCACTTACGGTCTTTTTATTTTGTATTTTTATTTTGTATTTTTCTTCATCCATTCCCTTTTGTGCTAATCCATATCATTAAAAGTATTTTACAAGATGTTCAGCTCTGCCACCACCCCCCCGTAAAACTAATTGGAGAATGTACAAACTGCATCCTGTGTCTGATGGGCTCCCATTATGCCCCAATTAAGTTCCCTGTTTGATCGTCCTCCTCTATAACTAATTGTCTCTGGTGCCCTGGGCTTCTGTTGTTGTGTTTATTCCCCTGATGAACGGGTCTTTGTTGGTGTGGAGAGAAGAAATAGGCCGATCACACCCCTGTCCAACTCCTCCTGTTCACCTACCTCCCCTGACTGAAACATCCCTCCGGGGGTTTAGGGGCGAGCTTAGGCGCTGGTGAAAGTGTGTGTGTGCGTGTGTGTGTGTGAGGAGGGGATCTCCCCCATACCCCTGAGTGTAGGTCCTTTTATCCTGCCTCCTCCTTTTGATTCATCTAAGATTCTCTCCACTGAGCTCGAATGGCTGTTAGCTCAGTGGCTAAAGACCAGGCAAGAGGTCAGGTCAAGAGAGGGCCTTCACACACACACACACACACGGCCCATCCAGTAGGGTCTCCGTAGTGAAGTATCCTGGACTGTGTGGAATGCTGGACAATAGAGGTCGACTTCACTCCCCCCAGTACCTCTGAGAGAGAGGACCAGGGAGAGAGACAGCAGGCTGTCTAGAGGACCAGGGAGGGACCAGGCTGTCTAGAGGACCAGGGAGAGAGAGAGACACCAGGCTGTCTAGAGGACCAGGGAGGGACCAGGCTGTCTAGAGGACCAGGGAGAGAGAGACACCAGGCTGTCTGAGGACCAGGGAGAGAGAGACACCAGGCTGTCTGAGGACCAGGGAGAGAGAGACACCAGGCTGTCTAGAGGACCAGGGAGGGACCAGGCTGTCTAGAGGACCAGGGAGGGACCAGGCTGTCTAGAGGACCAGGGAGGGACCAGGCTGTCTAGAGGACCAGGGAGGGACCAGGCTGTCTAGAGGACCAGGGAGGGACCAGGCTGTCTAGAGGACCAGGGAGAGACCAGGCTGTCTAGAGGACCAGAGACAGAGAGACAGCAGGCTGTCTAGAGGACCAGGGAGAGAGAGAGACAGCAGGCTGTCTAGAGGACCAGGGAGAGAGAGAGACAGCAGGCTGTCTAGAGGACCAGAGACAGAGAGACAGCAGGCTGTCTAGAGGACCAGGGAGAGAGAGAGACAGCAGGCTGTCTAGAGGACCAGGGAGACACCAGGCTGTCTAGAGGACCAGAGACAGAGAGACAGCAGGCACTGCCTCTGTCTGTACGCGCTGCAGCAGGGCTGCCCTGCCAGGTCTCTCTACACTGTCACATCTTTCATGTTTCAGGATGAAAGGGGATTTTCCAGCCCACTTCTCCTCCGTAAGGACAGCTTAGCAGAGTCCCCATGGGCTGTTTAGGCTCCACACCCTGGTAGCCTTGTATTTACACACAAAGATGTTATAAACGTCAGGTCTCAAGGCCCACCCTGGTCTACAAGGTAGTTGTGGGTCGCTTAGACGACCTAACCTTGAAAATGTGTTTTTTTTTTACAAACCACAAAATAGAGCACAAAATTTTACCACAGCGTATTTCCTCAGGAAGCACACCAACCGCAGTCCACAGACGTGGACATGTGAGGCTATGGCATTCATATCGTTCAACCTACTCTTACGCTACATACGCCAGTGATATGCTTCTCTGTTTTCTTGTTTTTGGAATTGAGTCAAACGCTCTGATGGGGTCTTGCCCCAGCTATTGGAATATATCAAATAAGCTGAGTTTTCTCTCTGAACGCTTTCCCATCGAGCGCCAAATCCAACAGGTCAGAGATGTTTGACTTGTCTAAGCTCTCTGCTGGAGACAATGTCAGCGTGTGCTCAACATCCTGCGAGTGGAATGTGTTCCCCAGCCGCCACGTTTATTTGGATTCTGAACCGTAAGTTTGCAGATGTGATAAGCATCAATGTGGTGTGTGACTCTTTTCTACATCTTAACCTGGTTTATTTATCATCACAAAATCCAGGAGACTTTTTTCTGGAACAAGGCCTAAGTGATATTTTTCTATAAGAAGCTTGGCATAGTGTGCATTGTGCCTCTAGTAATTTCTGAATTCTGTCAGAACTTTCTGTCTCATTTTGCAGCAAACTGTGGGTGTTCATCCCCAGATGCAGATAACAAGCCGAGGAAAGCCCCGATATATGAACTAATTCACTGATTGAGAAACCTTCCCAGTGACGTTAAACTGCATCATTAAATCTTGTCATGCAGTTGATCTGGAGACAGTATTTTCAAGCAGAGCTCTGTGTAAATCTTAGTTTCCTAATGCGTTCCAAAGTGTAAAGGATGTGAACTAAATCCCACATGTGGCTGAAGACGCACTGTAATTTTCCTCTGTCAAACCCACATATTATGTTCCCTACACACTGTACCAATTATTCTGTTATTTAGCCTGTCCCCCCCACCCCTCACCCATGGAGTCACAGAGCTCAGTGTGAGCTGGCAGTTTGTGCGTTAGCTCAGGTCTCTCTTAGCAACGCTGCAAGCAGGACTGAGGGGGTGTCAGTGATACCTAGCAAGGCCCTGATTCCTTCCCAACCCGCTCTGAGCAGCCTGCACTGAGAAGGCTTACTGCCTGTTAGGACTCATTCATGCAGTGTAATGGTGACATGTAGCCTGGGAACCAGACCAATCAGAGCTGATGGTTTATCTGTTCTGGTAGATGGGTCTGGCCACCCTCCCTTTCAAACTGATTTCCATCTGACATAAAAAGTGCCGGGCCAATCATGACAGTGATTCTGATATGGGGCGGGTTTAATACAACAGAGGAGGGCAGTGAGGCGTAAACAACCAAAATGATGCTTTCTTGCTATGATTGGTTGCATCTCCTGCCCTCTCCTCTCCTGCCCCTCCTCTCCTGCCCTCTCCTCTCCTGCCCTCTACTCTCATGCCCTCTACTCTCATGCCCTCTCCTCTCCCATCTTCCTCTCCTCTCCCCTCCTGCCCTTTCCTCTCCCCTCTTCCTCCCCCTTCCTCCTCTCCCCTCCTGCCCCCCCCTCTTCCTCCCCCCTCCTCCTCTCCCCTCCTGCCCTCCTGCCCTCTCCCCTCTTCCTCTCCCCTCTCCCCTCCTGCCCTCTCCCCTCTTCCTCCCCCTCCCCCTCCCCCTCTCCTCTCCTCCTCTCCTCCCATCCCCTCCTCTCCCATGCGACATGGTGCTAATGCCCAGCCTGAACCAACATGATCGGAATGCTTTTTTTCCCTTCTTCTGTAGAAAGGCTCTTTTGTTCCGTCAAGATAATTAAGTTGGAATGTATTCTCTTCGGGGGGGGGGGAGAGAGAGACTGTCAGTGGGTGGGCGGGGGGCAGGAGGGGTCTCATCTGCCCTCGACACCCTGCCGTACTCGGCCCAGCCTACATGGTGCTGTTCTCCAAGGTGTCATCACCAGGGTTCTCTCACAGTAAGGACAGCGATGAAACCTGTTCCTGATGGATCCTGCATGACGGCTAATACTGAAGCTGACACACTCCTTTCAGTTCACTTCTCTGGAGGTGGTTCCTATTGCTATTGTCTCATTCTCTCTTTCTTCTCTTTCTTCTCTCTCCCCCTCTGTTTCGGTGGTTTGGCACAGCCTCCCTAGCTCTCTCCCTCATTCCTTCTCTGTGTCTCTCTCCCTCTCTGAAACTCACCAGGACACAGTTTCCTCCTCCTGGTGGTTTGGTCCAGTCTTGTATGGAGCCTTTATTCCACAAACAAACACAATGACTTCTCCTTTGCTTACACAGGATTATGTAAATTAAGTTTCAATGAACATCCAAAACCACAGCATGTCCTCTTCATCCCCTGGCCTGTTAGTGTGGCCTCTCGCTGGGCACTCCCAGGCGAGCGGCCTCATACAGTTCAAGTGTGTTGAGGATGCTATGGTCCCGTCCCAAATCACACTGGGAGTCTGACTGGACCACAGGGTCTGACTGGACCACAGGGTCTGACTGGACCACAGGGTCTGACTGGACCACAGGGTCTGACTGGACCACAGGGTCAAAAGACAGAGGGAAAGGTTGTCCATCTTGACTTTGTGCATTTTATTGTGAACCGCTTGATCTTAACACAGAGAGAAACACACAGACAGACATAAAAGCATTCAAGCGCACACACACCGTGCAAACACACACACAGTGCAAACACACACACACACCGCAAACACAGACTATCCGCTCTTGAGACCAACACCTGGATGGTTTTTATCTTGCGTGTCTTACTGTGATTGAAGCCCATCAGATTTAGCCAGACAGGTTAGGCTTTCTAAAACACACTCAGTGTTGTTTCATGTGAAACTCATGCATCAGAAGGAAAACAGTCTGTCTAATGTAAACCGACCGAGGACTAGGGTGTAAGTCTGTGGAAAGCTGCATTAGCACCTGGAGATACCGGTTCAGCTCAACTGGTCCTCCGGTCCCCCTGCCTCTGAGGAGCTGTCGGGATTTAGCCCTGACTCACATCTTTTCACGAGGGGGGTTTCCATGATGAGTCACTCACTCTCTATTTGTGTCTATAAACAAGTCAAGTCAATATTGAGACATGAAAACCAAATATATATCTGAGGCCAAGTACAGCTTCGCCTCCAGACCAGTCAGTACAGTTGATGGTTTATGGCGCTTGTTATAGTCTTAGTTAGAGTCTTTGTGTCGTGTGTGTGCTTGTTTGGGTGTTGAGGTGGGAAGGGGAGGTAGTGTGAGGTGTGGAGGGTGTGATATTATCACTGTAAATAGTTGTGAGAAAGTGCAAAGGTTCTTTCAAGTTTCAAGGTTCTGCTGTATGAACGAGGCATCTGAGAGCAGGGTGATTTGGTGTAACTCATAGAGGATGCCCTGCTAGCCAGGAGGTGAGCGTGATTGACTATAAAACACACCTCAAACCGTCTGCAAGCCATAAAAGAAGCAGCCCTTTTGTGAAGTCGTGTTGCAACCCATCAGCTTCTGCTGAATACACGTCCTTGGGGGGCGAAGATTCAGTTTGTTTGTTTGGAAGCAGAGCCGACGGCACCCAAAGACAGGCCTGGTTTTCTGAAGGGAGCTGTGTCCCGGCCAGGCTGGTGTCTGTGTGTGGGAACATAAATGCTGGTGGGTTATATAGGGGCAGACATGCAACTGGTGAAACCAAGCAGGCAGCTACACGGTGTTATGCAGGCCCAGCACAAAGACTAGAGGAGTTAAAAGACATTAAAGACAAGCTGTTGTGAACCATTATCATCCTTACTGCTTAGTTAGGGGAGGCCTTACAAAGTGGAGAGACACAGACACACACAGACAGACACAGTATCACAGTATCAGGTGGAGGGGCATTAAGGGGCTTCCTTTAGCAGACGGCATGTTCCAGCTCCTTGTTCTGTGATGTGTACACACACACACACACACACACACACACGTAAACATTTGCATGCACCCACACACGCATCCTACACTCTTTTAGATGCTGCATCAAGGACAGATACTTTCTCTCTCTCTCTCATACCCCTCACTTACTGCCTGGGAAAATACCAAGGATAAACAACAGTAGATTATTCAGATATAAATATATACTGCACAGAGTCCTGGGGGATAAACACATCCTCAACAAAGGCATGTCAGTTAGGAGTTGTTGCGGATATTACTTCTTTCAAAGACAACAAGGTTTATGGACTAACTTCCTGGGATGTTAGTCTTGTTTTCCGTGCTGGAAACGGTTCGTCTGAAATGTTGTTTTGGGGGAATTCAGGGGGATTTCACCAGCTGCTCTGCCACTCCAATCGAGATGTTAATCCCTGAAGTCAACACTTTGACTTCCGGACATCCGGCGGTTGTCCAATCTTCCAGAGCTTTCCGAGGTGAGAGTGAGGAGCTGACAGCAGTTGTGTGCCAGCCTGTTTGGCAGTACTCACATCATCACAGATCCTCTTTCAACCTTGCCTTTTTCCTCACTTTTCCCTTTGAGCCACCAAACTACAATACCCTACTGTGTGGTGTGTGTGTGCAAGTGTGTGTGCGTGCAAGTTCGATGCTGTAGCTGCAGGATGAGTCCAGGGGGCAGAGCAGGAATCCCAAGTATGTGAGGTGCAGGACAGGACCTGACACCTGACCTCCACATATGACCCTGACGCCTGGTTCTGTTCTGTCAGATATCTGGAGGGGTTTCTCGTGCTGAGGATGATTTCAGTTTTGTGCTTGTGGTCTCCTTTGCTGTCCCCTGTGTAAATGACATCCTCACCACACACCAGCTGCTGTCAGCTGTGTGTCCCCTCTCTGTCTCCTCAGTCCTAAGCAGAGCCGAGTTTCAGCCTCATGATGGATGTTCCAGCAGCAGCTTCTCCTCGGTGGACCAGAGGTCGCCTGGCCAAGGTGCTAAAGGGAAGAGGACAGTGACTCTGGTCTGAGTCTGGGTCAGACACAACAGTGGGCCTCCCTCACTGGAGCCCAAACCTACCCTGACCACAATGGGTTTGGCAGGGGTCAAGTGGCTGAGCAATACCGTGTGTGTGTGTGTGCGCGTGTGCGCGCGCGTGCGTGTGCGTGCGCGTGCGTGCGTCTGCCTAGTACCCACCCCTCCCTTCAGGACTGTTGTTCTTGTCTTGGTCTGCAGGTGGGGGAGGGTGTTAGAATCTGGGTCCTTTTTCCTTTTAAAGCAGTGTCGCCTCGCTTTAGTTCACATGTAGACCATTCAGCACCAACAGCACCTGCTCTTTAACAGGCCGCTGTGGTACGAGCACTAATCCAGAGAGCCAGCGGGCGCAAGGAGGAGAACTGGCTCCTGTCAGAGCAGCCCGCCCCTCGCCTGATGTCTGCTCTGGGAGTGAACCTGCTGACCGCAGAGTGGCTCCTGCGGGCAGCCACTAAGCCGGGATAATGACAGTCCTGTGATTGAGAGGCTGTGGGTTTCAGTGAGGTCAGCATGGCTGAACGGGCTTCCTGCTGCTCTGGGACTGGCAGCTCCCTCTGCTGGTGGGAAGGTAGAAGTCAGGCCGTAGTTGGGTTTCTTAAAGATCCTGTAAAGCAGATTCCATGATTTGCTTCTCAGTACATTATATAAGTGTGAAATGAGTTCATGAAAGCATGTGCAAAGCGCAAAATCTTTGTCCCACTGAAATGTGTAGTTAGACCGTTGAACAGTTAGTCTTCCGTTTTCGGCTCAGGTTTTGTATAGGCGGACCGATCTACGTCACAGCCACCTGTCTACATCAGATCAGACGGTTGCATTCTGTTACTCAGCTGGTACGATGCAAAGACAAAGTAATTAATACATAAAACAGGTAGACTGCAGGTAGGTCTGTTCTGATATCTGCAATTGATTTAGCTAGTGTTGCTGTTGTTGCTAAATTCGAGGGGGCGGAGCTTCAGCTCCTTCAGGCGACACGCCCCCCCAGTCTCAAGCAGAGAGTGCTGATTTTCTCACGATTTCAAAGCCTAATTTAACATACTTGTCTATGTTTTTTTTTCATTCGAATTTGGATGGGTAGTTAACAACACATTCGTCTGTGATGTGATGAACTTAAAACTCATTTTCAATTCCACTTTACAGGATCTTTAACAGTGTTCTTTTCACTCACCTCAGGAAAGCATGTGCCAGTGTTTGGAATGATACTCTAACTGACCGCTGTGTCATGGAACTGGATACTACAGACTCTTTAATAGGAGAATATCCACTCTATTGGCACCTAGATGGAAGTCAAGCCAGTTCCTATTGTAGGAGGGTGATTAATAGATTAAGATTAATAGTTCAAAATCTCCTCATTCAGGAAACTAAAACAGAACACATGTTTGTGGGTTCTGTGCTGCTATGAGATCACCATCACATCATGACACTACTGAGGCCTGACTTGTTTACATGTTAACACGAACATAAGCACTTCATTATCAACTGATTACATCAATAAACACCCCAATCAATCACAGTTTTTTTGTTAAAAGCCACATCCTCTAACACAAGTCCCTTCTGTGCTCAGTCTCTGAAGCGTGCTGAAGTCACCCCAGCAGGACGCAGTGTTGCTCTGCACGTAGCCTCTGTTCCTCCAGGCCGTCTGTCAGCCTCGCTCCTCACAGCCATGTTCTCTCAGCCGGGCTGTTTGTGTTTCCACAGGTGTGTGTTTGGAGAGCGCCTCACCTCATCATGTTTGAGTGTTTGCTTACTTTGAAATTGCCTGCTGGAGGGCCAATCAGTGACAGGGAATAATAGACCTGATTAGGTCAGAAACTATGGCTGCCTAGCAACAAGCAGCACTTCACTCTGAATCTGAATTTACGTATGTGACCTTTTCATTTGAGCACTTTCTTATTACAGTATACTTCCTCTACAGCATGTACAACATTACTAATATTCCTTCATATCTCCTTATGATTTTAGTTTCTCTTTGAGTGGGTTACCATTACTTTGATGATATCGTTCAACAAAACTCCTAAAAAACGTATCATCAACAGTTACATTATTTTACAACAACCCATTCAGGGGTAATATGTCGTATACCCAGCAGCTGTGTGGTAGTCCTGTCCTGTCATTGCCATGCTTGTGATTTACATTGAACTCTGTGATGAAGACCATGACGTTAGCCACATCCTACATGATCACAACATCACTGACTCGCTGACTAGAAGGGGACACAAAGGAGAAGTTTCAGGTGAGCTGGGATGATGGGACTGGTGTCTGGCCCACCGCTCGATCACTTCAACAGGAGGAGCCACTTACTCTGACCAGGAGGGGGGGCCACCTGCATGTGGCCCCCCCTCTCTGACCAGGAGGGGGGGCCACCTGCATGTGGCCCCCCACTTACTCTGACCAGGAGGGGGGGCCACCTGCATGTGGCCCCCCCTCTCTGACCAGGAGGGGGGGCCACCTGCATGTGGCCCCCACTTACTCTGACCAGGAGGGGGGGGCCACCTGCATGTGGCCCCCCACTTACTCTGACCAGGAGGGGGAGCCACCTGCATGTGGCCCCCCACTTACTCTGACCAGGAGGGGGAGCCACCTGCATGTGGCCCCCCACTTACTCTGACCAGGAGGGGGAGCCACCTGCATGTGGCCCCCCCTCTCTGACCAGGAGGGGGAGCCACCTGCATGTGGCCCCCCCTCTCTGACCAGGAGGGGGGGCCACCTGCATGTGGCCCCCCCACTTACTCTGACCAGGAGGGGGGGCCACCTGCATGTGGCCCCCCCTCTCTGACCAGGAGGGGGGGCCACCTGCATGTGGCCCCCCACTTACTCTGACCAGGAGGGGGAGCCACCTGCATGTGGCCCCCCACTTACTCTGACCAGGAGGGGGAGCCACCTGCATGTGGCCCCCCACTTACTCTGACCAGGAGGGGGAGCCACCTGCATGTGGCCCCCCCTCTCTGACCAGGAGGGGGAGCCACCTGCATGTGGCCCCCCACTTACTCTGACCAGGAGCGGGGGCCACCTGCATGTGGCCCCCCACTTACTCTGACCAGGAGGGGGAGCCACCTGCATGTGGCCCCCCACTTACTCTGACCAGGAGGGGGAGCCACCTGCATGTGGCCCCCCACTTACTCTGACCAGGAGGGGGAGCCACCTGCATGTGGCCCCCCACTTACTCTGACCAGGAGGGGGGGCCACCTGCATGTGGCCCCCCACTTACTCTGACCAGGAGGGGGAGCCACCTGCATGTGGCCCCCCACTTACTCTGACCAGGAGGGGGGGGCCACCTGCATGTGGCCCCCCACTTACTCTGACCAGGAGGGGGGGCCACCTGCATGTGGCCCCCCACTTACTCTGACCAGGAGGGGGAGCCACCTGCATGTGGCCCCCCCTCTCTGACCAGGAGGGGGAGCCACCTGCATGTGGCCCCCCCTCTCTGACCAGGAGGGGGAGCCACCTGCATGTGGCCCCCCCTCTCTGACCAGGCAAGCTGCTGCTAAGCTGAGTGGTGCAGACGTAACCCCGGGGGCTCCGGGGAGAGGAGCAGGAGTACAGAGGAACATTTGACAGACTGTTATTACACAACCGTCCTCAGCACCTTTTATTGGGCTGATAATGCCATCACCAGTCCCATAGTTTAAGACATATCGTTGTGATGTTGTGAAGGGTGTGTTGCTTGTTCTACTGTAGACTCTGTTGCAGTCAAGCAGAAGAGGATGTCTAGATTGTATGTTTTAGGTGTGCGCAGGATTACTGTTGTGTAGTTGCTGGGTCTGGTGTGGCTGGGGATCTCGGGTCCTGACACCAGGACGACTGCTCCTCCCAGATAGCAGCTACCAGCTGGGATCCTGGGAGTTATTACAGTCATGGCCTGGACCCATGATCTGTGGGTGTCCTACTGACAACTCTCTGTGTCCTTCTGCTCAGCTTCTCTCCTTCTCTCTCTGCGTCTCTATCTCTCTCTGTCTCCTTCTCTCTCTGTCTCCTCTCTCTGCCCTCACTCTCCTCTCCTGTCTCTCTAGCTAAGACCATGGGATACATGTTCTCCTGTTGTTCAGGAATGTGTTGGGGGAGGGAGGGGGCGGAGGGGCTGCTGCCTGCCTCAGCATGACTGTGGAGAGACCCTTCAGGACTGCCTGTCTGCCTGCCTGTCTGCCTGCCTGTCTGCCTGCCTGTCTGTCTGTCTGTCTGTCTGCCTGTCTGCCTGTCTGTCTGCCTGTCTGTCTGCCTGTCTGCCTGTCTGCCTGCCTGTCTGCCGCCTGTCTGTCTGCCTGCTACAGTGCAGTTGTCAGAAAGTCAGTCATTTAGACCCTCCCTCTAACTCTCCTTAATTGTTCTCCTCTTCCTTTCTTCTTTTCTCCTCTTCATCTTCCTCCTGCTCATGTCATGCCTGGCTTCTGCCCTGTAGACTAGTTTGTCAGCTCAGCTGTGGGGAGGTGATGCGGTGAAGAGAGACCTCACACCACCTCATATCCACGTCTTATCTGCTACGACGGCTTTTTATACGCTGTGGGAGAGTCCTCTTATCTAGTGCTTCCTGGCCTGGCATCAATCACCCCCTGCTCTCCTCCTCCCTGGCAGGACTGCCCTGCTGCTCTCAGCCCTGCTCCTCCCTGGCAGGACTGCCCTGCTGCTCTCAGCCCTGCTCCTCCCTGGCAGGACTGCCCTGCTGCTCTCAGCCCTGCTCCTCCCTGGCAGGACAGCCCTGCTGCTCTCAGCCCTGCTCCTCCCTGGCAGGACAGCCCTGCTGCTCTCAGCCCTGCTCTCAGCCCTGCTCTGGAGACTGCTTCAGAAGTGTGTTTTGAAGAAGCTCTGACTGTATTTCCTTGTGTTCACAAGTCTCACAGTACTTACTCCAGGCATTAATACTCTGAATCAGTTAGTCTAGACACTGAGAAGGGACTGAGAGATCTGTCAGCAGTTGACAGTCAGGTGGAGATCAGGAACAGCAGAGGATGAATCACCTCCACCAGACGGTTACAATCCCCACCTAAATCCTTCTTGATGTCACAGTTGGTGTCTCGATGTGTGTGGATGATGCTGTGGAATAACCATGCATCCCAGTAGGGTCTGGGAGAAGCTTATTCCTTCTCCCCATACTGATGACCCTTCTCAGTCAGCTTGATTTCTGACTGGGTACGCTAGCTCGAGCTCTGTAATGAATTTCATCCAGGAATGGAACATAGCTCATTTTAAGGGAGAGTTAAACTATGGTGAAATGTGGATTGTGTAAAAGTGAAGGATGAAGGCAACATGACTTCTCTAATGATCCAGGGTGGGATTGGCTCCAGTCCAGGCTCGTGTGTCAGTGTTTCTTCCTACCTTTGCTGTCATAAGGCCCTCATGAACGTATTTTGGTGGCAGTAGGCAGAATGATTAGTTATTACTCGTTTGTTTACATGACTGCGTGAAACAGTGTGTCCTTACCCTGGGGGGAGATGGTATCAGACATGATCAAATCACAAACACTTCCATGTATGTGTTTGAAGTCTGTGGTTCATTTAGGCCAGGAGATGTTTATTCTGCTGCTCTGTGACATGCCCAGTTACCCCAGGGGGTACAGCTAGTGCTGTATGTGTCTGTGTGTGTACATACACTCTGTGTGTGCGTGCGCATGTAAACATGCCGGTGGTGAATGAAGTAACAAGTAACAGAACAGTATGTGATGCTCTTCTTATCTTTACCCGTCTCTCTCTTGCTCTCTCTCAGTATAATCTGACTTCCATTTCCGCTGCTTGCTGTTCATTTGTTCATTCTCAGAGTTTGTGACATGTTTACTTTCCTATGACCCTGGCTTTCCTGTGTCTCACAACAGGCCCTGACTATGTAGGGGAGGGGGGGTGCAAAAGGCCCTGTACGGGGTGTAAAACCTTCCCAGAGAACCTCCTGTACATGTTCGTCTACTAACATCCAACAACTTGGATGAAAAAAAGTTTCAAAAGGTTAAAAAAATATTTTCCAAAAAATCAAATCAAAAGGTTTGCATCATTGATGAGTACTTGATGATAACTCTCCTATACTCTACTGTTCTCGATCTGTTCTCTCCTGTACTCTCCTGTACTCTCCTGTACTCTACTGTACTCTCCTATACTCTACTGTTCTCGATCTGTTCTCTCCTGTACTCTCCTGTACTCTCCTGTACTCTCCTTTACTCTACTGTACTCTACTGTACTCTCCTATACTCTACTGTTCTCTCCTATACTCTACTGTACTCTACTATACTCTCCTGTACTCTACTGTACTCTACTGTACTCTCCTATACTCTACTGTACTCTCCTATACTCTACTGTTCTCTCCTATACTCTACTGTACTCTACTATACTCTCCTGTACTCTCCTATACTCTACTGTACTCTCCTATACTCTCCTATACTCTCCTGTACTCTCCTGTACTCTCCTGTACTCTCCTATACTCTCCTGTACTCTCCTGTTCTCGATCTGTTTTAGGCTTCTCTGTTCTCCATTTCCCTCTCCTCCTCTCTCACTGTGTGTGCAAAAAGTTTTGAAAGGTTGAAAAAATATTTTTGGGAAAAAAACGTTTCCTCCAAAACTATTAATGATGTTTTGAAGGGCTAAAAAAATATTTTGTCAACAAAAGTTTTGAAAGGTTGAAAAAAATCTGACTTGAGACGAGCCTTAGACCAGCCTTTTAGATCTTACCTGAGACCAGCCCGTTAGATCTGATGTGAGACCAACCTGTTGACCAGCCTGTTAAATCTGACCTAAGACCAGCCTTTTAGATCTAACCTGAACATCTAAAGTGTATTTTTTAATTCATGTATTAATATGATGTGAGGTCCAGTTACCAGCGAGACACTAAAGCACGTAGTAGTCAGTACGTCAACTTTTACCAGAGTCTTTTTAAACATGAGTATCTGTACTTTTACTTCAGTGAAGGATGTGTGTACTTGTGTATCTCTGCTCAGATATCCATACATTATTCACAAACGCAAAAAAAAATGCAGCCTTTGAAAGTGGCTGTGCATTAGGGCACTTGATATGGAGGGATGTGCGAAGTGGAACATAATACTTAGTAGTGACAGATAATTGTCTGGCTCAAGACCTATTGAGTTACTTTCAGCCGTTTTTGGTTGGGCATCTTAATTAGGAGGCTCATTCAGGGTTCCATTGATGACTGCAGCCTCGACGCTGCGGCCGGGTGAGGTTACAGAGATATCGTCTCTGAGGGGAGGGGGGAGGGTTAGGAGACAGGAACAGCAATTTGGGTATTTCTTCTTTCTCCGCGATGCCTGTTGTTTGCATTAGCATGGCAACACGAATACGTGTCATACAAGCTTAACGCTTAAATTAATCAAGTTAAAGGCAGACCTCTAAAACACACTCAGTCCCCCTGAACAGACTCCTAAAACATTCTCTAAAGGTCATAATGGCAGGGGAGGAGGGCTGGCAGGGGAGGGGAGGAGGGCTGGCAGGGGAGGGGAGGAGGGCTGGCAGGGGAGGGGAGGAGGGCTGGCAGGGGAGGGGAGGAGGGCTGGCAGGGGAGGGGAGGAGGGCTGGCAGGGGAGGGGAGGAGGGCTGGCAGAGGAGGGGAGGAGGGCTGGCAGGGGAGGGGAGGAGGGCTGGCAGAGGAGGGGAGGGGGGCTGGCAGGGGAGGGGAGGAGGGCTGGCAGGGTAGGAGGGCTGGCAGAGGAGGGGAGGACAGCAGGGGAGGGGAGGGGAGGAGGGCTGGCAGGGGAGGGGAGGGGAGGGGAGGAGGGCTGGCAGGGGAGGGGAGGGGAGGACGGCAGGGGAGGGGAGGAGGGCTGGCGGGGGGGGGGGAGGGCTGGCGGGGGGGGGGGAGGAGGGCTGGCAGGGGAGGGGAGGAGGGCTGGCAGGGGAGGGGAGGAGGGCTGGCAGGGGAGGGGAGGAGGGCTGGCAGGGGAGGGGAGGAGGGCTGGCAGGGAAGGGGAGGAGGGCTGGCAGGGGAGGGGAGGAGGGCTGGCAGGGTAGGAGGGCTGGCAGGGGAGGGGAGGGGAGGACGGCTGGCAGGGGAGGGGAGGAGGGCTGGCGGGGGAGGGGAGGAGGGCTGGCGGGGGAGGGGAGGAGGGCTGGCGGGGGAGGGGAGGAGGGCTGGCGGGGGAGGGGAGGAGGGCTGGCGGGGGAGGGGAGGGGGGCTGGCGGGGGGGGGAGGAGGGCTGGGGGGGAGGGGAGGAGGGCTGGACCCCCACACAGGGGCCCAGGGGGCTCCTTCAGTACCCAGATCTCATCCAGACAACCCCCAGTCTCTCATCCCTGAAGAGCTGTACACATTCTTCCTCTCCAGCCGAGACGGTTCTCACCCACACTATGGCTTCCCTAATCCTAACCCATAGTGTTATTTGTTTGTACTGTACAGTTGGTTTACTCTGCATGGTTATCAAACAACAAGTATTTATGATAACATGTAGAATGTGGGTTAGGTTTTACTGATCCTGCACAACCCCTGGAAGGTCATACTGCATTGGCATTAAAACCACCAGGATATGAGTCTCCAGGGACTGTTCAGACCATGAGAAACGTCCAGAAAGAGCAAAGATGCTTCAGTTTGAAGGGAGAGTTAGCATGATGTTCTGAGACTGCATTCCTCTCAGACTGCCCCACTGTAATTACCTGTTCCACATAAAAATACCTTTTAAGAGAGCAGGGACAGGATCTTTTTTTTAATGACGCTTACAGATCAGGTGTTAAAGTAACAGCGCCTGATGTGACAGATGGTTAAAGGCAGTTTTCTTTGTGCATTGAAGAATCTCTTGTTCCCAGATTTCCTGTGTTGAAAATATGATCGCTCAAAGTGTGAATGCCTAACTTCCATGAAGTGGAATTTTTCTCCCTTTTAGGGTCTTTTCTAAGTAAGCAAGCTTTCCGATTTTGAGGACGGTGACAGCTTGACAACAAGGATATTCTCGCCCACCCACTTTAACGGCTCTTTCAGTACAGAGTCTGAAAACCCTACGAACTCTTCTCCCTTTCTCACATCTCTTGTACACACCTTCAGGCCCAGCCTGGGATTTTGTATCTTAAATAAAAACACGATGTTGGATTATTTATCCAATAGCATCACTGCCAAAGCTCTTTTGTTCCGTGCAGTCTGATTCTCTGAGGGATTTTTGAGTCACAAGGATTTAACAGAAGAGTACTCATAAGAATGGTGAGAGAGGGGGAGGGAGAAAGGAGGAGAGGGAGGGAGAGCTTAAGGGTCTCCCCAAAGGAGATGTGCAGACGGCAGTCTGAGGATCAAAAGAGAGGACCGTTTTGTCTTCCCTGGGGAGGATGTGAGTCAGCCCTCTCAGGTGAGTCAGCCCTCAGGGGGAAAGGGAGCACATGTGAGTCAGCCCTCAGGGGGAAGGGAGCACATGTGAGTCAGCCCTCAGGGGGAAAGGGAGCACATGTGAGTCAGCCCTCAGGGGAAAAGGGAGCACATGTGAGTCAGCCCTCAGGGGGAAAGGGAGCACATGTGAGTCAGCCCTCAGGGGAAAAGGGAGCACATGTGAGTCAGCCCTCAGGGGAAAAGGAGCACATGTGAGTCAGCCCTCAGGGGGAAGGGAGCACATGTGAGTCAGCCCTCAGGCGGAAAGGGAGCACATACCTACTCAGGACAAAATGATGTATTATTTTATAATATATTTGTCAGGTGGCTGAGCGGTTAGGGAATCGGGCTAGTAATCTGAAGGTTGCCAGTTCAATTCCTGGCCGTGCAAAATGACATTGTGTCCTTGGGCAAGGCACTTCACCCTACTTGCCTCGGGGGGAATGTCCCTGTTCTTACTGTAAGTCGCTCTGGATAGGAGCCTCTGCTAAATGACTAAATGTAATATTGTATTTTAATCTGATCACCAAGCAGCTGGGTTAGTAGATGTTTTGGCTGTTTGCAGCATACAGTAGATGTGTTTGCAGCATACAGTAGATGTGTTTGCAGCATACAGTAGATGTGTTTGCAGCATACAGTAGATGTGTTTGCAGCATACAGTAGATGTGTTTGCAGCGTACAGTAGATGTGTTTGCAGCGTACAGTAGATGTGTTTGCAGCGTACAGTAGATGTGTTTGCAGCGTACAGTAGATGTTTTGTATGGCAGAGATAATACAGTCTGTCTTCTCTGGAATAAACTACCCGTCTCAATTAGGGAGTCTGATACTGTTTCGACGTTTAAAATTAGGTTAAAAACGTTATTGTTTAGTCAATTCTACGACTGTTAAAGGTAAGTATGTTACTAGTTGGAGGCAACGGGGGACGGGTTGTTTCCATCCTTATTCTTTAAGTATAACTTATTTTAGAGTTCTCTTCCCCTGGAACAGATTTCATGTTCCAAATGAGGGGGGCTGTCGCTGTCTTGGTGTGTGGGGTTGCATCAAATTCCCCTTTTTTGCTCTGTTAAATTGCTGCACCAGTCCACACTTGACCGGTGGGGATCTCATTCTATTATGACTGTAACTGTTAGCTGCTCCTGGCATTCTCTAATCCCTGCTCTCCTCTCTCTGTCCCCCCCCACACACATCCCTTGTGGTGTGGGGGGTTTGAGTTGTCAGCACCTGCCTGGTCGTCGGTCAGCCAACGCTGGACCTGGTCGCGAGTCTCCCGGTCCTGTCCTACATCTATAACGTTGAATAATGGATTTTGGTGTTTTAAAAACCCATCGACACTGTATGACTATGTTTAGCCTGTGTTCTGCTCCTCTCTCCCACCAACCGTCTCTGGAGGAGGGGATCCCTCTCTGAATTGCTCCTCCCAAGGTTTCTTCCATTATTTTTTTTATTTATTTTTTTCTCCTGTTGAGAGTTTTTTGGGAGTTTTTCCTTGTCTTCCTTGAGGGTTTAGGTTGGTTGAGGGGCAGTTCTATGGGCATATGTGAAGCCCTCTGTGACATGCTTGCGTGTAAAAAGGGCTATACAAATAAATTTGATTTGATCTGTCAAGACCAGTGCCTAAACAAGCTTCCAACCTTTCTCAGGAATGCAGTTCAAATTCACATATTCAACTGCAGATCTGGGATGTGCAACCACATTTTACAGTAAAAGGAATTGTTTTGTCATTTCAGAAGTTTTGCAACATTTCCCTCAGGTCTTGAAACCATTATTTTTTTTCTCATTGGGTCATGTTGATTGTTGCTGTCATTGACCTTGGCATTGGCAAATTATACAATATAATTAAATTGTCGGTTTTTGACAGTTTTATCTTGACAAGGGTTGCTCTCCTCCTCCCTAAAGGTGCATGAAGCTTGTTTCCTATGAGGAGGGTTAGTGGCACCAGAGAGTCAACATGAAGCTTGTTTCCTATGAGGAGGGTTAGTGGCACCAGAGAGTCAACATGAAGCTTGTTTCCTATGAGGAGGGTTAGTGGCTCCAGAGAGTCAACATGAAGCTTGTTTCCTATGAGGAGGGTTAGTGGCTCCAGAGAGTCAACATGAAGCTTGTTTCCTATGAGGAGGGTTAGTGGCTCCAGAGAGTCAACATGAAGCTTGTTTCCTATGAGGAGGGTTAGTGGCACCAGAGAGTCAACATGAAGCTTGTTTCCTATGAGGAGGGTTAGTGGCTCCAGAGAGTCAACATGAAGCTTGTTTCCTATGAGGAGGGTTAGTGGCTCCAGAGAGTCAACATGAAGCTTGTTTCCTATGAGGAGGGTTAGTGGCACCAGAGAGTCAACATGAAGCTTGTTTCCTATGAGGAGGGTTAGTGGCACCAGAGAGTCAACATGAAGCTTGTTTCCTATGAGGAGGGTTAGTGGCACCAGAGAGTCAACATGAAGCTTGTTTCCTATGAGGAGGGTTAGTGGCTCCAGAGAGTCAACATGAAGCTTGTTTCCTATGAGGAGGGTTAGTGGCACCAGAGAGTCAACATGAAGCTTGTTTCCTATGAGGAGGGTTAGTGGCACCAGAGAGTCAACATGAAGCTTGTTTCCTATGAGGAGGGTTAGTGGCACCAGAGAGTCAACATGAAGCTTGTTTCCTATGAGGAGGGTTAGTGGCACCAGAGAGTCAACATGAAGCTTGTTTCCTATGAGGAGGGTTAGTGGCTCCAGAGAGTCAACATGAAGCTTGTTTCCTATGAGGAGGGTTAGTGGCACCAGAGAGTCAACATGAAGCTTGTTTCCTATGAGGAGGGTTAGTGGCACCAGAGAGTCAACATGAAGCTTGTTTCCTATGAGGAGGGTTAGTGGCACCAGAGAGTCAACATGAAGCTTGTTTCCTATGAGGAGGGTTAGTGGCACCAGAGAGTCAACATGAAGCTTGTTTCCTATGAGGAGGGTTAGTGGCACCAGAGAGTCAACATGAAGCTTGTTTCCTATGAGGAGGGTTAGTGGCACCAGAGAGTCAACATGAAGCTTGTTTCCTATGAGGAGGGTTAGTGGCTCCAGAGAGTCAACATGAAGCTTGTTTCCTATGAGGAGGGTTAGTGGCACCAGAGAGTCAACATGAAGCTTGTTTCCTATGAGGAGGGTTAGTGGCTCCAGAGAGTCAACATGAAGCTTGTTTCCTATGAGGAGGGTTAGTGGCTCCAGAGAGTCAACATGAAGCTTGTTTCCTATGAGGAGGGTTAGTGGCACCAGAGAGTCAACATGAAGCTTGTTTCCTATGAGGAGGGTTAGTGGCTCCAGAGAGTCAACATGAAGCTTGTTTCCTATGAGGAGGGTTAGTGGCACCAGAGAGTCAACATGAAGCTTGTTTCCTATGAGGAGGGTTAGTGGCACCAGAGAGTCAACATGAAGCTTGTTTCCTATGAGGAGGGTTAGTGGCACCAGAGAGTCAACATGAAGCTTGTTTCCTATGAGGAGGGTTAGTGGCACCAGAGAGTCAACATGAAGCTTGTTTCCTATGAGGAGGGTTAGTGGCACCAGAGAGTCAACATGAAGCTTGTTTCCTATGAGGAGGGTTAGTGGCACCAGAGAGTCAACATGAAGCTTGTTTCCTATGAGGAGGGTTAGTGGCACCAGAGAGTCAACATGAAGCTTGTTTCCTATGAGGAGGGTTAGTGGCTCCAGAGAGTCAACATGAAGCTTGTTTCCTATGAGGAGGGTTAGTGGCACCAGAGAGTCAACATGAAGCTTGTTTCCTATGAGGAGGGTTAGTGGCTCCAGAGAGTCAACATGAAGCTTGTTTCCTATGAGGAGGGTTAGTGGCTCCAGAGAGTCAACATGAAGCTTGTTTCCTATGAGGAGGGTTAGTGGCACCAGAGAGTCAACATGAAGCTTGTTTCCTATGAGGAGGGTTAGTGGCACCAGAGAGTCAACATGAAGCTTGTTTCCTATGAGGAGGGTTAGTGGCTCCAGAGAGTCAACATGAAGCTTGTTTCCTATGAGGAGGGTTAGTGGCACCAGAGAGTCAACATGAAGCTTGTTTCCTATGAGGAGGGTTAGTGGCTCCAGAGAGTCAACATGAAGCTTGTTTCCTATGAGGAGGGTTAGTGGCTCCAGAGAGTCAACATGAAGCTTGTTTCCTATGAGGAGGGTTAGTGGCACCAGAGAGTCAACATGAAGCTTGTTTCCTATGAGGAGGGTTAGTGGCTCCAGAGAGTCAACATGAAGCTTGTTTCCTATGAGGAGGGTTAGTGGCACCAGAGAGTCAACATGAAGCTTGTTTCCTATGAGGAGGGTTAGTGGCACCAGAGAGTCAACATGAAGCTTGTTTCCTATGAGGAGGGTTAGTGGCACCAGAGAGTCAACATGAAGCTTGTTTCCTATGAGGAGGGTTAGTGGCACCAGAGAGTCAACATGAAGCTTGTTTCCTATGAGGAGGGTTAGTGGCACCAGAGAGTCAACATGAAGCTTGTTTCCTATGAGGAGGGTTAGTGGCACCAGAGAGTCAACATGAAGCTTGTTTCCTATGAGGAGGGTTAGTGGCACCAGAGAGTCAACATGAAGCTTGTTTCCTATGAGGAGGGTTAGTGGCTCCAGAGAGTCAACATGAAGCTTGTTTCCTATGAGGAGGGTTAGTGGCACCAGAGAGTCAACATGAAGCTTGTTTCCTATGAGGAGGGTTAGTGGCTCCAGAGAGTCAACATGAAGCTTGTTTCCTATGAGGAGGGTTAGTGGCTCCAGAGAGTCAACATGAAGCTTGTTTCCTATGAGGAGGGTTAGTGGCACCAGAGAGTCAACATGAAGCTTGTTTCCTATGAGGAGGGTTAGTGGCACCAGAGAGTCAACATGAAGCTTGTTTCCTATGAGGAGGGTTAGTGGCACCAGAGAGTCAACATGAAGCTTGTTTCCTATGAGGAGGGTTAGTGGCACCAGAGAGTCAACATGAAGCTTGTTTCCTATGAGGAGGGTTAGTGGCACCAGAGAGTCAACATGAAGCTTGTTTCCTATGAGGAGGGTTAGTGGCTCCAGAGAGTCAACATGAAGCTTGTTTCCTATGAGGAGGGTTAGTGGCACCAGAGAGTCAACATGAAGCTTGTTTCCTATGAGGAGGGTTAGTGGCACCAGAGAGTCAACATGAAGCTTGTTTCCTATGAGGAGGGTTAGTGGCACCAGAGAGTCAACATGAAGCTTGTTTCCTATGAGGAGGGTTAGTGGCACCAGAGAGTCAACATGAAGCTTGTTTCCTATGAGGAGGGTTAGTGGCACCAGAGAGTCAACATGAAGCTTGTTTCCTATGAGGAGGGTTAGTGGCACCAGAGAGTCAACATGAAGCTTGTTTCCTATGAGGAGGGTTAGTGGCTCCAGAGAGTCAACATGAAGCTTGTTTCCTATGAGGAGGGTTAGTGGCTCCAGAGAGTCAACATGAAGCTTGTTTCCTATGAGGAGGGTTAGTGGCTCCAGAGAGTCAACATGAAGCTTGTTTCCTATGAGGAGGGTTAGTGGCTCCAGAGAGTCAACATGAAGCTTGTTTCCTATGAGGAGGGTTAGTGGCTCCAGAGAGTCAACATGAAGCTTGTTTCCTATGAGGAGGGTTAGTGGCTCCAGAGAGTCAACATGAAGCTTGTTTCCTATGAGGAGGGTTAGTGGCACCAGAGAGTCAACATGAAGCTTGTTTCCTATGAGGAGGGTTAGTGGCTCCAGAGAGTCAACATGAAGCTTGTTTCCTATGAGCAGGGTTAGTGGCACCAGAGAGTCAACATGAAGCTTGTTTCCTATGAGGAGGGTTAGTGGCACCAGAGAGTCAACATGAAGCTTGTTTCCTATGAGGAGGGTTAGTGGCACCAGAGAGTCAACATGAAGCTTGTTTCCTATGAGGAGGGTTAGTGGCACCAGAGAGTCAACATGAAGCTTGTTTCCTATGAGGAGGGTTAGTGGCACCAGAGAGTCAACATGAAGCTTGTTTCCTATGAGGAGGGTTAGTGGCTCCAGAGAGTCAAGCAGCTTTACAACAAGCTTCGGCTTGTCCGAGAGGACAGATCTGGGCTCTACTGATGGACCCTCTGTGTTCCTCATGTTTGTCCTCAGTATTGTCAGAATGTCTTCCATCTCTTATTCTGTACCTTCATGTGTAAATGGCTGTTAAAAAGGAACACAATGCTTTGTTGTGCTTCTGTCCACAAACACCAGACACAATTTTGAAGGTATTTTGGCCTGAGTGATTGAGAATGGACAATAATATGAAATGCCTTGAAAGATAGTTGATTTGATGAGTTCAAAGACATATAATTAATTATTATCCTTTTTAGAATCTCAGATAGCAGGAACAGATGTCCTACTCATGCCCAGACTAACAACACAAGGTGTCGTAAACCAGGGTCAACCAGAACTGTAGTGACCCACGGCAACCCTGGGTCACTCGTCAGGCTGCAGGGTAAAGTTGTCAGTCTGTTGTCAAGGCCCATCCTCGGACCACCCCACAACACCAGGAGCACCAGCAGCAGGAGAGATGTTCTTCCCTCAGCTGGTCTGCTGACTCCCAGAGAGCCAGGGCTGCTTCCTCTCTAGCACACAGCTCCCATCGGCACACAGCTCCCATCGGCACACAGCTCCCCTCGGCACACAGCTCCCCTCGGCACACAGCTCCCATCGGCACACAGCTCCCATCGGCACACAGCTCCCCTCGGCACACAGCTCCCATCGGCACACAGCTCCCCTCGGCACACAGCTCCCCTCGAGCTGTGTGCCGAGGGCTGTCGGCTGGCCCCCGGCTCTCCTCAACCAGTCTGGACAGGAAAACGACAGCAGGATGACTCTGTTACCACACACAGCATCGAGCTGAAAGCAGGGGGTGTGTAGGAGGGCAGACTTAGTGGAAATGAATTGTGAGGTAGGGCAGAACGCAGAGATTTATGAGGGGAGAGTATTGGGAGGAGGTATGCAGGAGGTGGGAGGGAACCACTTCTTACCCCCCTCATCCACCGTCTCACCCAGGATCAGCTCTGAGCAGCTCTGTAGACGGAGAGCAGCTCTATAGTCTGAGATCTGAGATCAGGGAGTTCACGTGCCAACTCAGGGAAAGTCCCTCCAGAGAAGAACACTTTAAGGATGTCTGATCTAATTTAATGAAGCGAGTATCAGATACGTTGTTAAATAATCTTGTTTAAAATTGATGATTGCAATATCACTGTCAATGCAGTTCAGCTGTTTGTGTTTGTTTTGAACTGGAGCTAACCCACACACAGTATGTAAACGTATTGAATGTTTTTTTTCAAGTCTCTGATTGCAGTATCAAATCTCAGAAGTAAATTGCAGTAAACTGCCTTCCTTCATATACTCTCCCCAGTTTAACAGTGTTTGAACTTTTAATCTATAGGTCTGCAAAGTACCTTATTTTAAAGTTTGCACATAAAGCTCAAGTCAAGGGGAACAAATTGCCCTTTTTTTGTTAAACATTGAAAGGCGAGGCAGACACTTTTCTAAAGGTGTCACACAGTAGGAGAGAGGCTTTTCAGCGGCACGACAAAAGGAGGAGCTGGAGGGAGGAGCTAGGGGAGGGGAGATTAGGAGGGCAGCCAGTAAGGAAGCAGACCCCCTCCACCCCCTCTCCTCCCTCCTTTCAAAAGGACCCTCCTCTTCAAGTCTTCCCCTTGCCTGGTGGGCTGTGTGGTGACTCTGCAGGCTGACTAAAGGAGAGAGGATCTGTACAGTTGGGCATGTCAAAGTTCACTTTGGGGGCCTGATATTGCTGGATGTGCTTCTAGAGGGCAGGATGACTAAGATGGGCTTCCAGCTGGGGGTTTCCCTCCTCTTGGTGTTGTGGCTCGGCCGCTCTCAGGCCTGGTTCTTTTCCTGGTCCGACACCACCACCGCCGCCCCGACTGGTGATCGGGAAGGCTCGGGCAGCGCAGGCGCCAGCGGGGATCCGGACAACATCGCGGGGGTTGGTGCGGAGATCATGGATGTCGCCACGGGGATTCGTAAGTTTGTACAGACGTGGGATAAGGACACGGAAGGCCGCAAGCTGACCACCGTGAGGCCCACTGCCCCGCCCAGGAGAGCCAGCCAGACTGGACCTTCATCAAGAGGAGGCAAACCTGGTAATGGCATGTCTTCACTAGAGGGGAAGGGGTTTGAGCCCAGTCTCCTGGGATTTTCAGGGGAAGAAAATGGATCTGGGTCTGGATCTGGGTCAGGATCTGGGTCTGGGTCTGGTCAAGAATTATCGTCTAGGTCTTATTCAGGGTCTAATAAAGTTGTGTGGCAGAGCCAAGAAGCAACCATTCTGCCTACTGACCTGTCAGGGTTAGTTGAGAGTAACAGCACTTCTGTGCCTGACCAGCTAAAGCTGGGCATCTTAGAAAGTTCATGGGATGGACTCAACACAACAGCTGAGGGTAATGTCACTAGTCAACCGCTAGACAGTCAGATTATTCAAAGCCTAAATGTCCCTCTTGAAACAACCGTCCTGTCAGGTTTGGTTGAGAGTAGCAGCAGGGTTCCAACAACAACAGATGTGCCGAAACTGGACCTTTTAGAAGGTGTGTTGGGTGAACTCAACATGACAGAACACGCAAGCAGTTCCATCATAGATAGTGAGCTGGTCCAGAACCCTAACGTGTCTCTGGAGCCATCCAGCAGCATCAGAAACACCAACATCAGCTTCAGTCGGAATGCTAACGATTCTAACTTGACAGTGTATTCTGTGGAATACACTGTCTCAGGTGATTCACTAACCCCTTCTCAAGGCTCTGTGGTTGCTAGCCAGGCCCCGGTACCTGAACCCCCTCGCTGCCTGCTCATGGACAGCACCTTCCCCTTCTGCTTGTCCATGGGCTGGGACAGCTTCTCTGTTCCCAACCACCTCAACCACAGCACCGTGGAAGAGGTCCTCGCTGTCCTCCACGACTGGGCGTGGCTCTTGCGCTCGTCCTGCCACCATAGCTTGGAGTGGTTCCTCTGCCTCCTCCTGGTGCCCCGGTGTGGCCCCCGGGGCCTGTCCCCCGTGCTGCCCTGCCGGGGCTCCTGTGAGCTTCTGAGGGACAGCTGCTGGTCTCTCCTGGACCGGGGACGCCTCCCGGTGGAGTGCCACTCCCTCCCTGAGAAGCAGGACGATGGCCATCAGTGCTTGTCAGTTAGTAACCAGAAAGGTAATCATTGGTTAGAATGGATCCATCGAGACGGAATCCATTTTGAACCAGACATCAAATATCCTCCCTCCCCACTCCTGCAGACAATCCCTCATCCCCTAACACTGTCTGTTTGTTGGCTCCCGATCCTTTGACCTTTATACTTGTCAGTGTTCAGGGGGACTTGGTCACTTTGGTTTTATGTGCACGGTGAAAGTAGTAAAGGGAACTAATTTGTTATATTTGTATTTGCCGACGTCTCTTTAGAGGACTGTGAGCAAATGCTTAACAAGCATGGCACAGACGCTTCATTAACAGCCTGAAACAGATGCATGTCAATGAATGTCTATATTCTCCTGGTCGCATGTGACTGAGCACTCTCTCTCACACACACACAAACACAGGCACATATACACATACATACACACACATACACAAACTCACATAGACACATACATACAGGCACACATACGTGCACACACACACACACACAATGACACAGTGGATCAATAAATAATATAATCAAACTTGCACAACTGATTTGGTTTTCTGTAGATCTTATATGAAATAATAAAGTGAAAAGTGATTTTTGTTTGTCAAGTTGCAGACTAAATAGACTTATTTTACGCAGAGGCCTGTTAGACTGTAGACGTCTGAACTGTTTTAAGTAACTTGAGATCCAAGCAATGCATGTTTCAGGTACTCATGGCTTGATGATTTGAATTAACTGAGTTAGCGTAATTAGCTAAAGCTTGCCCTTTGATCCTTTGATGAATCTATATGAAGTCTGTATGTATAGGACCTGTAAGTCTGTATGTATAGGACCTGTAAGTCTGTATGTATAGGACCTGTAAGTCTGTATGTATAGGACCTGTAAGTCTGTATGTATAGGACCTGTAAGTCTGTATGTATAAGACCTGTGCAGACAGAGGCGGGAGCCACACCTGGAGAGGAGCAGTAAATCCTGTACATTCTCTCCTGACATGTGATCTACATCAACACGTGATTACATCTCTGCATATCTGTAGCAGGCAGTTTACTGCACACAGGATTTCACTGTCAAGACCATGATAAGGAAAATCATATATTTCTAGAAATGAATGCATAGCATGGATATTTTGCATTGGAGAATGCACCTTGGTTTAGGAAATGCTTGTGGACATTTTACATGTTTAGTTTTAAGTAGACAAATTAAGCTGCCATGTTCCATCTCACGCATGATAATTGATTTGAGGCAGGTTGCGGTGTGATCTTTACTTGTATTCCTTATGTGTGGAGTTGTATTACTTGGACTAAAGTTAGCTTCTTTTTAGTTTGCCGAGTGCTCTCTAACAAGCTGGTCTAGCATATAATAATGGATTTGATTGGTTTTCAAGAAGAATGAAAGTCACCTTAGTGTTTTGAACAGACAAACAGTTGGTCAGTTTTGAGAGCTGTTGGAAGGTTGTAACTATGGAGAAACAAGCGTGTCTTGTTTCAGCTGCAGGCTGCTGTCTTCTGCTGCTGTGCTGCAGCCACTCTTGCTGCTGGACTCCATGTCTCTGGTGCTTGTTCCTTGTACCTCTTGAGCTAGTTAGAGGTGTGGGGGGATCCAGTGAGATTCTCTGAGCTATTTGAGGAATGTTGGTAAGTAAATGATAAGGGTTAGGGTTAACTTATAGTCCCAGGTCCTACAGTGTGTGAGGCATGTGTTCCTGGTAAAGCCTGTTGCCTTAAGGTGGAAGAGGACCCATGCTATCAATATATCAGATTCAACCCTTCTGACCTCTCTCAACCTTTATGGAACCATTCATTCAGGACTTGTCAAAAGACAAAAGGTATGTCACAGATTGATGGTTGAGTTCAGGTGTCAAACATAAATCTGAAAGATTGATCTAGAAAGACATGCTCTCGTATCTGCTCATACCTTCTATGAGGCGTCTCAAAAAATGCCTGTAAACCCCCCCAAAATGTTAATCTATTCATTTAAACTATAAATAACCAATGCTCCAGGCCTCATGTTCCCTGTTAAAACAGCAACCGTATCCACCTTTTCCAGCCATTCAATTGTAGGTTCATACATTAACTACTTCCCTGGTCATCAGGCTCTGGTTTTACTAGATGGAGTGAAGCTTGAACAGCCACGTTAATGTGTCCCATGACCCTGTGAGGACCTGCCCTGAAGCTAAACTGCTCTACTTCTTAGTTTTTATTATCTTAGTGACCTAATCTCGCCTATTTCCAACCCTCCATAATCGTACAACCTCCCTTGTCAACTGACCAAACTGGCAGTAGTGTATTGTTGTAGTTTCGTCATGGTTACTATATCAGTCTTGCTGCTGTCCACAGCTCCGCACGGCGTTGGTGGGACAAGGCACGGCTCTACTCCTGTCAGTACAGTGCTCCTCCGGCCTCCCGTCTGTCTGACTCCCTCTTTGTAAGTTCATCATTCACTGGTGATGAACTGCCAAGGAAGAATCTTTCATCATCTCTCTTAAAAAATGGTGTACTGGAATGTTCTGGGGGGGTTCTCACTAGGGGCTGCTATAAAGACCCTACACGGCGCAGCAGACTACAATGGGGCATTTCACACACATCTATATGTGAATATATACGTGTGTGGGAGAGTTGATGCCCGTGGGAAGATTGCAAAGATATTGGCCTGTGCTTGAATGAATCAGAGGCCTGTCGCATGCTATCCTCCTGACAATAGCAGAGCGCCCCACTGGCATGAAAGCAGATTGTTAACGTGCATTAGCTTGTCCAGTTATGTCTCTTCCATGGCAACTAGCCTTTTCCTTTGAAGGGCAAGCGGTCACAGATTTAAAGGGTCGGGGTCAATTGCGTTTTAACAAGGTCAGATCCAAGATATGAATCAAAAAGAGCGGTGGGAAATTCCTGTTTGAAGCCAACAGACAACTGCTCAAGTTCTGTTATTGACTTCTTACTTTTTTTCCCCATGAATTAAAATGTATGTGGAGTAGTTTCAAGTGAACTGCTATGGTGGTCTGTTGGCAGCCAAAGGAAAAATCCAATCCCAGAGTCAGGTCTGTCTCCTGGGGATGGAGGATGTATGTATGTGTGTGTGTGTAGTGTTTTTATGTTTTGTGACTTTGTATTACCAGGGGCGTCCTGCTGTAGTGGGTTCTGACACTGATTAGAGACAGTGAGATCCCACTGGAGTGGGGTATTGTATCCTGCGACAGGAGAGGCTGAAGCCTGTGGCACTAGCCATGCAGAAGTTAGCCCAGTCTAGCCATGGAGAAGTTAGCCCAGTCTAGCCATGGAGAAGTTAGCCCAGTCTATGCTCTCAGGGGGTTCCAATTATGAGTACAACGTATCCTAAATTCTTCACTGCCAGAAACTCATTGCCCCTCTGGTTTCAGTTTTAATCGAAAGGCTTATTAGTGGTACAAATACAGAAACATTCATTGTATAAATACAGAAAGGTTTCAAGGTGAGGTTCAGTCTGGTCCAGGTCCATTCTGATTCAACACACTGCAGTTTCAGCTTCATATACTTACAGAGACAACTAACTAAGAAATAACAAATTAACAGGCCGTATATAATTCAGTCATGTTTCAAGTGATATACTTTGGAACATTGCCTAAGAGGACATGAAAGACGTTGCAGTGAGGAACAGCGTAAGTGCTGGAGGATTACAGGTATGGTACTTAGAGTATCACATTACCCCCTTAAAGGGCAACCACACCGCTGGAGGTGATCACATTTTCACCGATTGAACTTCCGCTCTTCAGAGAAGGCTTACATGGAGTCTAGTTTTTGTAGAAGGAGGTTTTCAGTATTTCCAGTAATATTCATTTTCAAATGATTTGAAGTTGACCAAATAACTTGTTTTAAATAGTGCATGTGTCTTCAAAGCTTACTTTTGAATTGGTCTATGACAAAGGAGTATTTGTGTTTAGTATCAGTGCTGAGTTTTGTTAGAAAAATCCTGCTGGTACTGTGAGCCCTTCTTCTCCCAGCCAGGGGTGATGTACCAGTCAGGGGCTTGTGACTGTCTTAAGCCCTGTTAATGTGATACAGGATTCACAGTGTTATGTGCAGTGTGATTAAAATAAGTATTCAGTCAGGCCTGAATGCTTTAATTATCCAACATGCTGCACGACCTGTTGCCTGTCTACAACTGTAAGACTTCCTTCCTGTCATGGAGGTTAGGTAAGCTACACTGTCTCTGTCAGTCTCATTGTTTTTATTGCCGTTACCTCAGCGATAAGGAATTCGAGAGCTGGGTTTCTGCTAAGTCAATGTTGCTTTAAGTAAACTTGTGCAATGTTTTCAAAAGAGGTTGTATCAGTGTGAGATTCTGAAGACTAATGACAAATCCAGGCTCACCTGTCTAGAGGCAGCCGTTGGTGTGCTGAATGATAACGCAGACAATAGCTGCTGGTTGGTTAGCAGCTTGCTTAGTCTTTGAATCAATGTAGAATGTGCATAACATAATGCCGAAAGACAAATCGTAGGCTGGTCAATCATTACTTCCTTTTTACAGTAAACAGATTCTAATTATACGTGCACAGCACACATTAATAACACATTGAGGTCACTGTACAGTGCTTTTATTGGTCGTTTCCCCACAACTCTTAGTGTATGCTATTAGGTTCTGGGAACCTTTCCTCCAATGTCCAAAAAAATAACAAACAAACAATAACTAACAAACTTGATGTGATGTTTAATTCACTTGTGAAGCATTGAAGGATCACCCTGATAGCAGAGCTCGACTTCACGAGAGACAACGTTTGTTCAGTGCTCAGTGTCCAGATTTGACCTTTGACCCCATGAGCACAAGTCTGGACCACAGACGAGAGGGTTAGAAAGTGAGAGCTGTTGTCAGAAGGGCCTGAGGGATGTTGGGGCTGGTATTGCAGCTGGGTCCAGATGGTTCTCCCCTGGTGAGACCTGGAAGGAGATCTGCCTCCAGACACGGTCCCAACCACTAATCCTCAACTGTCATTTCCCTTTCTCTCACCCCCACCCCCACCCCCACCCACCCACCCCTCCTCACCCCCACCTCTCACCCCCACCCTCAGAGTGAACTTTAGAGGACATGTTCTGGTGAATGCTGACTTATCAAGTGCAGCCACCATCTTATACAGCTGTATGTAGGTCAGAACACACTCTCAGAATGTATATGTTTCATATCTGTGTATGTTAAGGTGGTGGGAAAATGTGTGGAATTTGGGGCTTGTGATCAGTAAATGGTCCTGACAAGATAAACTAGGACCATAAAGCCTGCAAGCCTCTCTTTCAGAGGCAGGTTCTTTCTTGGTCTAAATGACTTGTTAAGCTGTCATTGGTTGACAAAAGGTTTTTGGAGAAGCTGAATGGAGATTCTAGTTAAAATGCTAATGTTGAACTCCTTGAAGACTGTGTTTTTGATCAGTTGGACTGAATGACTCCTCTGGCCTTTCTAGAACACTATCTGGGTGTATTCATATGGACAGCAAAAAAAAGGATTCCTTTAATGGGTAGTTGGCCGGTCTAAACCTTTCAACCGTATTTTGAAAAAACGTTAATTGCTGGAAAATTGTTTTCCTTTTTAATCCTGTTGCTAGCACTTTTTTATTGTTGACTGAAGGACATTTTGAAATAAACCTGCTGTACACTCGTCCATATCCACGAGCCTGTCAGTATCCCCACCACAAAGGGTTTTAACAAACTGATTGCCATATTGTAATTTTTGTATATATCGGGTTAGGGTTAGGGTTAGTTCACCTAATATTGTTGGCATCTGCTAAATACACTATATTGGTAATATCACAGTGTGCACTTCTGGTGAGGGAAGTGAGTTGTGTCTGTTATGAGGATTTCTGTAGGAATGCGTCAAACACACTCCGACACAACAGGTCAATTCCAGATGGCACCAGGGCCCAACATGTGCTGCGCTGCGCTGCAGGCAGAACAGAACATTAGATGACCACATCTTCAAGAAGAGAGAGAATCATGTAAGATAAAGTGGTGAAGGAGGCTGAATGTTCCAGAAGGAATGCTGTGATCTCTGGAAGAACCATGCTCTGTTTTTCAGATGTGTCCTGCATTCCTACTTATTACTGTCCCTTAACTTTAATCTGCCGGGAAATCAGTTCTCCTCAGCTGTCCTCTGCCAACTCCTCTCTGTGGTTGTGTGAGAACGTGCAACATGCTAGCAGGAGTTGTTTAGTCGTGGATTGTGTCTCGAAGGTGTCCAATGCAGTCTGCCAACGTTGAAACGAGTCACCTACTTTTCTGTGAAGCCTTTGGTCATGGTGAGGAAGTGGAGTATTGCACACTTCGGTTGGACACTGTGTGACTAAGGCAGGGTCAAATTCCTTAGTCCAACGTTCAGGCAATCCTCATCAATGTAATCTTTTCCTGAACTTTGTCTGCTGGCATGCCCTTGTGAACTCGCCCTTAGTTATGCTGGCAGAGATTGAGTGGTTTGCGAGGACTTGTGCAGACCCACTACTAGTCCCTCCAGGCTGTTCTTCCACTCCATCACAGCCAACATCTGCTGGGTCATGAGGCTGGGACATGGCCCATGTCACATGGGGCTGGGACATGGGGCTGGGACATGGCCCATGGAGCTGGGACATGGGGCTGGGACATGGGGCTGGGTCATGTGGCTGGGTCATGGGGCTGGGACATGGGGCTGGGTCATGTGGCTGGGTCATGGGACTGGGACATGGGGCTGGGTCATGGGGCTGGGTCATGGGGCTGGGTCATGGGGCTGGGACATGGGGCTGGGACATGGGGCTGGGACATGGGGCTGGGTCATGGGGCTGGGTCATGAGGCTGGGACATGGGGCTGGGACATGGGGCTGGGTCATGGCCCATGGAGCTGGGACATGGGGCTGGGACATGGGGCTGGGTCATGGGGCTGGGACATGGGGCTGGGTCATGGGGCTGGGTCATGGGGCTGGGACATGGGGCTGGGACATGGGGCTGGGTCATGGGGCTGGGTCATGTGGCTGGGTCATGGGACTGGGACATGGGGCTGGGTCATGGGGCTGGGTCATGGGGCTGGGACATGGGGCTGGGACATGGGGCTGGGTCATGGGGCTGGGTCATGAGGCTGGGACATGGGGCTGGGACATGGGGCTGGGTCATGAGGCTGGGACATGGGGCTGGGACATGGGGCTGGGTCATGGCCCATGGAGCTGGGACATGGGGCTGGGACATGGGGCTGGGTCATGGGGCTGGGACATGGGGCTGGGTCATGTGGCTGGGTCATGGGACTGGGACATGGGGCTGGGTCATGGGGCTGGGTCATGGGGCTGGGACATGGGGCTGGGACATGGGGCTGGGACATGGGGCTGGGTCATGGGGCTGGGTCATGAGGCTGGGACATGGGGCTGGGACATGGGGCTGGGTCATGAGGCTGGGACATGGGGCTGGGACATGGGGCTGGGTCATGGGGCTGGGACATGGGGCTGGGACATGGGGCTGGGTCATGAGGCTGGGACATGGGGCTGGGACATGGGGCTGGGACATGGGGCTGGGACATGGGGCTGGGACATGAGGCTGGGACATGGGGCTGGGACATGGGGCTGGGACATGGGGCTGGGACATGAGGCTGGGAGAGATGACAATTTATTGTTTGCTGTCAACGAGGCAATGGTCAAGGACCCACACCTCCCTAAGGTGGCTACAAGTGGGCCTCCACGGAATGTGGAGCCATGTCTAGGTTTACTAAACTGTTCATTTCATGTTTAGCATTCTTGATCTAGTCACAACATTGGTAGACACATCAACTGTGGGTTTATCTTTGTTTTTACATTAGATTTTAAGCTTATTTGTGGTATACATTTAGCCATTGACTGCTTGAATGGCGACATTAAGTATGACCCCCAAAAAATGGTTTAATAATATTCATTGCAGATCTGACAAACCTCTTCCAACTTGTTTACATGGCCTTTTAGAGGCTACACAGACCTAAGAGTTGATCCAAATACCTCATGTTTTTCCTTTCAACAGGCTAGGACTAATGATCCACAGTGCCTATTGTGAAAACTCCTTTTGCTTTGAACGTGGTGAACATAACATGATGCAGTACAGTTCAAGACATTAGTCATCAGGTGGGACTCCTTCAAAGGGTTGTGAAGTGTCCTGTTTCGATGGCTAAACAGCAATTTCAGTTATCAAAAACACTGAGAAGCTGACTTCCTTTTTTTGCATATGATTTGGCCCTTTCAACTAAATCACACTTTTTTGTAACACTGTTTTTTATAAATGTAAAAATCCAGAAGTGTCCTATACTTCAAAAGAAACTGCTTTACCAAAACCTCTCTGAAAAATGGCACAGAATGATGCATGGTTCTCCTCACCGTGAGGATAGCGTTCTGAGGGGAAACTTGGGTTCTTTGTTTTCTGCCCCTTAAACGTCTTCTATTCACTGCCCCTCTGCTGTCACCCTGTTGACTAGAGCCCGAGGGCAGATATTTAACCCAGCAGGTCCTCTAGTGGGACACTCGGCTGATGCCACCAAACCTTGAGGATTTTCAGCATTTTAGTTTTGTGACATAGTAATTCAGAAAAAAAAAGAAATCTTTGTCAAATGTTTTTCAGACTTTGTTTATTTATTAATGTAAACTGCTATGATATATGGTAAGATATCGACAAAATTGAAGTCAAAATAAAGAGGGAAGGATGTTGAACTAAGTTCACTAACAATAAATTGTGTTGCTATGGTGCAGCTATGTTGCCTGTCTCTAGTCAGGAAACACAGGGAATCTGCAAGTGCACAGGTTTCTTAAAAAGGCTATATAGAATTCCCCATATCCCCTAGTTACTAAGAGCTTGACTCCCTACAATTTCACTTTTCTGAAGCAATATTTAATAGAAGCATGTATTCACAAGGGTTCTTTGGGCTAAAGGCCTTGCAGTGTCTGTGAGATCAATCTTGTCATATTTTTCCCATGAGAGCCTTTTGTTTCTGCCCTTTTTGGCAATGTATAAGTACATTTTAATAAACGAGCACATTATTTTAGGGTCTTCTGTAACAGAAATGGGTCTGTTTTGAATGTGATAGTCTCGCTATCGGGAGAGGATCCCAAGGTCTTTTATAAAATGTTTTCGTTGAAATATTTCATTTGGGGTCATGTTGGAATGTACAGTATTTGCATTGTAAAGTAATGCATTAACAGTGTTTTTAGCTGGGAATCCAGAGTGGTTTCCTGAAATAATTGTAACATTATTCTTGGTGGGAAGGCCAAAGAATCACATTTTCCAGTTTATGAAGTACATTAAACGGAACCTTTTTCACAACTTGCCCCATTTCAAGCCCTCCGCCCTCAAACACACGTCACAAAACAACACAGTGTGATGACAGTCTTTCCCTTCCCCCTCACACACCCCAACTCACCAGAAGACCACCCTCCTACAACACTAATCAAGCTCTTGCTAACACATCCTGCCATGTAGCCCACCCCCATCCTGTGTTCCCCAGTTACTGTGACCTCACTTCCTGTCTCTCCTCCCCTCCAGACGAGAGCGGAGTGTCTCTGCTGCAGTTGATTGGTGACCCTCCCCCGGAGGAGATCTCCCGGGTTGAAGGGCCGGACAGGAGCCCTGCCTACGTCTTCGGCCCGGATGCCAACACAGGCCAGCTGGCTCGCGCCCACCTGCCCAGCCCTTTCTACAGGGACTTCTCCCTGCTGTTCCTCCTGAAGCCCACCTCCACCAAAGGAGGCATTATCTTCTCCATCACCGATGCCGGCCAGTCCATCATGTACGTGGGCGTGAAGCTGTCGGCCGTGCAGGGCGGCAAGCAGAACATTGTGCTCTACTACACCGAGCCTGACTCCACCGAGTCGTACGTTGCGGCCACCTTCGCCGTGCCCTCGCTGAGGGACACCTGGACGCGCTTCTCCATCAGCGTGCGCGACGACAAGGTCGTCTTCTACCTGAACTGCGACTCAGACCCCCAGGTGGTGCGGTTCGAGAGGTCGCCTGATGAGATGGAGCTGGAGGCCGGGGCAGGGGTGTTCGTGGGCCAGGCTGGGGGGGCCGACCCTGACAAGTTTCTGGTATGTACGGCTGGCTCTCTGGTCTTGTGGTAGAGATGTAAGGTTGGAGGGGTTGTTGAACCAAGTACTCTAAACTGAGTTCAGTGTTGCTTATCTTAAGTCCTGTGAAAGAACAGCATTGGTGTCAGGGGTAAGTGGAATTGGAAACAAGCCGGACAAGGAAGGAAAGTTTTTTTCAGTCTCTAAAAATGTTAAATCTGTCGTCTCAGCCAAAGCCAGGCATGTGAATCGGCTTCCTGCCTGGGTGAACCCCTGGATGATTTCATCTGCCAAATTGGCCTGCTTTTAAATCCAAACATAAAATGTCTCACCCCTTGTGAGGTTAACAGAAGCTAATTGCCTCGCCTCAGTCGGGTGCAGTCCACTCCCGCTGACCTCAGCAGCTGACCCTGTGACCTCTGACCCCAGGACCCACCTCTGAGGCAGACAGGTGCACTACAGCCCTATATTTAAACCAACATGAGATAATAGTATTTACGACACTATGTTAGTCTAGAGGGAAACTATTTTAGGTCATTTACACACAAGTCTGGTATGCAAAGAGATGTTACATTTACATTTAGTCATTTAGCAGACGCTCTTATCCAGAGCGACTTACAGTAAGTACAAGGACATTTCCCCTGAGGCAAGTAGGGTGAAGTGCCTTGCCCAAGGACACAACGTCATTTTTCACAGCCGAGAATCGAACCGGCAACCTTCTGATTACTAGCCCAATTCCCTAACCGCTCAGCCACCTGACTCCCGTTCAGGTGTCAGATGTTGCAGTGAGTAGAGTGAGAATGGATGATCAAATGTGCATACTGAAAATCATGATTTACTTGAACCGTGATGGAAGATTTGTATTACTTAAACATTGCATTTGACTGCAGATCATGAGGTTGCAGGTTCAAATCCTGTACATTTCTGTTTGTTTCTCTGGCTAGGAGCATCTGCTGATTGTATACCATACAGGAAGTCATCCACATAGCTGCTGGTGTAGCTGCATGTCCACGACAAGCACAAACCCAGCTCACAGAGTTAGCATCGTCAGAACCAGTCCTGTGTTTACTTGGATCTTAAGGAGAAACTCTGGCAGATTGATTTAAGACTAAATTACATTTACATTTAGTCATTTAGCAGACGCTCTTATCCAGAGCGACTTACAGTAAGTACAGGGACATTCCCCCGAAGCAAGTAGGGTGAAGTGCCTTGCCCAAGGACACCGCTCAGCCACTTGACTCCCGGTGAATCAAGAAATTAGGTGAATCAATATGAAAATCTCTCTCCGTTGTAATGCTTTGATGGCCATCTTTGTAGGAGCCAGCTGAGATGAGATGTTTACATAAATCTCAGCAAGTCTTTGCCTGAGGTCAGACATTTAGTCCTGAAGAGTTTCTTTCTCTGTGGGAGGGTCACTCCACACTCGTCACTTAACCACCTCTTGGTTGGCCCTCCTCTAAAATGGTCTTGTGAATTTCATTATTTAAATCAAATCATAGCTGATAAATAACATTTGCATCTAAACATATATTTTTCAAGTTTATAAAAATAGACATTCCATTCTTGAATTTAATTAGTCTTTTTTTTTTGTCTGGGAGTAATACAGAATAGAATATATTTGAGGACAGTTATGTGTCTTCATATATTGTTGTCCAGTAATGCTTTTTAAAATAGCGAATAAATTGTGCATACAATAGTTAATAGTTTTCGCTGTAAATTTATAGATTCAAGAATTACTAATGTATGTGATGGTACGTAAAGCAATTCAAATAATTTACTAACGATTCTAAATGTGGATTCCATAGAACAGTACAGTACGTAGAACACACTAACACTTTCTAGTTCTTGAATAGGGACTTCCCAGATGCATAAATAGAAGCCATGCAAAAGCCACTTCGTAGAACTCCTGAAATCTTTGCATTCAACCTTGTTACAGTGGCCCAGAATGATGTCCTCATGAACTTGCTTTAAAAGCTATTCTGGGACATAGGATCATGTGATCAAATCAGAGACATGGAGCCCTGACCAGGTTACACAGTGAGTGTGATTACCCAGATGGTTGTGCTCTTTGATGGACATGCACACAACATCGATGTGGGTAGATGAACTATGTTTTTATGGAACATGAATTGATAGGAATGAACTGTGAAGGAGATAGTGACAGACTTGAGTTCCTGATAGTCTCAGAGTACAGTGACAGCTCTGGGGTGGTCTGGAAGCGGGGACTGCCACAGTAAACCCTGAGGTAATGATGTAAGTGTGAAGGGGAGTGTGAGATCAGACAGATCTGGGGTCGTCCATGTTCAGGTGAGATGATCAGTGCATGGGAGGAAGGCTTATTCTGGTGAAGAGGAGACGGTAGGTTACTGTACCTCGCCATGGTGACGCCTCGACAGCCTGTCACCATACCCACAAACATGTAGAGGTTGGCTTTATCAGATGTCTGTGTGTGTGTTCTCTCAGGGGGTGATCGGGGAGCTGCACGTGGTGGGGGACCCCCTGGTGGCTGAGAGGCACTGCGATGAGGACGGGGATGACTCTGACGGGGTGAGTGAACTCTGACCCCCGGGGTCACCCATTCGCCCATTCATCCACTAACAGAGGTGCAACATCCCAGCCTGCTGGCTCCTCAGCTTGCAGAGCAGGAACGAAGCTCTGCATGGAAGAGCTGGAACCAAACCAGGCTGTTTCTGAGGGAGTTCTGCTAGGATGGGTCATTGCAAAGTAAAGGGAAGTCATCACTACTATAGTGCCCTTGCATACAGAACTTGTGGATTTTATTAAGAGACTTCCAGCGTCAGACATTTTGATCATCAAATTCAAAGCCATAGTGAAGATCCCAGCTCTTGTAAAGATGCAAGGAACATCAGTCAACAAGATTTCAAACTACGGCCTCTAATTTTGGTCTTTTATGTCCATCTTTTATGTCCTTATTTGAACAGTTATTCTCCAAATTGGCATCAGTTTACACATCCTGTACAAGACACAGCAGAACAGAGATGTGTTGGTGTGTGTGTGATGAGTTTTCTACTCTATTTTGAGTAATAGATTTTGCGTAAACCAGATGATAAATGTTCTGGTATCTTTTTACTGCAAATGTGTCTGTCTGTAGCCAGCTCATCTGGTTTGCAGTGTGACAATATTGAAGAATACCTCTGTCTCTCCTGGCAGGCTTCAGGAGATGGTGGAAGTGGGGACATTGAGAAGAAGCCAGCATCGGTATGGACATCGACCAAAGCATATTTAGTTTTAT
Organism: Osmerus eperlanus; assembly: GCF_963692335.1. NCBI lineage: Eukaryota > Metazoa > Chordata > Actinopteri > Osmeriformes > Osmeridae > Osmerus > Osmerus eperlanus. The sequence goes on from NC_085020.1 coordinate 744,538, forward strand.
TCTCTAAGTTCTTCTTCTACATTTTCTAAGATACGTTTTCAATGTACAGGACAAGGCTCAGGATTAATGTCCTCTACGGACAACTCTGGAAGTTCCAAACATTGTTCTGTGCGACCGGATACACCATAAGTGAATAACATTTCCTCCTCAACCCACTCGTCCCTGGGTTAGATTAAAACCTGCAGAGTTCAGAGTGAACTTCCAACCTGGATGTTTCAGGCAACCTAAATCTGGTGCTTGGTTGACTGATTCTTTTTCTAGATTGATTAGATGTTAAAACATGTTGACATAGACAATGTAGAGGTGACTGCTATATATTTGTGTGCCTTCCTGTCCAGTCTCTCACTACTCTACTAAATTCTCTCACTATCTTTCATCATCACAGCCTGGAAGTGGATATGTCTGGAACGGAGCTAAATGGAGTTGGGTGAACAAGGACACGGTACGTTCTCCTGTGTGTTACAGTACACACACACACACACACACACGCAAACACACCTGCACAACACCTTTATGTTTAGAAAGGTCAACATTTTCTCTTTCTTGCACTCATTGACTCTGTTTGTACACACACAGACACACACACACAAACACAGAGTGTAGTCTGAAATGAAGCGCTACCTGTGACCCAGAAGCCCAGTGTGAGCATGCCCAGGCTTGCCAGAGGAACAAACAGAAAACCAGATGGCAGCTCTGGGCCGTGGATTCACAGAGCTCCATTTCACTCCCAGGACTGTTTGGGTTTCTTGACTGTTTTCTCGATCAGTATTAAAATTTGAGACTGGAGATGATGATTCTTCGTGGGGGAGGTGTAGAGGGGAAACATGGCAGGGGAAGGTGCCAGAAGCAAGGCTCTCCTCTCTGCCCCCTCACTTTTATGATTATCGGAATATTTATTGACTTTAAAGTCTTTTATGCTGGGGGTTTTCCATCTCCACAGCAAGTGTTTATTAGTATGTAACACGCTTGTAAAAAGTTTCCAAACAGCTGGCAGCTCACTTCCTGCAGCACAGGCGTGTCAGGTGTTGCAGGATTAGGCGTCTCTGCCCTGTCACTGCGCTCACAACGTCTTGCTCCCTCACAAGCTTGGACAAGTACTGACTGAGACCAGGAGAGGGTTGTCTCAGGGACCAGAACTTTCCATTGTGTCACAGTGGAATTGATCTTGATTGATGGTTGCCGTGAGTAATCACTGGGTAGCCTGTTTAGTCTGAGGTTCCATCAGCTTGATGGAACCTCAAGCTGAAGAGATGGGCTTGTTGTTACGCCACATGGTAGCAGATTTAATTTACCAGGTTTATTAGAATGTGTTGTGATTTAAATTGTGTTGGGGAAAGCTGTTTGTTAGATCCATACTGTTCAAAAGCACATGCAACATCCTGTTTGATTGTAAACAGCACCATAGCAAACACATTTTCATGATTATTCAGTAACATTGAGATCATGCTGCTGTAGGTGAAGTGAAAAGTCCACTCAGCAGAGCACAGCGGGAACGTCTTCAGCTTCACACAAGAACACATTTGTCATCATGGAAAGAACACTGGAACACCTACAGTACATGAAATCTAATATGTGTAGACTTCCCTTCATTTAAGACGCTCTTTGTGACAGCGAAGTCAACAGACTTTGTATTTCATTTCATGAGGTACATTCATCACGTACCTCACCGGATAGTGACCTTAAAAGTTGCCAGATGTACGTGCGGTAAAATCACAACTTTGTATGCTGTGTGCAAAATTGGGTGCAACATGTTTTCATTTTACAAATCATTTACAAGTTATGAAGTGTCCATCTCTGTAAATTGCTAAGAAAGACTCCTTCTAAAATCCATCATCCCTCCCCTCCCAACCCCCTGGGAGCTCTTAAGGTTGTCCATTTTCCCCAGCCATAACGGACGTGAGTGGGAGTACATGAGGGGTCTGGTAGACACATCAGGTCATTAAGCACTAGTCAGATTCCTCACATACTGTAGTCAGTCCCAGGACCAACAGGGGGGAGAATGTTTGACCACAGAGGCAAATAGTAAATTATTTCAACAGTGATAAACTTCTCCCTCCCCCCGCCCCTCCCTCCCCCCGCCCCCCCCCCCCCCCCCCCGCCCTCCTAGTAGGCGTGGATGCTTCTCTCAGATTACTCAGGTGACAGTACAAGGTGTTATAAACAAGACAATGTCATTTGTAAAGAAGGAGAGGTTAGGGTTTCATGGTGTCTCTCTCTCTCGCCCCAGTGCTGGGAGTCTAACAGCCTCCTGCAGGGTAACCTCTACTGCTCCTGGTGATGGCAGATGTTTGGCAGAACATCCTTATCTTTACACACACACACACACACACTCACAAAGACATGGTCAGATGCAGACTGGGCATGCACAGACACGTACACACACTGCCTCCACTTTGCCTTGACCCCTAGAGTGGGACCTCTAAACAGAGCACATTCCTCCAGCCATACGTGTCCCTCCTGACCTGAGAGCCCTGCTGGGCTGCAGGGGCCCTGGGAGCCCTGCCTGCCCAGAGAGCCTCAGACTGCCTCCTCTCTGGGAGCCCTGCCTGCCCAGAGAGCCTCAGACTGCCTCCTCTCTGGGGAGGTCTGCGTCAACTGGGGAAGTTGGAGATTCAAGGAGGGAGAAGGTGAGGCAGGTTGAAGGATACTCGGGCCGCGGGCTGTTGTCACTTGAAATCTGAGGAGGTATGCCCCCACCCCTTCAGGAGTTTGACACCTGTTATTTGATCGGCAGGGTTTACTAGTTCAGCGGTGCGTATCTGGAGGCCCCCCCCCCTCTTTGTGCTAAATAGAGGTTCTCCTATACAGTTGGAAACACACTGCTGTGGCATTTATACAATGGAACAGTAAATGAAATAGCATGTTTAGTGTTGAAGGTTTGGTTGGTTTTGTAAATGCAGTCTAATGCATTTAAAAAAAATTGAAAATGGCATGTCCCATTCATTATTTTGGGTCTTAAAAAAAGTTAGTTTCCCTCAGAGGGTTACATGTACTCATGCTGTGCTTATGACTGACAGCAAACAACTACTCTGGAACCCACCTCAGCTTGAGTGTTTTCTAAAACACACAAACCTGCCTCTGCTATCACAGCTCCAGTCCCACACTGCAGACAGAGACACTGTGTGTGTGCTAGGTCATGAGTGTTCATTTGTTTATGCCAGACTCATTTTTATTTAGCCAACCATTACCAGATTTACAGATCATAAAACAGTACTGTTTAAATGGATGCATAGGTCCCTTCAAATACAGGGGCATTCTATGCTGTGTTCTGTTCTAAAATATGGTGTCTACAAGAAATAAATATCTAAAGTACCGGTATATAGATTTAAGTATGTATACGCACACGTATTCAGCCATACTGAAGTATGGGGCAGTGTACTCATTCCTGGTTCGTCCACTACCCTGTGAATTCCAAATAGAAAAATGACTTTTGCTTATTTTTTGTGAACAATTAACTTATCAAGTGTGCTTCAGTACCTGATGTGCAAGCTTGGGGTTCCATGTTTTGACAGACCACACCTCCATCTTCCCGACCAATCCAGCAGCCACCTGTGACCAAGAAACAAGAGGGTCCCACGAAGACAGAGACAGGTGAGCCCTTCCACCTCAGACAGACACCTGCCTCTGCCTTCAAGCCCTAGAAAAGGGTCACACAAGCCTGCAGAGGAGGAACAGACGAAGCCGTTGCATTATAATTCCTCAGAGAAACTGTTTGTGCCCCTGGTACCTGATGCAATAGTTCCAACAACAGAATTCGACACAGTGGTCAAGTGTTTAAATGGTGGATATCTGATTGTAGAGTAGGATTTGTTAAGAGTTATTGTTTGTCAGGCCTTGGTTTTGAAAGTAGCCTGTACTCTGAGAAAGTGTAGTAAAGTGTCTCCATCTGGTGGATGGAATTTGACACTACAACTGTGATCCTGAAGTGATCTTGTTTGATGTCACTGGTTTGGAGCACACTGAATTGACATCAGCATGGGATACATGCAACATTTAACTTTGTATGGGTTATACAGATGTCAACTGAAAAAGCATAATGTTTTATGTTGATCATTACAATGTTACTGCACATGGAAAACAGATTTCATTCATGAATAGCACACACTTCACCCTCTGGGCCTACTGTAGTGCAGTCTTGATGTAATGGCATTACGCTTATTTAAATGATAATTCAACAAAAATCATTGTCCCAGCACATGGCATTTCAGACAGGACCAGATTTCCGGGTCCTCAGGGCTGCTTGTTGAGGTTGACGGGCATGCCAGACATGCATGGTCATTGGTGTATGGGCAACTCTGGATCTGTCTGCATGGTGAAAAGTATTATCACACCTCAGGAGGTCCAGGTCAAACCTGGATGCATAAGGAGAGATCTGGGTGAGAGAGCATGCTGGCGTAAGACTGTGCATCCATCCAGGAGGTTATTGCCGCAACCTCTAAACCTAGTCAGAGCCCTATAAATTACAGTGGGGGACAGTCCGAAGCCCTCTCAAACAAATGAAAAAGCCATTTCCTCCTCCGCCTGGCTGCAGGGGATGCATGTGGGCCCGGATAAGGGATGCAGCCATTCATCATTTTTCAAAACGTCTTTTCACGAAGAGTAATAACTTTGTTCATCCATTGTGTTCCAGGTGCTGGACGGGCGAAGGGGGAGAAGGGTGACCAAGGAGAGAAGGGAGACAGGGGTCAGCTGGGGCCCAAGGGAGACTCCGGGTCTGGCTCCAGCGCTCGAGGAGGCACAAGCGTAGAGAAGGTGGGGTATTTTGGAAGGACTGTTTGTTTTTGGTCAAATTGTCAATAAAGACCCACTAGAACAGATTCTCAAGCTATAGAGTAGAGGTTTCCTGCTCTTGATATTGTTTTCATGAGAGGCACAAGCTCAGAACACTGCCTGTGGGAGTGTTTGGGATTATTGATGGTTTATGTCATGACAGCTGTTATTTACAGTATATCACAGGCTGACGTGGGCCTGCTCTTGTTTCAGGGTGAACCTGGAGAAAAAGGGATGAAGGTATGTTTGCTCCTCTATTCAATCACACTAAAGTGTAATAACAAAAGTGTAATAGCTGCGGCGCATTAGCAGCGGTGCATTAGCAGCGGCGCATTAGCAGCGGCGCATTAGCAGCGGCGCATTAGCAGCGGCGCATTAGCAGCAGTCATAAAAACAGTAATAAAAGTAAAGTGGTATGTTTCTTTCTTTATTTGGAAAACATGGTAACTGATCCTTGCAGTCCGGTTCTGTTACCTCCTGATCGACCCCTGACCCCTGTGTTCTCCTGCTCAGGGTAAAGCCGGCTTCGGCTACTCTGGACCAAAGGGGGACCCTGGTCCTGCCGGCCCCCCAGGCCCCCCCGGGCCCCCGGGGCCCACCACAGAGCTGGTGGAGAGGGAGGATGGCTCCAGGGTGAGGACTGTGGGGGGTGGCCAAGGACCGGCGGGACCCCCCGGCCCCGCTGGACCTGCAGGAGCGGACGGGGAGCCTGTGAGTAGATCATGTGATGTCCTCATCCCTCTGTCACCATGTGATGTCCTCACCCCTCTGTCACCATGTGATGTCCTCACCCCTCTGTCATCATGTGATGTCCTCACCCCTCTGTCACCATGTGATGTCCTCACCCCTCTGTCACCATGTGATGTCCTCACCCCTCTGTCACCATGTGATGTCCTCACCCCTCTGTCATCATGTGATGTCCTCACCCCTCTGTCACCATGTGATGTCCTCACCCCTCTGTCACCATGTGATGTCCTCACCCCTCTGTCATCATGTGATGTCCTCACCCCTCTGTCACCATGTGATGTCCTCACCCCTCTGTCACCATGTGATGTCCTCACCCCTCTGTCATCATGTGATGTCCTCACCCCTCTGTCACCATGTGATGTCCTCACCCCTCTGTCACCATGTGATGTCCTCACCCCTCTGTCACCATGTGATGTCCTCACCCCTCTGTCATAATGTGATGTCCTCACCCCTCTGTCACCATGTGATGTCCTCACCCCTCTGTCACCATGTGATGTCCTCACCCCTCTGTCACCATGTGATGTCCTCACCCCTCTGTCATCATGTGATGTCTTCACCCCTCTGTCATCATGTGATGTCTTCACCCCTCTGTCATCATGTGATGTCTTCACCCCTCTGTCACCATGTGATGTCCTCACCCCTCTGTCATCATGTGATGTCTTCACCCCTCTGTCACCATGTGATGTCCTCACCCCTCTGTCATCATGTGATGTCTTCACCCCTCTGTCATCATGTGATGTCCTCACCCCTTTGTCATCATGTGATGTCCTCACCCCTCTGTCATCATGTGATGTCTTCACCCCTCTGTCATCATGTGATGTCTTCACCCCTCTGTCATCATGTGATGTCTTCACCCCTCTGTCATCATGTGATGTCTTCACCTCTCTGTCATCATGTGATGTCTTCACCCCTCTGTCATCATGTGATGTCTTCACCCCTCTGTCATCATGTGATGTCCTCACCCCTCTGTCATCATGTGATGTCTTCACCCCTCTGTCATCATGTGATGTCTTCACCCCTCTGTCATCATGTGATGTCTTCACCCCTCTGTCATCATGTGATGTCTTCACCCCTCTGTCATCATGTGATGTATTCACCCCTCTGGATAGTAGCACATGGTTTTACCCATGTTCCTGCTCTTCAATTTAAAATAACTTTGAAGTTTGTTTGCAAAGATCAGATCTCAGATCAGCTTTTCCTCACTGTCACTCTGTTTGCAGGGTGATCCTGGAGAGGATGGGAATGCAGTAAGTTCCTGTCAAGAGACAGATTCAACATGAAAGCATTTATATTTGGTATATTTAGCAGTGACCTAAGTATTAGTGTTGTGTGTGTGTGTGTGTGTGTGGATGGTTAGTTCTGAAATGTCTGCCTGCTTTACCCAGGGTGCAGTTGGGCCACCAGGGTTCCCAGGAACCCCAGGAAGCACAGGAGCCAAAGGAGACAAGGTACAACATCACAACACATTTAGGAGATAGGGGACGGACCCTACAAACACACATCACAAGCCTTGGCCTCAAAAGATATCTGAAAGGACTTGATTATTGCAGATCTAAGCCTAGGTAGATCTAACCAGTGGTGGTCCCATCTTCCCCCTGATTGGTCAGGTTTCTACCACCTAGCCAATCAGAGAGCACCACAGCTCCGCTACTTTTTCAATCCATGTCACAGAGGGCTTCATATACGCCCATAGAACTGCTCCTGAACCAGCCTGCACCATCAAGGAGTGTGTGTGTGTGTGTGTGTGTAAATGGATATTTCTTGCGTCTGTTCCACAGGGCGAGCGAGGAGAGGGGCAGCCAGGCCTGAGGGGGCCCCCAGGACCTCCCGGCCCCCCCGCTGCGTCCAGACACGACCGGCCCGTGAGTTTACATCCCGCCATGTTGTTTTATCAATATTTTGTCTGTCTACAAACAACTTTGGAAGTGTCATTGGACTTGGTGACAGTCGTAAATTTGGTTTTGAGGTTGAGTAGAAGGTAAATCTTTAAGTTGTGACTGCAGAGCTTGGTCCTTTAATGTTGGTTCCCAAATGAGAGTATGCATCTTAGTGGTGATTATGATGTCTCGTGAAATGAAAATGTTCTGCTTTTTCAGACGTTTGTGGATATGGAAGGATCTGGCTTCCCTGACTTGGAATCTATTCGGGTGGGTCGACTTTCTTTTAGCGTCATCCCCCCGCCTCCCTCCCTCTCGCCTCCCTCCCTCTCGCCTCCCTCCCTCCCGCCTCCCTCCCTCCCGCCCCCCCTCTTTTCCCTCAAGGTCACACTGAAAGTTGCCTGATCCCTGTTGGTTCAGCTGTTGAAGGGCCTAGCACACCTGTATAAACAAGCACAGACACACAAAAGATTTATGCATCCCGCTGACCAAACATCAGACTACAGAAAATAGAGGGTCTTCATGGGATATTTATTGGAGTTGGGAAGTGATTCAGCTGATGTATTTACTTTCAACAAGTATTTCATCAGATTCAGATTTGGCACATTCCTATTTAGCTAAGGTCTTCACAAATCAAAATGAGATCATCTGAATCCCAAAGTATAGGCATACGTGTACACAAAATGACGTTGATGAGATCAATACTCCTTTACCTTGTCCATCATAGATGTGTTTCCTAAAACTGCTCCCATAAGTGTATCAGCTGACCGGTCTGATGTGTGTCAGCTGACCAGTACTGATGTGTGTCAGCTGACCAGTCTGATGTGTCTCACGCAGGGGCTTCCTGGCTTACCTGGCCCCCCAGGACCTCCCGGCCCCCCCGGCACCCTCTCTAAAGGCTCAGATGGTCCTGCATCGTTCGGAGCCCAAGGGCCCCCCGGACAAGATGGAGCGCCCGGTCAACCGGTAGATTCACACAGTTATCGTATCTGTGCACTAACCCAGACAGTCACTAACCCAGACAGTCACTAACCCAGACAGTCAATGTTGAGGGAAATTTCTTCAGTCTTCGCTGTGATTGACATCACACCATTCTGACCAGAATTTCAACCAAATCAAAACCGTTTGTTTCCAGGGTCTGCCTGGCAAGCCTGGTATGGATGGCCGTCCAGGAGCTGTAGGAGCCAGGGGCGAGAAGGTAACCACTCAGACACGACTCTTCAATTCATTCCTTTAATTGCTTTTCATGTCATGTCCTAATAACTTTTGTCACTAAAATCTAAGCGGATAGAATTTCTTCATTTCCAGTATTTAACTGAAAAAAGGTTAGGTTACTGGTGTTCTCAAGGCCGTTGCCCAGGCCTCCCTTATTCCCAAATCTCAATACAATTGAGCGTCTTATGTGCTGGATTGATTAATCTAAACCATGACTTAAAGGATCTGTTGTTAATGTCTTGGTGCCAGATACCTCAGGACACTTTCCAAGGTCTTGTTGAGTCTTGCCTCGGATGTGTGGGCGCTGTTTAGGTGGCACACAGAGATAGCAGGCCATACTGTTTTGGCTCATCGGGGTGTATGGCTACAGTTGTAACTCCTACAAAAACTTTTCCAGGGTTTGAACCCTTGAATCTGATCAGGAATGGTACTAAACATCCTCTTCTTCAGGGGGATCCGGGGGAGCTGGGCCTTCCAGGAGCAGTGGGGCAGAAGGTGGGTATTTCCACATTTGGTTTGAAAACACATTCTCAGTCTTTACACGAAAATGTCTTACGAAGTATTGGTCAGACTTCCACTCCAACCTTACATGATTATATTTCCATTCTCTAGCCAAGCTCCTATCTTTCATATCTCTCCACCCTGCTCTCCCACTATTCATCCTTCCCTTCTCCTAAACCTGCTCTCCTGGAGGTACTGTGTCCTCCCCAGCTTGCCTGAGTGGGCCTCCTGAGCCATAGTGTGTCACACTGTCCTTGGGAATGGATCTTTCTTAATAGAAACCCAACTAATTGAACATGTATGATGTTTCTGTATGATTTACTCGCTGGACTCGTATGGTTGGCATGGCTTTTACCATCTGAGGGTGCTGTAGAACTCATGCACATGCTTACTGTTAGGACTGGTTTGCGGATAACGATGGCCTAACATTCTGTATACACTGCAGTCGACCTCATGTTACCTCTACCATAAAGAGCAATACAGAAGCATGGAATGACTTTATAGTATACACTTAGTAAAGTAAAGGAACTTTCAGAGTACACACTGTGTGGTGTCCCACCTCTCTGTAGGGATCAACAGGAAGCCCTGGTCCATCTGGCCGAGCAGGAGAGAGCGGATTGGCTGGTCTTCCTGGACCAATGGGACCCATCGGCCAACCTGGTCCGGCAGGCCCCCCTGGGAGTGGCTACCGTGTCGGCTTTGTGAGTGTTGAGATGTTGTCTTGTTGGGTGTTGAGATGGAAAAGCCATTCATGTGGTGTGATATTGCTGTACATTCACCTGACAGGGCTTGACAAAAGTCTTCAGCTTAGTAAGCAAAAACAAGCAAATTGTTGATCTGTTATTTTAAAAACATTTATGGTGCAAAGTGAACATGTCTCTATGAAGTGACTTACAACACGTGTTTGTGTGTGTGTAGGATGATATGGAGGCTTCTGGTGGGTTTGGTATTGGTGTTCCTGGAGTGAGAGGGCCAGACGGAAGACAGGTGGGGGACCAGCTGTTAATGTAGATCTGCTGTTAATGTAGATCTGCTGTTAATGTAGATCTGCTGTTATTGTAGATCTGCTGTTATTGTAGATCTGCTGTTAATGTAGATCTGCTGTTAATGTAGATCTGCTGTTATTGTAGATCTGCTGTTAATGTAGATCTGCTGTTAATGTAGATCTGCTGTTAATGTAGATCTGCTGTTAATGTAGATCTGCTGTTATTGTAGATCTGCTGTTATTGTAGATCTGCTGTTATTGTAGATCTGCTGTTATTGTAGATCTGCTGTTAATGTAGATCTGCTGTTAATGTAGATCTGCTGTTATTGTAGATCTGCTGTTAATGTAGATCTGCTGTTAATGTAGATCTGCTGTTATTGTAGATCTGCTGTTAATGTAGATCTGCTGTTAATGTAGATCTGCTGTTAATGTAGATCTGCTGTTAATGTAGATCTGCTGTTATTGTAGATCTGCTGTTAATGTAGATCTGCTGTTAATGTAGATCTGCTGTTAATGTAGATCTGCTGTTAATGTAGATCTGCTGTTATTGTAGATCTGCTGTTATTGTAGATCTGCTGTTATTGTAGATCTGCTGTTATTGTAGATCTGCTGTTATTGTAGATCTGCTGTTAATGTAGATCTGCTGTTATTGTAGATCTGCTGTTATTGTAGATCTGCTGTTAATGTAGATCTGCTGTTAATGTAGATCTGCTGTTATTGTAGATCTGCTGTTATTGTAGATCTGCTGTTAATGTAGATCTGCTGTTATTGTAGATCTGCTGTTAATGTAGATCTGCTGTTAATGTAGATCTGCTGTTAATGTAGATCTGCTGTTAATGTAGATCTGCTGTTAATGTAGATCTGCTGTTATTGTAGATCTGCTGTTAATGTAGATCTGCTGTTAATGTAGATCTGCTGTTAATGTAGATCTGCTGTTATTGTAGATCTGCTGTTATTGTAGATCTGCTGTTATTGTAGATCTGCTGTTATTGTAGATCTGCTGTTATTGTAGATCTGCTGTTAATGTAGATCTGCTGTTATTGTAGATCTGCTGTTATTGTAGATCTGCTGTTAATGTAGATCTGCTGTTAATGTAGATCTGCTGTTATTGTAGATCTGCTGTTATTGTAGATCTGCTGTTAATGTAGATCTGCTGTTATTGTAGATCTGCTGTTAATGTAGATCTGCTGTTAATGTAGATCTGCTGTTAATGTAGATCTGCTGTTAATGTAGATCTGCTGTTATTGTAGATCTGCTGTTATTGTAGATCTGCTGTTATTGTAGATCTGCTGTTATTGTAGATCTGCTGTTATTGTAGATCTGCTGTTAATGTAGATCTGCTGTTATTGTAGATCTGCTGTTATTGTAGATCTGCTGTTAATGTAGATCTGCTGTTAATGTAGATCTGCTGTTATTGTAGATCTGCTGTTATTGTAGATCTGCTGTTAATGTAGATCTGCTGTTATTGTAGATCTGCTGTTAATGTAGATCTGCTGTTAATGTAGATCTGCTGTTATTGTAGATCTGCTGTTAATGTAGATCTGCTGTTAATGTAGTTCTGCTGTTAATGTAGATCTGCTGTTATTGTAGATCTGCTGTTAATGTAGATCTGCTGTTAATGTAGATCTGCTGTTAATGTAGATCTGCTGTTAATGTAGATCTGCTGTTATTGTAGATCTGCTGTTATTGTAGATCTGCTGTTAATGTAGATCAGCTTTTAATATAGATCTGCTGTTATTGTAGATCTGCTGTTATTGTAGATCTGCTGTTAATGTAGATCAGCTTTTAATGTAGATCTGCTGTTATTGTAGATCTGCTGTTAATGTAGATCTGCTGTTATTGTAGATCTGCTGTTATTGTAGATCTGCTGTTATTGTAGATCTGCTGTTATTGTAGATTTGCTGTTAATGTAGATCTGCTGTTAATGTAGATCTGCTGTTAGTGTAGATCTGCTGTTAATGTAGATCAGTTGTTAATATATCAGTTGTTAATGTAGATAAGTTGTTTATGTAATTAATTAGAAAAACAGTGGTTGTTCTTAATGACTGTTTTTACCTTCAGGGTCCTCCTGGGGTACCTGGACTGCCAGTAAGTGTTGCATTATTATTATCTCAATATCCTACAATTATTTCTCTCGAATGTACATTCTCAAGCAAAAGTGTATCAGTTTAAATGTATTTTTACATATGGTAAGCATGTTGGTGTTAATCTTCCACTAGGGCAAGTCTGGTTTGCCTGGGTTTCCTGGTCAGAAGGGAAGTGAGGGGTCTGAAGGACGAGACGGCCGGCCTGGTCTGGACGGCTTCCCTGGACCTCAGGTACCCACTGCTGCCTCTGACACAGCAGGCACAACCTACTGACTTTCACTGTTACAGCGCAAGTCTTCCCCTGACTAAGTCTGCTTCCTATATCATTTTCAAGGGATCAAAAGGTGACCATGGCGACAAAGGTGAACGAGTGAGTACACAAACAATTTCCAGTGGAATTAAAATGTTCCTTGTTAAATGTTCCAACGGATGCCTAGAGTGTGAAGACTCCCAGAAACATACCAGGAGGTTTTCCTGCCATTTGTCCTCCCTTTGCACCCCTTGTATGTTGGGTAACCCTGGGTATGTTGGGTAACCCTGGGTATGTTGGGTAACCCTGGGTATGTTGTGCTTTAGGGAGAAGCTGGTCAAGATGGGACTGGACATCCAGGGCCGCCCGGCCCGCCCGGACCTCCAGGACAGATCATCTACCAAACCTCAGGCAGTGTGAGTCTCCAAACACAGCAACAACATTGTAATCTGTGGTCACCATTAGGATCTGTGGCCCTCAATGAAGGATTTGGAAAGCCACTGTGTGTGTTAAAGCTCTGGCTCTTGAAAGGATGAAACATTTAATACAGGCAGACAGAAGCAAGCACTACAAATAATTCTAACACAATTTTATTTAGCTGTTCTGTTTATTAATAGTGCAAAACCTGACTGTGTTTTTCTACAGTATGATGGTGTCGCTGGAAGTGTTGGACCTCAGGTAAATGTTTCTAGTTTTCTGAAATGTGAAGACAGGATATCCTGTACAGCTGCACATCCTCTTCAGTCTGTTTATATTGGTGGCTCACATGTCTCCTTAATTGATCAATTGCAGTAATTATTCCAAAAGAACATTATTTGAAAGGACTCCAACAATTTAATGGCTTTAATTGCAATGGAAATTAGTCTGTGACTAATATGAAACCATGGCTGGTGATGAAAACATAGATGATCGAACTGCAAACCATGAATCAAGATGACAGCCAAACATCTGCTTCCATGTATGGGTGTGTCACTGTAGAGAAAACTACCCACTACTTAGCCTTCCATTACATTTTCCATGTGTAATTGTCTTATTACATGATTAACTACATCATCTATTTTATATTCAGGGTGGACCTGGTTTACCTGGCCAAGCTGGATTCCCTGTAAGTCAATTATGTCATTTCCTTACATGTTGTTTTTAGCGTTGTTATCCTAACCTTTCACGTAAACATCATTTAATATTCAAACTGTTTGGATGTCATTTCTCCAGGGCCCTATAGGGCCGAAAGGGGACCAGGGTGACGCAGGCCTGCCAGGATACGGAATTAAGGTCTGGAATCTGGCCTCAGCGTTTCATACGTCTGCCTGTCATTAGGCCTCTATTAGCTGTCATAAAGGAAACAATGTGACTAAGGAGAACTTCAACTTAACAGATGAATTATAGTGTCAAGTTATTGTTTCTCATGGATTGTTTCTTTGTTGAATTTAAATTGTTTTGTTTCTACGTCCTCCTGCCAGGGGGAGAAGGGTGAGCCCGGCTTGATCATCGGACCTGATGGAAGCCCACACTACCTGGGAGGAATGCTGGGTGACAAGGTGAGTCCACACCACGGTCTGGATGCGTTGGCCAACCTGAGTGCCTGTGTGTGGTGTTAATTAACTCTCTCTCTCTCTCTCTCTCTCTCTCTCTCTCTCTCTCTCTCTCTCTCTCTCTCTCTCTCTCTCTCTCTCTCTCTCTCTCTCTCTCTCTCTCTCTCTCTCTCTCTCTCTCTCTCTCTCTCTCTCTCTCTCTCTCTCTCTCTCTCTCTCTCTCTCTCTCTCTCTCTCTCTCTCTCTCTCTCTCTCTGCAGGGCGAGAGAGGCCCTCCTGGACCAGTTGGACCCACTGTAATTACACATACATCAAAACATTTACACAGATACAAGAAAAGAGTAGTTGACAGTATTAACTAATTCAGACAGGTTAAAAAGCGGTAACCTCATCATTGACTTTCTGGTATTCATGTTTTTTTGGGGTTTTTTTTCTAATTCTTTAACAGGGTCCATATGGCCCTGCTGGTCCAAAAGGTGAAATAGGAATGCCTGGGAGACCTGTGAGTACAGTGGCTACCACAACATTATGTTGTCCCATCTGGCAGTTGCAGGATGCTCTCAACAGCAACACAATAATTGGTTGAAGTTTCCTTGTCATTGGCCGATTCCACAGCCGGTCCTTTCCCTGACGATGGTGGTGTAATTACCTGTATTCATGTTGTGACCACAGCACCTGCTGTAATTGGTGTGGAATAGATGTTGTGTCTAGTTACAGGTGTGTAAAAAAAGTGTTTTAGAAACATGGTACCTATCATTACCCTGTGGTGTAAACAAACACTTAAGAGAACATAACAACAGCTAGGTTGAGCAACTTGATGTGAGGGCATTGGGAAACAAATTGTTTTTTCTGAAGTGTATAATTTCAGTTTCTTTGAAAAGAAAAGACTATTTTCTCTCCACCGCAGGGTCGCCCGGGTGTAAATGGATACAAAGGTGAAAAAGGAGAGCCATCTTCAGGTGCTGGCTTTGGCTACCCAGTAAGTCAGCTTTAATACGTTCACACAGAATAAGGCTGTCTTTTTGAACCGTGTTCGACCAAAGACAACACTAGCATTAGCCAACAGAATATTTAATACTCATACAGTGGTGACACAACAACCATGACATGATTTAATCTCTTCCTGTATGGTACCTTTCATGGATTGGATTCAGTATATTTTATACAAAAGCCTGTGTTGTATAGTGAAGCTTTTCCCTGGTGTGCAGGGTGTCCCAGGACCTCCAGGCCCGCCTGGTCCTCCTGGACCTCCTGTCTCCCTCGACCGTTTCAACGTACGCTCCTACACATCTTAAACACTGTCACAATAACATGTTGTTTGTTCTTACCTCAGGAAAAAAGCCCCCTGACAATGTCCTTTTCCCCACTTATTTTAGAGATACGACGACGTCTCCAGAAACTATCCAGGTACAGCCCGACAGATAGCTGTTTTTACATCAAAGACAATTCCCTTGGACAGAACTTCCTGAAGCGGAAGATTAAATTCTGACGTGATGTGAATACCTTGCAGTCAACAGAAGATTTCAACGTCCTAAAGTACCTCTTGAGAAATAAACAGTTCTGTTGATCTAGCTATCATGGAGGAAAGATAGCTTAATGCTCAATCTATTGTCAAGAGATTAGGCGTCTATACCACATGGATTTGGGGAATTTGCAGATAAAACACAAAATATTCCTGACACCGCTATCAAAAAGGATGGGTAGATTTAAAAGTGAGAGGGATTGTACAGCTACATCCAAGGGAGTATTTGAATCTCAACAGTGTATGTAGAGTTTTCTTATGTTTCTGGTTGTTTTCTGTAGCAACAAAGGGGGAGAAGGGCGACCATGGCAATCCCGGTGTTCCAGGGTCACCAGGTTCAGTACATCTCTACACCTCACCCTGGTCCCACTTTCAGTGATGTCCATCTATGCAATACAAAGTATTTCTTTTTTTCAGTAATGTGTTATCAATGTTGCTTTCGTTAATTTTTAGGTACCGGCTCCAACTACGACATTTACAGTTTTAAGGTAAGTATCTTGGATCTAGTAAGATGCACACTTGATTTCATGTAATATCACCAACACATTGCCTTTACAGTAAATCATGTTTGATTAATTACGTAAGATCTAATGCATCCAAATCCAGGCCTTGCTTGAAGTCAGGCAGCCTGCTGTAGCTGCAATTCAAACCCATAAATAGTCCAGTATGTAGACATCCCATCTTGACAGGGGTTTGGAATAACAGGGTTGTGTTTTGTTGCAGAACGAGCTGAAGGGGGAGCGCGGGGAGGGGGGGGTGAAGGGGGAGAAGGGGGAGCCTGGCGGAGGTTATTACGACCCTCGCTACGGCGGGGGGCAAGGTCGGCCAGGACCGCCCGGAAACCCAGGCCTGCCAGTGAGTCAGAGAGCTCAGAGGAGTGTTACTTCATCACTGTTATGTTCATAACTATGAGAAATATTCAATCACTGGTACTGCTGATTGATGTACTTTCTGATGTCTGCTGAACATCCTTGTATGGTTTTGTTTGGGCATATGGGTTCTGGTGAGATGAACAAGCCATGTCGCATTAGCATGCAGTTACCTAGTGCAGTCTTTTTCAAATGACAAACCCGCATTGTTCTCCCCAAGGGTCCAAAAGGAGACTCCATCAGAGGCCCCCCTGGCCCCCAGGGCCCCCCAGGGTCTCCAGGGATTGGGTATGACGGGCGGCCTGGAAACCCTGGCTCCCCGGGCCCCCCTGGGCCTCCGGGCTCCCCCTCCCTCCCAGGAGCCTACAGGCCCAACCACCGTGAGTCAGAAGTCACTCTCTGCATAACAGTCTGATGCCATCTTAGAAAGGGATGCAACTACATTATCACTGCCATCCTTAGACATACCTTTTATTTCTGCAGCCATCAGTATTCCTGGCCCTCCAGGGCCCCCCGGGACCCCAGGCCATCCCGGTCACTCCTCAGGGGTAAGCTCTCTACATTAACACAAAATTGACAAGTCAAGATTTTGACTTAATTCATACGTTCAACTGATGCATTGATCCTGAGCTGCCAGCTGAGGCTAGAGAGATGAGACTTGAGGACTCTCCCACTGGAGGGAAGGATTCACCCTTGCACTGGACTTTCAGCATCATTGGCTGCTGGTCAGGTTACATTTCTTTATAAAGAATGTATTTTATTTCCCTAGGTGACAGTCTTAAGGTCGTATGACCTTATGATGGCTACTGCCAGGAGACAGGCTGAAGGCACCCTCATCTACATTGTGGACAAGACCAACCTCTACATCAGAGTCCGTGAAGGATTCAGACAAGTCCTGGTACGGATAGCAGATATGTTTGTGCGAGGCCAAGGCTACAATAAATTGTGTTGTAAAAAGTAACATTTAAAAAATAGATTATTTTGATTTATTGGATTGGATTGGATTTTTTTTTCCAGCTTGGTGACTACAGTCCTTTTTACAGAGATCTGGTAAGTTCAGAATGAATTTTTATAAACACATTTCACAAGCTGGGAGAGAGATAAGGAAACGGATTGGCATTCGAAAAAATTAAAATAATAACGCTGAACAAAGTGGGTGTAAACCTGCCAGATAATTGTCAGACTCCAGTACATTCACCAGAGGTGCCATATTATTAGATGTGTTAAACCATCTAATGTGTGTCTGGATCTGCAGGACAACGAGGTAGCAGCGGTCCAGCCCCCCCCGGTGGTCCTGTACCCCCAGTCCCAGGACCAGTCGCCCAACAACGGGGCCGAGCACTACTCCCAGGGAGGGGATGCGACACGCCCCATCGAGCCTCCCCCTCGCCAGCCAGACCCCAGATACCCCCCTCAGTACGACCCCAGGTTCCCAGACCCCAGGTACCCCCCTCAGACTGATGGCCAGTACAACCCAGTTCAGCCAGAGAGCCGGTACCCAGTGACTCAGCGCCGCCCCAGCCCCCCCGTACCCCAGCCGGCTGGCCACGTGCACACTTCAGGGCCCGGAGTGAGTACTGGGAAACTTTAGTCAGAGTCATCTGTCATCGTCATTCAAAAAGATGAACTAGACAAATTATTATCTCTAAAAAGATAGCTCTATTTAGAGATAATTTGCATAAACACATTTCCCAAGCTGGGAGAGAGATAAAGATAGCTCTAGATCGCTCTATTTAGAGAATAGAGTAAAGTAGCTCTTTCACTTGGTACATCTGCTTCAATGTGTAGGGCTTTTTATATTGGCCAAACAACCAAAACTATGCAACAGCAAGTCACACATTAGGTGCAAGAAGCATCATGCAAAAGCATCTCCAGTCTTTAGCAAATGAAAGGTGGGGACAGGATATCTTCCAGCCTTAACTGCAACATATCCCTTGTGTAACACACCTGCCCCCCAGCTGCACCTGGTTGCCCTGAACGCGCCCCAGGTGGGGAACATGCGGGGCATCCGCGGGGCCGACTTCCTGTGCTTCCAGCAGGCGCGTGCGGTGGGCCTGAAGGGAACCTTCCGGGCCTTCCTGTCGTCCAAACTGCAGGACCTCTACAGCATCGTCCGCAAGTCGGATAGAGACAATCTCCCCATTGTCAACCTGAAGGTACTATAGAGCTGCTCTGCAGAGCCATTTGAAAGAGTTGCCATTTTCAATGAAGGCCATAGAAGAATCTGGAATTCTTCTAAGACATTACATGCATAGTAATTAGTATTTTGTGTGGAAGCTAATTCCCAAATGGTTTGGGAATATGGTTCCTGAAATTACCTTTTACATTCCAAAATCAATGTCTCGTTCTGAATTTGGTCCACTGACTCAAGATCTTTATAGTAGACAAAAATATTAAGAACATTTAAAGCAGTGTGCGGTGGTGATGGAAATCAGAAAGGGAAAGTTCATACATAATTAGTTGTGTTTAACCTTTCCTGCTGCTCTGTGTCTTCCAGGACCAAGTGCTGTTCAACAGCTGGGAGTCTCTCTTCAGCCAGACCGCAAGCAGGATGAAGGACAGCGTGTCCATCTACTCATTTGATGGCAGAGACATCCTCAGGGACAGTGCATGGTGAGTGTCCATCTCCTCAACATCCTGGACCAAGGAAATATTCACACCATTCTGGTTGTAATAACCGTACAGTCTAATTATAAGAGTACAGTCAGTAGGGCCTAGCCTATTGTATAGTTAAATGCACAATGGAACAATGTGTCAAATTGAAAGCATGTTTCAGAGGCTCAACATTTCATTTGCGGCAACAAATATAAAACAATAGGTACATCAAGTAAATATGCATAACCTGTAAACTGAGGCATCAGAAAAATTAGGAAAAAATAACCTAAACGAAGGTTGATTTCACCTCTGGTTTCCAGGCCAGAGAAGCTCATCTGGCACGGCTCCAGCCCCCAGGGCCACCGCCAGCCCGACAACTACTGTGAGACGTGGCGGGCGGGTGAGCGTGCGGTGTCAGGCCTGGCCTCGGCCCTGCAGACCCAGCAGCTCCTCCAGCAGACGCCCAGTGGGTGCTCCAGTGCCTACATCGTCCTCTGCATCGAGAACAGCTACATCACCCACTCCAAAAAATAAACGAGGCAGAAGAGGGGTGGAGGGCTCTAGAATATGCAATACAACTGGTCCTAATTGGCCTTTTTGCTGACCTTTTTTTTGTTTTTGTTTTTTTGGTCCATGAAAAGCTGCCCTGAAAACGTATCGTACGACGAACTGTGTTAGTGTCTCTCGCCCGGTAGAGAAGCTTCCCAATGTCTACTCCACCTTTCCATATGATGCCAAAGAGGCGGGTCGAACAGAAAAGCATTTCTTCTTATTTTGGAGCATTGGCACATATTTTTCCATGGGGTTGAACAAGTGGAGAACAGTGAGTGTTTTTAAATTGTATCCATAAAAAAAAAAAAACTTGTATATGATATGTCTATTGTGATGTTTATTGTTGTTTGGTTTTATTAATGTTTTTACTTTTACAAACAGTCTTTGAATTTGGTATATTCAACCAGTTGTAGCTCTAATCTTTGCGTATCATTTTCACTTTTATTTCCATTTAAGGATTGTGGGTTACTAAGGGGTACAACAACTTTTAAATATTATTTTACAAATAAAGAAAATAGATATTTATTTTTAAATGAAGTTGTGATGGCATAGGATTTGATTTGAGTAAAGAAATTACAAAATACCCTGATCCATATTGTAGTTGGAACTTTTTCCACAGAAGATTTTTTCTAAACATTTACGCATTCTAGCAAGCTAAAATATTAAACTTTCTCTTGAAATTTGTATTTGGTCAAAAATAACTTGTGGAATATTAAATACTGCTATTCTAAGTGTTGTGTCACAGATGTATAAATGTGATACATGATTTTGTTTACCCAGTATATAATATATATAAAAGAAAAAACTTTTCATATCACCATTTTCTGAGCACCGAAATCTCATCTCCTATTTCGACATTACTTACAATATACTAAGAACACAGTATATATCCAAAACCATATAAGACAAGTTTCTTAAGTCTCCATCTAAATTGAGGCTCAGACAAAATTGATTGAAAAGGTCAATTTCCCTGTTAATAGGAAACATTTCCTGTTGATAAATCTGTTCAATTTGATGCTGATTCTTTTTTTGAGTGACTGCTGACTGATGTTTGTGGAAACCAGATGTAATTTATGACACTTTGCAGTAGACTCATAAGTAGACATTAACTTGGCACTAGTGCTACTGTTGTTGTGACTGGACATGTATGAACCTGTGGATATCCATTCTCTTTGTAACCAATATGTGCTGAACCATTTCTCCCAGGCACTGAATAAATGATAAATGTTTTTCATCCATGAAATAATTACACATAATTGGGATTACATTACAGAGACAGTTGTCCCTTTCAGTTAACTTGGCATATGTCTGACATCTTTAAGATTTCTTCAGTAGTACACAGTGGTAGCATGGACAAACTAAACAGGGAGAGAAACATATTTAAAGGCTAGTGGAGGAGGGAGGTCATAGAGAGCAGCTAATCACACACGGAATCCCGATGACAGCCCAGGCTTTGAGGTAGAGGAGAGTGTGTGTAGTGGGGGGAGTGTGTAGTGAGACATGACTTGTATGGTTAGAGCATGCAGAGTCCGGTCTTGCCTGACTGGATGGAGACTAGTGCTATACTCTCTAAACTGCAGATCCACACCCTGTGGATGAGATTGCCATCTCTCCTCTCCACCTTTCCCTCCAAAAGGCCTGTCCACCTTGAGGTTTATGGTCCGCTCAATGGGATCTAGCTGGGTGGCCTTGCCAGCTCCTCCAACACAAATCACTGTCCACAGTGACAGAAGGGTGCTCAACGTGTCTGTCAGATGTTCCTTGAACATAAGCCCCTTTAAGTAGGTCTCCTCCTTTTACTATTCACCTATACCTCAGCACCAATACAAATCTATAACACTGGCACAAATCGTAGGATCGCTATTGTGAAACACAATAATGGTTGACAGTATTGAAAAGGCTATTTCTAGTGATGTCTTAAAATATATATATATTCGGGGTGGGGGAAAAAATCTATTCACATATGAATCGTGATTCAGTCCTATCGATTCACAATAAAATAAAATAAAATTATGTAAGTATATATTGAATCGAAATTTGATTAAAAATCTACTTTTCATCAAATTGTGACTCCAAGAATGGAATGGAATCGTGAGGTACCAAAAGATTCCCACCCCTAATAGACGGTAAGCTGTACATTTCTGTTTAATGTTTAACCGTGGTGCAGAAATAAATAAGTCTATTCAAGAAAAGTCTACTTACCGTCACTGTATTTAGTAAACGAGTTATTAGAAATCCTTCAGAAAACTTTCACTTGTTTTGTAAGTATGATTAGAAGGCAGAGTATTCTGTTTTATAACTTGGCATTAGCAGAAACAAAACGTATGTTGTCCTTTGGCACTTAGTACCCGTGGTGTAGTGGGTTGAGAACAAGAGCTTAAACCACAACAACCTGGTTTTAAATCCAGCAGAGCGTAGTGCCAAACACATCCGTGGGCCCAGATCCCTGTAACCGCAGCGCACTCCCCGACTGTCCAGATCCCCTCTCCCAACTGTCTTTCCAGGTACCCAACTGTCCCACCAGGAGACAGTTGGGAGAGGGGATCTGGACAGTCGGGGAGTACGCTGCGGCTACAGGAGTCTAAAAAGAAATTTACCTTAGTAAAAAAAATCTGTTTTATTTATAAGTCGAAGAGCAAACATTGAGCTGTAAGAAGATTTTTCAGTTAGATTTGAACACAAGTCCCCACACACAGTAGGCCACATCCTTAACCACTGAGCTATCAGGGATCATAACAAGCTCCACTCAACATTGAAATTTGAAATTGAACTATCTAGTTGTAACAACCTGCAGAATTGGGGTGTCAGAAAACCAGAAGAAAGCAGGGCTCCCCTGTTGCTCGCTGGGTTAGTGTGCATGCTCTGAAAGCTGGGGCAGTACGGCAACAGCCTGGGTTCAAATCCAGCCTTCACCCTTTTCTGTATGTCTTCCTCCCTGTCCATTCTTTTCCTGTCACATTTCAACTAACTGTCCAATACAGCATGTCAGACACAATCCACAACTCAATTAACTGAGGGAATTAACCACACAACTTTTTTTGTCAGTTTTGTGTTTTTTTTCTTTATTAAGGAAAAGCATAATTACTACAAATTACAAATAACACTAATATCGAATCACATCAGCCTACAAAGCGGATATTATGAATATTAAATGTTATAAAACATCTCATTCAAGTATATTTTTATAGGGTATTTCACACTGTTCCTTAAAGGGGTCATAAGAATGCAAAACCGAGTTTACCTTGTCCTAGTTGAATGACGACAGTTCGGTGGGTAAAATGGACATAGAGTGAACCTCAAAGTCCATTGACACACATTGATTGCAAATCTCACAATTTGAAACTGCCGCTGTAAAACGAGCTGTTTCCAAAAAACCCCAGAGTTGACGTAAACTCTGTGCGAAATTTGATTAAAAATCGTGAATCGATTTTTAATCGAATCGTGACCCCAAGAATAGAATCGTAAGGTACCAAAAGATTCCCACCCCTAATATATATATATGTATGGTATGTAAAAGTGGGCATGTGAGAATACTATCCTACAGTCTCGACTGTTTAAACATGATTGTATTAAGACGACGTTCTCCAACCAAATCATCAAATCGGTTCAAAGCAAATTTTCCACTTAGGGTTTGTCCTACCTAGTCCAGCCCTCACACATTACCCACATGGCCATGTAAACAAAACAACATCCCTATTTGTAATTTCCCTGTTAACAGCCAGACTTGGGAGATGCAGGAAGAAATTGCAGGCAATCCATGCCTTTCTACACCTGTCACCTTCACTGACTATTAAAACCCTCCCTTTCTGTTTGTTATTCACTACTAACCAGGTGTATGGGTCATGAACTGTCTAAGTGTAATCTCTCTCATCTCATGACCTTATTGTGACAGGAAATCTATGGAACACAGACTAAAGGACGCTATGAACTGTTCCATTTCCTGTCACAGACATTGACAACACACACACCAGCTTCACAACACCCTGGAACCCTTGTGGACAGGTAGGTCAGGCTGTCAACAGGAGGTGACAACAGTGGGAGCAGACAGAGCAGAAATGGATGAGGTTTCAGAAGAACAGGGAATTGGGTCACACTACTCACTACTACACTACTCTTTGAATATCCTCTTAAAAGTGCTCAGAAAAGCTCCTTCTACTGAAAGTCGTCAGGTGCTTTAGCTTCGATGGAGGTAATTTTTAATAAAAAGATTACAAGTCGTCCCAATTTGACAAAATGATAGTTGCGGGGCAGGGGGGGCCGTTAATAGGACAGCGTATTTAAGGTTCTACATACGGAAGGCCAGTTTCAATGGAACTTTAAGGGTCGATAGATTGTATACAAATCTATCCTAGCATCTCTATTCTGTTGGGCTTTGTTTAAAAATGCACTTGAGTATGATGGCTTACTGTAGCGAACATTGTCACTCCACGCCGCAAAGTGTGTTGAGTATGCTCCTCATAAACTGCAACAACATGCAAATCCAGAGATACCGTCAAACCTGAGCGCAATCCCAGCTTCCTCAAGTGTCTCATCCCATCAAACAGCAGGCTGCTGCTACGTGGATAATATTAATTGACTGTAGGGACTCAGTGTCGTTGCGCTGTCTGCGGATGAAAGAAAAATAACTAGCATTACACGCTGCTCGCAATCCGTCAAGGTCTTCAGCTGCATAGATCTTTCACCCCCCCAAAAAACATAATTTGCCAAGTGATGTACTACACACACAGTCTGTGTGACTCAGACAGAGGGAGAGAGTGCTGGGAGGAGAAGGAGAGGGGGAGGGGGGAGTATGTTGGTGGGGGGGTCTAACATCCTGCAGCTGGCTTGCTGTGAAGCTGCGATCACAAGGGCTGCCATGGGAGGGCTATATTTAGGGGCTGGTAAGTAATAACTAAGCACATCCAAATGATCTACAGACGGTAATGATAGCAGAGTGAGACGGCTAGATGTTGGGCTTAATTACATTTGGGGCGGAAGCTGGAGGCCCAGGCTGTCAGGGATCTGTGTTCTGTACACTGGTGACTCACAACACCACCTAACAATATCTGAACAATACATGCAGAGGTATAATGGGACCTTGTGTTAGTTTTACAGCATCATGCTTGCCTTGTGGGTCTACTGTATTATCATCCACAAAAGTCTATCAAACTAAACCAATAAGATCAAGAGAAATGTACGAGTGAAGATATTTGTGAACGGAATTCTTTTTTTTATAGTTATTTATTGCTTACTAGTCTATATGTGTGCACTTAAAAAGCTACTCACTATAACCAGGTGTTTGCTAGGCAAGTCTGTCTCCAACGACTACTGCTAACCAAAAAGGAAAAGCTCACTACCATGCAGTAGGCAGGCATTGTACAGTAGGCTTCTAAACCCCACTTTTCAGAATTATTGAGTTTAATAACACGTATGAATTTACCACTCCTTGCATCCTGCTGTGATTTCTCTGGCAGTTAAGTTTTGCATTTTTACTTTAAATATTTGATGAGGAGGATGGAGTGGATGTTCCTGGTATCACTCTGACATTCCTGACCCTCCATCTGTACAACAACAGATCAATATGAGATGATGAGAGATGCAGTGTAGAGATATGCATGTAGACATAATTACTAGGACTGTGATTTATAAAGTGTACAGTTGTGAAACTTCTTCTCAAATTGTCACTGTAGAATTTGGTCACATACTATATGTATTATGAGAATTGCTTTCACCCCCCAAATAGCAAGTCCATAATAATATATATCAGGCTGCAGCAGCTCCCCTACAGGGGTACACTGTAACTACATAATTTACCCAGGTCAGGATTGGCGGTTTGCAGGTATCTTGCTTAGCTCACAGCTCACTACCCTCTCCCATCTCCGCAGCGGGCTACATATCTGATGTGACATCTCCTTCCATCTTTCATGAATTTTTTATGCCTCACCCCCCCCCCCCCCCCCACCACACACAAAGAAGGGGCATGTTACACCACACCAAGCCCAGTCTATAAAAGCATTCTACTGTACATCACAAGAGTTTCTATTGAGTCAGTAACCCAATCTCTCTGGTGATCACCAGGTATTCATGGACATAGACATGGCTTGTCTGCTGTCTACATGTTGGACAGCTTAAGAGCATCTCTCCCACACACCTCCCAGTTCTGAGAACCTCTGAAATGTAGATATGCGTGAAAAAACGTTGTATGTGTAGAACGGATCAGCCTGGCTATGACCAGAGTCCTCACATGCTGGTGTTTTGGTCCTCATTGACAGATTACATATCCCATATAATATCTCAAACCTCACAATCTAGTTCATATTCGACTAGACCCAACTGCAGAACAGCAGTAACGCAGTGCGTTTCCACATCCCATGGATAAATCCGTAGATATCGGATTCCACAGGAAGACGAATTTCAGGGCATAACTTGTCCAGTGGTCAGCTGGATGCCACACTCGTGCTCTGCTCGTCCACCTTACGATGCTCTCAGGTATTGACAGCACTATCGATTTCTCAGCCCCCCCGTGAACACTTCTCAGAAGTCTGAGATTTTAGTCATTTTAGGAGACAGTCCCAACATCTTGCTTGCAAGTCGGGCAGAAGCAAATTGGATCTTTTTGGGGAAAGGCATATTGTATTTGTAAAATGTTTGATTGTCATTATTAATAAAAGTTCGGTTTGACTGAAATGACCAACTAGTGAAACCAACTTGAACACCCCTGTTCTGTTATCAGACACCTCTTTGTGACAGCGTAGTTCCAAACCACCTCCACTACATGTCACTAGGGTTACAACATGCCATGCATAATTCAGACATGTTCTGATGCACTCAGGTATTGACTGCATCATTGATTGCTCGACCCTCAGACAGTATTCTCTGAAGTGGGAGTATTTACCAGAAAGTCTTCAGAGAAACGTGTGGGAAGAACACAAGGGGAAACTGAACAACGGGTTGAGCAACGTTTCTGATGAGTTCGCAGCAAGCGGTCCTGAGATAATTCCATCCTGCTCATAGCAGATCCACCTTTCAACCCGTCAGAGGGCCGCTGCGCTTTGGGGAAGCCAAGCTGGATGTGTCCTTAGCATGCAGCAATATGGTGTTAGACGTCTGTGTCTGATCGTTCCGTCCAGCAGATGGATGAGGGGGGGTGATGTTCATTCAGAGATCATCCTTGACAGTTCGTCATCGATCATTTATCAAGCTGCGAACTGTCCGGAGTCATCGATCTGAGGAAGTAAAATAAGACTTGTGTGAAACTGACAGTGTGAGGCTCAATGTCAGACGCTGTCCCATGCTTCCTCCGGCAAACACTGGATCCCGTTTGAGAAGCAGAAGAACATGTTCTGTATTAAAAGAGGCACATGCATCGCTGGACAGGTGTGTGTAAGCCAGCATCCATGTTCTGTATACATGAAAACATACAGTGTGTGACAGTGATGCATTATCACAAGGTTGTGTATGCATATTGTGTGTGCTTGTGTGTGGCATTAGCGTATGCATACTGCATGCCCTGATCTGCCCCAAACCCCTCAGCCTCCCTCAGCCTCCCTCAGCCTCCCTCAGCCTTCCTCTGCCTCCCTCAGCCTCCCTCAGCCTCCCTCAGCCCCCCTCAGCCTCCCTCAGCCTCCCTCAGCCCCCCTCAGCCTCCCTCAGCCTCCCTCAGCCCCCCTCAGCCTCCCTCAGCCTCCCTCAGCCTCCCTCAGCCCCCCTCAGCCTCCCTCTGCCTCCCTCAGCCTCCCTCAGCCACCCTCAGCCCCCCTCAGCCTCCCTCTGCCTCCCTCAGCCTCCCTCAGCCTTCCTCTGCCGTGCCGTGCCCATGCCAGAGCTGCAGTGGAGCATGCAGTGTTATTGTGGTGGGTTAAGTGCCTCAGAATCTAATTACTGTAATGTCTGTTACGGCCCTAAATCACACTTATTGGCTAAGTGCACTGGTTTGTCTGTCCTTCAGAGGCAAGGCTTCACGCCGCTCCCAGAGTAATTATTCTGATTGGATATGAGCAATTGCACTTATTGGTTGGAGCATGGCACCGGCTGCATTGACTTTCATTGGCTGTCGGAGGAGCCCCTCTGCTGGGATTCTATTGGCTGCTGAGAGAGAGAGGGAGTAGAGCCTCGTCCAATCGTCCTCCTGTGCTGGAGCGTGTGAATAAGGACTCTCTCTTCCATCACTGGAGTGACTCTGGTATTGGTGTCTGCCTCAGAGCGCGTGTGTGTGTCAGCGTGTGTGTGTGCAGGAGAAGAGATAAAGAGAGGGAGAGAGAGAGAGAGGCGAACAGCGGAACTTCTCCCCCTCCAGCCTCCCCGTCTCCCCGCTCCTGGCCACTCCGTCCTCCCCTCCCGGACTGCCTCCGAGCCCCCGGACCCCCAGGACTCTCCTACCCATCAGCCCCTTTGACTCTCCTGACTTCTCCATCCGTCTGAGCAGGTAGGAGCACGCTGGGCGCAGGGAGGCACTGCAGAGTCTGCGTTACGGTATGAGAGCCACGCGACTCTCTCTGATCTCCCTTTCATTGCCGTCTTTGAATCTCTCGCGCGCTCTTTCTCTCCCTCTCTCTCTCTCTCCTTTCGCAGACACTCTTCCTCTCTCTCTCTCTCTCTCTCTCTCTCTCTCTCTCTCTCTCTCTCTCTCTCTCTCTCTCTCTCTCTCTCTCTGCTGTCTTTCCATCCCTCTCTTTTCTCATACCATGTTTGCCTGCTCTCTCGTTCCTGCCTCTCTCGTTCCTGCCTCTCTCGTTCCTGCCTCTCTCGTTCCTGCCTCTCTCGTTCCTGCCTCTCTCGTTCCCCCTCCAGCAGTTCCTCTCAGAACGGCATTTTCGGGAAAGTGGCAACGAGGGAAGATAAAAAGTAGGAGGTCACTTTTCACGCTGTTCCTTTGATATGTTGCAGAAAGCTCACCTCTTTCTCTGCTCATCTCTCTGCTCATCTCTCTGCTCATCTCTCTGCTCATCTCTCTGCTCATCTCTCTGCTCATCTCTCTGCTCATCTCTCTGCTCATCTCTCCATCTGTGTCTTTGTGGAGCTCCCAGCGCTCCAGGGAGAAGCCAGTTAACTCTTCCTCATCAGACCTCCCAGGGCAGGAATCGTCTTGTATAACCATAGTTTGGTTTACTGAAAACGCATCACTAATTGATTTACATTGTTTACCCCCTTGTTCGCATCCACTATTTATAGAAGGCTGAGTGCTGGCGTAGTACTGCTAGCTAAGCTGCTGCCCCAACGAGGAACAGACCACCACCAGAACCACAAACGCATGACATTGCACAAACGCATAATGACTTTACAACGCTACCGACTCGGCTGATTGAATCAAGCGATCCAGCGAGCCAAGCCCACATTAACAGGGTCTATAAAACATGTTTGGAGAGAGCAGAGGAACAGAAACTGCTTAGGTCTCCACATGGGCCCAGGGAAGAGGCTCTGCGACCCAGCCCAGACATCAATACTGCTGGCCACAGAGCCAGAGATCCACAGAGCTTTCACTGTGCTCCTGAATGTCTAGGAGTTGTCTTGCCATCATTTTAACATCTTGTACGTGTAGATCCTTGAAGTTGATAAATAACAATATGTTGGTTTCAGTACATGGACTCTAGACTAACTATCAATGTAGTGTTTATGTACATAAACTTTAACAGCTGCACCACAAAAACAAAGTAGCAGTTGCTGGTTTGATACTGTTAAATGTCTAGATCTGCAACTACAACTAAATGTGTTTTTGCTACAGTATGTGCGCTATACAATACCTATTGTACAATAAGGTGGCATGGTAAAAGTGAATCACCATGAAGTTACATTTAGTCATTTAGCAGACGCTATTATCCAGAGCGACTAGTTCTCAAGAAAAACTTTTACAAGCCACACGTTTTCACCTTGGCTCCTGTGCTTCCGAGGAGGGCTTTCCCCAGTGTACAGGGTGACCTTTCTGTTTGGGATAATCAGTTTTTAATTTGCTTTGTAAAGAAGCATCTGCGATACAGCCTTCTGAGAGAACAGGACCTTCCAGAGATCCACTCTCAAGGGAGAGCAGTTTCAGCTGCAGTATTTGTGTTTTATAAAGACACAGAAAGACTTTGAGCCCTGGAGAATTCTTTTAGACTGAAAAACAAATTTGCCGTTAGAAGTGAAAACCTTTGATACAATTACACATTTTGTGCTGTTAATCAAAGTTGAAATGCCTATTACATACATATGATAAATATATACCCAGTTCGAGTTGTTGATTAACCAGGGAGAGTGAAGAGGTGATGATTAGGTGTTTTGGAAATCTGTTCAATTAAACAAGTGTCTATTGTTGCACAGATATCTCTAGAAAACCTGAGCATGATGACATCAAACGATGAATATCAAGTGAAAGTGATCCATATTTAAGACTAGGATTCTATATTTTCTCAGCTGTCAATAAAAAGCAAGAAGGCCTTTAAAGGTTGAGCCAGGCAGCCGTGCTGTGAGGTACACAGAACCTGATCTGTGACAGGAACTGTTTCCCTTGCAGTGGCCCATACTTTAGACTCGAAAACAACACGTTGATGAAACGAACAAACAGTGCGATGTCCCCAGGGTTCAGAAGGGCTTCCTCAGTCTTCAGAGCTCAGAGCACTCCCAGGTCGAGTCCCTTTCTAATGGGGTGTTTCTATGAAGTGTCCCTTGCCACTATAAATTGCCATTGTTCTTTAAAGGTCATACTGTACTTGGGAGCCTCATAGAGCCTCATTTAACAGCAACTAAGAGGCCTCTTCAACCGTACAACTGCAGATTCATAATACGCAGACTATATTTACGCAGGCTAACACTTCATGATACTGTATCGCACTCCCTTTTTGCTAGCTGAATCTCTTTGATTGCTGAATCCCTCAGTCCGTACCTAAATAAGGCCAAGCGTTCTTTTGTCTTCAGATGAGGCATGTAGTTCTGCAATTATCATTCAACTCACTCTGTTATATGCTCCTATACCTAATATACCTACACCTATTTGAAAGCCTTTGTAAGAGTGTAGAATGATATATTATATTAGCACACGAAAGTGGGTGTGCACATCTCTCTCTCTCTCTCTCTCTCTCTCTCTCTCTCTCTCTCTCTCTCTCTCTCTCTGTCTCTCTCTCTCTCTCTCTCTCTCTCTCTCTCTCTCTCTCTCTCTCTCTCTCTCTCTCTCTCTCTCTCTCTCTGTCTCTCTCTCTCTCTCAGTATGAGGCGAATGCAGGTTCTGAGGGTATGGATCATGATGGCGTTATGCCTACAGTACGT
Organism: Osmerus eperlanus; assembly: GCF_963692335.1. Taxonomy (NCBI): domain Eukaryota; kingdom Metazoa; phylum Chordata; class Actinopteri; order Osmeriformes; family Osmeridae; genus Osmerus; species Osmerus eperlanus. The sequence continues at coordinate 775,257 of NC_085020.1, forward strand.
CAACACAAACTCATTCATCCTTTTCTGTGTCAACTGGAGATACACTGGGACACGACACCTTGGAAGCCAGAGGGCAGAGTTCAAAGGCAGCAATCCTGTGCAGAGTGAGGAACACATTTGGTTGTTTGAGAAAAATCTTACTGGATACAAAAGCCACGTTTTAACATATGAATATAGTCAACGCTTCGAACCTCCGGCATAGTGCACAAAACTGACACCGAGTTCCATTGATATTTAAAACATCAACTGTCTCAACCAGCTTTTCTTTCTGCAGTCTCATATCCTCCTAGTTGTTCCTCCATATGGAAGCCCATGGTCGGAGAGCAGCTGCTCCCTTTGTGCCTCGGCCCGTTCCTCCTCCTCCTCCTCCCCCCGTTCCGGACCTCACACTGTCCTGGCTCTGGGATGGTGAGGGAGCCGGTGGCGCAGCGAGAAACAAGCCCTGACACTCTGTCTCCTGTTCAGCAAGCAGGGACAACACACACACAGCGCTGTGCAGCAAACTGCAGCTTTGGGATATGTCACAATCACGGGAGGGAGGAAGGATTTGGAGAAACCATTTCCATTAGGCTAGTTGTAGATGGACTTACAAAGCACTATTCTTTCGTGAATTTCTTGAAAAGTCTCTGTTCCGTTGAAGGCTGATTTTCAAAATATAGATTTGACCATGCAATATTTTTGGTACACTGTAACTTGGGTTGTAAAGCATGCTGTGATCTACACTTTAAAAGGAATAGCTGCGAAAATTTGTGAAATTTTGTACATCCAGAAGACTAAATCTTTATTAATCCCCCAAAACAATGATGGAGTAACTGGTAATTAAAGGCTACAACAAAAGTACTGTTGTTGAGAACAGTTTGTGCAAGACTAGCATGTCATATAGTAATATCATAGTACTACTGCTTCTGCATTTGGAGACGGTTTACTGAAAATGTCAGTTGGAACCTTTTAAAGTAAATCAGATGATGCACTCCGGCCACTGCTGTACGCTGGCAGGAAGCTGTGACTGATCCTGGCTCAGGTTCAATACCTCCCTCTTCCCTCTTCCACATCAGCTGCGACTGGTAAGGAAGGTTTCCCTGTCTGTGCTGGGGTCGTAACTGAAAAACCGCCCGGCTAGTGTCATAACTCATGAGCGAATGCAAAAAAATATATTAAAAAAGCCTTCGCCGTGAGGCACTGAAATTGAATGCTGCACCTTTTCAAAGTTGAGGCTATCGGGAGGGAGAATGATGGCTTATGAAATCTGGAGCCCTTTGTCTCTGTGAAAACCCACTCTGCAATGTAATTTAAGCCGGCGATGGGCCATGAGATCAATCAGAGGGGGGATAAGGAGGAAGCGGAAGGGAGGATGGAGGAGGGAGGGAGGGAGGGAGGGAGGGAGGGAGGAGGATGGCAGGGTGGTGTTGTGAGGATGGCTACCCGCTGCTGTGATGATTGTGGGTTGGGTGGTGCAGTCGTGGACATTAACAGGCCCTGCTGCCTTCATGTTACAGCAGGCCACACGCAGGGCTTTGTAGAAGTGCTTCAGTGGGAAATGATGTGAAAATATTATTGTTGGTCCCCGTCAGGCCCCGACTCTTGTGATGGGACCATCTGCTGTGACATTCCTGGCATTGGCTATTCCATCACAACTGGTGTGCTTAGCTGAGCTAGATGTGTTGTATGTGTTTTAAATCTACCCTTCAACATGCTGACAACAGAGCAGTGTTTTCACACAACTCAGAAGTAACCAAGGTCTCAAACGCCACAGCAATATGTTTGTATCGTATGTCAGTAGCCTATGTCAAATTGTCTTACATGGTCAATTATCTTATCCTGTCACACTTTGGGATTACTTTTCCACTCAGACCACCAAATGCCAAAGACCTACAGCAGTGTAACACCTTGTCCTCAGCAAGAAAAAAAACAGACTTGTCTGCAGCTTAGAGTGGAAAAACGTGCATCTGGTGATGTCAGGAGAAAGTGTAACGGATACTCTTAAAGCCCCGTCTCTTAGCTGGCTGCTTCCTGCTCAGCGTTTCTGCTTGATTAAAAGCACCCAGGAGTTGTTAAAAGACGGTGGGCGCGAGCGCGAGGCCCTGACAGCTTAACACACTGATTATTCAAGCTTCTTAGGCTAAGCCATGGGACTCCAGTGACGAGCGTCTGCTCTCCCTCTCACACAATCTCTCTTCTTCGTTTTCTTCATTCATTCTGTCTTCAAATGAGTGGTGTGAGCCAGGCGAGAAGGCAGACCTGGTGTCTCCTGGCTTGTGGGGATCAGTGAAACAGTGATTCATGCGGCCTCAGGGCTTTATTTAGACATGATCTGCAGAGTGGCGTAGCCTGCTCGCTGGCTGGCTCGCTAGCTAGCTAACTCTGCGCAGCGCTCCGAGGTGACTGTTCCACCCGGCCTGACTGTGTCAGTGGGTCATGTGACTGTAAGGACGTCTGTAAAAGGTAAGGCTTTCGTTCCTCTGCTAGTTGGCTTCCGGCAAAAGTCGGCTGACATTTTAGTGGTACTTGGCTTGGTGTCGTTGACCAAATGTTGGAACTATGACAACACAGACATGTGTTCACACCTTTAGTGACCATGGTCCAATTCCTCCTGCATCATGTGGGGTGATGGTCTCTCTATCTGTGCACTACTCTACCGGTCTGCGTGTGCTGGTACAGGACTGTGTGTGCTGGTACAGGACTGTGTGTGCTGGTACAGGACTGTGTGTGCTGGTACAGGACTGTGTGTGCTGGTACAGGACTGTGTGTGCTGGTACAGGACTGTGTGTGCTGGTACAGGACTGTGTGTGCTGGTACAGGACTGCATGACTGAAGCTTGGCAATGCCACTGGAGAGATCCAGCAAACCATCGAGAACATCTGAGAGCGTCCTCTACTCATGGCTTAACACTTGATTTGAAAATCATTAGCAACACATGGCTGATTTGCTTTACATGAAGAAAATTCAACAACAGAATAATAGAATGATTTGGATCGTGCTGGTCTATTGCAAGTGATCCTTTCCTCCTGGCCTCCCTCCGGCCTGCTGGCCCAGCCCCAGGACCACCACAGCGCCACACCTGACGCCAGATCGGCCCTGGTGGGTGAGAAGGGAGGGAGGGTTGGAGGGGGGAGAGAAAAGGTCAAGTCCTGCAAGACGTCCTACCTATCTGTTTGCTCTCAATAGTCAGTCCTACATACAGATACGGTAAAGGCAGCAAAGAAAATCTATTTCAGTGTTGCCTAAATGCCTGTTACATGGTCAGGTCCTGTATGGGCTGTACGGTCCAGGGATATGGACACAGCAACCTTTAGGAAATGTACTGTGTTATACAGCACCCAGCTGTGCTGCACTGGAACAGACCTGAATCACAATACGCTAAAGTAAAATCCTTCTAATCATTTGGTAGGCAGAATACAGTTCTATGGTCCTGTCATGGTCAACCCTGACTTCAACACAGTTTGAACTTCAAACACCAGGTCTGCCTCTCATCTCATCCCTCCTTTCTGAGGAAGAACAGAAGATGTGCTCTCTCTTCCTTGACACACTTTCCTGAGCCCTTCGGGGGGTTTTGCCAGCTCCCAAGGCATCTGCAAAGCCAGCACAGTCAGCAGGAACGCTGTGTGTGCATAAGCAGATGTAGAGACGGAGAGCTGCAGGAGAGGGAGAAATGCCTCTCAGCTGTTTGCGGCCCGGTGTCAGACTTACGCGTGGGTCGAGGGGTAGAGCAAGGGAGGAACAGATACTTAAAAGAACTTCAAATCCCATTATTCACGTTACCCCCTACCCTGCACCCGATTCATTAATCACAAAAAGTTTTGCACCCTCTGGGGGATATTTAATCTAAGCTGGAAACCCAACTGTATTTTTGTGTCTGTGTGGGGTTTTTTCTCGGTGGAGAGTAAGACAAAATAACATTGCCTTAAGCGCTAAGGGAAGTTACGATTATAATGTCAACAACACAATATTAAAACTGAAGTGAACACATAGCTGAGTATTATTATCTATGCTTCTGTACCACTTTAGAAGATTATATTTCTCCTCACCAAAAACTACTTGTTAGTAGTAACCTTTTCTTTATCTCTCCCTCTCTTTATCTCTCCCTCCCTCCCTCTCTCTCTCTCTCTCTCTCTCTCTCTCTCTCTCTCTCTCTCTCTCTCTCTCTCTCTCTCTCTCTCTCTCTCTCTCCCTCTCCCCCTCCCCCCCCCCCCCCTCTCCCCCTCCCTCCCTCCTCCACATTAAGCATGAGGAGATCCTTCCCTTACTGCTCTATTATTCATCTATTGGAGTCTGGAAAACTGTGTCACAGCCAGCTAATACCTAGCAGCCCTGAGGTCTAAAGAGGCCTGCTCTCCTTCCCTCCCTGCATTGAGGGGAAAGATGATAGGAAGTGAAGGAAGGGGAGAAAATACGTGGAAGTGTTTTTACAAACCTAGGCTATCTGATAAGATACCTTTAGAAAACCTAACACCGAACCTTTTTCTACTTGTTGTGGGGTCTGGGAGGAGCCTATGTTTGGACATTCACCTCCAGGATGCTTGACCAGCATCAGAGAGGTGAATGTCCAAAGAGTCCCAGGACCCTGACAGTCAGCCAGCCTCCCGGCTGCTTCAGCCTGGCCTGGACCCCCTCCTCCTGACCCCCTCCTCCTCCTGACCCCCTCCTCCTCCTGACCCCCTCCTCCTCCTGACCCCCTCCTCCTGTAACACCTCTGGACGAAGAGAACCAAGGGAGTCAGGTGGCTGAGCGGTTAGGGAATTGGGCTAGTAATCAGAAGGTTGCTGGTTCGATTCCCCGGCAGTGTCAAATGACGTTGTGTCCTTGGGCAAGGCACTTCACCCTACTTGCCTCGGGGGAATGTCCCTGTAAGTCGATCTGGATAAGAGCGTCTGCTAAATGACTAAATGTAAATGTAAGGTCTCCACAGAGGTGTGTTTTAACACGTTCCAACACGGACAAGGCTAAACTTTGAGAGCAAAGTGCTCGCGGCATGAAGTGGATCGCAATTAAGACTTATCTTCTTGATTTTTGACATTTTGGAAAGCTCTTCATACCAAGTTGAGCCGCAATCTGTTAACCCGCAGGCAAATCTGAGTAGCAGATTACTGAGCGAGTGGCGTGATGTCCTCCCACTGAGTTTGGAATTTGATCCATCGGCTAATTCTCTTTCATCGAGAGCTGCAGCATATGACATCATGAGGCCCGCACGGGTGCACGCACACACACACACTCGCTATCTCCTATATATAGGCAAGGCACATGACATCATGATGCTCAACTCACAAGAACAGACACAAGAGATGAGACACCTCCTTCTACTGAAGCTCTGACTGCCCTGTAGAGCAGGAAAGAGGAGCTCTCTCTCCTGTGTACTGGGGGAATGGAGGAGGGACTGACATGAATAATATTCAAATACTAAATCTGAACCTTTGAAATTTCCTACAGAGCTTTCTCTCAGTAGGATTAAGAGTTTAGAGACTCAAATCATCAAAGAGCTTTGATGACAATTGCTTTAAAAGAAGTGGGTTTGCGGTCTCTCAAGAATGTGCAGAGGTGTCAAACGTTGCTAAATGATACCTGCTCCCCCATCCAGACGTCCTTTCTCCTCATATTGAGTCACTCACAAGCTGGTTTACAAAACCACGTCATATGTAACCATGCTGAGAATAATATGCGGTGAACAGCATTTTTGCTCTGAAAAGTAGAGTATGTGGACGATTTAGAGGGCATCAAAGCAAAAACATTGTTGCAAATATGAGAGATGGCAAGATCCAGGGAAATTAGCATTTTGAGAAATGTTTTAACGGATTAAAATAACACTGTAAATGTGATAATCTGTAATAAAATAAGAAACATTTTGACCTAGGGAATTTGTGCCTAAAGAATAATCAGAGGTTCAGATTATATTCATGTCTAAAGGTTTTGAGCAGGGGACCTTGTTAATCTAGTGAGATCAAGCAGCAATTAATCTGATTAATATCCACTACTTAGTATCCTGTCATCGTACTGTCCATCTAATCAACCTTGACAATGCAATTAGAGAGGTGTGTATGTGCTGACAGAGAGAGAGAATGAGTGAAAAGAATTGAGAGTGAAGAGGAGAGCCCAAAAGACGTAATAGATTTGACACCCTGGCTTTGAGCCACGCCACACCTCAGGGGGCAGTTACAGTTCTGGCTGCTTCTCTATAACAGGAGAGGATGGGATCAGGGTTCTGGCTGCTTCTCTATAACAGGAGAGGATTGGATCAGGGTTCTGGCTGCTTCTCTATAACAGGAGAGGATGGGATCAGGAATGAGTGTAGAAATTGAGCGGTCAACATTCTCTTTTGGGTAATTTATCATCTTTATTAAACATGTCCCATCTTCACAAAACTGTAAGAGTAAGGGGAAAAACCAGCTGTGCAATTTCCATCCACACAGGGAGTGATATGTCTCTTGGTGCGTAAAACCCATTTGGCTGACTGTGTATTGATATATGATTATAATATACACAATGACTGTTTCATGGGAGCGTCAATTTATAAAACCTTCCTGTTCTTACATCTTAAAAAGGTGCTGAAATAAGGAATGAAAGGAAAAGAAACAGTTTTTGCATACATGACGATCCTGATGCATAGATGCAGCATGTGTTAGTCTTGTGCCGTGTGTGTGGGCTGGGATCCAGACGAACACGACAGCATAATGATGCTTCAGGGGGCTTCACACATGTTTCTGGTACAAAAAAGACTTTTTTATTTTGTATTATTTTATTTTGTAATATTATTACTTATAGTAAGTAAATGACTTCACAAGGTTGTTAATCGTCCCAGTGTATAACTATATGGCTTAGTAACCTTCCTCTTCAACAGAGCAGCGTGGACAGGGCATATCATACACACACAGACCAAGGTGCGGCCATGCACGCAGAAACGCACACACACACACCCTGACCCACACACACACACACACAGGAGAACTATGCTGACCATGAAGAAAGGTCTGCTCCTAAGGCATAAATATGTCCAGGTTGAAGATGTACCACTGTGAGAATCCTACTCCCCCCCCCCCCCCTCCCCCCCCAGCCCAAAGCAGACCAGCAGAGACACTCTAAGAGGGTTAGGTGGAGGGCATCGAAGAAAATAGAAAATTACCTCTCTATTCATGACAGGATTATGCAACACCCTTTCATACAGCATCAATGGCTCAATTGATGCATTTTGCCAGACTGTCTGCAATAACCAAATCTGAAGAAGCTGATGTGTGCTCAAGGTGCTTTATGAAAGCTTTAATATTGCCTTTGCTGTTGAAAATACGTGTTTCTTCTGTAGGGTCAGAATGAGGAAGCAGATAATAACATGAATGCATGTCATCCCTGTGTGAGCACTGACAGACACTGACATGAGTTACAACAGTGTGCAATTACATTTGTGCTTTTATGTAATTTGTGTGGAAGAAATATATCCCACTTTTTGTTTGATTCCGTTTTAAATACAGCAGGCTGGTTTGTAGATGTGTTGACTCTCCCTGGTCAACAGTATCATTGAACATGCACCTTTATGTGCTTGTGAGTGAGCTTTTCACATCATGTCTAACTTACTGTACGTAAAACCACTCAGTTAATCCCTGTACAGTAGCAAAACCCCCAACAAGAAGTAGCGAGTCTTCCCACCCAACAAACAGGCTCTGTGAGAAACACATCAGACAGCTGCACAGCGTGGTGGGACACCAGCAGGTTTGCTTGGTGGAATGTCTTGCTGTTTCTGCTAAAAAGTTTGATGAGCCTGGCTAAGCCCTCCTGCCAGACTGTGGTGTTGGAGTCACCATGTTACACTACAGCACATAGCTGCCCCCTCTTCAGACTGTTCTTAGTTAGAAGCACTTTCCCTGCAGTAACCCTGTGTGTGTGTGTGTGTGTGTGTGTGTGTGTGTGTTTGTGTATGTGTGTTGTAAATGTACTGACGACTGTGCCCTAACAATCCGACAATGCAGTTGAACTTTGAGCACAGACCCATCCTCTCTTTCCTAACCGGATCACACACTAAAACCATGTTCCAACCGACAACGTAGCAGTTTAATATGTGAACAACATGTTCATCCATCACCGCAGGGGCCTTGCATCTTTGCAAGCCTTCCAGAACACATAATGCTCATCATCGATATCTAATACCACAGTTCACATCCTTTCATACCACCACAGGACGTGTCCCAACCTAGCATGAAGAACACTGGGGCACAAACACGCTCACAAGTGGTTCTCCTGGACACGACCAAAGACCAGTTTAAGAACATCTACGTGTGTTCCTTACAGCTCCAGTAGGTGTGATACAGGGATAGGGCTCCAGTAGGTGTGATACAGGGATAGGGCTCCAGTAGGTGTGATACAGGGATAGGGCTCCAGTAGGTGTGATACAGGGATAGGGCTCCAGTAGGTGTGATACAGGGATAGGGCTCCAGTAGGTGTGATACAGGGATAGGGCTCCAGTAGGTGTGATACAGGGATAGGGCTCCGGGCAGTGAGGTGGCGGTGCTTCCATGAGGAGGCTGTGGCTCGGCCACAAGGCCTCTAGGGGGCAGCGTGCTCCAGGGTCCCTAGCATGAGCAGTCACATCAGGCCGGTAATCATCTGGAAACTCAGGCGTGTCGTACAGGATTGTTCCAGAGGCAGCCATTCAAACCTGGAGAGATATGGTCAGCGTAGCGCTCAGTTTCAGAATCAATTCTGTGAAATTAGCTATTTCCCATTTATCAATCTAATCAGAGTTATTCATGCTTGTTGTAAGTTAATTTATGTCTGATGGGGAGGGTTTCTGAAGCAATCCGGTGGATCAAATCCATATTTCCGGTGAATACCCGCTCTAATCAATCAAGGTGTCACAGTGATGGCCTCTGAAAGTGCTTTATGGAAACTCGTGTTTCATTTGTGTTCCACGGGCCCGGTTCTGCTGGGGTCATGTGACTCTTCCTGCCACAGTTTGAAGGGAACAGGAAGTGAGGTCATGTAACTCTTCCTGACAGTTTGTATAGTATTGTATGGCCTCTTGGTATCTCATGGCTACACTCTTCTGGGTGGCCAGGAGGAACACAGCAAATAGGAGCAACAGCACTTTACCTAACTGAGGCGTGTTGTTTTGAGTTGGCTGATATAAAACTATTAGATTTTTGAAAGAGTGAAGCAAAATGAAAACACTAAAGCACAGCATGGCTGGAGGGCTTCCATCCCAGTGTTAACTCATCTTTATCAGGACATTTAAGTGGAATATATGTTTCAGTTGGAAGCCAAAGTGCGTATCTTTTTGATAAGTATATAAACTGAGACTGGGATCTCCCAGGGCAGTCTCGACAAAAAGAAATATTTTCTTCATCATTTTAAGCAAGCTTTACTGGGCCTTCTATCCATTATTAATGTTCACAATATAAATAGTTTAGGTGTGATTAATATTTCACAGTATGTTCTGTAAGGCTAAACAGATTTGAGAGAATAAAACACTAAACTAAATGAGATCATGAAACGGCAAAAGAAAACTGACAATAGATGAAGAGAGGTTAACCTCAGGGACGTGTTGTTGAAAGGCTTAGTTTGACTGAACTGGCAACTGGTTGCGTATGTTTACATTTGTATTCTGCCTACATATTTTAATCCTCTGATAAGCCATTATAAAAATATTAATTAACCCACTCTCTCCCTATAAGAGATTTAGTTTACTTCACACTCACACACACCTGATTTGGGCTTTGGGCAGAGTGTGTGTGTGGCGCTCCTTAAATCAGAAACATCCACACAGACAGTGCTCTGTGAGAAGCAGCTTTGCCCCCTGCCCCGGTCGTAAAGGTTAAATACTGCCAGGGATCTGTTTAAGAGCCTTCCACCCAGCCCCTCCCCCTTCTGTCCAGACTGGCCCGGCCGAGCCAGAGCCCTTGGGCAGGGGGGGCTCTGGGGGGGCTCTATGGAGGTGAAGAGGTAGTGGAGGAAATGTCTAAGTAGAGGGTGAAAGAGAAGAGAGAGTGAGGGGATGAGAGCTCTCCTTTTTAGACATCATTAAACGTTAATACCGTCTGATTCCTCTTCTGCTGCGCTCTAATAGAGTTCCACCTCTGAGACGCCACCCCGTTCATCTCCCCGCCACTCAGATCTCATCGCAGGCCATCTTCTGAGGAGGAGATGTGTGAGAGATGGAAGGGGGGGTGCAAAGACCGTTTAAAGGGTTTAATTATCTGCTTGTGTGTGTGGGGGTTAAGACATGGTAATGGTACTGTGCTGAAGTGTGTGTGTGTGTGTGTGTGTGTTGGTACTGTTAATTATATGGTACAGGATGTAATGTACTTGTCTGGTGGACAATGTGTGCGGTGATGTGTGTGTCTGGTATTGTGCGTACATGTGTGTGTGTGTGTGTGTGTGTTGGTGGAGATGGTGATGTGGATGGGTGGTGTTCAGTCTACAACACCCCTCGTCCCTGTGTAGAGATGATGTGGATCTGTTGAGAAGAGACCTGATAACCCAGTAGGGGGCAGTACTGTCGTCATAGTTCTTACTGAGGAGAGCGCTTCGTGGGAGTGTGTGTGTGTGTGTGTGGCGGGGGTGGGGTGGGGGGGGGGGGGGTGGATGTGGTTGTGTGTGCTAAATGAGAGAGAGGGAGAGCAAGAGAGACAAACCAGAAGGAAGGAAAGAGAGACTGTGTGTGGGAGGGATCATTTATGAGTGAACAGTCAGTCAGTCCTCATGTAAAACCAACAGAGGGTGCTGTAACCTTAGAATACCATGTGTCTGTGTCATCAGTGCTGTTCTCACACCTGAAATCCCTCTCATTCACAGGATTCCCCTGTTTTCCCTGGGGTGTCATCTTGGACCTGTTCATCCAACGAAAGCTCTACGTAAGATTCCATTTCAGTTTCATACCCACTAATTCAAGCATTTCAGCGCATACTCTACTTAACATTGGGGAAGACCAAACCATTAGATTAAAAATCAAGACTGTATTTTCGTAAGATGTTTTTTTTTTTTTTCAGATCCACCACTGACGATCGCGGGAAGAAATTCAAGCATTCAGCTAAACCATCTGAAGAACTCAAGTCTGCTTCACTCAGGTAACTACAGTGGAACACCAAACAGACTCACCAGAGAAGGCTGGGACCTGGTGGAGAACACCTTCTCTACTTAGTCACTGTGGAGGAGCTCGCTGTGGAGGAGCTCGCTGTGGAGCTCGCTGTGGAGCTCCCAGCTGCGCTGTCCTTCCTCCACCTCGCAGCAGCAGACACACACGGTCTCTCAAGGACCGGAGCAACACAGGACTCTGATGGGAGCTTTTGGCTGCATGTGTTTTTCATATTAGTCATTACAGCTTGCTTTTAGTTTTCAGACAAGAAATGTTTCATGAGGTACATAATTATGCCTTTTATTTTGTATTCCTACTTGTTGTTTTACTTCCACTTGCAAATCACATTGTGTTGCACTGAAGACTATGAAATGTGCTCCAAGTGTGAAGTGTTGCTTACTGCCGTTCTGATGTTGCTCCTCAGGAAGAGGCCACGCCTCCCCAGTCCTCTGGAAGGTGGACAGCACAAGGTCACATGACCTGGACCAGAAACCCCAGGAGAGTTTTGGGACCCCTGGTCAGAGAGCTTATTCCTCCTAAAGAATGACTTTTAAACACATAAGTTTCAAGGAAGCCCTTTCTAAATTAGGTCTAAATGTCTACATGCAAACACTCCTGAGAAATGGCAAAAAAAGATTTGCCCTTATGAACTGTTAATTTGTATCTTATACTGTGCAAATGTGAACACAGCATGAATCCATCAAAAACATAAATCACACATTCACTGGCAAACATTTATGCAATCGTAAACCCACAGACAAGCACAATAACTCAAACTCACATCCTCAGTATAAAGTGCCTATAAATCTCATATTTCTGTTTGATTAAAATAGGCAATATTGGACAGCAGATAACACCTGGTTAACACAATTGTGTATTTTTACAGACTGTGTGTAACTTTCAATCCTTATGTACAACTCACTAGACTTTCACCTTTTGCATGCGTGTTTGGGGTCTGTAGAATGGGCTGGCTATCAACCTGGGGAGAAGTGTAAAGGTTGATGAACTGATCCGTCCGGAACCACAAGTCGACTTTCCCCTCCTCCACCTTCAGCTCCCTGCCTCCATATATGAGAAGCCTCAGCCGGGATCAGCTCTGGTGAGTTCTACTAGCTGTTCTTGTGTTGTAGTTCCAAATACTAGATTCCTGGTACAAGGCTAGATTTCAATTAGGAAGCAGAACTTCTTCGGGGGCTGAAGGGCAGATGGTTGTGATGCCATGCTAGTGTGTTGGAGTCTTCATGCTAGTGTGTTGGAGTCTTCATGCTAGTGTGTTGGAGTCTTCATGCTAGTGTGTTGGAGTCTTCATGGTCAACTCAAGAAGCCGTTTTGTAACTGATGACCTCCTACTGAACAGGTCTCACACTAAGTTTGTGCCTCACCGATAAGCAGACATCACAATGCTATGCCTCGCAGTCAAGAGATACAGTACCTTGTACAGTCCGCACAGAGTCATGAGTAAGTTTGATTGCAGTGGCAGTTTGATGCCTTTGCTTTCAATCCGGTGTAAAATGTGCTGACAGAAAGTGCTTTGTCCAAAATCCTGCCCCACGCCCAGCCCTCAGGGCTCATGCTGAACTGTAAGGGTCTGAAATGCTGGAGTGTGTGTATTTTCCTCTGTGTTGTCCTGAGGTGGCTGTGTGTTCAGCCTCTCCAGGCCTCACCTCCTCCAAGGTTCTCCACCTCCTGTGGGGAGCTTCGTCATCGCAGCAGTTCTGCCACTCTGGCAGGTTCTGCCACTCTGGCAGGTTCTGCTCAAGGGCAGTAGGTGCTGCTGTCAGACCAGGAACAACACCAGCTCTGGCTCCCTGCATCGTCAGCTGAGCAGTGGGGAAAGGGATGGCTGACAGAGGACATTCTTCTACTGTGTGTGGTACCTACTGTACACAACACACTAGATACAGCATGTCCTGAACTAGTGCAGTGTCCGTGCTGCAGATGTGGGGGAGTTGATTTGGCTTCAAGGTAACTGGAGTTTTAGGTGAACACGCACAAAGAGGCTGGGCTCTGTTCACGCAAGGTGGGAGCTCAACATGGTGGCAAATATTTTCGGGCAACCGCAAAGCGCTCATCCAAATCAAATAGGTACGTGGGTCCTGATTCCAGGACGTCGAGTTAGATTGAACACAGTAAAGAGTTGTAGTCTGGTTTCCCTGACAGATTGAGCCCAAAAAATATAAATATTTGATTTTAGTCTTTTTATTGTCCTCTCAAATGTTCTTTCTGTCTGCAACGATGGTGTTAGCAGGGACACATTCTCACATGGTGTTCAGTGAAGTGTGTGTTTTGTACTGCCTCTCTTCTGATACTGTGTGCGTGCGTGTGTTTATTTATGGGTATGATTTCATTCCCAACACGCACACCAAGCCAGTGCCCTAACCTAAATGAAGTCGTGTTGACAGGGACACGCTGTACACATGCTGTCTGTTTTTCATTTCCTGCCAGTCTGCCTATTGTGAGCATGCATTGACAGTCATCATTGTCCCAGACTTAGAGAATACAGCACACATTACTGTTGAGGCACACGCATTCAGACACACATCCACTAACATACACACCTCTACATAATGTCATGAGTCAAGACCTATGCTCTTTACAAAAGAGCATAGGTCACTGATGATAACAACGAGACAAACTGATGATAACACGAGCCCCAAACATTGCGAGCAGCCAAAACATGAAGCATACATTGTGAAAAACCAAATAAGTGCCAAAGGGAAGAATTGTAAGAGCATGCAGTTAAACAAGTTACAATTAAACAACATGAAACTCAAAAAGTGCAAGAGTGTACCTGTAGAAAAACAATCAACAGTAGAATATTTCACAGCGAGTACAAGAATTTAAAACCGTTACAACTAACCAACAAGAGCAACAAGTCTCTCAATACGAGTCATTATGATCCTGGAGGAAACTAACACACACATATAGACAGTCCCACTAGAAGCTTTTTCCAAGCTTTTAACAGCCAAATCAAATGACTCTTATAATGAGCTTGAAGAAGAAACCCTTAATTGACTCAATTATTAAAAGGCAGAGGCAGGATATGAGGGCATTTTAGGATGTGAGCACTCTCATAGTGCCAGTGTCTGTTCTGCATGAACATATCAATGGTGGGAAGAGCTTCATTTCACAATGACACACACAGCCTGCGAGTCATATGTTCACTTGTGAATAAGCAGGTTTGACTGTGTGACTGAGGCATGTTGCTGCTAGGGGTCAGTGGACAGCAGATACAGGCTTCTCACTGCTCGTGTTTATGCTTAGAAAACACTCAGCATACTCAATCTGTTCCAATTCCTATTCTGAAATCACATCCCCAGAATCCAGAGAATATCCAGCCAATAATTTCTTGCCTGTGAATGTTGTTGTGTTAAGTTGTGAGTTTGATTGTCTTTTTCCAACCTATGGTGCCTGTATACCTACACATACAGGACCCTCTGCATGTCCTGTAACACCCCACAGAGGGTGGGGTGGTTTAAATGTGGTTTATGTCCAACATGATTCCTGGAACATAATTTGCTGGAAAGTAGCATACAGCTCCAAAATTATAAATTGACTTTACACTAGCGCTGAGCTGTCTGTGCTGCTAAACAATTCTCTAAGGGCTCTTTAGAGGACTTTAAAGGTTGTAGGATTGATTAGTGATTTCCTTAATTTATACTGTCTAAATGGGGGTGGGTGGGTTACATGTATGAATAAACAGGATAAATAGAGAGTGGAGTCCCTCAAAAACCAAAGTTTTTTTTTATTATAAAAATGTATTTTTAATAAACTCAAAAGAATGAGTGAGCCTGATCTGAAATGACAAAACCAGTTGAGACTTCTCATCTCTGGTAGAGTGGACAGCCACCCAAAAAGCTATTGAGGAAGTCTAGAAGACACTTATTACTTTACTTTTCTAAATAGAAAACCTCCACTTCACCTAGATGGGTCAGTGTCATGTGGCTAAGCATACATCACTGTGACAAGCTCACCTCCATAACAGTGTTTGTCTGGCTCAGTGGCCTGGCCCAGACATTTATCAAGCATCCTCACAGCATTCTCCTCCACAAACATCTGATTTAGATGCCCCTCTGTCTGGGTGCCATTCAAGTTAGCCTGAACTGATAGGATCTTGTAGAGCTTATTTCTTGTGGTGACACAGATGGACTTGTGGAAATATCTCTCCAGTCAGGTAGAGATGCCACCCATGAGATGACACAGGAAATGCATTTTCACTGAAAGTATTTATTTTTCGTAACTGAATCTGACGCTTGCCCACTCATCCCTGACACTGCAGTGTACAGTGCTTTATATTATCCAGTTTAAAGAAACGCACCCTCAAAATAAATGTCCAATTTTATTGGCTGTCCACCAAATTAATCGTGTTTAATGCTATTACATGTCTATTTTTCAACTGTTAAGTTTGATTAGCAGAGCCATCAGTAAATACTGGCGCCTTCCAATTTCATTTGGATGGATTTGACAGTTCCATAAGCTGAAAGTGTAGGCCTACCACTCGATTTAAAATACTGAACAGAAGTAATGTTTTTATGTAGTATGACTGATCGCAAGCTGCATATCACAGATTAGAGTCAAACTGGGACTCTGCAGAAGCACAGTGGTGACTTAAGGGCTGAAAATAGTACGTCCATCTTGCGAATGATTTTCCTTCTTTGGATGATTGGAACTGAGACTGGAGTTTGCCTCTTTCTACTCTGATCCTTTCACAAATGTCTCACTCTTCATGTAACACAATCAGATCACATGTCTCACTCTCCATGTAACACAATCAAATCACATGTCTCACTCTTCATGTAACACAATCAAATCAAATATTCAAGGAGGCAGGCACCTTTCATTTCAAACCACCACCAGAAAGAGAATTGATTCCCTCCCAATATAGTTTTTGTAAACAGCAGCCCAGGGATCTAGCATTGATAAGAGGTTGCAGAGTATTAACCAGGAGAAAAATGACAAATATGTTACTTCATCAAACAAAATCATCCACAACAAAGGGAACAGTCTAGGGGCCTAGATTATCTTCAGTCTACAATACTTGACTTGTTCATAGATTCTTTAGGAATAATTATCCACAACCATAACTGGGATTTTTTTTTTTTAAGCAAACTTTGGGATTTTGAAAGTGGACTTGCAATGAACTATGGTAAATCAAAATATTTTTTTCAGTGCTACACTGTCCTTGCAATCCTTCCCACTGCACCAAAACACACTATTTCATAATGCTTTGTAAGCTGTGTTGCTGGGATCACGGGTTGAACCTGGCCTCTCCACATACATCTCTCAGCCAGAAGTCTTGTGTTATTACTGCAGGTCGATCTACAAGGTGCTCGGTTGGAGGTCAACTCCTATTAACATTGACTCTGTGAGAGGATCAACTTTGCAGAGGTCTGTGTTTCATATACCAGTTATCGAGTACTGAGAGACAGAGACAGAGAGAGAGGGGGAGGAGGTAATGAGAGGGAGGAGGTAGGGAGAGAGGGTAGAGGGAGAGGTGGTAAAGAGAGACAGAGAGAGAGGGGGAGGAGGAGGTAGAGAGGAAGAGAGAGAGGGGCATGGGGTAAAGAGAGGGAGAGAGTGGGAAGAGGTAAAGACAGGGAGAGAGAGGGGTTGGAGGTAAAGAGAGGGAGAGAGAGGGAGGTTGAGGTATAGAGGGGGAAGAGAGAGGGGGGTGGAGGTAAAGACAGGGAGAGGGAGGGGGGTGGAGGTATAGAGGGGGAAGAGAGAGGGGGGTGGAGGTAAAGACAGGGAGAGGGAGGGGGGTGGAGGTATAGAGGGGGAAGAGAGAGGGGGGTGGAGGTAAAGACAGGGAGAGGGAGGGGGGTGGAGGTATAGAGGGGGAAGAGAGAGGGGGAGGGTATGTGGGTCTCCTTTAGTCCTGTTCTTTAAATAACTGACACATTTTGCAATGTTAGTAAAACGCTATGTTGCGAATCAAGAACTATAGGCAAAACCTCTATGGAAGGTAAATAACTAGACTTGATTTTTGGACACACTTGTGACAGTGAATTGTGCTTCGTTCTGAGGAGGTCATTAAAACAGTTAAGAATGCCCTGTACCTACTACACACTAATGATCATGCTCTGAAGACTATGGATCGTAAAATCACAACGTCCTCCAATTTTCCTCTTCTCCTCGCCAGCCTGCCTTTCACGCCTATCTGGACCGATTAAGTTGGATTAAGGGAGAGATGAGGATGTGATTGGCCTCTGCCTTTATCCTGGATCCACCTTACTGGCCATGTAGGGACTGGCTAGGTGACCATGCTGTAAATCATAATGATGATACAATAAAATATCTACATAACATAATGACCAGATATATCCCAACCAACTGCTTTTTTGTGTATAGTTAGTGCCATCCTGGTCACACAGTGATGGAGAACATGGAAAAGTGCCACAACACTGTTTCTTTGTATCAACAAAGCAGCTTCCTTCACACAAGTATTTCCTGGTTCATTCCCATTTACCATTGAGGAGTGGATGTGGCCATGGGTTTATCATGTGGTCCTGAATCTGCAGAGGGTTCTGTAGTTGCTGATGAGATGTGGATGGTGAATGACAGCGGGGAGGCATGCCTCTTCAGAGGGGCTTGTCCTGGGGCTTGGCTCTGAGACAGATCAAACTAAGCAGGCAGAGGAGCAGAGGAACTGGGTGGTGGTGTAGCAATGCAGGTTCAAGCAGTTGACAATGACACTAACTTCTACTTGTCACAAAACGTTGTGGTGCCAGTGCCCAAAATCAGGCATCCTGGACATAATTTCCAAAGCGAGAAATCCCTGGATGTAGCGGTCTGAAGAGAATGTGCAGCATCTGTAGACGGCTCAGCTATCGTGCCACCCAGACCCCACGCCCATTCCTTAGGGGCAGCACCCACAACCCTGCCCCCTCTGCCCCCCCCTCCCCCCGGGGGACTGGGGATCTGGGGCGTACTGAAACCACCACGGTCTGACAGGCAACATTTCTCCAAACAACCACTGCAGACATTGACTATGGCTGATCCATTACTGGGTTTTGGTCAATTTCTGTGTGTTTTTGAGCATTTTACGCAACCCGAATGTCATGTGCCGCAATTCTGGCCCACATGACCAAATCTCAGAGCCAATCAGGTGTCAGAGTAGTGTCTGGGCTGAGTCAGAAGACAACGAAGGCGGGGGGATTCTTTTATGACTGCGATTTTTCTAATCTTTTGTTAACGGTGAATGTGTCAACTGTTTGGACCAGTACAAAGGTAGATCTTTTTCAAATCACAGTAATGCATTTCCATTTCTGACTATGTGATATTGAGTACAGTTTTGGTCAGATGTTAGTATTTAGATATATGTTGAAGATCGTTGATGTGTCCTAGACATTTTGAGCGATATTTGACATGGACGCAAGTTCAAGATGAATCCACACCTAATGTGGTACATTCAATTAGATTCCATTGGAATGATACATTTGTCAGAAAAAAACTATTGAAAAATAGAAATTTCCATTACTACTTTCATTTGCTAGGACCATGTAGTTTGTTATGCCAATGTGGAATTCATGGGGAGTTTTCACCATGAGAGAGATTATATTACATTGTATCCTCAATGCATTGCCCTTAGTTGTGGTTACATGAGAATTAATTTTGTTATACAAGATAACATTTGCCATCAGTACATTAACTGAAGCTATGAAGTTTGTTTTGTAATACACCAGATAGAGGTCAGTTCTCTGTTGTGCGAGACACAGTGTCTACAACCATCAGTGCAGGCTCCGGTACAGTACGACACAGATGAAGAATCAACACCCCAGTCAGAATAGTACCATGAACACTAAAAAGCAGCCATGAAGAGATGGACCATGTTGTGACAGACATTTTGGAGCGTAATGCTACGATGTCTCGCGGGCGGTAACACATGAGCAGTGGGTGTTTTCTGCAAGTCACATCTGCATTATCCTCCCTGTGAACGCCATCATTGTGCTCAAATCTGCTAGCATCACATGCATAGTGTCTAGTTCTACCCAGCAATGGTTCTATGAGATAAATAACCATAGTCCTGTACCAGCACATAGCCTAACTTAAGAGGGCAAAGCGGAGGGCAGCAAGCGGAGCAAGCTAAGCTAGCAAAGCGCACACTAATTAGCGATCTTAGCTGTTCATGCTAATACTAGGTGGCGTTGAAACAATGTGAGCAGCCCATAGCAATTGATGGTAATTCAGGCTGAGATTTAACTGAGTCCAACTGATCTTGGATGACAGGTTTACAGCTATTGAGCCAAAGGGCTCTACTCCCCACCCCCCTCCCTCCTCCAGACACAAGCCCTAACAAAGGAAACGGCTCTCAGGCTAGGAAGGACCCTCCCTCCCTGCCACGGACAGTCACATGGTTCACTAAGGATGTGAAGGCCTCATACACGCTGCTATACTCAAACACAGGCTGCTTGAGAAACAGGTTTAAAACACATTGGCCACATGCTTAGGATAGCATTCATTAATAACATTAAATTAATATTAATCTTCACTAAAAGCTATGAAGTGCATCATTGCTATGTGTTTATTGTCTGTCGACTGCAGTGGTCCAGCCACAGATGGATGCAGTCGTCATATTCTAAATCTGTCAACGACCAAAGCAGAAGACATTCCTGCATACTTCTTTGGTGTGTCGAGGCTTAGCAGTAACGCAGGTTTTTCTTTCCATACAACAAATTGAGTAAATCTACTCAAGGTTATTCATATTTATTCAGCTACTTCAGTTAGCCTGCTTAGGAAATGTTCTCTTTAATAACACCCTGTCATGGGAGCCCTTGCGGTACAACAGGGAGTCAGGTGGCTGAGCGGTTAGGGAATCAGGCTAGTAATCTGAAGGTTGCCAGTTCGATTCCCGGCCGTGTCAATCGACGTTGTGTCCTTGGGCAAGGCACTTCACCCTACTTGCCTTGGGGGGAATGTCCCTGTACTTACTGTGAGTCGCTCTGGATAAGAGCGTATGCTAAATGACTAAATGTAAATGTAAACATGAATGTGCAACGTTAGCATACAGAAAAAAAATCAAAGAAGGTTTCATGGAATTTGTGTAAATGGACTGCATTTATATAGCGCTTTTCTACCTTAGCGGCACTCAAAGCGCTTTACAATGTTTGCCTCTCATTCACCCATTCATACTCTCACTCACACATACCGACGGCAGCGAGCTACCATGCAAGGCGCCGGCAACTTGGGGTTCAGAGTCTTGCTCAAGGATACTTCGGCACATGACCTAGGAGGAGTCGGGGATCGAACCGCCAACCCTGCGATTAACAGACAACCCTCTCTACCCCCTGAGCCACAGCCGGATGTTATGTTGTGTAACCAACATAACATCCTTAAAATATTGTTTACATTATTCCACAAAAGATAAAGGGACACATAACTAAGAAAAATAACAATAATAATTTTAACGGCAGTATAACAATATTCATGTAATGAACCTGAACATGCAATGAAAGTTATCAGTATGTAGTGTGTTTGCCGTCTGGGGAGGGGAAGGCAGCGAGGGCGGGGTGTGGGGGGGAGACAGGAGGCAGTGGGTCCTGTGCTGCTGATGAAGATAAATGTGGTGCTTACAGGTGCATTAGGCACAGTCTCATAAGAGTTACTGAAGAAGACAAACCTTCCTGCTGTAAAGACCCCATGAGTGGGATTATAAACATGCTGAGATTGCGGTGTGTGGGATTAGGACCCTGGGAGACCAGGATGCAGTCACTGTTCCTGTGGATGATGACGCAACATCAGTTCCCGTCACATGAAAACCCCGGATAAACGTGTGACAGTTTAGTGGACCTTTTGTAGTTCAGCTCTAGAATATTCCATTCATCACCAGCTAGAAGCTCAAATGGCTGTTTTATGACATTCCTAGTAGTCATTAATAAGGCATGTCACTAGCTAAGATATGAACCAAACTATGAAGTCAGATAACTTATTGATGTCAAAACACTTAGAACAACCGAACAGGCTATATGTCAATATACCATTAAAATCCTCCACAGGATATACACCTAGTGATCGCACCAGTGGACATAGATTTCAGTGTTGACAAGAACAAGGTCATCTCATGGCGGTGACACCAACCGAGCTCGTAATGGAAACAAAACAAATGATATAAAAACTATAGAGGGTGAAGCAAAGCAACCACTGACTGGAGAGGAGGTGGAACTCAACTGAATCAGTGTTACAAAAGCAGTCAAGGCCACATTGCATTGTCTGTTTGAGAATTTCATGTCATGTTTTTGTGAAAAGGAAACTTGCCTTGCTTTGCTACCTTCTAACAAAAAACACATTTCACAACTGAACACCAGTATGCTTGTTTGGATGCATTTTGTAGTCCTAAGAATGAATCACGGCTCCTTTTCCAAACCTTTGAAGGCATAGCCCGTTTGGCCTTTATAAAAAAGAATCCTTCCATCTACACCTGTCTCTCTGAGCAACTACAGTCACGGAAAGATGGAAATGTTGTTTATTTTCCCCGTCTGAATATCCTTAGTTCAACTTTAACCCATTCCTCCTTGTGTAATCCTTTGTAGTGGGTGAAGGCTGAGAATGTGGCGTAGAGGGCCGAATGCCCGGGGTTGTCATCTGCAATAACAATCACTTGTCGTCTGCATCCCCTGATGCACAGCCAGGATTACTGATGTGTAATGCAACAAATCATGCTCAGGCCCCTTGCCTAATCCCCCTCTCGCTCCAGCCATAACTACTGTATCTGAGGGCCCTTCTCACTCGTCTCAACACCCAAAAAGAGAGAAAAATTTGGTCTTTGAAGCTCAATTCCGATTTTGCACACCATCAAGGTTTTGACTCTGTGGCTGATGGAAGGACAGCTGGTGTCCCCAGATTCCTCTGGGGACACCCAGATGCAGAGGGTGCCCGTGTTATCATGCTGAGGCCAATGTGATGGATATCACAGTGAAATGCTTTAGGAAACAACCGCTGTTGGCAGCTGGCACCAGTGTTGGGCATCGAAAGCAACACTCCTACATCAAATCTAAACCTTTCCTTTGAAATTCGAATACGTTTGCATCAATACACATATACGTGTACTCATTTAGACCGTAAAGTTTCACGTTTATTATCAATTTTACCTAAGTCCTACGCATGTGGTTCTAAATCTTAATTTTCATAAACCCAGTGTTTCACTGTTCTCACTGTTTATTCAGTCTGTGAGGACTTGAATGGTTCCTGAGTATGTTGATTTTAAAACAGAGAACGAGAGAATGAGCATGTGTGAAAAGGGATTCATTTAAAGGCCACTAAAGAGAAGGATCCAAAAGCGCCTGAGCTGAAAGCTTGACCCACTTCTGTATTCTGAGGGGTTGTAAACCATCCACATCAACATCCTTCCCCTACTTTTCAATGCGTAAGAAGCAGATCTATTAGTCAATATTGTCAGACACAAATAGAAAAACTACCTTTACTTTGCGAATGTGTTGCAAATGAATCAAATATTTGTAATATTTGAGACTAGGAATTGCTTGACTGGTGGAATAAAATAAAAACAGTTTCCTCAGTCACATGGTTCAGTTTCAGTCACAATAAAAGGCTGCATAGCCGTGCCTTGCTGACACTTCAGATCAGAAAACCTTAACGTAGGAACAGCCTTAAGCATGATGACGCCATGATGCAAGCGTGAGGCCATTATGGGTTCATTCTGCTCCCTGCACCTTAGATGCAGTCTTTATGCAGTCTCACTACTTCTGGGAGATTGGACGACTGCTGGCTGTAAATGAAGTCTTTTCCTTTCCCTGACATCTATCAAACTGGCTTTCTTTCATGAAAACACCAGGAGCAAATAACACACACTTTTTTATGGACACGCTTCCACATTCCACGCACGCACACACACACACACACGCACACACACACACAGACATACACACACACACACACAGACATACACACACACACACACACACACACACAGACATACACACACACACACACACACACACACACACAGACATACACACGCACACACACACACACACACAGACATACACACGCACACACACACACAGACATACACACACACACACACACACTCTTTAAGAGAGCTTCTGCAGGGTCTTATGTTAACCTGTTTGATCCATCCTGTTAGCACCTCCTCCCCTGCAGGCCTCAGCTCATCACACCTGATCCCTTCATCTCTCACTCTGCACCTCCTGTTTGTCATCTAGGCGTCATGTAGGACTCACTGGAACCACGCAAACTCTGCTTCTCTTGAGTACAAGCAAGAGCCCGTCATTGTGCTGCCTATCAGAGAAAGCGCACTTTATTCTTATCTTACAACAGAGCATATGTTCTTAATTTTGTTGAGTTTTGAGGTTTTGAAAAGGGAGTAGAATGAAAACCTATAGACCTTATAGTTTAATCTTTGTTGTCCCATAAAGGACCTGGTTTCAGTGCTCCCTTGTGTTCCCGTTCACAAGATGAACGGGAACTTCCACGCAATTAGGGATATTGTAATAACTAGATTCCATATGCAATGTAAAATAAATGCTAAAATGTTAATGACCCAGATTGAGACTCCTGGAGAAAGAAGCCTGGTTGGGCATAATCCTAGTCTTTAATCCATGGCTGTCTCTCCAGGTGACTGGCTGGCTGTAGCACCATCACACTCCTCCCCTTCCTGAGGACCACACACACCTGTCACACCTCCCACTACTACCAGGATGGAGCCTACCAAAGTCCAGTCAGAGGGGGGGCTCAATGTCACCCTCACCATCCGCCTCCTCATGCATGGCAAAGTAAGTACACATTCACTGTAGCTACCGCTGCACTCAACATGAATCTTGCCTTGCATGGTTGTCATGTGTATTCATGGAACATGCATGAAAATATATTATTCAAGCATATTTGCACATGGCTGTGAAACATTCCAGGGTCATGCGGATGAGTAAGAGGATTGAGGCAACCAGCTCCTTTTACATGTGGACATTAGACTAGCGTGACTGCTAATCTGCCTCAATAATATTTATACAGCAAAAATAATTCCTCATAAGCGTCCTCTCAGCCAAACAATAACTATAAGATCAGGTTGTGGTTGTCCTTACCTGATGCCTGCAGCAGTCAGGCTCCAGTATAGGGGGATGTTTAGCATGTGCAGCGGGGCCTGTGCAGCGGGGCCTGTGCAGCGGGGCCTGTGCAGCGGGGCCTGTGCAGCGGGGCCTGCCTGTGTCTCAGCCATCCTACAGCAGTGGGAGGGAATGTGACCTCGCTGGGGAGGTGAAGGAGTATTGGTGCTGGCAGCCAGGGCTGACCCTCCCCACTGAGCCCCACCAGGGCTGACCCTCCCCACTGAGCCCCACCAGGGCTGACCCTCCCCACTGAGCCCCACCAGGGCTGACCCTCCCCACTGAGCCCCACCAGGGCTGACCCTCCCCACTGAGCCCCACCAGGGCTGACCCTCCCCACTGAGCCCCACCAGGGCTGACCCTCCCCACTGAGCCCCACCAGGGCTGACCCTCCCCACTGAGCCCCACCAGGGCTGACCCTCCCCACTGAGCCCCACCAGGGCTGACCCTCCCCACTGAGCCCCACCAGGGCCATGAAGACAGATGGCATGCAAATGTTTGGCTGACAACACAACCATTTCACCTCTGTAAGCAATGCTGTGAAGAACTACATTTTAGTTGGAAAACAATTTACATGCATGGAGGTTTCTTGATATTTGAGTATTATTTCATTTCAGGAGGTTGGAAGCATCATTGGCAAGGTATGTATGAATGTTATGCTTTTTTCCACATATGTTATTCGTGAATATAAGCACACATTCTGACCAGTTAGGTATTCTGACTCACTGCTTTCCAGAAGGGGGAAACCGTGAAGAAGATGCGAGAGGAGGTCAGTTTCCATCTCACTAACAAGGCTGTCATTTACAGTTCATTCATTTAGCAGACGCTTTTATCCAAAGCAACAAAAAAATAATGCACATGGTACTAATGATGTGTTGTTTTCAGAGTGGTGCACGAATCAACATCTCTGAGGGCAACTGCCCTGAGAGGATCGTCACCATCACAGGCCCAACAGATGCCATCTTTAAGGCTTTTGCCATGATTGCCTACAAGTTTGAAGAGGTATTGTGTAATCATTCTAACCTGGATATATCTTACATCATTTGCTAAAAATCTGTCGACATCTGTCAACAAAACGCCCATGGGGGGCAACAAACTAATTGTATCTGCCTGTTAAACAAGTCATTGCTGAACTGAGTGACTGAGTTCAGTGACTGCAGCACCAATTTCAGAGACACGTTTTTCCTAAAAGTAGGGTACTCTGCAATTACTCAACTAAATGTATCGAAACGGCAACATTAAAGCTATTTTGAGACCGTGTCACACATTTAACACTGTTTAATCAAAAACATTTTCTCATTTTGTAGGATATAATCAATTCCATGAGCAACAGCCCTGCCCCCAGCAAGCCCCCAGTCACCCTGCGCCTGGTAGTGCCGGCCAGCCAGTGTGGCTCCCTCATTGGGAAGGGAGGCTCCAAGATCAAGGAGATGAGAGAGGTACACAAACAGTTTCTGTCTCTTTCTAATCTTGTCTTTCACCTTTCCATAATGCAATCTCTGTTCCCACATGATAACAAAGAAGATTGTTTTATGTTGCTGTCATTTGACAAATAGAGACTACTCGTTTCACTAAAAAGCTAGGGAGAATGGCTGTAAGTGTATTAAATGGGATTTTTAGAAGATTAACCACAAGCTGTTGTACGATTGATTCTTCAGCAAAACAGCCACGACTCATCAACACGACTCATATTCCATTGATTATTTCTCTGGTTCACATTTGAGGAAATCTACCTTGTAACAACTCGAAGCATAGACTTGATCAAACACAATCGCTATATTGTGTTATATTGCCTCATGACACTGTTTCTCCTGCTGCAGTCCACAGGTTCTCAGGTCCAGGTGGCAGGTGACATGCTGCCCAACTCGACAGAGCGTGCAGTGACAATCTCTGGCACCCCAGAAGCCATCATCCAGTGTGTCAAGCAAATATGTGTGGTCATGTTGGAGGTAGAGTATTGGGGAAGAATGGACCAATTTAATTTCAGGATGTGTTATGTCTACTAAGTAGCACGTTAGCGGTTAGCTAACACTAGTTTAACATCCATTCTTGTCAGACGTCCCTAATATAGCTAAGCTTGTTTCAGACTAAGACTACATTTTCTTGTAGAGTTAGACTATCAAATATATTCACTGTACAGTATATAATAACCACATTTCATCAGTTGCATTTTTTATTAGGGATCATGATGGTACCATTCACTGTCCTAGCAGGCGAGTAGCACTCAGAAGTATATTGACTATAGCTAGCCTATTGTGCTAGTTTGCTAGCTAGCGATTTTGCGACCCATTGCCACTATAATTAGCTCTAGATCTTACCTCACTTGAGCCTCTGTCAATCCAGAAAGACTAGAAAAAAACAGATCCGATACAGCAAAGTATAGTATCAGGTAGGCTAGGCTATAGGGCAATAACTCCCGCCACAAACTAGTAGGCACTGCCACTGGGTGGGCGCCATGGATTAGAACAAAAATTTGCTCAAACCTTGTTTACAGTAACCAGCGGTCTCACAAGCAGCAACCAAAAAAGCTTTAAAAAAGACCAGATAGTCAGCAACTTTGACCAGCTTGGGTCATCACAAACAATTAATATGAAACAACTTACCCATGATGTTTTCATCCAGCGGCTGTCCGTTTGAATTTACCATAGCTACCTGCACGTGGATAGCCTCCATGTTAACATGTTCACTTGCTTGGCTAGTATTGGAACTATAGGGACTCGCAGCACAACACTAGTAATAAATGGAGCTAGCTTGCTCCATGTTGCTGCTAGCTTTTAAAACTCTCGCCAGCCAAATCGACTCAGAGAGTGGCAAGTCCACTTGTAAGGGGGTGGAATCAACGCCAATCCTAACAAGACACAGTTCTGCTTTGCAGTGATGGGGGAAATGTTTTTTTTTCCAACCTTTTCATAACAATTTTTTCGAAACTTGTTGTCGATATTATTTTTTCAACCTTTTGAAAACTATTTTTTTCAACCTTTTTTCAAAAACTTTTTTTCAACCTTTCAAAACTTTTTCACACGTGAAGTGAAAGGAGAGGATAGGAAAGGAGAACAAGAAGCCTAGAGTGTAACTCAAGCTGCTCAATTACAGTGACATTAGTCACACAAGTTACACAACACACAGTATATTTGGTGACCTTCCTAAGTGTCCTTGATGTAGGTCAAGGATCAGAGTTGGTCTTTTATGTCTCTCAACACACCCACGTGTCCTGACCTAACCTCCTCTCTCCCCTCTGTGGCCACTCCCCAGTCCCCACCTAAAGGTGCCACAATCCCCTACCGCCCCAAGCCTGCCTCCACCCCCGTCATCTTTTCAGGTGGCCAGGTAAGAGTTAGCCCAGAAACATACCCTGCCTGTTACTGCTCCCAGCCCAGAAACATGCAAGTTTAGGAAGGAGTAGAACCAGCTTGCTGCGGGTCACTTCTTAATGGAAGGCTGTTAAGTTATGTTGAAAGCAGTGGTTTAAAGGGTTTGAACTTGCGGCCATCTAAGAATCCCCCCCCCCCCCTCGCTGCATTATGTGTTATAAATTGTCCAAATTGTTCTTTGAGAAAGCAACTTTGAAAACTTCTGTTTGGAAGTAAAAACTAAAATGTGTATGCAGTGTGTGAGAAAGGCCAGTATGGGAACAGTTGACTGTTGTATAACCAACCCGGCTGCACCCCTAAGGGAATGACTGGCATGCACGCTTTTTTTAAATCTAAAATACCTTGGAAAGCATTACTGAATGTGGTTGCTACTGCTGCTGCAAATGACTTCATTTTCTGACTAACATTGATGCTACATATTGAAATAATTTACCTTGAACTGAGTCTGGCTGCTTAGTGTGAAAATACCTAGATTTTATTGTCTTAGTAAGCTCCTGAACACTGTCACTAGGAGTAATGTATACATATTATACTGTACATACAGTTTTCAAAATATCATGTCAATGCTGTCATTATTTGCTCAATTGGAATTGAGCAAATTTGCTCAATTGGAATTGAGCAAATAGAAGAACTATCTTTAGATTGTTTGAATGTAATTCATTTTAAAGTTGTCTTTGTACATGTTATTGTTTACAGGCCTACACAATTCAGGGACAGTATGCCATCCCACACCCAGATGTGAGTTTGCTGTCGTACTGTACGCTGCCGCTATCTTGTCATCAACAGTAGTCTGCATGGCTTTCTCGTGCCAGTGGCTACATATTAACGAGCAATAAAACACAATTTTAAAAGGTGTAATTCAATTTATCAGAAATGATCCACATTGGACTTCATCCTTTGGCAGATACTTAAAAAAAAAATTAAACAGATTAAATGAGGATCCCAAGCTATAAAATATATCCACACGCCAGAAGACTCAACAGTGTCTAGATTTGCTGAACGGTTGCAACGTAGAACATTTACATTTATGCATTTAGCAGACACTTTTATCCAAACCGACTTCCAAGAGAGAGTTTTACAAAAGTGCATAGGTCACTGATCATAACAACAAGATAGTCCCAAACATTGCGGGTAGCCAAACATGATGCTAACCATTGTGAAAACCAAATAAGTCCCAAAGGGAAGAACAATAGGGAGTCAGGTGGCTGAGCGGTTAGGGAATCGGGCTAGTAATCAGAAGGTTGCTAGTTCGATTCCCAGCTGTGCCAAATGACGTTGTGTCCTTGGGCAAGGCACTTCACCCTACATGCTTCGGGGGGAATGTCCCTGTACTTACTGTAAGTCGCTCTGGATAGGAGCGTCTGCTAAATGACTAAATGTAACAATAAGAGCATGTAGTTAGACAAGTTACAATTAAACAGCAAGAACCTGGGAAAAAGTGGAAAAAAGCAAGCAACAATCATATATTTCACAACAACAAGAACAGTTGTTGATTGTGGGGAAATAAAGGATGTGTAAGCAAAGCGCTGGTCTGCGGTGTGGACACTACCTACATTCCACAAGGCCATCTAGTCTCCATTAATAATTTGACTTCATCCGTCTTCGTCGTGAGTGCATCTCCAAAGCTATCGCATGTCAGATCCTTTAATTCGGAAGACAGCAGTGATTGATGATGAAGGAGTCATCGGTTGACGTTACGATCACTCAAGAAGGTGCTCTCCACCCTCTCCACCCTCATTAAAGCTCCTCTTAGAGGGTGAGAAACCTTCTCGTGCGCCCGTCACTCTATTCCGGATGCAGGTGACAGATGGCTGAGGAGAGTAAAAAGTTTTATATGGGGAAAGTGTAGGACTGACAGAAACATGTAGGTTGTCTGTCACCACAAGGTTGAACATCTTTGGCTCTAGTTAAGAAATGGTTATGGGGTCAGGTATATTTGTGGGGGACAATAATTCGAAGTTGAGAACAAATCAGGACACCTGGTTTCTATAAAAAAGACACTGTTTAAAATACTGATGGGGGTTTCCTTATGTTTTTTTCAATAGTGATCATGAAATGTATCATGTCCTTCAGGATCAATAATTTAATTTGTTGTAGCTACAATGTGGGACGCCTCAAACCAGACTGCATAAAACTTTAACCCCTCTGATAATTATACCACGACCTAGGACAAAAAATCAAACAACTACTTCATCATCATAATTGTTGAAAACCCAACTGCCAAAATAACAAAGATCAAAATAAGCCTTCAGGTTCTCTCTCTCTCTCTTTTTTTGTCTCTCTCTTTCCTTCCGTCCTTTTTTGTTCTCTCATCCTCCGCCACAGTCTGTCATGTCCTCCTCTCCTCACATTTCTTCACTTTTGGTTGACTTGGTTTCTTGGTGACCTATCTTGTAACAATAACCTCTTAGTTATCCTATCCCTCCCTGTTACCTCCTTCAGCAGTTGACCAAGCTCCACCAGTTGGCTATGCAGCAAACCCCCTTTACCCCTCTCGGACAGACCACCCCCGCTTTCCCTGGTACGTACCCACAAGCCCTCTCCTGCCTTCTCTCTTGCACATTTAGAAACACTCTCTTTTCTCCCTTCCCGTTCCTTTAGAGCATCCTGACATGCCCCTGGTGGATGCTCTGCCTGTGAAAACTCAACTCTTGTCCTGTTATAGTTTCCTTGTTTTTGCTGCTCCCCTCTGCATGATGTGGTTTCTCTTCTGAAGCAAGGTCTCACCCCGGGAACATCATAGTTTTAACTGTGCGTGTGCACTGGGCTTTAAAACATCATGTTACATCACAGCTGTCCTTGCTGGTTCGTGGGAAGCTTTATATCCACTGTTCACCAAATCGTACGTACACATCACACCATCGCAGACTCTACATCCAGGTTTTAAAAGATACTGAATTTTTCAACAACAAAAAAATGGACCTCCATTTATTACAATGCTTATTTAATATACAGCTACAGGTATTTTGAAAACCAAGGTCTTATTAATAAAGATGCATTTTATACCTTTACAACAGTGTCATCTACAAGGACTTGACGATTACCATTTCATAACACGACAAGAATGATTGATTTAAAAAAACGACCTTTTGGCTCCTTCAAAATAAAAGGCTAGTTTTTATCTGTGTTACAGGGAGCTGTCCCTTAAATACTCTTCAAAGCACATGAACACATTAACACAAGACTTTCCTCTTGAAGGAATACGATCAATAAAACAAGAACAAAATAGGTGTTGTTGTTTTGTATCTTGTTTCACTGTAAGCAATGTTGTCAGAAACAAAAAATATCGATTCAATTTGCTGTCCTTGTGCCCTCCGGTTTATAAAATGTGACAACAACCAAATTTACCAAGAAAAATATATTTGGCCAAATCCCGATAATTCTGCCTTTGAAATGTATGCAAGAGATGTGGTTGATGCTGAAGCAAAACAGTTTATTTGCTTTTCACCTTTTGACAGAATATGAACAAACTCCCCCTTGCATGGGTGATTTGGGGTCCGTCTTCCCAACACCCAAGTCTGGACCCAGCAGCTCTCAGTTCTATACAGCATGACTGGTTTGATGGTTGATGGTTGGTGATAAGTGGTGCTGTGCTGTGCTCTCTCTCTCCTCCCATGCTTGCCTGCTGTGCTGCTCAGGTCTGGACGCCAGTCCCCCAGCCAGCACTCATGAACTCACCATTCCCAATGATGTGAGTAGAGGAGTAACCCATCCACACAACAATGGTCCAACCTCTGTTGAGGTGAATTCCATTTCAACTGATGAAATGTTGTTCAATTGTAAACATCCCCCCGTGTGTGGAACCTCTTCATTGTTCTGGTGAACTGTGTAATCAGCATTTCCTCAAAGCTAAATGGATGTTTGACCTTGTTGAAGACTTGTTCAATAATGGACCTTCTTCCTTACTACCAGAACTACTTTAAAATTTAGATGTAATTGATCCCGACCCTTTTATGAACTAATAATGCCAATCTATTCTTACACGCTTGCCTCAAAGATTTCCCTGAAAGATACTGCCCAAGGCCTTTCAGCTTGTCCTCTAAGAACCTTTGGTGTGTCTTCCCAGCTAATAGGCTGCATAATCGGGCGCCAGGGAACCAAGATCAATGAGATCCGACAAATGTCTGGGGCGCAGATCAAAATTGCTAACGCCATGGAGGGTTCGTCTGAGCGTCAGATCACCATTACAGGAACCCCTGCCAACATCAGCCTGGCCCAGTACCTCATCAACGCCAGGTAAACATCAGCCTGGCCCAGTACCTCATCAACGCCAGGTAAACATCAGCCTGGCCCAGTACCTCATCAACGCCAGGTAAACATCAGCCTGGCCCAGTACCTCATCAACGCCAGGTGAACCTTCACCTGGCATAGCAGGACGTTAACCCAGCATGACGCTGTCTCTGAAGTGAGCAAGTTCACACGTGCTGGCTGGTCTCACCACAGGGTTGCTTCATTAGCAAACAAGTCTTTTTTACCTCCAAATAACTTCAGTGTCACTGGTGTGTCCTCACTGTTATCATCACTACCAGAGTGTTACAACAGAAATCTAAATATTTTAAAGTAAGCCCCCCGGATGTTTGGCCCAAAACACTCCCTACGTCTAGAACAGACGTAAAGAACACCTCCTCTGACTCCCTCCCAAGCCATTCACTGGCACCTCCTCTGACTCCCTCCCAAGCCCTTCACTGGCACCTCCTCTGACTCCCTCTCAAGCCCTTCACTGATCAATACCCCTGTCCTCGCAGGACCAAGTACAGTCACCCTAGGAATGGTGAGGAAGGGAGTTTGCTGCTAGATAACATGTCTCCTACACCCAGGCTTCTCAGCTGTAGACAGAACGCTGCATTCTCCTGCTGCATGACCACTATCTGCTCACAGCTTTCCACAAAGACTTTCTACCAGCAAACAGAATAAATAGCATTTTTGCAGAATGATACTTCTGCAGAAGCAAAGCACATAATACACAAGCTTCCCCAAAAGAAAATTAAGAGATTTTTTCACAATCTAACAACATTACAACATCTAAATGTTAATATGTGAACTGAGTCAGTCTGGGTGATAGATTTTTACACAATCTAAATGTTAATACGTGAACTGAGTCAGTCTGGGTGATAGTGAAGGTTTAAGCTGGTTTGCATTGACATGCTCAGGAATGCACAGTAAAAACTTGTTGTCATTTCTGTAAGCGGTTTTCAAGGGGCCGGTGAGGAACTAACGGATGCTGCTTTCCCACAATCCTAACGGCAGGTTCAGGGACGTGGCAGCTATGTGGAACGACCCGTCATCTATGACACCCTCCTGAAGTCCCCAAATCTGTTCCCTTTATCAGAAGCCAACAGCGACAACTGTGTGCTAATTAACCCCCACATACTGTATACTCCAACAGAACATCTTTAGTCCCATAGCTAATGTCCTTAGTTCTTGGCCATTAGACTTTAGTAGTAGCCTGATTCTTAAATAAGGGTTTTGCTAATGCAAAGCTAGCAAAAGTGTGTTTTTACTTTTGGGTAATGTGCAGTAGTTTAGTATAGTATTGAGGCATGCTGATTGGATATAGTAGTTTCCTTGTCAGGAAAGTAAGAAAATGTATAAAAAATGGAAAATTAAAAGAAGAAAAAAAAAAAGTGCAAGCACTGTAATTACATTTGATTCCTGCAGAGCAATGCTGTTGGAAATAAGTGATGTGATGCTGTTTTGAAGGGAAAATGCTGTCATATGTGAGAGAAAAATTAAAAAACCTGTTGTAAAATGTAAGCAGGTTTAGGAGCGTAGCCATTCTGAAGGTAAACATTAAGTTGACAACTTCTGTCAGTGTGTTTACCAGTACTTGCTGAGTGCTTTTGATTGGTTTCAATCAAAATCAATTGCTAAATCCATATGCATGGAAACATTATAGGCTAACAACATCAGAAGACCTTAAAGATATAAATCTGCAAAGCTTTCACTGTTGAATGAAAGTGTCTAAGCTTATCAGAACGTCTCTTTGTTTTCTATCTTTTCCCTCCATCCTTCCTCCCCCCTTCCCCAAACTGTTCTAGGCTGACAGAGTTCACTGGAATGGACACACTCTAATTTCTACCCATCATCCTTCACTGCATCACATGACCCTTGAGCCAATGACATTGCACCTAGATATTTCATTTATCTCTGTATGTAGTTCTCCTACCTTTTAAGTGATTCAGGTTTATATTCCATGTGAAGATGTATCTTTGTAACCCTCACTGTTATCCGGATTCTTTTCTAAACTGCTCACAACGCTACTATGTTGAAAGGACTCTTTACTTTTTTGACACTCTAGTACTGTCCATAGCATCACTTGTAACCGACATTGCCATGCATTTAATTTGTATACATTTATTTGTATTAATCATGAAAAAAAGTGAGTTATTACAGGCACCTAAGAGCCATTTCTTGAACAATGTTTTTTCCCAAGCTGTAGTGTAAGGCTGTTGAAACACATTTTTGGGGTGGGTAGGTGAGAGTGTGTGTGTGTGTGTCATGTTTGCTCACCAGTGTGTCTGGCAGGCTGGCTGACATCTGGGATGAGGCTTTTAATTCATGTGACATCTATGCATTTTGGATTCACTTTCAACGACTGTGGTGGAACTGACAGAAATTCACAGAAAAGTTCAGACTGGATAAGGAATGCTGATTGGCTTGGCTGAGTCCTTCTGCCCCACATAGTCCCTTGTCAACAACCTTCCTGAAGGCATCTGTTTGTATCCAAATATGGGGGGGGGGGATACTGTGTAGTTACTTCCTCCCACTGAAAGTGAATATCAAAATGTTTTAATTCACAGAAATCAGCTCTTGTACTTGTAAACGGCTGATATGTGAAGTTGAGTTGATACAGGGAGGCCATAATATCTCAGTAGTAGTGATTACTAATCACAACTGCTATAAAGCACTTCATAAAGCCTTCAGAAAATGAACAGTAACTGTCAGTGTGCTGCCTGTGGTGTCGTGGTGCTCTGTGCTTTACTTTACTGTGTGTGGCTGTGGGGTAGCAGGGAGAGCTGGCTGAGAGTGTCCCTGTGTGTGGCTGTGGGGTAGCAGGGAGAGCTGGCTGAGAGTGTCCCTGTGTGTGGCTGTGGGGTAGCAGGGAGAGCTGGCTGAGAGTGTCCCTGTGCGTGGCTGTGGGGTAGCAGGGAGAGCTGGCTGAGAGTGTCCCTGTGTGTGGCTGTGGGGTATCAGGGAGAGCTGGCTGAGAGTGTCCCTGTGTGTGGCTGTGGGGTAGCAGGGAGAGCTGGCTGAGAGTGTCCCTGTGTGTGGCTGTGGGGTAGCAGGGAGAGCTGGCTGAGAGTGTCCCTGTGCCATCCATCTCAGTTGCCTTTTATTTAGTTTCTCATCTAACTCATGATCACACAAGCTCATGTATACATCCATGTTCTTTAAAACAGCATTCAGCATTTCTTAAGCATGAGAAAATTTATGAAACCGTTACAGATTGAACTTTTGTATTGTCTGTAAAAATAAATATTTTTTTTCATTGTACTAGAGCAGCAAAACATGTAAAGGTCTTTTTCTTCTCTCATGTCAATTCTGCGGTATGAACATTTCTGAGTTGGATAACACTTAAGTTTGATGATTCGCTGCTTGCAGGTCTTTATTAGATTTAACTTATTGAGGTTGACTTTGAAATGTTTTGTAAAAAGGAAAAAATAAAATTCACTTTTTTCCCTTGATCTACGTTAGTGGTAATGGTGTTTTAGGACAAAATCCATGTAAAACATGTCTGACAAAGACTATTTTCTTGTTCAGCATAACTTGGTCATCTTTGGAACAGCAAATCTCATAAAATCAGTGAATTCTAAAAGGGATGTAAGCCAAGAGTTTAGGGGATAGAGCATTTGACTGGGCATGTTGATTTGGATAAAAGGGCTCCATGAAAGCAACATGTGACGTCGTCTTCATACTGAGCCTGTGTGTCAGAGACCCACCAGCTCCCACAGCTTCATACTAGCTATATTTACATTAACCTACTTCTATCCAGTTGAGGGCACACAATGCATCACCCATTAACAAGGTCAGGGGTCACCTCGGGACAGCCCTCAGGCTCCACAAGGTAACAACTGAAACAAAGAAACTTTAAATTCAATTTCTGAATTCAGATTGGAAACATAAACTGATTCAAACATTATTAATTCATATTATAAATCATTGTTATTATGTTGATAATGAAATATTAAACATTATTAGAATAGTAATAACAAAATAGATTGCTAAACTATTTGAAACAGTTCACGTTGAATCATATTTCAAGCCACTCTAAGAAAAGCAATCATTTTTTTGTCTGAAGGCAATGTTTCCTTGAATGACCTACATCTAGATTCTAGTGTGTGATTGGTTGAAGAGCTCAGAGGTGGTGTTAACCTGCTGAGAGGTGATGTCTGTGCCTTATGCCTGGACAGCCTACGGACTCAACCATCCAAGGTTACCTGAGCCAGCAGGGATGACCGCCTGCCATTGGCTACATGGGTAATACATTTCACGCGCCTACAACGACACATAAAAAATGCATATTATTCATCTTCCGAGACAAGGTCACCTACAGCATCACATAATCAATGAAAAAAGTAAATGGCTCTTAGAATGAGTAAACTGTGTGGAAATTAAATCAATCAGTCAATACAAACAGATCCAACATCAATCTTATCCGACCAAAACAATACTAGTAACTTTACTTGTAATACATGTAATTATTATTGTAGTTACTGTACATGTAAGAACCCGTTTTGTGTTTATATTTACACTACAAACCCCAGACAAAACATCCGCCATTACTACAAGACGTCCACAACATGTTTAATGGGTTGTTTCAGTTCACTTCTATTTTGGTGTCTGCAATGTTGTTAATTGCATTAGTCTTTGTTTTA
Source organism: Osmerus eperlanus (assembly GCF_963692335.1). Taxonomy (NCBI): domain Eukaryota; kingdom Metazoa; phylum Chordata; class Actinopteri; order Osmeriformes; family Osmeridae; genus Osmerus; species Osmerus eperlanus. Next base: position 811,630 of record NC_085020.1, read on the forward strand.
TTTGTTACCAAACTTGAGCACGGGCGACCGCTTGTACTGGGACCGACCTCTGGGAGGCTCCAAGGTCCACAGGCATGTCTCCAAATTAGCAGCATCACTCTGGGGGGGAACGAGAGGTCACCTTCTCCTGAGCTTCGCCATCAGTCCTAACTAGATGTTTCACGCCTGGAAATAAGCCCAAATTAAAGCACCACTTGATTGCTCTCCCCAAGTCCCTAAATAATTTTTACGGTGCATTCCTTGACTCTAAATAAGGCTAAGTAATCCTTGTAATAAACAATTGTCAACCTTGCCAGGGAACTAGATTAGGCTGCTAGGGCTCTTATCTTGCGAATACTGCACGTGCAACATTTGTTGGTACATTTTGGCAATTTTTCAAGTACACATTCAAGGACATCTCACCAATCCCTATCTGTCTAAGGGTGTGTGTGTGCTGTCTGATTTCTTAAATACAGGCTCCTTATCTGCCTAAAGTCTTCCCTGTTGACTGTAGTTTTTTGTCCTTGATAGGGATGGGTGGAGGTTTCATGCTGAAACTACCAGAGATTGGGTGCTACCTTAAAAAGAATGACATTTCCCAATGGGAACACATCTAGTAATGCTACGCACAACTGAAGCTATAATCAGAGCTCACTGGTTTTTGGGGCAGAAATATGGAGAGAGAGAGAGATAGGAAGAGAGAGGAAGAGAGAGGTGGAGAGAGAGCTTTGTACAGTTCCATAAGTGAATATTTACCTCCCGCAACACCATAAATCAATGTGAAGATCTCTTTGATAAATACCACAGCGCAAAAACAGTATTTTTATGAATACTGTCTAGTATACAGTTGGTTGGCATGGTAAAGGATGAATGAGATTATTACTTTTTAATGTAGTGGTCCAAATGTGATGACAAGTTCAATAGTCCAATTTGAGCTGCTTTCAGTACAAAATAACTGAAGTTTTGACTGAAGTGACTATTGTTCTGAACCCTTTCATAATGAGACTCCCTCCGGTCCTCATACTTGCCGTCCAATCAGGGCTGACATTTGGGAAAGTCCTTTGAGGACTGCCTTCAACCCATTTATTATCAAAACACATTCCATAATCAATGTTTCATGTTTCCTAATTTAAACTCAATGGGTTCTGATTGTTGTTTTGGTAGGAAGCAAGAAGTTAACAAGGATACAGTTATATGACACTGTGAGATTAGTGAGTTGGTGGATTGTAGCTATGGAGTGACATGTTTATGATCCCAATCAATGCACACCTCAAAGTTTGAGTGTTTTTGTGACTCAAGCCTCTCTCAATCCACCTCTTCTTATAAATGAGATGCAATTACAGGGAGATCATTCTACAGATGGGGTTTTTACAGCCTACAGGGAACTAGAATTACTTCTGTCACTAAGAGAGAGGTTTACAACATAACTATAAGTGGCTTCCTGTCCTGAAGCTGGGAGCTCTCCGGTGAAGTGTTTGCCTGTGGACGGAAGTGTGACAGGCAGGAAGTGAAACATACAGAGGTTTGAATAAGTTAATTTTAAAGGTTGAGGTTTCTGTTCTGGGAACCAGTTTGTGGAATTGAATTAGACCATTTTCCAGGTGCATCAATTTGCTCTCTTTGAAGCAGGACCTTATGACACTGAATGATTGTCTATAGGCTTAATCAAACAGCTGTGAAATCCTATTGAACTGTCAAACGTAATGCTGTATTACAACCAACGGGCCCCGACATATATATCATTATTAACCATCTTACAATCACTTTCTACCAACAGATATTTTTGCTGAATTTTTTTCATATTGTATATTTACACTTAAAACACAGTCCTCTTGATTATGATATTACGGCAGCTTTGATTACATTGCAAGGATTGAAGATCCTTCAGATGAACTGCCTCAGTTCTCTCCACCTTCCTGAGCTCTGAGATCACCTTGACCCCAAGGAGCAGCGCTTCATTTTGATTTACCACACTGACTCTGATTCATCTGATTCATTCCCAAAAGTATGTCCCATTATTGTGTCAGAAGTGACTGGAGCACTGTTAGCCACTGCAGTACACATCCTCATATATGAATATATGAACCCTTCACTGGGGATATCGAGGGAGTTTGTAAATGGAAAATTATAGAACATAAATCACTTGCATCACCACTGCAAATCTGACTGATGCCAGCTGAGGGATGGGTTAGGGAGCGGTTAGTGGTACACATGGATGTATTACAGTTACTAATCAGACAGTCACGCCCCAGTAACCCTGCTGCTGGTGTCATTAGGTGTCAGGGACTCACTCCCTCCAAGGCTGCAGCGATAAGAGTATAAGTGTGATGAATCACTGGGGACAAAAGGCTGCTCTAATCAGGATCACCCAGTCCAAAAAGATGGATTCACTTTGTCACCAAACTGATGCGTTCCAATGCATTAGCCAGCTAAGAGAAGCAGAATTCACTTATGGCAACAGACACGTGTGATTTGTCTCATAGGAACTCTAGAGTTTGGGGAATGTGTTTCAAGGCAGGTGCGATGACAAACAATTGTCAAGTTGGCAGGTAAGAAGTCAGGGTTTATCATAAATCAAATCAAAATGTATTTGTATATTTAAATGTTGATTTGGTTAGATTTCTGATCAACCCTGACTTCTTACCTGCCAACTCATCCATGGTCATCATCATCGTCCACTCAGTGTTCCGCTCTGCCACAACCCAACAGCACGCTACGAACACACACGTGTTCACACACTGACCTGGAGAATAAAACACAGACGCACGCCTGTGGTGCTTGGCTGAGTACAATTAATGTGTATCACACCTGACGCTGATTGCAGAGGTTGAAATTTAAGGAGGACGAAGTGAGATTGGCCATAATCTGTCCTTAATGTATGTCAATTGCATTCATTTATGGTGTTTCATTATAATATTCAGAATAGGGAAAGCAGTTGGATTTTGGTGTGCTTATGGTGTGTGTAATGACCAGTACTGTGCAGTGGGTGAATGGCTTAGTGGAGAAGACAGTTATATTTCTCATCTGTGGAAACATTTTTGGTCTATAATGCCTCCTATACTCTGCAGGAAGGTTATTTAGAGAGATTGAAATTCAGAGGAGTTTGTTCCATCAACACATCAAGTCTCCTCCATCAGTTCTCTGTACAACAATGCAACTAGTTCAGACACATTTAGCGTTGTGGGTAGTAATCTCATGGAAATGTACCTCCAACCAAGACATTTGAGATTGAACAGCTAAATAAGGTCCTGTGGTAGCAGATCCTGTTACTAAAATCAGTTCTTCATGTTGGACCTGTTGCCCTGGGGCCCTCTGGAGAGAGAGGTGGGGTTCCTGTAGCCCTGGGGCCCTCTGGAGAGAGAGGTGGGGTTAATGTTGCCCTGGGGACTTCTGGAGAGAGAGGTGGGGTTAATGTTGCCCTGGGGACTTCTGGAGAGAGAGGTGGGGTTAATGTTGCCCTGGGGACTTCTGGAGAGAGAGGTGGGGTTAATGTTGCCCTGGGGACTTCTGGAGAGAGAGATGGGGTTCATGTTGCCCTGGGGACTTCTGGAGAGAGAGGTGGGGTTAATGTTGCCCTGGGGACTTCTGGAGAGAGAGATGGGGTTCAGGAGGCTGTCTAGAAGATGTGACATGTGGTGTGCTAAAACTTTACGATTTGTTACGAAAATGCAATTCTCCATTTGTTTTACAAAAGAGCAGAACAAACAATTTCAGACTGTAAAGCTCCATTATCAGTTATAGACTGTGATGCATTAGTTTTCATCTTATTTTGTAGCCATTTAATAAATCAGTTAGGCAGCTTGTGATGACGGAGAGCATTTTATTATGACACTTCTATATTGAAATGCTGGCAGAAGTGAAAGTTAATCCTTTCAGTTTAATACAGAGAACATTAATAATAATATAGCTCTGCTATCAACTTTATTGCCGTTTCAGTTAGTATGCAAAACAAAAGGATTTTTTTATAGTAATTTAATCTCATTACAATTTCTTCAGATGTGTTGATGTCTAACGTTCTGCATTTTTTTTGTTATGCTAAACCTACATCCATGGATCTGCAGTTGCTTTTATTTACAATGATAAAAAAATGTATCAACTGAATCATGTGGTCGAGGACTATGACAGCTAATATTTTGAACACCTCTACTGGCTCTACACATAACAACTAATTTTGCAAATGACTGAGAAGAATACATAGGGCGGCATGTTTTACGGCGCTTGAAGCTATACCTCGGCGCCTTCACAGTTGCGTATTTAATGTAGGCAGGCACGCTTTTGTGTCGGGGAGGAGAATGTGAAATCTTGGCAAACGACCGCATCTCTCCTTACGCATCTCTCCTTTTGGAATCAGCCGCTCGACTGACTGGAAAACCAACAAGTGCATCTCTCGTCTCTGCTCCAGATAGACGGTCACCTACTACGTGGGGTTGCACAGCGCCTCAGAATGGTGTAGTCATTCATGTCTACACGATAACTTGGAGACAGTGTCAAAACTTTGACATTTAATAAATGCCCCTCACTTCAAGCAAGATAACAGAATAATGTTCGGGGGAATTCAGAAAACTTTTCCACATAGAGTAGTTTTTGCGTTCTGAGCGGAAGTCTGGATAAAGTTTTCAATAAAAATACATCATTGGATATGTAAATAGCACAAAGGCAACGACGCGATGAACACTAGAAGTGTCTTGGTTTTAGGTTTTATCACCCAAGGATTTACAACCGCAATGTGTTATTTTTATTCTTTTACAGCGTGATCCGAAATCTCGGACACATGCCATCTACAAAGGTAGGATAACCTACAGGACATTTTGCGCTAGTATGTCTCATTATTTTCTCTTCAGATTTTGTTTTATCACCATGGTAAATGAGCCATTTAACCGATGTATTAATAGTAAGTTCAAAGATAAAGATTTGGAAAAATGCACTGCTATAATGTAACTGAAAATTTGCATTTTAAAGGCATATTACATACGTTGATTTATTGGATACGTTGTCTTGTCGTGTGAAAATGTGAAACTGTCAAAATGACCCGGTATGAGACATCAGAACTCATTTGGTATCAGTAGCCTATTGGCACTGGTGAGATTTTGTCACTAATTTTTTTTTTTATCACTTGTGTTATCACTTATATCATTAAAAACCTTTGTTTTCACATTAGAATGAATGAATAATAATCTTACCTTTGTCACAGTTGCAAATGGTTAGTATAGGCTATGCATCATGAACAAATTGCCCTTACGAATTTAATATACTACCGTCCACTCCCCATTATTGAGAAGTTTTCAACGGAAGGATCAATGGATTATCTAATTCTAGCTGAATCTTCAGTGCGTGTGCGTATTCATCGAGTGACAGGATGACTCGTAACTTCTTGATAAAAACTCAAAATATCAGTTGCCGATGCTCCCTTTGTATAAGGGGTATGACCTTAATCTCGATAAGGTTGCTGTTGTTGTGGACCCAGCAAGACCACAAGAGGGAGCATATCTATAGTGCACTTAAAATATACTGAAACAAACTACGTTGTTTTCGGGGCGGCTGTGGCTCAGGGGGTAGAGAGGGTTGTCTGTTAATCGCAAGGTTGGCGGTTCGATCCCCGACTCCTCCCAGGCCATGTGCCGAAGTATCCTTGAGCAAGACTCTGAACCCCAAGTTGCTCCCGATGGGCAGGCCGGCGCCTTGCATGGTAGCTCGCTGCCGTCGGTATGTGTGATTGAGAGTATGAATGGGTGAATGAGAGGCAAACATTGTAAAGCGCTTTGAGTACCGCTAAGGTAGAAAAGCGCTATATAAATGCAGTCCATTTAGTTCTGAAGTTATTAGTATCCTTACTAGTTAGTTTAATGTAGGACTGTTGTCGGCTTTGTGGAAATATCATGTGATGCAGTGCAAATGTCATGTATTGATTTCTTAAGTACCATAAGACTAGAATAGTTTAAGTCATGGTATTCCATGGAATCCCAAATGATTTGGTTATGAAAGGGCATCATCACATAGGCTAGGCTAGGAATGAAGGACCACTGAATTTAATTTCTAAACTGTCTGCATCTAAACTGTGTCTACACACATAATTTAGGCCTATTGCAATAATGAATCCGAGACTGAAGACAATGCTTGTGTCTGTCATTTGATCTGGTTTTCCAGGAGCTAAGAGGATTTTTCAGGAAAATGAAAATATACTTCATAAGTTAATTTGTCTTTTGCGAAGAGAAATGTTTGATAATTTTACATATCTTTTCTTGTAGCCCTGCTACCACAACTTGCAGCTACAGAGAACCAGTATTTCAATGAATTTGACTTGTATTTTTGTCTTTACACTTTCAGTTTTCGACATGGTATGAAGGTTCCTCTTCTATGTCCTGAAGCTAACAGTCAACTGGTTAAAGTTTCAAACAACACACATTTGAGGTACTCCTTACCTAACCATTCTCATGTATATGTTGTGGCAAATTGCTTCGAGTTCTTTTTGGAATTCTCCTCAATAGACCACTTGAAGTTCCCTTCAAAAACAGCTACAGTTGGAACTACAGCTGATTCACTCAATGGAATAATGAAATAATAACCTTTTGGTCTGGTGAGGTAATGAAAACAATCTTGTCTCTGTGGTTTCAAAGCATAACCACCCCACGACGATGTGTGAGGCAGTCAAGGACATGACTGCTGTTGCATGACAGGGCCAGTTGGACCACATAGCTGAATATGTGGAAGCGCATGGGGCCTAACATGCCCAGGAATCCCCTCACAGCAGCCACCTCCGCCCTGCTGTGGGCGCTACACTTGGGAATGGTATTCATCAGCAGCCCCGCGACTGCCTGTCCCAAGAACTGCAACTGCGCAGAGAAGAACGGCTTGGCCGTAGTGCAGTGTGTGTCTCGCAACCTGGACGAGATCCCCTCAGACCTTCCCAGGGACACCGCGGTCCTGCTGCTGGCCTCCAACCACATCACCAAGATCCCCAACCAGGCCTTCAAGGACCTCCATGGCCTTCAGGAGGTGGACCTGTCCAACAACGCCATCGAGAGCGTCGACGCCGGGGCCTTCCAGGGCGTGGCGGACAGCCTGCGGGTCCTGGACCTCGCCAACAACCGCATCCGCAGCGTCCCCAAGGAGGCCTTCGCCAGGCTTCGGGCCAAAATCAACCTTTCCAACAACCCGTGGCACTGCGAGTGCTCCCTGCAGGAGGTGCTGCGGGAGCTGAGGCTGGACCCAGACACGGTGAACGAGGTGAGCTGCCACACGGCCGTGCAGGACGAGCACGCAGGGAAGCCCGTCATTCAGGTCCTGGACTCGGGCATCAACTTCTGCAACTTCCACCACAAGACCACGGACGTGGCCATGTTCGTCACCATGTTCGGCTGGTTCGCCATGGTGATCGCGTACGTCATCTACTACGTGCGACACAACCAGGAGGATGCGAGGAGGCACCTGGAGTACCTCAAGTCCCTGCCCAGCAGCTCCCAGATCAGCAAGGACCTGGACACTATCAGCACCGGGCTCTAGCAGCCCAGCCATGGAGGCTCGGGGGGGGGGACCTCAGAGCCACAACCAGTGAGCAGGGGGGGAGGGACCTCAGAGCCACAACCAGTGAGCAGGGGGGGAGGGACCTCAGAGCAACAGCCAGTGAGCAGGGGGGGAGGGACCTCAGAGCAACAGCCAGTGAGCAGGGGGGGAGGGACCTCAGAGCAACAGCCAGTGAGCAGGGGGGGAGGGACCTCAGAGCAACAGCCAGTGAGCAGGGGGGGAGGGACCTCAGAGCCACAACCAGTGAGCAGGGGGGGAGGGACCTCAGAGCAACAGCCAGTGAGCAGGGGAGGGGGGACCTCAGAGCAACAGCCAGTGAGCAGGGGAGGGGGGACCTCAGAGCAACAGCCAGTGAGCAGGGGGGGAGGGACCTCAGAGCAACAGCCAGTGAGCAGGGGGGGAGGGACCTCAGAGCAACAGCCAGTGAGCAGGGGGGGAGGGACCTCAGAGCAACAGCCAGTGAGCAGGGGGGGAGGGACCTCAGAGCCACAACCAGTGAGCAGGGGGGGAGGGACCTCAGAGCAACAGCCAGTGAGCAGGGGGGGAGGGACCTCAGAGCAACAGCCAGTGAGCAGGGGGGGAGGGACCTCAGAGCCACAACCAGTGAGCAGGGGGGGAGGGACCTCAGAGCAACAGCCAGTGAGCAGGGGAGGGGGGACCTCAGAGCAACAGCCAGTGAGCAGGGGAGGGGGGACCTCAGAGCAACAGCCAGTGAGCAGGGGGGGAGGGACCTCAGAGCAACAGCCAGTGAGCAGGGGGGGAGGGACCTCAGAGCAACAGCCAGTGAGCAGGGGGGGAGGGACCTCAGAGCAACAGCCAGTGAGCAGGGGGGGAGGGACCTCAGAGCCACAACCAGTGAGCAGGGGGGGAGGGACCTCAGAGCAACAGCCAGTGAGCAGGGGGGGAGGGGCCTCAGAGCAACAGCCAGTGAGCAGGGGGGGAGGGACCTCAGAGCAACAGCCAGTGAGCAGGGGGTGAAGGACCTCAGAGCCATAGACAGTGAGCAGGGGGTGAATCCGAGAAGTTCATTAGTTATTTTCCAGACTTGCTTAAGTCTTAACTTCTGTACTCATAAATATGTTTTTTCTTGCTTAGATTCAGACAGGAGTCAATAGGAAAACTCAATGGGGCATGTATTGCCCTCTACACTAGATGAAACACAAACAGATGTGAGTGAGGGAATGTTGTTAGAGTAACAGGGATTTAATATCACAACACTGGAACTCTCCAGCTATATGTTTCTGGCCCAGGCAGGGATTTAATATAAAAAAGGATAAACTTGTTTGATCATTGAATCACAATCCTTATATTTTACTTGCTATTGAAGCATTGGTAATTTGACCGGATCCTGGTCTTTACTTTAAGAATTGATGGAAAACAAAAGGGTTTGCTAAAGTAGATTTATGCATGGCCAAGTGCCTATTTTACAGTCAAACCTTTTCACTGTGCGTTGAGGTGGTCTACACAAAGTGATCTCTGGTCCATTCACAGAATGGCTCTCATTGCCGGGCAGCCAAAACTACGCAGGAGACAGCGAGCATGATTCAGTAAACATGACAACAATTAGCGTGCCTGTTGTTTCATATCTGTGGAAGAGGTGACTAGAGATGGAACTATAGGTCAGTTTGAAATTCAGAATTTCTACAACCAATAATGTAGAAATTGAATTTCAGTTGATGAGTGTTTGTGTAAATGTTCTTTGTCAACTTATTCAGTGTTTTCAATTGTAAAATGTGTAACTGTGGTACATTGTGTATTGTAGACAGGGCTGGACTGGCCATCTGGCATTCTATTTTTTTGGTCGGGCCAGCCCATAGAGAACTGACCGCGGCCCATTGTTTTTTGTTTTGTTTTTGGTCGGGCCAGCCCATAGAGAACTGACAGCGGCCCATTGTTTTGTTTTTGTTTTTGGTCGGGCCGGCGCATTGAGAACTGACAGCGGCCCATTGGTTAATGTCCTTAATTGGCACTCGCCTGACCCAATCAAATCCAAGAAGACACGAGCTGTTGGCTAATGCCTAACATGGTTTGTCATCGTTAAAGTTTAGCATCGATAAAAATTGAGAAACGATAGCGCAAAGGAGGCGCAGAAAAGCTTAGAGAGAAAAAGCAAAAAGAAATCCACAGGCGGATGCCGCAAAATGTACAAAAATTAGCCTTAACCCAAAAATGCCAGGGTCGATTTTCGGACCCAGTCTAGCCCTGATTGTAAATGATGGTAATATGGAGCGAACAGTGTTAAGGACGGTAGATTGTGTTACTTCTATGTTGTCTAGGTGTCCTTTGTTAGTTTCCGTTAAATCTAAAAGCTCAAACAATTTGGGATCTGTGTTTCTTACACAATTGAAAGGGCTTTTTTTGAGGGTTGGGTTGGTTATAGAACTCACTGTTCAATATCATCTCTTTGTATATCAGTCTTCAGGATGTAGAATCTGTAGGATGTTACCTACATTTTTCAAAGTCAAAATGGAAATTATACCAGCATTTGAAAATAAAGGTTATTTTACAGAACAATGCACTTTGGACTAATGTCCCTTTACTGAATGTGTTTTTCTGTGACAGAGTGATTGTGTTCCGAGATGTATTTTAACGCCCTGTGCTGTCTGGACTATACTTATTGTGTGGAAGAACTATCATAATCTGGTCTGGGGGTGCATGAAACGCCCTGCTGAACTGGAAACAGAGCACCAAAAATCTCATTTGTTTTACTGGGGTGTTCCAGAGGTTAGATTCAGGACTCATTGTTTTGTGGTGACAAGGGTTTTCATGATAGAACATCCATTATGTATCACTATATTGAGAGCTGGTACACACCATGCATTTACAATTTTTGTAAAGTGCCCACAAAGCTATTCCCTTGGGGGTGTTTGTCCCTTGTGGATTTGGCTCATAGCTTGAGTATGGTTTCCAAAGATCAATAAGAGACTCATTACTAAGATAACGTTTAGATTGCTGATCCAAACTTTTGGGGACCGAAACGTCCTCAAGACTAATGGCCTTGCTGAGGAGCCCTGAAACGAACCCTTAATCTTTCAACCCAACTGAAGCTTGTGAGGGTTGTTGGATACCCACATTGTTCCTCTGTTCAGACAGTTGTGTCTAGGGCAAACCGCAGTCAAATATGAATCTATGTGCAGTCGATTGATTTTTACAGACTACATTCCTAGTTTATTTATGTCAATAAATCCTCTGTGTGCCAACTGAGAATCATTCAACATGTGATCTATAGTCATACACGAGTAATTACATCCAAACATCACTGTAATGTTGACTCTGCAGTACGTAACACCTTCTTGTGTTAGGAACTTTATGTTTTGCAACTACTCACAATATGTGCTTAATTTAATGTACTATTCCTTTGTTCTAAAAGATAAGGATGGTTAATAGATCAGATTCTGAGACAGAACACATGAGACACATCTGTCAATGATTAGCCAGAATCGTTCTTTTTTACGCCTCTTCCCTATACGTGTATGATCAAAGAAATTGTACTAAACAAACAAATGTGTGTTTCAAAACCTCAGTGTGTTTGTGTGAGATGTTCTCCTCTTTTGCTGGAGCCACTTTGACTGATTGCTTCCTTGGCCTCCGTTTCCCATCTCTGTCATGTTGTCTAGTATTGGCTCCTACATTGAGCAGGATTATTTGTTAATTTCCACCAATTAGCGTCCAACATGGAGTACACAGGAGGATGTACCCATTCTTTTGCTGCCTCTTCTTCAATAGCGCTGCCTGTTAGCCTTTAGCAGCATCTGTTCATCACAGTATCATTACCACTCCATTAAAGGCCTTTTCTCTCCAGACAAAAAGGGAAATGTCACTGTGTTTAGAGACCCCCTCCTGGTTGTTCTACTCAGGCAGGAGAGAGAGGTGCATATTATTGAGACAGTGGAATCCTTCCTTCCACATTTAAGACCCTGTTGTCCCTCCAGTACTCCTGTCTAGGGAACACTGACGTGTGTTGACCTTTAGCTGACTGGAGCGCTGCCTTGTCTTTATGTGGTGATGCACAGCTGTGATAATGTGGCATTAGAGAGGGCTACAAACCATACACATTGCAATGTGTTTCCCACATTCATCCTGTCTAGTTGCTGTAGGTGTTACCAGATCCAGTTTAGATTTGCAAGGGAATTTCCAACTCTTGATGTGGACTGTGTTCACTTTCCTTCATCAATATACCAAAATACTTTGGTACTGTAATGTCTAAACATTGTTCAGCTTCAGTGCAACAGATTTCATTAGTCTGCCGCAAAAAACATTAAAATCCTAATAATGAACTCGGTTAAGCCAAACAAAGGATCAGTGAGCCAGCCACTTCAATATAAATAAATCCTTTTGAACCAATTACTTCAAAACTCACATCCCACAGCACAGAGCCTGTTTTGTAATACTACAAGGTAAATTCATTATAATGTAGAAGAGCCATTGTATGAGACTGGGTATGCCACTAAGCATGTATTATTAACTGTAATTTATACAGCAATTCCTCACTGATTGAGAGTTGAAGCACCTCATGCTTACATCAATCCAGCATAAAGTTAGCATAAAGGCATACATAAATAGCATGAAGAGGTTTTAAGTGTTTGTTGCATTATGTACCAGGGTTGTGACAGCACTGACCTCCGCTAACTTTGTCTTCTGATGTTTTTTTGTGGAAAAAGCTTTCATTTCTAACCAAATTACCAAATGGAACCACAATGGAAAATAGTCTGTCAACACATCCTGGTGCCACCCGGAAGTGTGTGTTTAGGAGCGGTTGCTGCCACGGTCCCTGCCAACTCCCCACCTCCATCAGGGACACTGACCGTCTCCCCACCTCCATCAGGGACACTGACCGTCTCCCCACCTCCATCAGGGACACTGACCGTCTCCCCACCTCCATCAGGGACACTGACCGTCTCCCCACCTCCATCAGGGACACTGACCGTCTCCCCACCTCCATCAGGGACACTGACCGTCTCCCCACCTCCATCAGGGACACTGACCGTCTCGCCCACCTTCAAGAAAAGGCTCAAGACGCACTTGTTCCGGGAGTACAACGGTACTTAGGAATGCTTGGCTGGACCTGATGTTAGTTTCCTCCAGGATCACAATGACTCGTATTGAGAGACTTGTTGCTCTTGTTGGTTAGTTGTAACGGTTTTAAATTCTTGTACTCGCTGTGAAATATTTTACTGTTGATTGTTTTTTTAGGTACACTCTTGCACTCTTGTGGGGAGTTTCATGTTGTTCAATTGTAACTTGTTTAACTGCATGCTCTTATGGTTCTTCCCTTTGGCACTTATTTGGTTTTCCACAATGTATGCTTCATGTTTTGGCTGCTCGCAATGTTTGGGGCTATCTCGTTGTTATGATCAGTGACCTATGCTCTTTTGTAAAGCTCTCTCTTGGTAGTCGCTTCCCTGCCACTGTCCCTGCCACTGTCCCTGCCACTGTCCCTGCCACTGTCCCTGTCCCTGCCACTGCCCCTGCCTGCAGAGAGCCCAGGGCTCTGCTCTCTCCAGGACCAGCACTGGAGAGCCCAGGGCTCTGCTCTCTCCTCTCCTGGAAAGCAGGAATATTCTCCATTAATCTCCTTCAGAAGAGGCAGGCCTTTGCGCTCTGCTACTGGTGCTAACTATTGACAACATCTGTAAATATGAGCCTCATCAGTCAGCTTCTGACGGCTGTGCTTTCCTGAGCTTTGTTTAGTATGTTGTTTCTTTGTTCCTGCGTCACGCTTCAATTCGATTTATTCATGCTCTGAGTTTTTACACGTTGTGGGGGGGTTTGCGGGTGTAAAATATTTCACTAAAGAAGATCCTCACGGTGTACAGTTTATTGTAAACTTATTTTAGATTCTAAATGAAATGGTTGCACAGGAAAGAAGCCTATTGTGGTTTGTAACAGCCATGGGGTGGGGGGATGTGATGGGGGGAAGGGTGGAGTGATGGATTGGGAGTATGGGTGAAGGGAGGATTGGTAAAGACATTCTACTGGCATATGCAGTAGATTGGATGGTAGAGAGGATGATTAGGTAAAGTAGATAAGTGCAGTGCTCGAAGCATTTCAGAGGTAGCGCCCATCTTCTGGAGGGTTCAAAATAAAAACATATTTAGATCTGAAAATTCATGTTGTGACTCTGATTATGGGTCCTACATTGAGTACAGAACCAGGTTAAACTATGTGATGTAGCACTCAAAAGGAAGATATGGACCTTTCATTTCATTTGGTCCATTGCCTCAAGTAAACCCTCTTCTAAGGTGATTTTTGCTTGTGGTCCAGCCCAGCCCAGCCAAACCTAGCCCAGCCTAGCCCAGCCTAGCCCAGTCTAGTTTAGACTAGGCTGGGTCCAGCCCAGCCTAGTCCAGCCCAGCTCGCTTCAATCCATCCTGAGTGTTTCTACATGTGGTAACCATGGAGAATCAAACCAGGATGTATAGGTGAAGGGGAAAGAACATTCTTAAACCGTCCATCAAGCAGACACCTCCCATCACAACCTCACATACAAAGTGTCCATAGGGTATTCAAGCCTATATCTAGGCCTATAGACTAATCTTAGTCAGAATATGTTTCTAGTATTTACATTTAGTTAAGTCGATACAGGGATGTGTAATGTATAAATAAAGGTTACATTTCTTCGCAGCTTGTCACAGAAAGCCATCTATCTTGTCATCATAAAAAAGGAAATTATGAGAAAGCTCTGGTCTACTCTCTCAAGGCACATTTATATTTTTCCTGAAGACAAGCATATCCAAGACCCAATAATGTACTTTTCCACCTCAGTGATGAATGTTTGGCTGCGAAGGCAGAAGTGTTGCTGAGTCGTGAGATTGTTCTCACAGTCCTCATCTCAAGGGGGTGTCTGACCTAGTTCATTTATTTGTTCATTCATTTTGTGACCTTTGTGATTATTTGTGACCTTTATTTTAATGTTAGATTGTGCAAGTGGCGTACAATAACCAGGTTTAGTTGACAATGTCTGTTGTCTCACGGCAGGACTTCTTCTGAACCAGCCAGTTGGTAGGAGCATGTTGATACTCTTCTTCCAACAGCAATCCACCGGCATATATTTACCTCCACCAAGTTGGTATTGTCGGACTTATTTTCAATGTAAAAGATTGTCGGGGGGGGAAAGCTTGTTTTAACAAGCAGAGAAAACCGAGAAATTTTATTTATATATGACCAGAGGTAAGAAATCAACACATTTATTATATTATTATATTCATTTTCTGTTATGTGAAGTCATGTTTGTTGGCTAGTAACATTATAAGTGTAATACTGTATTGACCCTAACCTGATCCTGATACTACACACAAGAGACACCAACATGATTTTTGTTATATAAAGAAATATACTGTGTTACGATTCCCAAACAAATGTAACCATTTCGAACATATCCCACAGTGCTTTGATCTTGATTGTGGGTCATGGATTTTCAACCCGCAGGAACAGTGGAAGGCCTCATCAGATAACATATTTCTTGTTTTTAACATCCGCTAGGTAAGGTAAAGCCAGATTAACTAAGCTTTAACGAAGGCTTCATCAATCAATATGTGGGATCAATTTTATGGTCCTTTTTGACCAGATAAAGGCTTCTTCTGCTGAGGTCAGGACGCCAAAGACCCTCGCTGTCAGGGTAGCGATTCACAACATGCGGTGTCCTGTCAGCCCGGGGGGAGGGGAGGGGGGAGATTCCTGGGGGGATAATGGCGGTCATTTCAGTTTCCTGCTCTTCCAAGATTGTGGTGATTACTCTTAAGTGTTGCTTTGACAGTGGTATTGATTGACCTCAATATTTATCATCCGATCACCTCTTAGCTCCGCCCTGCCTGTCCGGTTCAGACCCTGAACGCCGCCCGTGCAGGTACAGGAGCTATTTTTAGATGTCCTGCTTTCACCGCTGGCTTTGGAAAGCCAGGCATAATTTAGTTTGTCCCGGTTCTTTAATATGAGGAACTGCGTGTAGATAAACCTACATCCTACTCCTCATGGAAATCATGGAATTGTCATGACAAAATCTAACATGTTACAGCTATAATTTCTACAAGGTCTTGTTGATAACTACTTCCCCTTGAGAATTTGTTTATATACATATATATCACAATATATCAAGTCCTGAAATAGCAAAGAAACTGTATGTTTCATTTCAGAAGTCAGGAATAAAAATAAGATGATTATCTGGTAAGATTGTGGTGACTGATGTGTTGCTGACTACATGAACCCACATCAATGCTTGATAGTTTTCTATTTTGTGGAGAGAGCTGTGGTTTGCACGAACGCACAGTCCTATTACTGTGTGCTTGCTCACTCACAGATGCTGTGTGATGTGTGAGATCTCTTCATCTCAGAATTGTATTTCTGGTGACGGTGGTAGCTGGGGCGTGTTCTGGTGCACGTGTTCAAACATAATGCCGCGTCGGGGGACAGGGAGCTAAGAGGCCAGAGATCTGAGGGGGGTGTGCAGGCCACTGCTATGTGCTTTGATTTTGAAAATTTCCAGGCATTATCATATTTGCTTCATGATGAACTACATTATCTTGTTCGTGAGCGAAGCACGTAGCTATAGGATCGGCTGGGCAAGTATGTGTGTGTGCATGCATGACGACCACTTGGACCAACCACTAAACCAACCACTAACAGCCTTTAGATGTTTCTAAGCATGCATGTAGGGAGGAGGACCCTCACCCTCCACTTCTAATTTGTTTTTTTCAAATGCTTTTTTTCTCCTCATAAACTCCACGCTGTTACACAACAGGCAAAATGCTGGTCGCCATTTATGCAGTAGTCTAAATGAGCAGATGAACTCAAGGAAGCGGCTGGGCTCCAGAGCAGCACATTTGGTGCCCTAGGCAAGATTGGCGCTCCCCCCCCCTCCCTCTCTGGGCACGTCCTGCTGTTCTCATCTTTCACCACAAGGTGCTAAAATAAGTCAGTGAAAGTGGGCGCTGAGGTCAACGCACTAAATGGAGCACGACTCACGATTTTTACTTTCAAAGATCAAAAGTTGTTTGCTAAATTGATTAATTGATTGCACATAAACTAGGTAATTTTTCTGTTATTATGTTAACGTGGAAAATTATTTTCAGATTTTTTAAGTCGTTATGAAGGGCCGCGTCTGCGTTTTGAGACGTCTTTGAGACATTAACGATGCACAGCTGGCATTAGTTCCAGATGGATCATTATTATTTGAATCGTTGTGTGTCATTTCCACACAAATCACATTTGCTTATTTTGGCATATATTCAGAGAAAGCGTAATGTTTTGCTGGAAGCATCCCTTTACCTGGAGCAAGGCCATGTTTGTCTGCCTTGCTGCTACCCCAACCCACTTTGTCAATTATCATTTGAAAATAAGGTTACGAGTTCAGGAGATTTGTGCCCCTTCCTAACTTCCTTTCTCCTAATGAAACCAGGATCAATCCTGCTGACTGCACAGGACGATTTACTGCAGCTCCTCAACCTTGAGGTAATAAACAGAGGGATGAGTGCTAACTTAATGACAAGTCCTAACAGATTGGTGAGCCAGAGAGGAAGAAGGAGAAGAGCAATTTCATTCTTTTTTCCATTTTTAAGTTGAGCTGAGGAGCATTTTAGTCTGATGCCCTGCTGAATCAGGCACTCCTAAACATATATACACCCTAACCCTAACATATATACACCCTAACCCTAACATATACAGGTTTAGGGTTAGTCTACAAGTCTAGTTTTAAAATAAAATAAAATTGTGTCATCAGGGAAGTTGTACGACGCAAGAAAGTGTATCCTAAATATCTCACTGACTCACCTGCCTCACCGATGCATGGGTGCTCTGTAACTACCAGCCCAGGCTTCATGGAGCCAGTCATCTTGTCAGCTACACATCCACATGCAAGTACAGCTCTAGACAGCACACATTTGCAACTAGGGCCAGGGTGTAGAAATCAGAAGTAAAAATATTTATAGCCTTTTTTATTGGTGTAAATGTCAGTCTGCGCAACACGAATGAACTTGCTTCTCCAGACACTGTCGATAAAATAATGTGATTTGGGAAATCGTACAAGCACTGAGAAAGCCACGACTGAGCCACAAACTCCCCTTTCCTGGAGATAAACGTGCTTCCGCTTCTCTTTGCCTTCGTCTTTTCAAATGATCCTCAAGGACACCTTTTGTGGTGCGGTAGAAGGCAGGAATGTATCCTCAGGTTGTAATTCTTCTCCACCTGTCTGGGGGAGCACAGCCAGGGCCAGAAGCTGCAGCATGGCCCTCAGACAGGAGCAGCAGTCTGGATGAACCAGCTTGGCTCGCTGGTCTCCTAATGTCACTATCTGGGAAGGTGCAGGCGGATGCTGCGCTGCTTGAAGAGGTTTCTCAGTGATTTGAGGGGGTGATCAGTCCCTGGTGGACCATACTGCTCCAGTGGAACCTCATTGTGCTATTGTTCTTTATTGTTCTGTCATCAGTCACTATTGTTAATATGGTGCCTGGCCTGTTGACTCCTGTATTCAGACAAACCAATCTTTTTTCCGCATGTTATTAGGCTGGTGAGAAAGAGCTATTACTGTAGAGAAAACAAACTATATGCATGTATTCTTCAACACCTGATTTTTCAATATTCCTACTGCTTCTGAAATATAGGAGATACTGTTTTACCTGATTCAGATAAAAAAGATTTATCATCTTTCTCTGACGTGAGAGTTTAAAGACCAAGCCCATATCTTAACAGTTTGCCTGATATAAAGCTCACATGATGTATAGCCAACTCTCCCAGTGTGCTCTGGGAGCAAACACACCACGTTGGGTTAAAGGATGGAAGGAGAACATAGCAAATAGATAGAAACAATCTGCAACACGTCAAATCTTTCACAATAAACCGACACGGCTGTTACCGGACATCATCTCAGGGACCATCACATGGTTGAGTGACCGATTGAATATCGATGTGTTTGGATCACACACATGCATCAAGGCAGATAATTAAAGGCATATATTAAAGGATTATTGAGTGATATCTCTAGAGGTGGATGAGCGAGGTGTCAGACTAAAGGTGCTCTGCTCGAGACCTGCAGGGCCATTGAGTTGCCGTGGAGATAAGCCACTGCCAGGAAGAGACAGAAAGATTAATTCCCCTCCACTCGACAAACAGACGTCAACACAGCCCCTCCCCCTCCACACACACCCCTCCACACACACCCCTCCCCCTCCACCCCCCCCCCCCCCGCCCCCCCCTCCACACACACCCCTCCCCCTCCACACACACCCCTCCACACACACCCCTCCACACACACCCCTCCCCCTCCACACACACCCCTCCCCCTCCACACACACCCCTCCACACACACCCCTCCACCCCCCCCCCGCCCCCCCCCTCCACCCCCCCCCCCTCCACACACACCCCTCCCCCTCCACACACACCCCTCCACACACACCCCTCCACACACACCCCTCCCCCTCCACACACACCCCTCCCCCTCCACACACACCCCTCCACACACACCCCTCCCCCTCCACACACACCCCTCCACCCCCCCCCTCCACCCCCCCCCCCCCTCCACACACACCCCTCCCCCTCCACACCCCCCCCCCCCGCCCCACCACCTCCCCTCACGTCCAGTCATCCTTCCTGCCCCTCCCTCTCCGCCCCCCCAGGGGGACCAGCGGTGGGGCTCCCTGCAGCGTGTCCCGGGCCTGACGGAGTAGGGAGTGGTGTTCCACTGGCGGCTGTGCTGCGACACGTGTAGAGCGGCTGCATCCGTCACGCCAGGGGAGGAGTGGGCTGGTGTGCCGTTTCATCAGGCCTGAGTGTTCGGCCGCAGGGGCTGAGGCTGGGGCTGAGGCTGGGGCTGAGGCTGGGGCTGAGGCTGGGGCTGGGGAAGGGAGGCTCTCCCACAGAGAGACAGTGGTAAATCTGACGACCAGGGGAGGTTCGAGGCACGTGACTGCACAGCGCACACCAGCGCTGCAATACATCATCAAAAATCCTTAAAGGACATCTCCATTCTTCTCTGAACATTGACCATGAACCGGTCATAGAAGAAAAAATACACAAACTTCCTTCTAGATGACCGTTGCCCCTCATGAGCAAGTTTTGCAAACAGTATGTATGTAAGACCTCATAGGTCTTCTGTCAGAAATGACCCTGTCAGCTTTGTGAATGTTCTTATTGCCTGAAACTCTGTGTGTTGCTCAAAGTGCAGGGCCTGACCCACAGATTGACACAGATAAATGAGCCAGACAGAGACTCATTTCTGGGGTATGGACCTTGTGTTTCGACCTGTCATCCATCCCCAGACAGCTGTGTTTGGACTCCCAGTTATGGCTTGTCACCAGAAGAGAGCCATGAGGAACTGTCTGTCAGTTCTCCAGCCCTGAGGGCTGGTCAGGGAAGACTAATAGGGGAGACACCGGACCAAAGGGACTTAACATGTGTGGTTTTCCAACAGAGACATGGTTAAGATTAGTGTCAAGCAAGTAACTATAAATGTAATAGTTTGTGAACAAATATTTCTTAGTGTCACATTGATACCTTTACTTTACTATTGCCTTCTATTATAAATGTGTTAGAAGTAACCGACGTCTTCTGGGGAGCGCAGTCTTGAGTTGATGTTAGCGCCTAGTTGAGTTTCTCACATTACTCTGCTGTGGGTCTGAGACAGTAATGATGGATTGTGGCTAAGTATATTTTTGCAAGCAGTGGAAGAATATTCGCAGCGTCTGTGGTTGACTGCCCTGTGAGACGACAGAGGGCCAACGGGATTAGAAAAAGCATTTACGATAAGAGACCGGAACTGTAACGTTGGATAGTTGTATCAGCGCCTTCTAGTGATCAATAGTTGTAGGTACAAGTAAGCACACTATATTAACACAATTCATCGAATAGCTTCATGTTTGTGGACAAAGTCATGCAACATTTTATTAATAAAATAATTCTGCATTTTTTTCATTTGTGTCGAAATGCTCAATGATCAATGCAGTTTAATGTTGTGATTTAAGGTGGATTTTAAACACTTCACCTTTCAGAAACAGGTTTGAAGCAGGCGCTAGTGCCATCCAGTGGCACATTGTAATAATGAAGTTAATGGAACGTTGAGCGAGTTGAGCGAAATAAGCTGTTTAGGGTTAGGGTCCACGCTAAACATTGAGCCAACGCAAACACAAGATAATTGAAAATGCGCTGTATACGCTCCGTCATCATTATGAATGTTTTGTAGAGTAATTGGAACTGTCATCGGCAAATCTGCACTAGAGCCAATATAAATACAAAACGGGGGACTTATCTGTATTCGTTTTACTGTCACGCAAAACTGTTATCCAAACAGTAGCCTACATACAGAAGTTTTACTACTGGACGTCCGAGTTGCATACGTCGCACTTACTGCCAAAGGCGCACGTTTAATTATAAGATGTATTTTATTTATTTTTACATGTAGCCTATATAATCCATATAGGCCTAGCCTAATTGCAATTTGGGGATATTTACTCATGGTACTAAATACACGATGTTTTTTTAAATTGTAGGCTATTTGACCGGTTATGTCTCAAACCAGATAAGGCTACATCCTTTGCCTTGGTAGGGTTGAGATAGCCTATATACCTCCA
This sequence comes from Osmerus eperlanus, assembly GCF_963692335.1. Classification (NCBI taxonomy): domain Eukaryota; kingdom Metazoa; phylum Chordata; class Actinopteri; order Osmeriformes; family Osmeridae; genus Osmerus; species Osmerus eperlanus. Next base: position 832,686 of record NC_085020.1, read on the forward strand.
GTTTCTGCTCAACTGTCAGCTGCTTCTGAACGTAACACAGTTATTTTATATTTCAGTTCAGTTTCAGAGCAAGGACAGTGTCTCTGGAGAGAACGGATAAGAGTGTCGCATCAGTGCGGGAGTCCAGTCTCATGTCCCAAGTGTTTACTGATTCGGAGGGCGCTCATTCCGCACAGGGGGAGGAGTTGCCACAGATTCGAGGATGCGCAAAGTAAACAGGGGGCCATCACAGTACAGTGCTCAGACAATAACAAAGACGCCAAATGTTCATAAGAGCAACACAAAAGAGTAAAGAGATTGTAGGCTACATTACGATAATGTGACTTTCAGACGCGGTTCTGTTTTACAGCAGTGCACTAGACCTTATCATGCGACACACGTGGGCCCAATTGTTTTTATCTGTGTTGTTTGTTCTGAAGGATCGAACAGTTATTTTGGCTAACGATTTGACTATCACCGGCGGGACGATGAGTGACAGATCGAGTTCAATAAAGCCACTGACTCCTGGACATCAGCAGTCCACTTCTGAACCAGGTTTGTAGTATTCTTATAGTCCTAATATACGCGGTGTGCACGATGTACAGTAGGACATGAATGCGCAGCAATGTTTACAGTAGCCTTTTATCGCTGTGTATCTCATATAAAACACAACACGTGTGTCAATGACCAAATTGTGCCTGGACCAATTCTTATGTCTCGACCTGGATTCAATTCTTAAAGGCTTGTTAATAAACATAGTAGGCTAGCTCATATAGGTCTAGATACGCCGCTAGGAAACTGTCAAAAGAAGCAGGACCTTAGAATTTCAATGCATCTGTAGTTTGCTTTTTACATATGCGTTTACACTTCAAACTTGACCGACGGATCTCTACCCAAAGTTCAGGTCTAAATCAGTAGCCAAAGGGTTAAGAACAAGTTAAGCGGTAGACATCAGACGGCTACAGGTGCTCGCTCCGGACAGGACCGCAGTAATCTACGTTTAAAGGAAGGAGCGTCAAAACGGATGTTGGTGCGTTTGTTTACGCATCTTTTAGTTACGCTACAATCGATCACTGACTTGCTTTTAACTGCAGTACAGCGCAGTTCTATATACCATCCTCTGTCCAAATACCCATGTTCCTCATAACAACTTAAATATAAAAGAATGGTGTCCTGGCTACTTTGCCTTCACACAATGATTGATTTAGCAAAATTGGCTTTTGTCACGCACATTTCCTTGTGAAAAAGGATAAATAAATATACAGTATTTTGTATTTAATAATAAATACGTATATTAATATCTGATGGGATGTATTGCGATTATGTTGATTTGAAAATGTTAGAGACTTGCATGTGGTAATTTGCTTATTGTGACTAATATTTGATGTGATTCAAAATCACATAATTCGACCAGCACTTCAACCTAAATTAAAGACAGCAAAATTAATAAGGCATTAAAATGTCATGAATTTCATACTTTAATATTCAACATTGTGCCTTGGCAGGACAGCACTCTGTGGGGATCCTCTCCACAGTGTCTTGCCTGTTTGCATTTCAGCCATGTTGAATGGAGGGTTTGTATCAGATGTCTTCTCTAATCATGATTCATGACTCATTCATATCGTTGTAGGAGTAAACTTCCCATGCACGATCATGTGATGCGATCATGTGACTAGTTCAAACTCAGTCCGTCCAGTCAGTCAAGAACAAAAGCCTTCCTTCATTCCTACAACAGATGTCCATGATCCACACTTTCATTGCTTTTCCCCTCTCATTAAAGATTCTAAGAAACAGATTGGAGGCGTTTTAAGTACTTGAGGAATTCCCCCTGGTGTGTTTCTTAATAGGGTGATGTCACAGTGTTTGGCCACAGTCTGCAGCATGAGAGGTCTGTGTTCAGACCTGACCTGACAACATGGGAGACTTGAGTTGCTTAGGAAGACTTGGCCTGGATTACTGTGTGCTAGGCTTTTCTTTACGATTGTGTGTTCTTGTTGAGGAATATGGTGGCATAATACCAACACACACACACACACTGAGACCATCTGGTGCACTAGAGGCCAGGGGGCTCCTTGGCTTCCAGTATGAAACAGCTGACATGTTCATATCTTCCAGGCTGTTTGTTATGGTGCACTGAAGCCCCCTGTGTCCCATGCTCGGGTGGTGTCACACACACTGTGCATACTGAGAGTATTAAATAGGAATACATTCATATTTATCAATAATAATGTATTGCCAAACCCTAAATTGCAATAAAGTATTACTGCAGAATCTTAAAGACTATTTTGTCAGCTTGAACTGTATGTTTATAAAACCCCACATTGTTCATTGCTTGAATCCCAGTCTCCATTCCAGAGGAATACATCATATCAGATATCTGTTATCATAATCTCTTTGGAATAATAACCCTGCAGCCTGAAACCCCCTTCATCCCTCGTTGCTCCTAAATCTCTTTTTAGAGGGGCCTAGATTCTCTGAACAAGCAGATTACAGTAATCTGCCATGGTTGCTCCTTCTGTCCTCCTGTTGCCATGCTGCAGTAGGACTGTATATTTTTGATGTGTCCATGTTAAATAATTAGGTAATAGGGGAGGTGTGCTTAAAAGATGATTATTTACATTTCTATATTTAAGACATGAATTATACTGTACTTTTAGGTTTGAAGAATAAATGTGCCTTCATGGCAGCAAAGAGAGGAAAAACCGAGATGACATTGGTGGAGTTTAAAAGTTACGTGTCCGTTATGTGTCAGTCGACTGACTAGGCTGCTCAACGGAGATGGCAAAAGTAAACACATCCTTCACTCAAGTAAAAATATAGATACTGATGTTTACAAAGACTCTGGTAAAAGTTTAAGTACTGACTACACTTTTACACTCAAGTTAAAGAAGAATGGTCTCTGACATTGACTTAAGTCAAAAGTAGCCATTACTACTACCTGTTGGACCTCAAATCATATTAACACAAAAAGACACTATAGACATGTAGCGCATTTGCCAGGAATCCTTTTGGACACAGACAATTTCGAACATCTCCCTCATATATGGCCATTGGTGATCAGGAATGTCTCTATTCTCAGTCATGTCGACATCGATAACTCCCTCTGTCTCATCCATAACGTACCTTTAAAAAATATATATTTTCTCAGCTTTTCAAACTTTTTTTCAAAATATTTTTTCAACCTTTAGAAACTTTTTTTGAAATGTTTTTCTCAAAAATATTTTGCAAAACTTTATTAACTTATTATTTGTTTCAGAGTTTGATCATAGTCAGTGTGTGTACACCTTGGAAAAAACCAGTGAGTTCAACATCAGGCTCTTGCTGGTGACATGACGTGTTCTTGTGTTTGTCGTCAGGGTCAGCGTTCACGTTGAAGGTCCGAGTCGTGGACACAGTGAACCGACAGCCTCTGAGCCAAGCCTCTGTAGAGCTGTACGTGAACCACACCAGGACCAGCTCTGCCCTCACTGAAGATGGGGAGGCTGTGTTGGTCGTGCCCTACCAGCCTGGCCTGCCTCTGAGCCTGGGGGCCAGCATGGATGGCTACCTTCTCACCACACTGCCCTGGAACACCAGCAGGAAGCCCAGTCAGTACAGAGACTGTGTCTGTGTGGGTGTGTGTCTGTGTGGGTGTGTCTGTGTGGGTGTGTTAGAGTGGCTGTGTGTGTGTCTGTGTGGGTGTGTCTGTGTGGGTGTGTTAGAGTGGCTGTGTGTGTGTCTGTGTGGGTGTGTTAGAGTGGCTGTGTGTGTGTCCGTGTGGGTGTGTTAGAGTGGCTGTGTGTGTGTCTGTGTGGGTGTGTTAGAGTGGCTGTGTGTGTGTCTGTGTGGGTGTGTTAGAGTGGCTGTGTGTGTGTCTGTGAGCTTGTGTGTGTGCGAAAGCCTGGTCAAAAATATTGACAACATTTGAGAGAGTTTAGATTTTTGTAAGATACCTATAGCAATCCTAATAATTCCACCATGGTTTTCACACAAGAGGATTTCAGATACACAAAGTGTGTAAATGACTGTTCAGGTCATGCATGCATGTCTCTCTCAAGCCCCAAGATGACCCTCTTGAAATAAGCTGAAAACAGCCTCTAAAATTGGAGCAAAGTGCTCCCAGATGGAGACAGGGGAGATTGGCTGGTGTCAGCAAGGTCATCACATCTTCTGAGGAGTTGCTACTGAGTTATTGTCCAAGACTGACATCTAGCGACTGAGCAATCAACTGCAGACAACAAGCTGCTAATAAAGTATCTAAACTTGAAAAAAGTTTTAGTTCAGTTAAATGGAAAACTGAATGTCTGTAAATGGAGATGCGTGCGCTGTGATCTGTTGCAGTGTTTTCGTCGGTGACCCTGTCGCTGTTCCCCCTTAACCAAGGCAACATCTGGCTCTTTGAAGATTCAGTTCTAATAACATCTGGTATGCAGTGAATATGTCTATATGGTTTGATTAACATTCACATCAAGCAATGCATTATAACTCATCTGTCGTAAAAAAATCAAAACATTTAATTTCAGAATTTGTAGCTTATGAACTTCAAAATGTATGTCCAATAAATCTTCATAATAGACAACTATCCCTATTAGTGGAATATGTATTTTTTATGAAACCTTTTCTGGCCCTGTTGTGGTTACCAGGTGTTGCTCTGCAGCCCAGTGTTCAGATCCCCAGACACCTGCTCCCTGTGAGGGAAGCTGATCTGCCTGCCGTCAGAGCCTTCTTCACCAGCCCCCCGCTGGGCCCCGGCATACACAGCTACCTCCACACCATGGGCCTGATCACCAGCACCACAGGTAGGGGTGTGTGAGTGTGTGTGTGTATGTGTGTGTATTAGTGTCAGAGTGGGTGTGTGCGTGCGTGTCCATATGCAGCCGGGGAAAGTGAAAGAGTGAGAAAGATTCTATTCTGCATTTCCAGTATTTGTGTTTCTGTGCATCCCATCACTTGTGAACTGTAGAGTATCTGAGGTTACTTCCCAGATGCATCTATCCCGCAGGTTACAGCAGCATGGAGCTGAGTCCACTAGCAGCCGTCAGCATGCAGCTGTTCTCTCTGGAGAGAGAGATCCACGTGTCTGGGCCTGTACAGATCAGCCTGCCCCTGCCTGACACCTCCGGACTGAGGCCCTCTGATGCTGTCCCAGCCTGGCTCTATAACCACAGCACTGGTGGGTAGGGACCCAGCCTGGCTCTATAACCACAGCATTGGTGGGTAGGGATCCATTATGAGACAGTTAGTGTGTCCATTCTGCATCTCACTCATCCTGAAAGCTCTCCTCCTGGTGTTGTCTTTACATCTAGAACTGTGGGGAAAAGTCTTACGTGACTTTAAAGGTGACAGTAAATATTGACACTTGTGAATATTGCAGCGTAAATCAACATCACCTTCTATGTTGGAGTCTCTTCTCCAGAGTGTTTCAGGGATGTAAACCGTCCTGTGTGTTGAGGGGATGCCTGTCCCTTGCTGTGCTCAGGTGCCTGGGGTCCTCAAGGAGAGGGGCTGGTGAGCCGGCAGCAGAGTGGGCTGGTCTGGACCTTCACTGCTCCTCACCTGGGCTACTGGATTGCAGCACTGATGCCAACAAACCAGGGTAAATAGAGCGATGGTACAGCAGCTCATCTGGAACCAAACCACTCATTCTAAATGTCTAAATCACACTCTGTCTGTCTGTTGGCATCTGCCATTCATTTGGAAGGTGCTTCAGTCTGACGTTGTCCCTGTGTGACTAGGTGGTGGTGGGCTGGCCATCTCTATTGACCTGCTCTCACAGCACACACTTGTCCTGGCGGCCGCTGTGGGCGGAGCTCTGCTGCTCCTCCCCCTGCTCTCAGCTCTGCTGTGGTGTTGCCATAGGTAACAACTAAACACGCCGTTTTTACCTCCATTTTTAGTTGTTGTTGTTAATGGAATGGAAACATTAGTGTGCTTTAATACGTCAGGTTTGCCATTTCGCCAGTATGCAGGCAAAATTTATAAATTGCGTGTTTGTGTTTTGCGTAGTGTATTAATCATCATTATTTGTTATTCTGTATAATATTATGTAGAATTACATAAAATAATTATATAAAAGAAGGAGCAACGCTGAGTGCTGAACAGTGATCTGCTTGAACCTGTTCTAAAACCCAGCCCTCTCTCATCCCATAGAGCTTCTCTTCATCCCAAGGCAAAGAGAACACGTTCCAGAAACTCTGCAGTGTCCAAGATGGACCAGACCACCTCGACCTGTGATTTTGAACTTAACGAGGTGTCCTCTCCAGACTCCCCTCTCTGTGGAGGTGCAGCAGAGCAGCTGGCTGCAGGGGGGAGCCTAGCTGAGCCAGAGGGCTCCGCCTCTCCTGTACACAGGGGCAACTTTGATACCTACGTGGAGAAGAAGGGACCCGGAGATGTTTGCTTTTCTAATCACTCTGTTAACCATCAACCACAGGGCCGCGAGCCTTCACAACACCGGCCAGACAACCCCCACAGCAGTGAACTCTTGAGCTTGCACAACATGTGCGACCAGACGAGCACCCCCCTCTCTTGTTATGAGGGCGTACACCTCCAGGAGAGGGTGGTCCGCCTCTGGAACCAGCCAGTGGCCATTCTCCACACGCCCGGCTTGTTTCACCTGCAAGAACAGCAACCACAAAGCAAGTCAGCCACTCTGCCACGCCCAGGCTCTCCCAACACTCACCCTCACTCAGAAGCCACGCGTGAGGACAGCTTCCCCCCGACCCTGCTGCAGAACCCCCTGCTCCAGGGGGCAGGCAGCGAGGGGCCTCCAGGAGCCCCGGAGGAGCCCCGGGGCCCCTCCTCACCTGGCTCCCTCTGGGGAATCTACAGCTGCCTCCCAGAGTCAGGCTCCCTTCCTGGCACGCTGAACAGCACGAGGGCCAGTGCTGACCCGGCCCTGCCCCTCTCCCTGGAGGCCCCGGGGGCCCTGGCACAGCTGCCTGACCCCTCCAGCGGACACCCCCCGTCCCCCCGGGCCTGGTTCGTGTCCCTGGAGGGCAAACCAGCGGCTGAGATCCATCACTCCACCTCAGACTCCCAGAGGAGACTAAGGCCGGCCGACAGTCGCGACACCAGCCTGGACTCTGGGGTGGACATGAGCGAGCCCAACCAGCCGACCAATAGGAAGCCGGTACAGCTGGAGCGTGATAGGACGTTGGTCCGGAGCTCCCAGATAGGAGCATCTGCTAAATGAACACGTTACAGGTTGGAGTTCACTGAGCAGGCTATAGGAAACACTGCTGAGACAGCACTTCTGGATCTCACCTCAACATTAAAGTGTCTGAAGCACCAGGGGTTTATTTTGAAAACCCAGTCCTGAAATCAACAAAAGCAGAGGGACAGAACGTTACCCTCAAATCTGATAAAAAAAATTCAATATAGCAATTTAAGCCTCCAGAATATGATTTTTTTTTTTTACAAAGGTTTGTGTCTCAGGTAATTGATGTCTTTGTTGACTACTTAAATAGCCTTTTAAATTGACATCCACCCCCCACCCCCATCCCTTATACATCCAGAATACCTATTGCACAAAAAATCTTTTTTTTTAATAATATTTTTAAGTGTAGATTTTTGTAATTTATGGCTTGCTGTTGCTTCTCCTTTTGACTTGTAGATGCCTGCCAATGAGAAACTCAATGGAGGCTTGCAAGTCAGGCACATCAGTCTTTCCAACCGTCCCCATACACACGCCTAACCTCCAAGGTTGTCATTTGAAGTACATTTACATTCTAGTCATTTAGCAGACACTCTTATCCAGAGCGACTTACAAATACAGGGACTTTCTCCCCGAGGCAAGTAGGGTGAAGTGCCTTGCCCGGGGACACATAATTTTTCACCGCCGGGAATCGAACCGGCAACCTTCTGATTGGTAGCCCAGTTCCCTAACCGCTCAGCCATCTGACCCCACCCAAGTAAATGTATATCCTTTTCAATTCAGGGTGTAATGAAAAGCTCAAATGCTGATTTAATATCTTGGACTTGGCTGACAGCATATCTAGTGGGCCCTGGAACCATTTTGATGATTAGCAGCACTAAGTCTACCCTGTCGTTGCAAGTGGGGAGCGGGACCATGATAACTTTCCATTATTGGAAAGTAATGGGTCTGCTGGTGGTGGAGAGACAACTGGAAGGTCAACACTAGAAAACTCATCTGAGGAGGATGCCTCATAATCAGGGTCCTCCTCAATATTATCATCTGTCTCAGACACATTCTCCTCTATGTCACTTTCACTGTCAAAAAACTGTGACAAAATCTAATTGACAGAAAATCTTTGCTTAGATGTCATTTTCAAATGAGAGAGCTAGAGAACCTAAAGAGAGAGAGCACACAGCACAAAGACAAACGGTTTAGAAGAGCTTCTGTTCACCCTGTTTGCTCCTCCCCTTTGTTTGGTAAACCATGAGAATGACGTGTTCCCCTCCCCCACCGCACTGTTTCCTGTTTTAAGCGCCACCTTCAAATTCATCTGTAGCTGGGCTTCTAGAGTGAGCACATTATTTTCACTTTGGTGTCTTGTTCTTTTACAGAAATGTCTGGTTGTACGATAAGCACTTTTCCTTTTGTTTGGCTTCAACTCACTCCGCTAGTCTGAAGGAACAATGTTTTATAACTTTGCATTCTACATTTCCTGGAACAACTGGGCGTATGGTACAACTCTGTTTCAATGGTTTAATTTCGCTTTTGCTCTCTTATCTCTCCGTTTTGTTAACTACTTAGAGTTCTGAACTGCAAAAAGCAGTCCTAGTCCTAGTAAATGTGCAGAGACTGTACATGTATAACACTCCTAAAATAGACCATTGTGAATAGAAGCCCTCATATACAGTACTCTTCCAGAATAGAGGAACCCAAACGAAAAGAAGTATTTTCTTTGAGATGTGCTGTGTAGTGATTGAGATCAATGTTAGGCCCATTACAAGAGGGCACGTTTTTCCAGTTCTGTATGCATTCACAGTTTGTCCGAAGTGTCGATGACTGAGCAATAGACACATTCTGAAGGAACAACCTGGCATAATTATCTGATAACCTGTCTAATGGGAGAACATGAGATAACCTGTCTAATGGGAGAACATGAGATAACCTGTCTAATGGGAGAACATGAATGTTACATTTGCCATATAAGTACTGGTTTGGATGACATTACATACAGAAACATGCATAGAAGGCTTTACAAAACATCTAGGTGACTGTCTCTGTCTCCCATGCATAAAATACATTAATCAGGAAGGTGATGTGAATCTGGAATGAATGTATTCCAAACAACTAAATATGAATGCATTTAATAAAGTTAACTTCACCTTGAAATGGCCTGGGTGTTGTTCAAACTGTCCCACAGATAGGTGTGAAGAGACGTCTTCCTTAAAATGTTCATACTTGCATATACTAGATAATATATCTACACAACATTTATAAATGGGTTGGTTCATAGATTAAAATCATTTTGATATCAAGGTTGGCTGACTTATCATAACAGGAAAGGAAGTTACATTAAACATCTAATTACATAAACACAGCATTAAAGGGAAAGCATACATTGACACACACAAATTCAAATAATCCTTCTAGTGTCCACAAACAGTTTTGTCTTTGAGGAATGTTTGTAAATCCATTGAAATGTCTGTTTTGGATCAATCCTTTGTTTAAGTTTGTTTAAGAGTTTTCTGGAGTAGGGAGGGGTTGAGAAAGGTGGGCCATTTGGCTGGCCCTTTTCCCTTCCCTGGGGAGAAGGAGACGCCAGGTATCAACCCTTTGAGGCTCATCCAGAAAGATAGTGGCATTGTATGAGTCGTCATATAATGCAAATTCGGGGGTTCTTGTGCTCATGTGGTCGTCAGTGTTGTGTCTTACTGAGGTGATCAGAAATGGCCGTGTTGAAGGTTTGACTCTATGCTACAGAAGTGTTGATGACTAAGCAATACAATCAGAAGTTTATATTTGTATAATGGCTTATAGTTGGCAATTATAGTTGGCAATTGTCAACAAGTCCATATAAACAATTATAACAATTATAATGGAGCAGTTTAAAAGTACATAGTGGTACTGCATGATATGTCATACAAGGTTTTACAAGTCAACTAACTGATATATTTTCCATTTCATCACAGGCAGAAGAGTTTCTGAAGTCAAATGAGAGGCAGATTTGCAGTTGTTTCGCAAAGAATCCTGACGTCATCATTGACAAATGTGAAGACATTGTAACAGTGAGAAATTCAAAAGATTTAGGAAAAGAAAGACAAGAGGATAAAATCGGTCATCTTTTGCAGATGATAATCATTTACATTTACATTTAGTCATTTAGCAGACGCTCTTATCCAGAGCGACTTACAGTAAGTACAGGGACATTCCCCCCGAGGCAAGTATTGTGAAGTGCCTTGCCCAAGGACACAACGTCATGTGGCACGGACGGGAATCGAACTGGCAACCTTCAGATTACTAGCCCGCTTCCCTAACCGCTCAGCCACCTGACTCCCCAAAAGGGAGAGGATTATTGTCAGAAATTGAAGAACATTCTGGAGAGTATGCAAAAGGAGTATTCAGATTTACAGAAGATATTCCAAGACAGCAGTCAAGGTAGCACATTAAGGTCTTGTACAGTCATAGCGCTCAAATTGACATCAATTATTGAATATTGTATTGAATTTTAGGCTCACATTTTCATGTTTGTTCTGGAAGTCTCATTTAAGACAGCGTATGCAGATGGGAACAGCATTGTTTATGACCAACGCCTCATAAACATTAAAGGGAAGGATTTAAACTTGCACATTACACTGCCCTCCAATTCTGCAGGCTGTAGCAGTCTGTCAGGTGAGTAGCAGTGATGCATTTATGTCTAAACCAATGTGGAAATTAAACGTCTGTTTAAAGTCATCTGTAACAACTCCAGACGTTTAACTATGCAGTACAGCATATGAAGGGAATGTCTTTATGCATTGTATTTTACTTCCAGGTCAACCACCTCCACGTGCAGATGCAGTGGCTGTTAACAACAGCATCATACATGCAGGAGTAATAAGAGACAGTACATTCGATGGGGAGCCCCCTAATAACAACAGGTAATGTAAAATATGTTGCCTTTCCTTTGCCCTTACTATTACCTATTATTAGGTGCAATGGTCAAACCATTCCAAGTTTATCCATGCATGTAGAGAAGGCTCACAGCTATGGTGTGATGTCGGTTCTCTGTCAACTGTCAATGTCTATACCAGCATTGGTATAGACATTGACCAACAGAATCACGTCTATATCAGGGACAGACAGAATTACGTCTATAGCAGGGACAGACAGAATCACGTCTATATCAGGGACAGACAGAATAACAGCCATCTAGCATCATGAGCAAAACCTATGACCTCACTATTATCTACGACCTTACCTTCACCTATTTACACTATTTTTGGCTTGTCGTTTAGTACCACCAAAAGGAGTGAAGCAAGAATATTCTTCTAAGGTAGACACTCACACCTTCACTAAATATTGAGGATATGTAGGCTGATCAACATTATAGTTTAACTAAACAGGCGACTGTTTCAACTGTTTTTAAGGGTCCTGCAATGACATGGATAAAAAAGCAGAAGATAAACCTCACTGAGTGCTTTCAGACAGATGCAAACTTCATCCTTCAATATCTACATTCTCACAACATTGTCACAGACAGAGAATACAATAGGCTCAATGATGCCACTCCCCAAGAAAAGGCTGTCACAGACATGATTGATGTGATCATTGGCAAAAATGAGGAAAAATGCAATGAGTTCCATGAAATACTGAAGCTTGATAAAATAATGGAGAATTATCCAAATCTTCATAAGTTCATAGGGGTTGAAAGTAAGAAATAGAAACTGGTACACAGTACATGGTGAATACTATGATTTGTTGAGGACATTTTACTTACGTAAATAGATCTTTCGATTATATGCTTTTAATTAAATGTATTACTACCTATTATTCAGAAGGGCACATGTGCGACTGGACCTCAACATGTCATTATGCCCTTTTGTAGGTCCAACTGAGCCTAAGACAAAAGGCACCTCTTCTATTTTAGGTAAATACACAGTTTCTTCTGCGGTGAAAAGACTAAAGTCATTAGCAAAACAGGATTTCATAAGTAACATCCATCACCTACAGTCTATTTACAACAATTCTTCTGTGTTTTCAAACTTACAAATAGATGCACTCGGCTTCTTAAAAGAAAACCGCAGTCAACTAGTCAGCAGAGTTAAAAACATAGAGCCCATTCTGGACGACATGCAGGGCAAGGGCTTCCACCCTGAGATGGTCGCCACGGTGAGCGCCCAGCCGACACCACAACTCATGATGAGGAAGCTTCTGGAAGCTACCAACAGCACCATAGCAGCTGATATGTTGGTCACTGCCCTTCTCCAACATGAACCACACCTCATGGAGGACTTGAAGTAAACTGAACATCAGAATCATAAACCTTGTGTGCCAAATATCATCCCATGTGCTGTTTATTCAGTTAACAAAAGGCCAGTCTCTGATGGTCCAGATCCTACATGTATAGCCACCATATGATATCAGTTGAATGTATGTCATTTTGACAGGGAAAAAACATTTGTTGTTTTAAATAAATAAATAAAAAATTCCAGAGCACCTTCTTGAACTTTTGTTGGAAATTTAAAAGTTAGAAACACACCGTCTACACAAAACAGAATTGTCTCAAACAATTATGCAGGTGGTTATTTAATGACAGTGTAGTGATTTGCCCTATTGTGAATAAGAACTGTCAAGAAGGACAAGAATCCAACCAAGAGGAACAAGCTTTGCTTGAACCACTAGAGGACACCAGAGACTAAGATTTGTTTCTGAATGTTTCTGTTTCAGATTTTGCTGTTCAGGCCCAAAACTTGGAGCATATTGCATCATGTTGTACAGGTATGTACTACATGACTGGATTAGGATGCACTGATCAGGTGGGGTTTCCTGAACAGGTTCTGACATCTAATAAGGCATCCTTCCACTTCCCTAACCTAACTTGGCAGATGGTTTATTACACATAATCTTACCAATTACCATCTGACAAGTTGTTATTGGAAACTGTTTGGGAAAGGGCAGGCATTAAAAAAAATACTTGGCAGGTGATTGGATGAACAATCTGACTATCACCGCCTATCCCTGGCTAACTTCAACCATGCCCATAGCTACCAATAGTTCTTCACAGATTAGTCCGAACCACTCTGGTTTGACCACAAACGGACAACTTGGAGATTGGCAAGATGGATTCTCGCGTGGTTGTGTTCTTGAAAATCCAGCTGTCTCCTAAGGTTACCACTTCCCACCACTTTAAGTAACCACTGAACTAACTACATAGTATCAAGAGTCACTCACTTACTTGGCCTTGTCAGATTTGCCAGTGCCTCAAGGAAGGGAAGGAGACAATTATTTTTAAATGTTTCATAGACACAACCTAGTTTAGGAAGCCATTTTACTTGTTTACATGCTGCTGTACAACAATTGGGTTGACTAGGTCGATCAAAAACAGTATTGTATACCACTCCATACAGTGCAAAAATGTGAGAAATGGTTATGACCCTGAAAAAGCTCTCATATTGCATTTTAGGTCAACAGTTCCCCCAATTATTTATTTTTGAATTCCAGTAATGTACATGCCCTAAGCGAATCCCCCAGATGCCGGATGTCCATGTCTGTTATGTGGATGACAAACAGAACACATCCAAAGTTCATAAAGCAAGCTTTCTCAGGACTTACTAAATGAACTGGACTATCAAGTTGACTCTTATAACCAAACACAGAGTCCTATTTCAGCTGCAGGTCTGCCCCCTCGCCCTCTGCATGGCAAAGTCGAGAACTGGGAAATCAATCAGGGTGGTGTGGAATGTCAAGCTTCTCGGCCCGGTGGATTAGATCACTAAGTGAAACAAGTTGACGCCGATGTTGCAGGTGAGTGGCTAGGTCAGGGCTGGCCGGGCAAGCAGTGTTTCTGCTGCCTGTGTTTCAGGACACCAGCCAGGTCCAGGAAGGGTGTGATTGAGATAGGGCGAGCGGTGTTTCTGCTGCCTGTGTTTCAGGACACCAGCCAGGTCCAGGAATTGTGTGATTGAGATAGGGCGAGCAATTTTTCTGCTGCCTGTGTTTCAGGACACCAGCCAAGTCCAGGAAGGGTGTGATTGAGATAGGGCGGGCGGTGTTTCTGCTGCCTGTGTTTCAGGACACCAGCCAAGTCCAGGAAGGGTGTGATTGAGATAGGGCGAGCGGTGTTTCTGCTGCCTGTGTTTCAGGACACTAGCCAGGTCCAGGAAGGGTGTGATTGAGATAGGGCGAGCGGTGTTTCTGCTGCCTGTGTTTCAGGACACCAGCCAAGTCCAGGAAGGGTGTGATTGAGATAGGGCGAGCGGTGTTTCTGCTGCCTGTGTTTCAGGACCCTAGCCAGGTCCAGGAAGGGTGTGATTGAGATAGGGCGAGCGGTGTTTCTGCTGCCTGTGTTTCAGATGTGATTGAGATAGGGTGTGTTGGCGTGAGCAGTACATACTTCCGCCCACCTTTGGTGTGGAGGGTGATCGTAAAAGATTTGTAGCTTAAACAAAGATAGCACCATGTCATGCAGTGTGTCCAGAAGATAAAAGATCAGTTTATCACAGCTTTACAAAATGGAGACAAAGTATAATATAATAGTGGTGTATTAAACACATTAAACACTTCATATCCAATATGGTCTGACTATCTAACTATGAAAGGAAGTACGATCTTATCTGACAAATGCTCCATGTCACAAACAAGAAGATCTCCTGATCTCAGACTGTTGCCAACGTCTGCAGTGACTCCAGTATACCGGAAATGTCAAAAGTCCATTAAGTTCAAGATAAGTAAATATATAAAAAATGTGTGGATTTAGTTTTTTTGAAATAGCAATATCTGATATAGTGTTCTTTTCTTCTTTACTTTATTGACCTGAATAGAAGGTCCTCAAAAGATAGAAAGCGACCCCCTGGTGTTTACCTCGATTAACACGCTTGACCTTGACCTCGGGCGGGGTGGATATGTGCAACTGGACACATTTCCCAATAATGCATTGCAAAATTACTGTAACCACAAATATTAGTTTTTATTGTTTGCGACATGGAACAGTTTGTCAAATACTCAATTGCCAGTTCAGTTCATGCAAGAGATAGATAGTACATACCCCATTGGATATAGATGAAGTGTTCAAATGTGTTTGATACAATCACTAAAGTAACATAGTTTGACTACATTTTGTAAAACATTTTGGGTAAATGTCAACCTACGGATGTAATATGAGGTATTGCTTTTTCAGGGTTGAGCTGATTTCTCCGAATATTTGACAGTCAACAGTAGTATTAAAAGATGATTATGTTGGATCTAGACAACACTATTTAAACACATTAGTCAGTCACTGTACACCTGGGTATTATAGTGCAGACCTGACACTACCTTAAATGTGTTCTGTGTGCATTGTTCCATGTAAGATTAACCCCATGTAGACATTGTGGAAGTGTATGCCAAAAAAGCTGTGGGGAAACTCTGACATTAGTGATATCAGAATAATATTCAAATTAGTGTGAAGATATGAATCACCATCTATTCATTTTGGACAGATCCCCACTAAAGCTTTACAGTTCCAGGCAGCTCCTCACTCACTTCCTGAGTCGTAGTATGCAGTCTGGAACACCATCAACCCAGACAGACAAAGACAGGATAGCAAACAACAGGGATGGTGTGTAAACAGTATTGTTCCAGTCCTCCCCTGTGACCCCTATCTGAGGGACATTTTCTAGATGCCACTGCCCTGCCAAGTCCCTGTAATGGATCTGCAGGGAGGGCACAACAGGCCTAGCAGGCAGAGGATCTGTTACACATTCAAGACTGTTTTCATCACCACGCGGATTAGTTTCAAAAGCACACAGGACGTAATAACGTAACATATTCATTAAGAAGACGCTTTCATCCAAAGCTACTTACGGGGGGGGGGTTGGGGGGATTTGAACCTGCAAGCTCTTGATCAGCAGTCGATCATAATTCCAAATATCGACAGGAGGAATGCAGTGTCAGAAACATAACCTTTGTTACTGTAGGTCCAAAGAACTTTGGACTTACCACACCACCAGCCCATCGCTTTCAGCAGAGTAAATCCCTGCCCCCTATATTTGGAGCGTTTGCCATCTCTTTTGACACTCAACGGAATTAATATGGGACTAACAAACACAAACATTTAGCGCAAAATAAAATTTAGCAGGCATTTATCACTGAAGGTATTACGTACAGATGTACAGTATATGTTAACTGTACTAATATATTAAACCTTGACAGGATGAGAGCAAGTCTAGTCATCAAAAACACATGCATTTGCTAAGTTTCAGTTTTCGCAATTTGGGTCGAAAACTTAGCCAGTCACATGGTGTGGAAAGGCTGAGAGGATCAAAGATGCCTTGTGAAAACATTAAATGTAGTGTGATTAATGACCAAACCCTTCATGATTTCAACATGCTACAGCTGAACGACACATGCACATGTCTTTGTATGCATGCATATGAAGAATAATGCTGCCCTCATGTTTTTTCAAACGCATTCTGATATTTGCTCGGCCTGAAAGAGTAATAGGGAGCATCTGTTCCTGCTGGGCTGAGGAACGCAACAACGTCTACAGTTGTGTGGTAACCCTGGTCCCCGTAGGTGTGTTTTATACTGTCTTTGAAATGGATTGTGATTAATAAAAATGAAATGGGTGTTTTTCCCCCAGCTGGTAAACCACACTCTCATTGTAGGCTGGGGACCCTTTTAAAACGCAGTACGCAGGCCACAGGAAAACAAACCAGAGGCTCACCCTGAGAGAGGTGATAGGAGTCATGGGAAATGTCATGTGTGACAAAGGTGACGGCCAAGACGTGGACAAAACCAAAACAGCTCCAAGCATTCCAGCAGAGCAGTGGTGCCCAGACCCCAGCATCAGAGGGTCAGCCCAGAGCAGGCTTGTTTAGACCCCAGCATCAGAGAGTCAGCCCAGAGCAGGCTTGTTTAGACCCCAGCATCAGAGAGTCAGCCCAGAGCAGGCTTGTTTAGACCCCAGCATCAGAGAGTCAGCCCAGAGCAGGCTTGTTTAGACCCCAGCATCAGAGAGTCAGCCCAGAGCAGGCTTGTTTAGACCCCAGCATCAGAGAGTCAGCCCAGAGCAGGCTTATTTGTTTAGCCCTGAGTCTCTCTCATGTCCGAGGTTACTGAAACCTTCCTCGTCTCTTGGGAAACACAAGGGTACTGCGGTACCTTTCCTTGGAAGTCTCAGCTGTTTAAATAAAGGGAAGTGGCCTTCCTGCTGGGATGCTTTGGTTGTCATGTTTGCAGTAGTGACACCTGCGTGGAGGGAGATAAGAGACAGAAACTAGGAGTTTCACCTGGTTTTGATGTATTTATGTAATAATGTCTGTATTTCACTGGTTGGATATAGCTATTGAATGCTATAATAGCTGTGAGTTAAGAGCTATGTGGTGCAAACAGAAGTAGATATCGGCACTCACTGTATCCCTTATCGCCTCCCTTCTCCATTTCCAATGTATGTTGTTTTATGGGTTCAACTGTAATTTAGAAATTAAAGTTTGAAGTAAACATTGTGTACCTTTTGAGAGAACGCTCCTTTCCCATTATCTGGTGTGGTGTGTCTTCACAGGCTGTGTGGGGGTGTGGTGTGTCTTCACAGGCTGTGTGGGGCGTTAGTTTGGAACTATCAAACTCAAATCAAGTGGCTGGACACCAACCTTGGTTTAGCCACAGTGAAAGCCGTCTGGGATGTAAATGGAACAAAGCAGAGTTTCAAATGTTAGTTTCATTGAGCCCCATAATGTTGTTAGGCTTTCCCATGAGGGGCCATAGACACAGGACAGTCAGGGGCAGAACGGTGGCCATCTGGATGATAACGATAACGTTGTCTCTATTTTTGTATTTTACAAACCCTCTGCCCTCTGCATGCATGCTGGTAACCTTGTTAATTAGCCGTCCACAGAGAGAGTGCTTGGTGACGGCTGGAACTGGTCTCCACTGTGCAGCCAGATCATGGGCTTTTTTTGTTTCCATTTCCAATCGCACATTAATTCATCTGGTAAAAAAAACTTTGGGGGGTTTAGGTTAGTAGTAGGCGCTAGTAAAAAGTTCTGCTCAATGATCCTTTTGCATGACCAAATACTGAGTTTTGAAGTTAGAATGCTGCTGCTTGGTTCAGCAGGATTGTTTAGCAACACTTGTTAACCACAGTGAAAATGCAGTTTTGGCAAGAATGACATATGTATTAACATTTGTTTCAACACATTTATTCCCAGAGAGTCACGTTCACCAGGTTCTAGAACATGGCCTTCCTGCCAAGAAGAGAGAATACTGGTACTTGAACCACAATGGAAGGAAATAATTGGCTTGCTGTGGTTTCCTTATGTGTTCAGTACAATACGCCTGCACATAAAAATGCTTTGTAGCACAAAGGGTTCGGCTTATTAAAAAAGTACATTTAGATATTAATCTAGACCAGCCATTCCCGACCTTTTACACTTTGTGGCCCACTTGCACAGCTCAAAGATGTTTGCAGCTGCCCAACACATCCGTTCACTTAATTCACGTTTCTCACACGTTTAACACCACGAGAGCCAAAATGTTGGCTTTCACGGCAACATTTATTTGAGCGATCAAAGACAAAGTTTCCATCGGTGCCACAGTAAGCAAACATTGTAAAGAGAGCTAACCTGCGTAACTACCAGGGCCAGGCCAGGTCTAGAACTTCCGGTTAAGTTAAAAACTTTAGCTACTTTTAATAACCAAAACAGGTTTGTTAACCCTTAGCTATTGCTCTCTTATCAATCCTATACTGTGCGGCTTCTCGCTTTTTTTCATCGACCGATAACAGGTCGCCCTCACGGAGATCTCACCCGTTTCCAGATGGCAGATTCTTTTTTAGAAACTCACGAGTTATGTTACATTACCCATAGGGCACAAATATGACAGACCAATTATTTAAGTGAGTTAACATTAATGACTAGCAAGCAAGCTGACAGATAATTGAGTAAGCTACATTATGATGTAGCTAAAAATGGTTAGCTAGCCTAGCTACAGTAACGTTAGGGCTCAAATCCTAGATAGCTAGAGCTAGACTAGCTAGCACTTGCTACTTTTACTGTGCGAGTTAGATAAACCTTACCTTCGTAATTGTTGATGTAGCTAGAAACGTACAATTTGAACCCCTTTTCCCTCTTACTTAAAGGGCAGCAATATAATCCTATGTAGGCTACATCCTATGTGTTTGAGAACTTGCGTAACTGCTCGGTACCGGAAGTTGTTAACTTGGCTTGTGTAATATGTCGAAGTGATGCATGCATAGTGAATTGAAGTGGGCGTATGCAAGTTAAGGTGGTTTTTCGTCAACGTGCCAAGCATATTGGCGTTTCGGTCACGATGAATTAAAGGCAAAATGTCCTTTTAAAATTAGTAATAATTCTTATAATCATTTACCAACAGTATATTTAAATATTTGTATTCATTTTTCATAGTTTAACTTTCATTGGTTTGGCGGCCCACCCGCATTACCCTAGAGGACCAATAGGGGGCCACGGCCCATATGTTGGGAATCGCTGATCTAGAAACTGTGCTGTAATAAAAGTGTAGTGTACACAAAGTGTCTGAATAAAATGAAAATGAAAATGGTGAGTGAAAATCAATTAACTCAAATAAGACATGCACTTCATACTCAGCACAGAATGTGAATCAATTATGTCTTCAGGCACTGATTGCTGGATTTTTGATGGATGAGCCTGGAAAATGACCTGAATCACAATTATGCTCTTCACCTTCTCCACTCTTCTATGGGGCGTTGTAATGGCCTTGGCAAATCTCTACAGATAAGAGCTCTCTTTTCATTCAAAACCAGCAGAGGAAGTGGTTAAGTGTCGTTCTTTGTCTAAATGCTGAATGCCTGCTTTAATGTCATTTCAGATGGAAAAGGTGGATGACAATTTACAGATTAAACACGCAATAGAAAATACATAGACTAGCCTACATAAGACATTTGTTTGACATTATATTCCTTGGCAGACTGAACTACTTAATTTATTTTTATATTCCATTAGAGCTAAAGTGTTGACACAGTGTTACCTGAACATGAGCATTTTCCTTCTGATCAATAGAGAAAAATCTAATTGAGCTTCAGCAACAATGATAATGCTAGCTCTAATTATAGAATGTAGAGTTATACTGCATAGGCCTATATTCTGGATTCGTCAAAAAACGACGACTGTCTGTTGTTCTACTGTATGTTGAAATATGCAATATGACATTGTAATTCCCTTAAATTTGCTCCGCAGTTGTCCTTCCATTAACCCCACAGACGAGGAGTTCTGGGAGTACCAGTCCTGTCTAAACTCTTTTTGGCATATTTATCAAACATGGGCCTGTCCACTGGGGAAACGTCCAACCTTGTCTCAGAGGAAGATGAGGAGGGGCATTAGGCCACACTGTACATCCCTGTAGAAGCTATATATGGACGCAGACACTAACCGCTGCAGACATGCTCTCCGGAGGGAGTTGACTGGCAGACTAAGTGAAACAAGATAAATGTAAACCTACTGTGTGAATGTTTCCCTTCCACAGCTTCGCCTGGTGCTCTGAAGGCCTGAGCTGGGCTGACTCATAACCCTGATCCAGGCTGCAAGACCTAGTTTATCATCCCAACCTTTTAGCTGTCATCCTAACAACACACACTTTGAAATCTTGCTGGCTACTTTGGAAGAAATTGGGATTTCCTGTGTGCTTACATTATTCACTAATCAATAGAACTAGTCATTGGATACTAGTTAGTATGTTCTCATGTAAGCTTGCTATTAATAAGAGTAGATTGTGTCTATGTGTCAGGGTTAATAGATGTTCGGAGTCAGGAGAAAGTACTGGCTAAACGTTCCCTGTCATGACTACAAGGAGAGCTCCAACTATGAACTCTCTAGTCTGAGAGTTATCATGTGTTGGGAGCAGTGAATCTCTTTCTCTGAGACTGTTGAAACGTCATTACTGTCTGACTGTCACAATCTATGTTTACATTCTGGTGCCCTATAAAAGATGGTCCTCTGGCTTTCAGAGCTGAGAGAGACATGATTGAGACCTAAGCCTGGTGTCGTGTTGTCATTTTATTGTCAGGGGTCTAGTTTTCTCTCCCAATCTGCAGATTGATAATACTTATTCAAATCCAGAACTCAACTGAACTTAGTCACTCCGTTTATGAAGAGACGGACAAAACACTTTCTTCATCACTACTATGCCTCTCTACTAGTTATGTTAAGTAACTTGTGGATGAACAAATAAAACAACAGAAGGAGAAAGGGGTATTAAACCATCACAATTATCCATGAAACAAACTCACTTTATTTTATATTTTCAAAATCTATCATATATTCCTGTAGGTTTTATTCCACTTACTTTACAGTTTTGTATGAACTAATGTATAACCACAATGCTAAATGTTTGGCTGCTTAGCAGGGAATTGTTCAATAAGAGTCATTTCTCTCCAGTAAAAAAGGGACCTTACATCAAACTCAAACAAATAGCTTGTAAAAGGTATCTTTCTCCAGCTCTCCATCCTTCCCAGGACAGATGAACACACACTGTCCCCCTCCTCCTTCCCCTCTGTCACTGTTGGCTCCCCCCACAGGCACCTTTCGCTGACTTTGACAGTTTCTCCGACTGAACTTTACGTGTGTTATCCCCAAGCAGCCGGGTTCCCTGAGAGACTAAAGTCTCAGCAAACCTCCAGGTAAGCATTTCCCCTGCTGGTAGTGCCAGGGCCAAGGCTGTCTCAGTGTCAAGGTAAGCATTTCCCCTGCTGGTAGTGCCAGGGCCAAGGCTGTCTCAGTGTCAAGGTAAGCATTTCCCCTGCTGGTAGTGCCAGGGCCAAGGCTGTCTCAGTGTCAAGGTAAGCATTTCCCCTGCTGGTAGTGCCAGGGCCAAGGCTGTCTCAGTGTCAAGGTAAGCATTTCCCCTGCTGGTAGTGCCAGGGCCAAGGCTGTCTCAGTGTCAAGGTAAGCATTTCCCCTGCTGGTAGTGCCAGGGCCAAGGCTGTCTCAGTGTCAAGGTAAGCATTTCCCCTGCTGGTAGTGCCAGGGCCAAGGCTGTCTCAGTGTCAAGGTAAGCATTTCCCCTGCTGGTAGTGCCAGGGCCAAGGCTGTCTCAGTGTCAAGGTAAGCATTTCCCCTGCTGGTAGTGCCAGGGCCAAGGCTGTCTCAGTGTCAAGGTAAGCATTTCCCCTGCTGGTAGTGCCAGGGCCAAGGCTGTCTCAGTGTCAAGGTAAGCATTTCCCCTGCTGGTAGTGCCAGGGCCAAGGCTGTCTCAGTGTCAAGGTAAGCATTTCCCCTGCTGGTAGTGCCAGGGCCAAGGCTGTCTCAGTGTCAAAGTCATTTTTCTCAGAGAGATGGGAAGGCCTCGTCGGAGAATACTGAGGATGGGGGATGAAGAGCATCTTCGATTTTGACAAAGCATCGTTTGACTTACCTTGTTGGAATTCCAATCAGCAAGCAGTGTTGCTGTGGTCATGCCAAGCATTATGGTGGCAACATCCTGCTATGGGGCTGCTGCTCTGGGGCTGACAGACAGGCAGGCATTAAAGGAAAAGATGACAGAAGCCAAACATGGCAGAGCATGACAATGACTCCAGGTACACAGCCAAGAAACTCCTGGAGTGCCTTTGTGATTCTGAAAGCCCTCGAGTGGCCCAGGCGATGGCCAAGCCTGAACTCTACAGAAAATCTGTGGTAAGATTGAGAAAATGTCCAAATGCAGATGTGATGCATATCAACCACTTCAAGCACAGATTGTAAGCATACACAACATGCATCTTTTATTGATTAAGCGAGAGGGGCTCAATTTAATCAGACATGAACATGCCTATTCAGCCCTCAAAGACCACAGATATAAATCCCCCTACAATATATGGAATCTTTCAAGCGAGTGGTCTGTTTCAGCAGGGGGGTTGGGGCGATGGGACTAACACTACTCTGCAATATACGTCACATTAGCTGAATTATTGTTAGCAGGGTTCTTTACATATAAATGTATCTGCCTTGATCAAACAAAATGAAAAAAACACTATGAGCACTCTGTGTAATTGTACAATTTGTGTGAGCGTTTTGTTTTCTTAGAGTACTCCATGTGGTGTGTGCATGTGCTGCTGTAATGACTGGGAGGAACCATACTTAATAAACCATGCCTGGGATCTGATCACAGCCATCTTGCTTTATTTAGGATTGTTACACAAAAGGCTTAAATCCTGTGGTTTATGGCGCAAAAAAGACCAGTTACATAATGTAATGATTTGCCTAACAAATGTTTTATATATTGCCCCATATGATTCATTAAGCAACATGCGTTGTTATCACAGCCCTCCTTAAAGATATAAATTCTCCATAAAGCCAGTGTTCGTGCAAGGCCCATTCCCAGACCTCAGCTTCCAGTACATTGTGTGTGCGCCAATCTACAGTTGTTCCCATTCGTTTTAGTAGCACAGTGGTACCTAGGGGTTCGATCCACCACGGTCGAGATCGTAAAACATCTGCCTGACCCCTCCCCACATTTCCACACTGTCCTCCAGAGGCACATTCAACTTTGTACAGCATTCAGCTCAACATATGGGAGCTTGAATCCCTGCAATCTATGCAGTTCCATTGCAGTCCTCCTAACCGTGGCCCACATTGGCTCCTAGTCTACCGTCAGTATCACAGAGGAAGAGAAATCTAACTAAGGGGAATGGTATGAATATGAGGTATATTATTCTAATCATTTTACCATACAGTGATCATATCTTATATTTTGCCCCCTTTTAAAAAGTCAACTAACAGATTTCATGGATGCAGTAACTCGACATTCTCTCTGGTCGCGCCCCGGAACCATTACCTGTGCTGCTTTGCACCAGTACCTGTGCTGCATATTGAGTATTCTCCCGTCAATCTGCACGCCAGCTTAATCCCAGCTGCTCTCCTGATGAACACTCTGCAGCTGCATGACTGTGAGCTTCCCTCCTGAGGTTGTAAATTCTCCCTGGCAGCGGTAGGCCCCCCACACAGGTAGGAGAGAACTGGACATCCTGCTGTGAGCCTCTCAATTACCCAAAGCTGTTTTCCTCTCTCATTACATTTTCTAATTTATTCTTCAAAAGGATAATGCACAGACGCACAAATAATCTTTTTTTTGCTGTCGGATGTAAACAATTATGTTACTACAGTACATGTGGGTGCTGTAGGTCATCATATGACAGCATTCATTTGTTGATGATTGAGCAACAGCTCCAATGGTGGAATCCAGTAAGGATCAGGGATGTAACAGACCACATATTGTTAGGAGGAGCATGCATTTAGCCACGTCTAGAAGCCATTCACTCCAGGGGACAAATGTGTTTATTTTGCGATGTGCCGGCTTTCAGAAGTCAGACTGAGCCAGTGGAGGTCTGACTCGGGTGCTTCCCTGCCGGCTCCAAGAAACCAAACAGTCTGTTTGTACACAAACATGATCCAGTCGATTTCACCAACCCCCAGCTAATGAAACGGAGAACAAATCAATACTAACATAAGAACATTGGGATTGTCATTACACACTGCTTTTGGATTTGAATTTCACATTGATTTTTGTGATTGTACGACCAAGTGGCCCAGTGGACAATCCTGCTTGTTGTTACTAAAATTACTTAAGATGTTGTTCATCCTGTCACTGGCTGTTGTGGGAGTCAGAGGGCTGTTAGAATCAACCGTCCATGTCAGCATGGCACACGGAATCACTTGAGAAATCTGAATGGAGAGCATTTCTGTAAAATCTGGAAGGAACACATTTCCAACATGCCCAACGTAATGTAACGTAACATCTGGAAGTGTTTAAACTGTGATAGATGTGTTTGAGACTTGGGAAAGGTACAGTAGTATAGCTCAACAGAGCAAGATCTCCGGTTCAAAGCCCCCTGTAGGTTTAAGCCCCCCCCTTCCCACCTACAATATGTACTTTTGCTACGCAACAACTTTCTATCAGATAACCCTAAATCAAATCTTTTTTTTGTTTCGAAAAACAGGTTTTGAAAGGTTGAAAAAATATTCCCAGAAAAGTTTCGAAAAATAGGTTTTTAAAAGGTTGAAAAAATATTTTATTTTCCCAAACTATATTTCCCCAAAAAGTTTCGAAAATCGTACTCGAAAGATTTAAACAATTGAAAAATAATCTTTTTTTTTAAGTTTCGAAAAACAGGGTTTGAAAGGTTGAAAATAAATAAAAAATAAATAAAGAGTAGCCTGCAAAAGCCTTAACCTCTTCCCATCGATCTCCTCAGAGTCCCGGCCTCAACATAATTGAAACTGTGTCAGATTAATTGGACAGGGTGAAGAAGTTCAACTTTTGAGAAAAGTTCTGGCAAGTCTTCAAAACAGCTTAAGGGAATTTCCTACAGGACGTGATCTCAAGGTGGCCAGACAAAACACAGAACTGTTTTAAAAAACACTGATGGATACTGTCTGTTTGTTCGTCTTTCTGTCAGGTATCCTGCCCTGTCCGCCATGGTCCCCCTGCTCTGTTCCTGTGTGCTGCAATCCAATCCTCCGTATTGAAACTATTCACACAAATGGATTCCTGTCAAAGAGAAAGGCAGTGTTGGACTTTTGTTTGTGAGAGAAACTGAGTGTTCCCCTTTCTGCTTCTTAGTTGTATCTACTTTGTATTTCTTGTTACACCCCTTCATTCTGTCGTTGTATGATTTATGGCCCTCCTTTGTAACCCCTGTGAAAGGGGTGCAGTGAACATAACGTACAATACAGAAAGAGATATAGACTATTCAACTATAGAGAGAGGCACAGCACAAAAGGAATCCCCAACTCCCCAACAGAGAGCGAGAGAACGAGTGAGGGAATGTGTGTGTTTGCGCATGTGTGTGTGAGAGAGTATGTGTGTGGGTGTATGTGTGTGAGAGTGTGAGAGAGATTTATGGCAGAGCTGTCTCCATGGTGATGGTAGAGGAGTAGGCTTGTTGGGTTGTGACCCAGTGCTCCTCAACAAACAACCCTTTTATCACCACAAGCTAACATGTCTTCATTTAAGACAGCAGGCATGCCAACTGCTGAAGAAATTATGTGATCCACATTCTAATATACAGTAAATGTATAGTAAATACAACATTGATATCATAAATCTATGTGCAGGCAGCTAGCAACATATGATAGAAGTGATACTGAACTATGATTGTACAATTTGGATCAACTGTTTTTCACAGAAGGTCGGCCTTCTGTTTAGGACTTAACCTTGGGTGCAGTCATCAGCATGATGTGTTTTTTTTCTTCTTAAAATAGATATATTTTCCACTAGGTACAGAATAGCTTTCTATGGTAAGTAATCTAGTGTTTGGCTCACAATGTACATTTTTAACACATAACTGTCAACACTAGGACTGCCTAAACATGTACTCTCAACTCTCTTTGTGTGTGTCAGATGTCAAAGTGTCTGAAAATCCACATCACCAATGCTATTTGTTTACCCATCTCCAAAGTCAAAAACATG
This sequence comes from Osmerus eperlanus, assembly GCF_963692335.1. Lineage (NCBI taxonomy): Eukaryota > Metazoa > Chordata > Actinopteri > Osmeriformes > Osmeridae > Osmerus > Osmerus eperlanus. The sequence continues at coordinate 859,174 of NC_085020.1, forward strand.
CTGCCGTTGACTTAGTGACAGAGAATGTTTTTCTATTCCCCCAAAAGGCTTCACTCAGCTTCCTGAGCATCCAGAAAGACGTCTCGCACTCAGAGGAAAGGAAAGTGAACAGGAAAAACGTCCACACTTTCTATTTCTATTGTTCTCGTTGCCTGTTTTCCTTTTGGCTGGTTGAGGACATGCCTGGCTGTCCCTGATTCCAGTCTTCTCTAAGGGGTTTGCACAGCTACTGAGATCCATACGCTATACGTTTCTGTTTAGAAAAATTCAGTATTAAAAGTTGAAGCGTCCTTTGTTGCTATCAAGTTAATTGCACCACTACGAGCAGTGAGTACTTTTAGTTTGTTTGGGTGCGGGTCCGTAGGGCGCGGACAGATTGCTCAGGTGCCACTGGACATAGTTAGCCTGTTTTGGAACATGTTCTGTCTTCAACAGACTACGACTGACCCTCCAGACATGGCATTTACTCTGACCTTTTTAGACAGCTGCTAATTGGAGAACATGTTTAAAATTTAAAACAGGCTTTGGCAAAATGACTGTGGCAGGAAATCATTTTAGTCTGATTTGACTGATTTAACTGGTAGAATTCAAATATTTGGAGTAAAGAATAAGATGTGCAGACTGCCCTTTGTCATACAATAAATAATAGAATTTTTTTTAGACCAAATAGTGCCTTGAAAAACAAAATACTAAAATAATAATAAATAAAAAAATACTGGTCAGAGTAATTCCTGTATCGTGTGCTGTTTCCAGCATGTGTAATCAGTTTCAGTGTGTTCAGTAGGAGTGAAGGGAGCTGTCCTCTGATCCAGCCATGTATGCTAGGAAACAGCATGTTTTTGTGAAAACAGTTTCCTATGCAATATTTACCATTTAAATGGCCATGCTTCATCATCCCAGCCAGGAAATTTTGTCTATTTTAACATTTTAAATGTAGTCATTATTATACAGTAGTTCCCTAAATAGGAGACATCTGGTGTAAAAACTAAAAATCTTTTGAAATTATCGAAACAATCCATTATCTTAGTTGTAAATATGTCTTCACTCTGTGCAGATAAGCAACAGACAGATAAATCTGGAGGACTATGTTGATATTAGCCCATTAGCTATAACATTCTACCACAACTCCAACTGTTTCACCCTTTAACATCAGTCTGTGGGTTACTTACAGTAAATTCAATCTTGTATCAGAAATAATAAACAGACACTAAAATCAAGCTTTATCACTAACAGCTTTGGTACATTAACCTATCTGAGAGTTCAGTCTCTGGACAAATACATTAAGTGCTTTTTAAATACAAACAACAAAGGTTGTGATTTCCATTATTGAAATAGGTTACTTAGGCTAGAAACTACATATCCTAGAAACATCTCATTGGAGAAAGGGGTGTGGCTTCCTGTCAGGTGTGACTACAATGGCCGCCGTTCAAACCAAATGGCGGGAGATGAGTCCGCTTGCCTATCAAACACAATCCTAGTGGAGCACTAAAACGTTTGTGTCAAGATGTATTTTTCAAAAGTTTTACGTTATTATGGGAGTCTATCCCTATTACACTAGAACTAAATGAAACAAAACAAAGGTCCGAAAAGGAAAATGGCGTGGTTTAAGGTTTCCGGTGGCCTCTACGTAAAGGTAAGTCAGAACTAGCCTCTCACTGTGTACGTGCACGTTACTTGCATTATGGGCGACTGATGCTACTGATGGGCTTTTAGGGTAAAACAACTTCCGATGCAGAAAAACATTGGCAACAATCCATTGGAAACCATTGATAATTTCCACTCAGAGCATTTCCTGGTATTTTGGTCCGCATGTAGGCTAGGTCATTTTCACCATAAATAAAACAGCTAGATATTAAACTTACCCAAGTAGCAATATGGTGTGCAGAATCATGTTCATTGTTTTTGTATGCTTTCTTTTAGTACAATAATAGGCACTGTCTACATCAAAGCCCATCTTCAATTTAGTTATTTAATATCCATCATGCACGTGGCCTAGGCTACAGCAAGATAAACTAGAGAGGGTACAATTTCTGGGGAAATTGTAGGGTGTGCTTGCTTGCGTCGGTTGCACAGGGGTCCGTTTTTTAATGACATTTTTACAACTGATATTTCTGTATATTTTATATAAAAATGCATAGGGCCTACTTATTATTTATAAAGATTACATAGATTTAAAAGCATCTTTTTTTGCTGCTCATTTACAACTCAAAATACGAGTTAAGTGTAGAATGAAATATTATGTCTTCTCATTTCCCCTGCAAGAGGCAGCCTCATAGCTGAATCAAAACGAATACATTTGGCAGACCGGTGTAAAAATTGACCTAATCTCTATGACTTAAACGTCCTTTTAAGTTTTCCCTTCTCGTGATATTTTCAGGCATTTAGCCTACTCATATTGCATTCATTCATTAATAAAGAACCCCCTTTGAAGATTATTCTACGACGTTACCCGGCAGTAGAAGATGGAATCGCGATTGAAACAGTACCATCTGCTAACTGAAAATATGCCCCCCAAAACGTAAATAAGCTTGACATTTATTTAGTGGAAAATCGCTCATTCATAAAAAGCTCACTGGTAGCGATCATTGTCAGTAACAACGCAAAATGCGATATAGCCCTGTGTGGAGAAGCTGCCCCGGTAAATTGTACTACTACGGTACAGTAGTAGTACAGACTAGACTACTGCTGTGTTCGTCTTGGTAGCGATTGCGTTGGTTGAATTGGATTTAACGTTCCGTTGTACGGTTTAGGCTGAAATTAATTATTTTCATGAACAGATTGACAAAGTTTAGGCTGTGGCAATGAAGTTCAGGTTAGTAGTTATAGACTTTTGATTTAAGTAAGGGGAGTGCCGAACATGTTCTGTCGCCGTTTGACTTCCTACAGCTGTGTAAATGTTTTTGTAGTGTCTCGCGTAGGCTACAGCGTTGCAGTGATACACTGGATTGAAACCACAGGTAATGATAATTTCACCCACAATTCGTTTACTTGTAATCTAATGTCATAATAAATCCTACAACGAAAATGTATATGTGAGGAATGTTTATTTTAACGATTGAAAACAGATACATCATAGACCACTGTAGTATGTGTTGCCCGGGCAACACAGGCTAATGTCATGATGCTAATATTTCAGTGAAATAGTAGACTACTGTTTCCGAAAGTAGATGTACTTCCTTAATAATATCAGCTTATATTGTACATTACACATCACAATTGTGTGTCATATCACAAAGTAAAATGAGTAAATAGTTATCACCCTGGCCTCTTTGCTTGTGGCGTTCCTGCAGCTGCCTTGCAGTAAAGCTATAGTTAGCCTAGCTATCCCCCAAGTTAACAGATGCGAAACGAATGTTCTGCTACAGGTAGTCACGCGTGTTTTCGTGACGTAGTGACGTTAGTAACGTCAGTGACTGTGGCTAGCAAATTAGCCACCGTTAGCTTCACTTTTCGCCACAAAAACTTAACTTAAGCCCAAACCATGCAACGGAACGTAAATTCCAATAGAAGCAACGCAATCGCTACCAAGACGAACCTTTTGACACCGCCGTTGTGTTTGTAGGCCAAATATTGACTGAGTTTTAGGGGGGCGAAAATAAACAATAAATAATAATAAATATATATGTGAGAGAACAAAGGTTGTGCTCTCGCCGAAGGCTTGAGCACACCCAATAAATATATATGTGAGAGAACAAAGGTTGTGCTCTCGCCGAAGGCTTGAGCACACCCAATGAGTCAATTAGATAGTGATCATTTAGTGAATTAGCATCCACCATTTTAACAACGTTACAGTAAACACACATTACCACGTATTTTCTCCATAGGTGGTGGATTGTCCGAAACTAAGCGACAATTGGGGTGGGGTTTGTGGGGGGGCTGTTAAATCAAGTTTCTCCACTTTGTTAAAAATAAGAACGTATTACAACCTCTCCTGCTATCACGTGTATGTGATTTTATGTAGCTTAGTCTAAGGTTAGATAACACTATGTAAAGGTTGATGGCATTTTGTAAAATCGTTTTTATACCCCCTCCACTACAAGTCGCTCACTCAGTACTCCATGGTAACGTCCAACGTCCATGGTAACGTCCATGGTAACGTCCATGGTAACGTCCATGGTAACGTCCATGGTAATCTGTTGAAAAACTAGTTTGCTGTTGAACTGCACCTGAATCTTTTATCTCGAGTCAGCATGTTAAATCTGGTGGATTGCATTTTATGGATCATTGCATTAATAATATGGTTTCCGGTAGGTCTCACCCGACCCACAGTGCTTAATGTTTTACATAGGCTACAATTTGGCCTGAGACTGATTAATTAGAAACATTGGACCTGATAATAATCACTTAATCTTGATGAACGTTGAGCTACCAATGTTTCCTTTTGTCAAGGGTATCATCTTGGACTGACTGTGTTGAACTAGCACTGGTTAAATCCCTCACCTCATTAGATCAGATAACATTCCAATTATGGAAAGTGATATCCCACCGCTCTCTGCAATTATTATCCTGCTGATAATATTCTCCACCCTCCTCCAACTTCATTTTCTAGAAATAGCGTAGCCAGGGCCCTAATGAGCTTCTTCCTGCGTCTGGCTCGTTTTCAAATGCAGCACACAGCCTCAGATATCACTGCACGCTCTCTGAAGTGGACACAACAAGCTGGATTACCCCCCTGCTCTGCCCCACTCGCTCATCCTATCTTTCTAATGAATTCCAAACAGAAAAGCCTGGAAGGCCTTGTGGCTGAGGCTCCACCAGTGCAGGGGCAGCCTGCAGACATGTCTCACAGTCTTCCGCTTCCATTGGCATTATGAGCAGCGAGGGTTCTATAGATAGAAAGCTTTTGTTTTATGCCTGGTGCATTGGGTGCATCTCAATAGGCTGAAGTGGTTCCTTGTTTTGTGCCTGGTGCATTGGGTGCATCTTAATAGGCTGAAATGGTTCTCTCTCCTTAAACACACCTGCTTAGACCGGGATCTTGTGTAGCAAGACAGCGTCAGTTTTGGCCCATTCTCACAGACATGCCACAGGAAGAAGAGCAACCAAGGAGGACATGAAGGACTGTGTGTGTGTGTGTGTGTTTTGCAACTCAAACACTTAAATAAGAGATGACTTAAGAAGTTCGGCGAGAGCAGACAGTATTGGGAGTTTACAACAGTAAATAGCATCAAAACAAAATACATTGTCAGTTATCCACTTACCGCCTCAGAAAAAGGAATTCGATGTGTACTTGATAGATTTTTTCAAGATCCGCAACCCAGTTTCCTTGTTATGAAAACGTTTAGTAGAATCATTGTCTTCTAAGTCTAGACAAAAAGGCTTGGATTTTTTTTTTTTGTAGATGTGCTTGAAACCTAACTGCCGAGAGCAGGGTCTGTCGCATGGCCTGATGGGACGTGGGAGGATTTAGTGCCCCATGATTCTTCAGAGGCACGATGACTCTGACACTCCCAGTTCCCTGCAACGCCACCCAATCACGCGTCACCGTAGCAACCACAGAGCAGTACTTGACCTCTAGTGAGCCCCTTGCCAGCACCCCTCCCTGTGTCCAAGAGCTTTCCCCTTTGTTGCATAAAGCAGATGAGAGTTCACAGCCTGTGGACACTTTAACAGCAGCAGAGAGCAAGAACTTCACATTACACACCACAGCTTCGTAAACGCTGAAGACTGCTTATGGGTCTGTAGTGTGTAGTGGCAGTGGTCTTGTTACAACATGTTTTGGTTGAGTTGATTGTGGTTACTGTACTATCTGCAAAGGATAAGATTGGAAAGATAGAGAGCAGATTATTGGCAGAAACTGATAACTATTTGGCAGCCTCACTGGGCCTGGCCTCAGCTTTCATAACCATGCTTCCCAGTGGGGTAAGGGTTGGTGCCTGGAGCAAGAGCTGGAGCAAGACATTTCTCTACCCTAATGAAACCAGGATCAAAGGTCTGATGTACTTTCATCGAATGCATAATGGATAAAAGTAAAATGGTTACTGTGCTAAAATAGACTGAGACTATTCATAGAACTTGGTAGATCTTCAAAGCAGCTGACATGAAGTCTGGAACAGGGAACATGACGTGTGTCAAACGTTACATATGCAGTTCTAGGATGTCCAACGTTGGTGCATCGTGAATGTACGAAGATGTTTCACAGTGTACGTAGTAGGCCTAAGTGTTCTGATGTTTGTGCTTGCATTACATCTAATATGGTTTAAATCATAATATAATAATAATCGTAAATCTATTATACTTGATAGTCCTTTAGTTTTTGGTCCTTCCAAAAATGCATTCATATAGTACTAAGGACATTTGTATTTTTTTAGCTTGTCTCACTAGTTAAGACAACAGCAAATGAAGTTTGCGCTTCTCGCTCATCTTAGAAAGGCCTAGTGCTCCATGCAGTAAGCACCACAGCTCCTGGGCCTCTCTGGGGGGATGCAGTTTCCACATCAGGCTGATGGATCTGGGCTCGCTCGCTCCTCTTCTATTTTCACCTCGTACGTCAGTGGTGTCATTTTTGGCAGCAATTGCTGAGGGCTCATGCTGTTTTGAAACGGTTATGATGCTCTAACACAGCACCACCAGTGCTCCCCTGGTGCTCTAACACAGCACCACCAGTCCTCCCTGGTGCTCTAACACAGCACCACCAGTGCTCCCTGGTGCTCTAACACAGCACCACCAGTGCTCCCCTGGTGCTCTAACACAGCACCACCAGTGCTCCCCTGGTGCTCTAACACAGCACCACCAGTGCTCCCCTGGTGCTCTAACACAGCACCACCAGTCCTCCCTGGTGCTCTAACACAGCACCACCAGTCCTCCCTGGTGCTCTAACACAGCACCACCAGTGCTCCCCTGGTGCTCTAACACAGCACCACCAGTGCTCCCCTGGTGCTCTAACACAGCACCACCAGTCCTCCCTGGTGCTCTAACACAGCACCACCAGTGCTCCCTGGTGCTCTAACACAGCACCACCAGTGCTCCCCTGGTGCTCTAACACAGCACCACCAGTGCTCCCCTGGTGCTCTAACACAGCACCACCAGTGCTCCCCTGGTGCTCTAACACAGCACCACCAGTCCTCCCTGGTGCTCTAACACAGCACCACCAGTCCTCCCTGGTGCTCTAACACAGCACCACCAGTGCTCCCCTGGTGCTCTAACACAGCACCACCAGTGCTCCCCTGGTGCTCTAACACAGCACCACCAGTGCTCCCTGGTGCTCTAACACAGCACCACCAGTGCTCCCTGGTGCTCTAACACAGCACCACCAGTCCTCCCTGGTGCTCTAACACAGCACCACCAGTGCTCCCCTGGTGCTCTAACACAGCACCACCAGTGCTCCCTGGTGCTCTAACACAGCACCACCAGTCCTCCCTGGTGCTCTAACACAGCACCACCAGTGCTCCCCTGGTGCTCTAACACAGCACCACCAGTGCTCCCTGGTGCTCTAACACAGCACCACCAGTGCTCCCCTGGTGCTCTAACACAGCACCACCAGTGCTCCCCTGGTGCTCTAACACAGCACCACCAGTGCTCCCTGGTGCTCTAACACAGCACCACCAGTCCTCCCTGGTGCTCTAACACAGCACCACCAGTGCTCCCCTGGTGCTCTAACACAGCACCACCAGTGCTCCCCTGGTGCTCTAACACAGCACCACCAGTCCTCCCTGGTGCTCTAACACAGCACCACCAGTGCTCCCTGGTGCTCTAACACAGCACCACCAGTGCTCCCCTGGTGCTCTAACACAGCACCACCAGTGCTCCCTGGTGCTCTAACACAGCACCACCAGTGCTCCCCTGGTGCTCTAACACAGCACCACCAGTGCTCCCCTGGTGCTCTAACACAGCACCACCAGTCCTCCCTGGTGCTCTAACACAGCACCACCAGTGCTCCCCTGGTGCTCTAACACAGCACCACCAGTGCTCCCCTGGTGCTCTAACACAGCACCACCAGTGCTCCCCTGGTGCTCTAACACAGCACCACCAGTGCTCCCCTGGTGCTCTAACACAGCACCACCAGTGCTCCCCTGGTGCTCTAACACAGCACCACCAGTGCTGCCCTGGTGCTCTAACACAGCATCACCAGTGCTCCCTGGTGCTCTAACACAGCACCACCAGTGCTCCCCTGGTGCTCTAACACAGCACCACCAGTCCTCCCTGGTGCTCTAACACAGCACCACCAGTGCTCCCCTGGTGCTCTAACACAGCACCACCAGTGCTCCCCTGGTGCTCTAACACAGCACCACCAGTGCTCCCCTGGTGCTCTAACACAGCACCACCAGTGCTCCCTGGTGCTCTAACACAGCACCACCAGTGCTCCCCTGGTGCTCTAACACAGCACCACCAGTGCTCCCCTGGTGCTCTAACACAGCACCACCAGTGCTCCCCTGGTGCTCTAACACAGCACCACCAGTCCTCCCTGGTGCTCTAACACAGCACCACCAGTGCTCCCCTGGTGCTCTAACACAGCACCACCAGTCCTCCCTGGTGCTCTAACACAGCACCACCAGTGCTCCCCTGGTGCTCTAACACAGCACCACCAGTGCTCCCCTGGTGCTCTAACACAGCACCACCAGTCCTCCCTGGTGCTCTAACACAGCACCACCAGTGCTCCCCTGGTGCTCTAACACAGCACCACCAGTGCTCCCCTGGTGCTCTAACACAGCACCACCAGTCCTCCCTGGTGCTCTAACACAGCACCACCAGTGCTCCCCTGGTGCTCTAACACAGCACCACCAGTCCTCCCTGGTGCTCTAACACAGCACCACCAGTGCTCCCCTGGTGCTCTAACACAGCACCACCAGTGCTCCCCTGGTGCTCTAACACAGCACCACCAGTGCTCCCCTGGTGCTCTAACACAGCACCACCAGTGCTCCCCTGGTGCTCTAACACAGCACCACCAGTGCTCCCCTGGTGCTCTAACACAGCACCACCAGTGCTCCCCTGGTGCTCTAACACAGCACCACCAGTGCTGCCCTGGTGCTCTAACACAGCACCACCAGTGCTCTCCTGGTGCTCTAACACAGCACCACCAGTGCTCCCCTGGTGCTCTAACACAGCACCACCAGTGCTCCCCTGGTGCTCTAACACAGCACCACCAGTGCTCCCTGGTGCTCTAACACAGCACCACCAGTGCTCCCCTGGTGCTCTAACACAGCACCACCAGTGCTCCCCTGGTGCTCTAACACAGCACCACCAGTGCTCCCCTGGTGCTCTAACACAGCACCACCAGTCCTCCCTGGTGCTCTAACACAGCACCACCAGTGCTCCCCTGGTGCTCTAACACAGCACCACCAGTCCTCCCTGGTGCTCTAACACAGCACCACCAGTGCTCCCCTGGTGCTCTAACACAGCACCACCAGTGCTCCCCTGGTGCTCTAACACAGCACCACCAGTCCTCCCTGGTGCTCTAACACAGCACCACCAGTGCTCCCCTGGTGCTCTAACACAGCACCACCAGTGCTCCCCTGGTGCTCTAACACAGCACCACCAGTCCTCCCTGGTGCTCTAACACAGCACCACCAGTGCTCCCCTGGTGCTCTAACACAGCACCACCAGTCCTCCCTGGTGCTCTAACACAGCACCACCAGTGCTCCCCTGGTGCTCTAACACAGCACCACCAGTGCTCCCCTGGTGCTCTAACACAGCACCACCAGTGCTCCCCTGGTGCTCTAACACAGCACCACCAGTGCTCCCCTGGTGCTCTAACACAGCACCACCAGTGCTCCCCTGGTGCTCTAACACAGCACCACCAGTGCTCCCCTGGTGCTCTAACACAGCACCACCAGTGCTGCCCTGGTGCTCTAACACAGCACCACCAGTGCTCTCCTGGTGCTCTAACACAGCACCACCAGTGCTCCCCTGGTGCTCTAACACAGCACCACCAGTGCTCCCCTGGTGCTCTAACACAGCACCACCAGTGCTCCCTGGTGCTCTAACACAGCACCACCAGTGCTCCCCTGGTGCTCTAACACAGCACCACCAGTGCTCCCCTGGTGCTCTAACACAGCACCACCAGTGCTCCCCTGGTGCTCTAACACAGCACCACCAGTCCTCCCTGGTGCTCTAACACAGCACCACCAGTGCTCCCCTGGTGCTCTAACACAGCACCACCAGTGCTCCCCTGGTGCTCTAACACAGCACCACCAGTCCTCCCTGGTGCTCTAACACAGCACCACCAGTGCTCCCTGGTGCCTTGACCACAGCTGTTTAATAACTGGGCTGACTGGAGATCTATATTTCTACTTACTATGTTTATTGTTATGCACCAACCTACCAAAGCACATTTCTCAAGTGTAAACTTACTTGGCAATAAACCGGATTCTGATTCTGATTCAGTACACTTCTCCAGCTGCCTAACAATGCAGTTAGAGAGTTGGGACGCGTCGTGTGATGAGGGGTTTAAGAGCATCCTTCACGCTCTCTAGAAAGAGAGTGTGGTTGTCTCACCAATGTTTCTTCATTAAAATCTTAATTAAAACAATTAGTTATTAGTCAGAGAAAATTGGAAAACATTTGATTTCATGAAGACAAAATGTATATTAATTTAAGACATCATTCATGTTTTTCATTTGACACAAAATGCAAAAAATACCCTAAAGTGGATGAATGCAATTAGTTTGAAAGGTCAAAATAATAAAAGGTTCAATCTGGCATCAGGCCGACATGAGGGGTGGGGGTGGCCAGCCCGGACCGGACACCTCCAAACCTCCCTCAGGCCCGGACACCTCCAAACCTCCCTCACGCCCGGACACCTCCAAACCTCCCTCAGGCCCGGACACCTCCAAACCTCCCTCAGGCCCGGACACCTCCAAACCTCCCTCAGGCCCGGACACCTCCAAACCTCCCTCACGCCCGGACACCTCCAAACCTCCCTCACGCCCGGACACCTCCAAACCTCCCTCAGGCCCGGACACCTCCAAACCTCCCTCAGGCCCGGACACCTCCAAACCTCCCTCACGCCCGGACACCTCCAAACCTCCCTCACGCCCGGACACTTCCAAACCTCCCTCAGGCCCAGACACCTCCAAACCTCCCTCAGGCCCGGACACCTTCAAACCTCCCTCACGCCCGGACACCTCCAAACCTCCCTCAGGCCCGGACACCTCCAAACCTCCCTCACGCCCGGACACCTCCAAACCTCCCTCAGGCCCGGACACCTCCAAACCTCCCTCACGCCCGGACACCTCCAAACCTCCCTCAGGCCCGGACACCTCCAAACCTCCCTCAGGCCCGGACACCTCCAAACCTCCCTCAGGCCCGGACACCTCTAAACCTCCCTCACGCCCGGACACCTCCAAACCTCCCTCAGTACTTCTCACCATGTGGGCGGTCAGGTACGAACATGCCTGCCTCTCTTCAGGAGCATGTGTTTAGAACAGACTCAGAGCACCCTGCAGAGTGAAGTGTGTTTCCGAGCGAGGTTAGTCATTGTTGTGGTTACTCATCCCAATTGTGATGCAGTTCCCGATGTTGAACACGGAGAGGAACACATTGGTTCTGAAGAACTGGGCTGTGCTCAACAAAGGCAAGATCTCGCACCTGTATAAATACGTTTGCTGGATTAGTTTAATTTAAATTATGTATTTCATTGATATTTATAAAACGTTCCTACATGCCAACATTAGAAGTTGGTTGTAAATGATCAAATAATTGTAGATTATTTGTAGTATGCCGTCGGAAGGCTTACCTGAGGCAGGGTGTTTGAGGGGTGAATTCAGATGGACAGACAGTCAGCAGATCCACAGCTCAGACTGATGTCAACAGCTTACTCACTGCTGTGGACTCCACGATAACCCAGGAACGTCATCCCTACACTATCAAAACAGAGATATCTCCATAATCTCTTCAACTCTATCAGAGAGAAGAATGTTCTGTAAGACTCCCACACTCTGTTCATGTTGCTCACTCGGTGGAGCTTCTCTCTCTCTCTCTCTCTCTCTCTCTCTCTCTCTCTCTCTCTCTCTCTCTCTCTCTCTCTCTCTTCTCCCCCCCCATGTAAAGACATAAAGACAGCTGTACTCTCAATTTGCTTTCATAATCCACATTAACTCGATATAGGTTTCTTAATTGCTTTCATTTCCAAGTAAAGGCCAGAAGAGAGAGAATACTTGCTTATAATCCTTCCTGTGTTTACATGATCTAATATAAATATTATCTGAAAATGGAATCTTAGATTGATTGTGTTGGACCATCATGGTGAAAATATATTTCTTCAAATAAACAGTTTAAGGAAGGATGTCTATTGTTATGCCGTATCAAAGTATATTTCATGGAAATGTTGCTATAAAAGATCATTCCGACATGTATTTAGCATGATACTGTATGTAGCTAAGTGATCTTCAAAGCAGTCATTATAATTATTGTTATGATCAGTGATTGGCCAAGATATTTCAAATCCTAACTTGACTATCTTTATCATAACTTTCAACTCAATATTAGCATCATTACACTGGATAACAATTTTGCATCATAGAATAAATATTTTTGGCTCCTCCCAAGACACAAGTGACCCCTCCTCCACACAGGGTTGTATTGGGTGGGGGCAACTCGGGTAAAATAATAATCACAAGGAAAGTAGAAAATCCTTCAGCGGGTAGTTTCTCACAATGACAGGAAGCAGACACCTCCCCAGCCTGGAGCGTGTGCAGGCCGGGGGACGTACCTCCAGGCTCTAAGCAGGAGCCAGGCCGGGGGACGTACCTCCAGGCTCTAAGCATTAGCCAGGCCGGGGGACGTACCTCCAGGCTCTAAGCAGGAGCCAGGCCGGGGGACGTACCTCCAGGCTCTAAGCATTAGCCAGGCCGGGGGACGGACCTCCAGGCTCTAAGCAGGAGCCAGGCCAGGGGACGGACCTCCAGGCTCTAAGCATTAGCCAGGCCGGGGGACAGATCTCCGGGCTCTAAGCAGGAGCCAGTTGCTGGTGACCAGCAGGCACCCCGGCTCTCTAAACAAGTCGTTTTGTTGGCAGATTGGGTGATGACTGATGACTGACAACCATTGTTCTTTGCGTCAATTGTTTTGTATGGTACATTCCAAGCTGGTTGAGCACTGACAGATTTATCTGGCTGTTATTTGTCTTTGTGGAGTTCTCATTCTAGATGGAACATGTACTGAGTGCTTTTTTTTATTGCTTAGTCAAAATTACATTTTGACACAATCAACATCAAATAAGGGTTAAACATCACTCTTGTGTAATTATGGATTAGTATTTAAGTTTTGTTTGGGTTAGGAATGAATCAAATGCAGATAAACTGAGGAGAGACCTAGCTTCTCTGGAGAGGAACTCGGTCACAGTGTGTGACATTGCCTTCCCTGACAGATGCAGAGGGATCATCCAGATATTCCCTCAGATGCCAGACACGAGGCGCGGACATGCAAATTAATTTTTTGGAAAAAGTCTGACGCAAGAAATGGAACAAGACCCAAGGGTGTCAGGCTCGGTCGCTCTCCTTGATTTTCTCTGACAAAGTCACGATTATCACTTACGAGTGAGTAATGCTGCATGAAGTAAGACATTTTCCCTCATTTTCTTGTTGGTGAGAGAAGAGGGTCTTGTATAGTCAGCTGCCTTTGTGCGATGAATCACACTTTCTGTGCCTAGGCAGTGACAACTCCCATCAATAAATCATTGATGGAGTTGTCAGACTGGATATTTCAGACACATTTTGAGAATGACAAGCTATATGTTTTGCAGAATCTTTTTAGAGAATCTAACACAGCTCACAGTAAAAACTATAGTGTCTATGATGGTAGATTATATTAATCCCCTTAGAATTTGAGATACTCCCCTTAGAATTTGAGATACTATCTTGATATTTGTTACCGTTGATCCAGTAGTCTCTTCTGGATCAGAGGGGATGGATTTATCAAGGCCCCAGATATTCTCCCCAAGGACGACAGTGTCAGTGTCAGTCGCTTGATGACAGGGCAAATATTGTCTCCTGCTGCTCAGTGCACATGCACAGTACATGCATACCACACACACACACACACACACCATAGACAAGCCTCTCTCTCAAACACACACACACCGTAAACATTCTGCACACACTCCCCCACAGAGGCCTTACACGCACCATAGACAGGCCTGTTTCTCTCACTCACAGACACACACACACACACACCTTAGACAGTCTTCACACACAAAACCCACACACACGCCCCCAATACAGGCCTCTGACACACTCCACACGGCTCCTATTACGCTCTCTCTTGAGCGATGTCCTGACTTTATCCTTCTATTCTCACTTTCCATTGACGAGCCACTGTAAGGATGCACCTGTCTTCACAGGTTTAAAAGACATCTGCTCTCAGAGAACCATTCTGACTGACGCACATTGGCCACTGCATCGGAACCTCTCTGCCTTACATTCACACATACTGGGGTTGGCGTGAGCTGTGGCTGGGACACAGCATGAATGCTGGGAATAGAATAACCGTGTTAGGCATGACACGCTGTATTTAAGACCTTCCAGCAGATCAGGCACCCTGACTTCTGGCCCAGCTCTCTCTGGACTGGGGACTCTCTGATTGTTGTGCTTCCAAGAGTAATCCTCTCCAGATATACCATTACCATACTCATTCTCCTTTTTGTTTAGTAAGGCAAATACCACAGCCTGTTGCTGGGGCACGCATGAATGCCAAATACATTAGAGAGAAATTGCTGTTGATTACTCGGTAAACACAATGACAGGGCCCAGGGCTCGCAGAATGCAGAATGCTGACACAATTTGGTTCATTTGTGATACTTGTGTATGCACAGGCCTCTTGTGACCCTGGAGACCCTGGCAGGGTTTTCTGATGTGAACCCGGGAGGGGAGGGGGACATGGGAGGGGAGGGAGACATGGGAGAGAGGGAGTATTCGTATGGCTTTGTACGGGGACTGGTATGGAGTGCGTGACCCCTGACTGACCCCCAGACACATAGTGCCGGGTAAACTTGGGGTACCTCCGTGGAAATCCCAGGGCTATTTATCGCTCTGGTGCAGCTGGTAGCCAAGTGGCAGAAATGGGAGACTTTATTATTATCTAAAACTATTGACTGAACAGGAAGAATTATGGAGAATGATTATGCATCCTGTTGTGTTTGAGATGTAATTCCTTTACATTTACTGTATATAAAGATGAATTCAGGCCTGTGACCTCTATCTGCAGTGTAAAGCTCTGCTACTGAGCTGTACACATCCCTATGTGATATGTGATATGCATGCACAGACATGCACACACTAACATGACCCCCTGAACGTACGTCACAGACGCTGGCCGCTAACTTCGGAGTTGAGTTTCACTATTGGTGTCATTCAGCTCAGCAAACGAGACTTGTGTGTCAGCTAGGAAAACGTAGGAATCTCCTAACACTAACAAGTAGCACTTACACAACCAATATCCATTTATATTGATATTTTTGAAGCACAGCTACAAGTACCTTTCCTATAAAATCCATAAGGGGTAGTTATACTTTATACTTCATTAACCACAAGCCAAACGCCCCTAGGTGGCGTGTCCTGCAGAGAGGAAAGGGACTGGACCCCTGTGCTGTGAGGGCTGCAGAGACAGAAGAGTTAAAGAGTGAGCCAGGGTCTCAAATGTCAGCACATGTCCCTGTTGTGTTTACAGGGAGGCCCCTGGCAGGACACAGCCAGTGTGAGGGGAAGGGATAGTGACAGAGAGACAGAGAGACAGAGGCCTACTTTCCCAGAACTCAAGGGTGGATCAGCTCACAGCAGCACTGTGTGCTGTCCCCCAGCTCAGGGCTTCATAGTCGGACCGGTGCAGCCAGGTGACCCCTATCTCGCCCCTGGAGCATAGCAGCATAGCGTTGGAGAAAGTTGATCTGGGGGACGTTCCAGCACAAATCCCTGTGCTATTTTCTGTCAGGCCATAGGCTTGAGATTCACACTGTTAATGCCTCAAACAAACACCTGCTGTTTGTGAGAGTGGTAGAAGGAAAACTAAATAAGGATCATTATACAAAACCGATGTAAAGTACAGTACTCTCAAAATGAAGTGGACTCTTACAACTCAAATAAAAGTTGTCCTGTCAAACCTACTGTCCAAGGGGTTTTTGTGCTTGTTGTAATGGAACATGTATCTGAACTATATACTATATATACAGTTCTTTGTTCATTTATGTGAATCCGTGCTAAACTTTTCTGTAAAGACTTGTAATGTCAAGCAAGTAGTGAGATGTTAACCAAACTAAAACCAAATGTGTTCCGTATGCAAAGTAATCCTTGTAGAATCTGACAATATTTAATGCTGAGCACTGCGGCTGGGTGCAGATGAAAGAACAGCTTGAAAACAGGGTTTGGATTTCCAGCAAACTGCAACCTTGTTATTTAACTAGTGTTATATGTTGGAGTATCTAACCGTAGTCCTCACCTTAAATCAGCCAGAGTTGTCTCAATAATCTTACACTAAAAGTATGTTATTGTCCCAAATTGTTCGCAAAGTAACCTCAGCTCAATCTATAAGACATCAGCTAAATCGGCTGAACCTAAAAAAAAAAGTAAGGAAAGCTTGTATTTTATGAAAAAGATTGTTTACTTTGCAGGACACAATTTCCAGAAACAAAACAAGCACCCTCTCCAGAGAAGTGGCCTTGCCAGGATGTGCTGCAGCTATCGGCATTATGCTGGGTAATACGTACACCCTCCCATCACCCCATTTCCTCTGCTATCACAGAGGGGGTGATTAGATTGAGAAAGTACACTTGCTGGCGCCAGACCATCCTGCTCTGCTGCAGCAGGGAAGTGAAGCAGGCCAGACTGCAGAGAAGAGAGGGCTTTCTGGGGGCTGTTCATGAGAAGGTTAATACATCGGATATGATTGCTACACCCTAGTGTTAATTCACAAAGACACTTTTACCAAAAAAAACTAACCCTAACAAAAACGAACGCCCCCCCCCCCCCCTCCACACACACAGACCCCTTCTGCTTCTTATCTGTACATACTGCGAGTGGTAACCAGACTGTGAGCTCAGGTCTGTGCTGGCCTGAGATGTTGTCTGCTTGTTGATTTGAGTACAATGCAACCAGTCTCTCATGAGGTCATTTGTTTGGCTTGGCCACTTATCAGGTAGATGGGGAAATGGGAAGCAGTTTAGTCTGTTGCACATGGGTATTTAAAACACCTTTGACAAAATGTTTGTTAACTGACCTTTTTTAATAAAAACAACTCAAGAAACAATTTATATGAATTGGGCCAGCTTAGTTTTCACACACACATCTTGCAGTCATGTTTCATACTTTCTACATGCGTTGTCTGTAATAAAGTGAAAGGCCATATTTGTTGAGAGAATTAAAATGAATGCACTCAACGTAACCTATAAGAATGAAAAAACGTTATCTTTAAAGACCCCTCCACCTACTTCTATCATTTATACAGCGTCAGTGACAGCATCAATGAGATCATCAGGGACACAGGCTTCTCTGTGGCGAGTTTCCATTTGTCTCTGGCGTCTCATGTTTTCTTTCATGACGTGCAGCCAGCCTTCAGGGCTGGTTAGAAACACTGTCCCAGATCTAGAGCGATTCTCCGTGAGGTGGAGAATCGTTGGTCTCTGACACATTCCACTAGCACTCACGGCTTGGATAAAAACATCCGTCAGACAGAGTGCACAGAGAACAATGGAAGTTAGACTGGAGTGCTAGCCAAGAGGGAACTCCCGGTGTGGAGCACACTACAATAACATGAGTACGTTCTGCGACGTGGTTATTAATTATCCATCGTCTCCTTTCTGTATTTTTGTATGTTTCCAGGAGATATCTGTCAACATCTACTTACTCCATTAGACAGGTCTGTGTTTCCCTTTTTGGAGGTCAAGACCGACGTGGGGATTATATCTGCTGTAGGGTCCCACATTAGCCCTGGCTGTGGAAGAATGGACTGTCTCAACCAGTTTCTGGGTCACATGTTCGATCAGAATGGCCTTTGTCAGATTTGGGACCATGGGTTGGGACACAAACACTATCTACTCCCAAAGCAGAGTTAACTAACAAAGTAGGTTAGTTAACAAATTAGAGTTAATATGTAGCTGAAAAATACTGCAGTACCCTACCCTACAGCAGCACTACACTACCCTACAGCAGCACTACACTACCCTACAGCAGCACTACACTACCCTACAGCAGCACTACACTACCCTACAGTAGCCTACACCTTTTTACCATTCTGGACAGTTTGAAAACAAATGCTTGTAAACAATGGCCAACTTTCTATCTTATGTCATCCAGTACGTTCAGTGCTTTGTCACCGTTTTTCAAATCAGCTAACAGGACCGTCAGCAGAGGCTGTTTGAGTTGGTGTAACTCACGTTTCAGTTCCTGCTTTGAAGCTAAGCACAGATGACAGCGACCCAAAGCAACCTCGTACTTTTATTAACAACCGTCAGCCTGCCGGTTCCCGCTGCGCAACACAGCCAGCACGCAGGCACGCATTTCTCCAGGCAATGTCCGATATTCTGAATTTGTTTGAACGCTACTTATAACATCGAAATGCGGCATCTCTTTTATATCTTCAGAACAGTATGAATTATGCCATGTTTCCCTCGTGTGAGAGAGCTTGCAGAGAGGGCCATTTGAAATTCCAAACGTCAGCTTCGCCTGGTCAGAGGCAGTGAGGCAGTAGTAAGCTAGGTGTACTTGTGAGTTATAATTGGGTGTGACATTGTTGAAAGGACTGGTGGACAATAGGCCTACTGTAGTTGGGGGAGGGGTACACTTTTGAATCCACAAGAGTGCTGTTTCGGTAATGGAGAGAAATAGAAATACAATCTTCTTTTAAAACGATATATAGCCTATAAAAATAAATATTGAGGTGAGTTATGGCTCGTGAAAAACCTAAAAAGGAGGGATACTAAGACGACCACCAAAACTGTAAGGATGTCAAGCATGGCTACTGTGCTGCTGTAACAGGTCGATAGAAAGATCTGAAGGGTGGAATAAACCTTGTTTGTGCACGTTTTTCTTGGAGAATTGAGACTTCTCTACAATAGTAAATACCCAGGACATTGATGTCATGAGGGTTTATTGTCAGCAAAAATATAAATCTCAGTCCTATTTGCAAAGATGGCAAAAGTAAATACATCCTTCACTCAAGTAGAAATACAGATACTCATGTTTAAAAAGACTGGCTACACCTTAGCCTATTAATAAAAAAAGAAAGAAAAGATGGCTCATTATGGCCATGGGTGATCAATAATGTCTCTATTCTTAGTCATGTCGACATTGCTAACTCCCTCTGTATCATCCATAACATACTTTTTTATCCAAACAATTTGTCCCCCAAAAAATTTTACATTTGGAAAAAAATTGACCGAACCTTTTTTCCCCACACACAAAAACATTTGTGTTGTAATTGTGAACTAAAGTACTGATACTAGAAAAATCTATTTATACATATATCTATACAGTAAGTATTTTTACTTCCTTCCCATGTCTGCCTATTTGTATGTATGTAGGTTGAGTAGGTTTTAAAATGGATACCTGTGCAGTGGTTAAATATTTAGTAAATAATAAATAAGTAGTGCAATATATTCACTTTTATACTTAATAGTTTTAAACTGTACAGAGATACTGTTATCTTAGACCCCATACTTGTATCAATAAATAATACCCAAGAACCTTTTGCCAGTACTTACCTATATTTGTTTGATCAGATTTCCAAAAGGCCCATATTTAGAGAAACACACAAAAAAATATTTTACACAAATATATATTTTCACATTCAGAGAATAAAATGCATACGAATGACATTCATACAGTAGAGTAGTGGTGTGTTGACATCCAAATCACAGTTCAGTTTGAACACAGACATTATCCTTCCAGAAAGTCACACCTAACAAGGTAGATCTAGTGAAGGCCTTGTGAAGCTGTAACATGCTGATTCCAAGGGTGTTGTAAAGGATATAATGAAGCATAATACATTTGGCACAGCACTAGGTACACATTGCCT
This sequence comes from Osmerus eperlanus, assembly GCF_963692335.1. Classification (NCBI taxonomy): domain Eukaryota; kingdom Metazoa; phylum Chordata; class Actinopteri; order Osmeriformes; family Osmeridae; genus Osmerus; species Osmerus eperlanus. The sequence goes on from NC_085020.1 coordinate 879,115, forward strand.
TCATAGTGGGACATTTGCTTTTTAATGTTTTACAAAGAATGCTTCATAAATGGTTAATGATGATTGTTCCATATCATCTTAGCCAGATATACATCATTTGAAAGTGTGACTATCTGTAACAGTGTAGAAAACGGTAAAACTCCAACACAGACAAATGTTGAATGCAGCTGAAACATATGAACTGTCCTGCAGTTGGTGTCTGATGAAATGTAACAAAAAAGCCAGTGTGAAAAATATACGTTAATTACAGCTTAACACGTTCAAAGGTTGGTACCAACATGTCCTCATCCCAGTCCCAGCCCACAAATGTGCTGCATGGAATAGTAATTTCTTCCTATACATTTGAACAATGGGAGACAATGTTTTGCTGTGTTTTGATGTGTTCACACACTGTAGGACACAGGCTCTATCCCACGTTCATTACAGCACAGATGCAGAAGAACGTTAGAATAAAAGGATCAAACCCTTCGTGCACAGAGAAGGATGAACAGCAACTGTCAATCTACCGGTGGAAGCCCCTTGTTAGTGATCTTCAAGCCCCTCATTAGTGATCTTCTTTCAGGCATACAAGTTGGAAACAACTTCCTTGAAAACATCCCACACACTTTCACACAAGACAGTTGCTTTGTATTTAAATGTCTCAGAGCACACACCTGAACACTGTGTACACAAAGCTCTCACACCCGCCACACATTCTGAACCACAAGGTTCACCACATATTTACATAATGTGAGCGGTCTCCAGCATTTTGGACGGCAACGTTAAATAACCACAGAATTTGAATCATTGATTTGGATATCAGAGAAAATGAAGATGTCTAATATGAGTATTAGATTTCACATAATAGAAAAGGTGTACTGTAGGTTGTAGAGTATGGTATATCTACTGTACTGCCAATACAGGAATGTAAAGTACACAGAAAACCGTACATAATATCGTAGACATACAGTATGATGGTGCCAAAGCCACACTTGATGTTACATTAAAGTTACATTCAGATAGAGAACAGATATTACACACACTTTGTTGATGTTAATTACTATATACATTCAATTGTGAACACAATTCCAATTAGAAGTCAGAAATACAAATGAGAAACATTTCTTTAAAATTAGGAGATAAGCTTCCAAGGTTAATGAAACAATTTAGTGGCTTAAACATAATGAACCCAAAGGTTGATAACGATATCGCTACTCTAGATGACTGAGATCATTATAAAAAACATTATTATGCAAAGCATGTACCTTAAGATATTTGTGATGAACTTGGTTTTTATTTAGGAGTGTTTGCATTGAAAATTAACTTAAGCAGATCAGCAATCCTGTGAGTTGAAATAATAAGTAGTTTACATCAGCTATTAAGTATTTAGAGCAAATGATCAAGGGTAGATAGATTGGTACATGATACACAAGAAACTAATCCATAACCTGTGTTCAACAACCAAGTGTGTCACAAAATATACAGTTTTAATAGTTTGTATGTTCAAACACCAAGACTGGAAAGTCAAAATAATCAAAAACATGTTCATATTAAAGAGGCACTTTAAATATTTTCGTATGATCTACCAACCCTAAAATGCACCCAAGTAAAAATGTTAGGTTGTGAAAACTTCTGAATGATTAGTGATGATCTAAAAAAAAACTGGAATTGCTTTGCTGTGCCTTGTCTAGATTTGTCTAGATTCTCCTCTTTCTATGCATATGATCTTGATCACTTCTGAAGCAGAAACATACAGTAGCCTCCCTCCCTTGAAGCCACCTCTTCCTATGAACATGAGCTATCTGACCTTCATGCCTCAGAATTTTTTAGCAAAAGACATTGGTGCCTACTTGATCTGCTCATTATTTTTGTATGATGTTCATTTTAGATCCTCTCATGACTGACAACTCCTAGTGTATAAATCCAAGAACCCAAATTGAGGCAACATTTCTGTGCTAAAATAGCACAAATGTGTAAAATAGCTCTAGCAAACGCTGTAATACTGTACGATAAACATCGTTTTCACATGCCAGTGAGAACCAAGGTTGTGTTAAACAAATATATATAAAGTGATCAAATTTTCAAAGCTGTAAACCTGGAATGATGTGTTTACCATGTCAACCAGCTACACTCAGTTTTTAGTATAAATAATTTATTGCAGACCAAAGTGCCTCCTTAATATGAAAAATTATTTAATAACTAATGCTAGTAAAGTAGTACTTTTTGAGGACTTGGGAAAACTTCTGCTAAAAAGACATTTCATATGAATTCTCAGTTGAGAATTATCTTCAAGATGTTACACAAAAATATGGCATTGAATACCTGTAGATAATACTTTTGTTGTGTGTGAATCTGAATCTTGGGTGCGGTCTAAAGGCTTATCAATATGCACCTGAGGGAGATAAGTTAAAGCTCCAGCAACAAGTTGTATATAAGTTATGATGGATGTTTGATTTAAGTTGTGATGTCACAACAAATGATGTTGATCCAGCCTCACAATTGACAGTAATATATTTTGTTTTTGTAGTACATAATGTAAAATGTAATTTTGAAAATTATTTTCAATGTTTTTGTCTAACAAAATAACTATATACAGTATTATATATATATATATATGTGTTATTTAAGTGACCAAGCAAAATAAATCTGACGGTGTGACAAAGTCTTATCTGCACGATAACAGTGAATGCTAGCATTAGTATCTAGGTATACACACAGTTTTGAGTTTGGCACAACATACAAATACTTTTTGGCAAACTGAATCAAGGCTTTCACTGAGAAGGAACTGATATTACATTAACGAGGCCGGTTGAGCAATTCACACCTATCCCCTTTTTAATGTTTTGTTCATGTAAAATACTTTGTGTGTATATATATATATATATATATTTTGTAATGTATTTGACTATTTGGCTCATATAAGACGAATGACCGGAATATATACATTTGGCTCGTTGTGAAAAGCTGAAAGTAGCTTCAGACACTGTATACTGCAGACAGTAAATTTAAGTGAGCAGAAAAAAACATCTCGAAGTGCTCATTTCAAGATGACAACAAAAAGGTAGCAATTTTTTTCCGGTGTGTTAAGTACGAGAAGCCAAAAGCCACTGTTTACCTTCCTTCTACTTTCCTCCCCTTTGTGTTGATGCAGCAAAAAAAAAAGGGTGGGGGGGGGTCTTCGTGTGAGGAGTCGCATCTTTAGGCAAAGGGGTTGTCCGCCTTCAAGATGGAGGAATCCGTGTCGTGGCAGCTTTTACCGTTCAAGTGTTCCGTGTGTCCGTCGATGCTGTAGCAAGCCTGCACCTCCGTGATGGACGAGGCTGTGTAGGATGCTGAGCGCAGGCCTTCAGACTGGGTCAGAGTGCTCCCAAACTGCATGCGGTACTGGTTCCAGTGCCTCCTCAGAACCCCCTGCACCTGTCGACAAACGAGGGTTGATTTGAAATCAAATCAAATGTGTTAGCGTAGCCTTTAACGGGTTAGCCCTTAGAGGTTGCAGGTTCAAATGCAAAAATCTAATGAAGGTTTTTATGAGAACTGTTGAAAAAGCTTAAATCCCTTAACACTTTTTTAAATGCACTTTTACATAACGGGAGAATGTTAAACCGATAATGTAGGTTCTAATCTTACCTCGCCATTGAAAAAACAAAAAATGGTTGCCACCAACAGCCCCTGATGAAACAAACACAGCAGAATATCAGTACACAGTACAGCACACCCTCATCAGTACACACTACAGCACACCCTCATATCAGTACACACTACAGCACACACCCTCATATCAGTACACACTACAGCACACCCTCATATCAGTACACACTACAGCACACCCTCATATCAGTACACACTACAGCACACCCTCATATCAGTACACACTACAGCACACCCTCATATCAGTACACACTACAGCACACACCCTCATATCAGTACACACTACAGCACACCCTCATATCAGTACACACTACAGCACACCCTCATATCAGTACACACTACAGCACACCCTCATATCAGTACACACTACAGCACACACCCTCATATCAGTACACACTACAGCACACCCTCATATCAGTACACACTACAGCACACCCTCATATCAGTACACACTACAGCACACCCTCATTTCCAAGTGTTGCACTCATCAAACAACAATAAGGAGTTGACCTGCTCTTATGAAAACGTATTTGACAATAATGCCATTTGCTGCAACTACAACCTAAATCATTTTGCTGTTGTTTCCTATTCTGTGCAATGGATTCATTGTGTGTGCCAATCTTCTAGGCTCTTGGTGTGACTAGCAGGGGAAAATGAGGACGTTTGTCCCCTTCAAACATCGATTGACTGGTTCCACCCGTATCCACTGACCCTTGTCGAAATTTCAGTTTGGCAACTATTGATAATCTGCATGGAATAAACAAGTTACACCAGCTATATAATTATTACACGGCAAACAATATGTCTGCAAAAAACTCCCAGGGTGCAGTTGAACCCGGTGACCACGTAGTCCACAGCAGACACAAGACCCACCTGATAGTGCATGAGGATGTGCATGATGTAGTCATAGATCTCGGAGGAGCCCCTGCCCTCGGGCTTGTAGGGCAGCAGCACGTACTGGATCCCCAGGAGCGGCACCAGGATCAGGGTGGCCCTCACAGCCTTCATGTAGAGGCTGGACTCTGCCTGGTGGGTCACCTTCAGCTTGGTGATCAGGACGCGCACAATGTTGAGCAGGAAAAACAGATTTACCTGCGAATGGAAGGGGAAGTCACGTGGTGTTCCTACCAGGATTTTGAAGACACTCATGGGGTTCATGTGATTAGGAAATGCAGAATGACTGTCTTGAACGTGGAGCTGCAGCATCCTGCTCCTGCTCGGCGGCCTTCATCGTGCCAGGGAGATGATTACGTTTGAAATGACTTCCTCTAGATGAGGAGCTATCGTGCTGTCCATGTAATGAGATGCTATCATAAATGAGAAATGTGGACAAAGAAGGCGTAATTGGACGGCAGGAGGGGGGGGGGGACAAGCTGTTTCTGAGAAGCTCTCTCGGCGTGCCAGGAATACCCAAGAACATTTTTCCTACCAAGCAACTCCTAAGTGGGTCAACACTTCTCAAACTGTCAGAGTGCTACCCTGCAAGAGTGTGTGTGTATGTGTAATATATATACAGTATATATATATATCAAAACGTATCAAATTTCTCACCAGGAGAGCAGCACAGATGGGTCCGTGGATGATGTAGAGCAGAGATGTGTTGGAGCTGATCCAGCAGCTAAGGAGACACAACCGGATGAGCCTCTGATGGTGGGAGTAGCTGACTAGCTAACACCCACAGTATATTAAGTCTACATTGAGCTAACATGTCAGAAAGTCATTTTTATTCAGAACCAAAAGGAATAAAATGATTTAAAAAAATGGCATTAGCTCCAAAGGTGTGCCAACATCTTTTCCTAAATGCACCAATGAGAGATGCTATGCATAGTGAAGAATGGGAAATGGTATGTCCCAAAAGGGCTCAATAGGCAACCACTTTTTTGAACATGTTATAAAATGAATCTGAGATTTGGGAACGTACTTGTCATTGTAATAGTAGCTGCGTGCTATAGCGTGTATGGAGGCCGGGATCAGAGGAAAGCCTAGGAAAGAAACATGCTCATTAAAGGCTAAAGACACTTCAGAAATGTTTGCTAATTGAGCTCAAAGGAGAGGAAGACAGGTAAACGTACCCCAGCCAAGAAGATAGTACCACATCAAGTGCTGCTTCTCTGCAAACACAGCGACTACGATCAGGGTGTGGAGATAGATCCCCTCACACAACATCCAGAAGTAGTTGCATCCAAAGAGGTACAGGTGGATAAACTGGGACACTTTACAGCTTGTCTGGAAATACAAAATATGGAAACAAATGCATTTTGGACAAACATCAAACTATTGATAAATGATTGTTAGAATAATTTGGGTTCTCATCAACACACTATGAGCAATTCAGTCTTGACCATAATTTCTAGGTAACAACAATGTAATTACAATTCAAACTTTATTTACCAGAACCGCAAAAAGGCATTTAAACAATTCTAACTTGGTCAAAGGAACATGCATACCAGTAATGCAACATATATTAGAATAAAGATTAATTACAAATATATATTTTTGCAGGTCTGGTTGAGCACTACATGAGGACTTCATTGTTTGTTGACAATTCTTTTACTAAATCCAATATAATATTAATTAAAAGCACTCACTGGATTTCTCTGCACTAACTCTTGGTTGTTCGCCACAACTGTCAACCAAATGATGGTGATGACAGAATTCAGCACGAACGAAAAGAAAAGGTTTTTGTGCAGAGTAATTCTTTGGCAACTCAAACTCCTACAAAACACAAAAAGGGAGGTTGTCATTGATGTAAATTAAACAATTTGTAAAAAATATATTAATCATAAGGCTGTCGTTAACAAATCAGAAATAAAGACAATTAGTTCTGTTGCATGGTTAGTTTATACATACTTGAAGTGGAAGAATATTCCCAGGGAAATCAACAGAGAGGTCAAAGACAAGCCATGTCCGATGAGCGCCAAGTAGAACAAATTCATTGCAGTCTGTAAGACAGTGTTGGACATTCAGCTTCAGTTTTGGTAAAACATGAAAATATGCTTAACATTGAGTGAGAGAACCTGTATTTTCTTGTACTTCAGGACTATTCCACAAATTAGAGGCCAATTATGTAGTGCCAATACGGCACTTCAGGTTTTAATTGACTTTCATTAAAGTGGAAAATGGACTGCATGAATACAAACCTATTGTGAAGTATAAAGAATGTAGTATTTGCATAAAGCGTTGTTGTGTTTCCAGTGATGTGTCTCTGAGAGCAACATACCATTCTGCCCTCGCTAGTGTGCTCGTTGCACCTGGTGTAATTAGTCCATGTTCTGTTGCTCTCAGGATGCAAAAACCAGTTCCCATTGTCTGTGCAGATCTTTGTCACCATTTCTGTAAGAAAAAAATAACAAACGAAAGATTGTGAATGAGACCAAACATTAAACACAACAAAGCCATGCAGTTAATGATCAAACCATCCGTTTTGTGTTCTGCATCATGTACCCCCAGGGGCACCAATCCATCTTTTCCTGCAATAGAAAAACCTCGTGTTTTTGATCAAGTAACACGTATGCCTATAAATCCTCAGGGAATTGGAAAATACATGGATGAGATCCAGAATGGGGACAACGTGGGCACAGCGTTCATTTGAAAGGACAGTAACTCCCTTTGGGAAACCACAAAGGCAGCTAAAGAGCAAATGTTTCTTGACACCAGGACGCCTCAAGAAGCCATTTACACCTGGATGGAAGCAGGTAGGATCCTGACTGCACTGTGCTGTCAGTGCAGACAGGAGGCCAAAAACACAGCAATCACCCGGGCTATGAATATGAATATCCCAGTCACAGTCCACAAGCCACTGTGCAGGAATGTGGAAACATTCTGTATCCGTATCAGCGGACACAACAATACTACCATTTTGATTAACTGTCACAGTGAGTAAAATCCAGCTGAGGGCCCCGGGGGTCTTACCTGAGAGGGGCCCGGGGGTCTTACCTGAGAGGGACCCGGGGGTCTTACCTGAGAGGGGCCCGGGGGTCTTACCTGAGAGGGGCCCGGGGGTCTTACCTGAGGGCCCGGGGGTCTTACCTGAGAGGGGCCCGGGGGTCTTACCTGAGGGGTCGAAGTCTTGGAAGTAGTCTGGGCAGTGCTGCTCTGAGGTGTACCCTGCCCTAGTGTCGTCCCAGCACAGCCAGCCGTCCCACGTCCGGTTACACACGGGCTCGGACACGTACGACACGTCAGAGTCTGTAGGCAGAACGAGACCAGGTCCCCACGGTTTCAGAAGCTGTTCTATGGGATAACATACATGTTCTATGGGATAACATGCATGTTCTGATACGTGCTTCTTATCTAGGCTTTTGGTTCTACGACCATGACAGATTTAGCGTTTGTGACACACACACACATATTTCACACATAGAGAATACATAGAGTTCAGTGTTTGTGAGCTCAAACACTGGTTTGAGTTTGTGGTTATGTAAAAAGGCAAACTGTTCCTTTATAGCCAGGTATACCAAAAACACATTGAAAACAAAATCATTAAGTCAATGGATAAAATGCCCCTGAAAATAAACTATTTTGATGGAAAACGACATGGATACAGCAGTCTCGGATACAAGCGTAAATGAGCCAATAGAACGTCAAAGTCATCTATTAGGTTGGATGGATGGAAAACATGCTAAAAGTTTCTAACCCTATTAAAGTGCCCCTTTTAAAGCAATTAGATAAATGTCTCATTCATAGGCTCAACCGCCCGAGATCCTTATCTGTATATAGCAGACTGGCTGCTTGGGGAGATGAATCTTTATGTGTTCAGCCTTCGACTTCCCATCCCCATGTCCCCATTGGTTCAAACTCCCCTATGATTGTTCTGTTCCCTTCTTTGGTTTAATTTCGTCTTGGTTTAATTTGGGCGGAGGATATAGCTCAGTGGTTAGAGCACCAGACTGCAGAGGAGCGTTCCCCGCTCCCCCATACAGAATGTCGCTTTGGATAAAAACGTCTGCTAAATGCATTCATTAAAAATGAATACATTATTCTTTGCCTTGAACAGTATCTGTTTCTGGATGTAAAAGTAGAAGCAGCCCAGGTACTTGACGAGTTGTGTTGTCATGACTAATCCTAGCAAGCGTTCAGCCTAGTGACTCACTCTGCTTGACTTCTTACTTCATAAGGCTTATATAACAGGGGGAATTGACATTCACAATCATCCTTGTGTGTCTGCATCAACCTATCATCAACCTGATTAAAGATCTAGACTATTCACTTACGAAATGAGGTGCCAAACATACATACGTAATATGTATTTTTATGTTATATGAACCAGTCATTTATGTCTGCAGGTATCAGATGAATAACTGCACAGCTGCACTTGAGACCCACTTGGCAGCATAGCTAATGTACTAACGAACATAGACAGATGCATTAATGTACTTAAAAAAACATCCTTATTTAAACGGAATGCTATTTTAACAAAGCAACGTCCTACCAAGCCTGTTGGGGCTGCTGTCCTTCATGATCTTCTGGTAACACTCGAACTGTGCAGTCACTATCTTGTTCCTGGTGACACTGATGTCATGGTAGACGTTCTGTGGATGTTGCTGTTGGGTGTTGTTCACCCCGGGGCTTGCCTCCACGTAGATCTGTAATTAAAGGAGCATGGAGAGGGCCTTCCTGTGACTGAAGTTAGCGTGCAGGTTCACAACCCTGCAGCTGTTCTGGCTTCAGGAAGCCTGGAGAGAGGCCTGAACAAGTTTGTCCTCCAAGTTCACTCAAGAGAAAAGGATCTTACTCCAACTAGAGAACCAAAGACTCTGAAAAGAGACTCAAAATGTTTCAAAACATCCCCCTTCACATCCGATAAATCATGCAGACATTTTTGTGTACTACAAGTATTTGGTGTCGTTCATTAGTCAGGTGTATTGATCACGGCTGTTGGTATGCTTAAGAGAGCTGTCAATGCCTAGACTTAATTACAGGCTTTGCTGGTGAGAGCGATATTGCTGTGACGTAAGGAATTCAGCAGGGTATAAATCATTAACACGATCATCATCAACATCTTAACAGAATAAGTAACAGAGCTTAACAATAGAAAACCACTAACCCTTTATAATGGGTGGATGATGGATGTTTAATGCTTTTAAAGGCAGCATGTTTTCAAGAATGAATCCTCCGATTTCCAGAGGAAATCAATAACACTCATGCTCCTATATTACAGTATCCTCTATTCCTCTTTCTATATACCTCTCTCTGATAAAAATATCATTAAGCAGTACTGTACACTTAGCCTGGCTCTGCCCTCCTACGTACTTCCGCTCAATTTTCATTTTGCTTCTGTACTGCGTCTGGGCTTGAGGTATATTAGTCAGATGTCTCCGGTAAAAATGTTACCGGTCCAATCAGCGAACAGAGGGAGTGGCTGAGAACGATGACGTTGATGTTGTGCGCTAGTTTGTGTTGTAGTTCCGTAATGGCGGCGGTGAAAGATGCGAGCAAAGCCATTCGGTCCGTTGTGGCAACGCTGCCGAATATACAGATTTTAAAGTCAGAGCAGGAACAATCTTTGATCCCAACGGGGTTGATTTGATTTTCCAGCTAGCTCCGTTAGTGGTGAAGGAGTTGGCTAAGGCAAACGCTAGCGATTGGTTATAGCGGATCCAGAGTGGCTCTGGGCAGACCCAATGGCTTCAAACTTCAACAGAGTACCCGCCTTCAAGGAAGTTAACACTTGTCAATGGAGCGAGCGCAGACCCTCTGTACAAATGAAATGTACGAGAGTACGGTTAAGACCAGGCTACTGTACACTAGCTACATAAATCAAATCGTTTGATTTATGTCTACCTGCCTGTCTCCTCTTGCCTATTTTCTCAATGACAAATGCTAATATTTCTGACAACAGAAATACAATATGTACCTCGGGCAACTGTATAAGATTACAATATATTATATTTTGTGAGTGTAAGTAACTTACCTTTCCAGCAGAGCACAGCAGGAGAAAGGCGACAGTCCAAAACCACCCAACACAATCCATCTTCTGTCTGGGCAACGTCCGATATTGAACAGGTAGTAGCCTGTAAAGGAGAGGTCAATTGAACAGTCGATAAACATAATTTTGTTTCATTAGTAAAACACAAAAAGATCAAGCATCTTTAAATGTTTTCATCCATCTGCTTTTCAGCTTGAAACCGATGAGCTGAAATATGCGCGAACGAGGCGGGCTCTCTGGCCCTTAGTGCTGCTGAGGGCAGATCTTCACCTCCGCTGTTATTCAGAGGCTCTCTGGCCCTTAGTGCTGCTGAGGGCAGATCTTCACTTCCGCTGTTATTCAGAGGGATAGAGCGTGATCATGTCTGTTCTAATCCTGTAGTGTGGACAGCAGCATTGACTGAAGACCCAGAGGAGACAGAGAGGCAACCAGGCACAGAGAACAAACACCTGGATGCCTGTCTGTCTGTCTGTCTGTCTGTCTGTCTGTGTGTGTGTGTGTTTGTTTGTGTACACCTCTAGCTTTTGACAAAAAAAGTACTTTTAGTTCGGGACGAGATTAATTTGTGTGTGGGGAAGTGGATTTCAGATGCCCACCATGTTCAGGGTTTGCAACCTGAGACATGTGCTGTGTTGGAATATTTCAAAGCAAGTAATGCTAGGCTTGCAGAGCTGGAAAACAGTCCTGCAATGCAGAACAGTGCTGACCACTGAGCAATATGACAGCAATAAGTAGTTCCGCCAGACCGTACTGAAGAAGAAATGTATATGCTGATGAGTTGATAACCAGATATGATTCAGAGGAATGCATTAACAATAAGCAGAGTATACAGCTTAGCACTAGCATGAGGAACTTTCCCTGTAGTGGTTTAACAATCCACAGTAGCGTTCTGTACAGCAGGTAAACTGAGCAGAAGACTGGAAGGAGTCTCACTCCATAGAACCTGCTGGAGGAGACGGATCTGAGTCCTGGATAGCGGATCAATGTATGAAAAATCTACAGTACAGACTGTAACTCAAGGTATTCATTTAGCAGATACCTTTATCCCAAACAACGAACAGAAAGTAGCGTATCCACGAGCCCCCAGATTTCTGATTGGTCACAATAAAAAATATACACTTACACTCAAGAATGTTTGTTTGTAGAGTCAAATTTCTGCATTCATGTGGTGAAATCAGACTGTCGCTGTTTGCTGAAAAAGCCAAAACCAACAGTTTGAAACAAACTAGTATCTGAGCCATCTTATGTCAGCACTTGTTATGAGAAACTGAGCCGCAGTCATGGTGCACTAGATAGGTGCATCCATTTTAAATTGCAGTCTAAAAACTGCCTTAAGGATTGGATCATTCATATCCTTTAACCCTCGTGCTGCCTTCGGGTCACATGACCCAAAGGTTCATAACGAACCATCGTTGTGTTTACCCAATTTTACCCAATACAAAAACAAATAAAAATAATTTTCTTTTAACCTTCGCAATGTGGGGGGTCTGAGACAGCCCAACGGTTAAAAGAAAATGCTTCACTTTGTTTTTGTATGCGGTAAAGTTGTCGCAATACGACGGTGGGTCACAATGACTGATGGGTCAGAACGACCCGAAGATAACACAAGGGTTAAGTTGCATGTCTAATTGAGTTTCTATAAAATGCAACTGACTCATACCTTATGGCAGATCATTAAATCCTACTAAGAAGAAATAGTATTGTACTTCAGCTAAGAATGGAGCAATTTTGTTAATTGAATAACCATACTTTCAACAAGAAAAGCTGTTAAGTGCATTTGGAAAACATCAAACTGTCAAGTTAAATGGCTATTCAGGTACCCGTCTATGAATGTAAGCTGCCATGCTAAAATAGTATCCAGATCAATATTCCAGTTAATCGTAGCACTGCCCGATGTTTAGAACAGAGCTGTACTGTAGATCTACATCAGTTGAACCTCCAGACATGGGAGATGACAGAAGAGCCCTATCATAGACCCTAAACCCCGAGCGACTGGAAGCTTGCATCCTGGAATCTGCTTGGAATTAAAATGCCATTCCACCAGAGAGAAAGCTGGGGCAGGGATTGTAAAGCATTATGGAAATGTTCACGTTTGAAACAGACAGGGAGAAATCAGCTGTACAGACACACACACACACACACACACACACACACACACACACACACCCTTCTCCTCTGAATCTGTCAAGGACGGAGTCTAGCAGTAAGAAAAAGATGACAGAATCAAACATTATTACAGAATCTCTCAAACACCCCAACTTGGATCGGTTTCAAACTCTAACTCAGACAGACAGAGCTTCACACAGTCACATTTTTCATTATTGAACGATCAAATCATAACGTCCTTACAAACAAAATCCTTCCTTTGCCCAATCTTGATGACATACTGTTTCATCAATCTATGTAAAAAATAACCCTAACAATAACATCTAGGCTTATATTTTATTTTGAAAACAATAGTATATGATTCTGTAAATCAAAATGACTCCCACAGGATTTACTAATTGTAAAAAGACCTCCCTGTCCCCTCCCTGTCCCCTCCCCCTGTCCCCCCCTGCCCCCTCCCTGTCCTCCCCCTGTCCTCCCCCTGTCCTCCCCCTGCCCCCTCCCTGTCCTCCCCCTGTCCTCCCCCTGCCCCCTCCCTGTCCTCCCCCTGTCCTCCCCCTGTCCTCCCCCTGTCCCCCCCCTGCCCTCCCCCTGTCCCCTCCCTGTCCTCCCCCTGTCCTCCCCCTGTCCTCCCCCTGTCCTCCCCCTGTCCTCCCCCTGTCCCCTCCCTGTCCCCCCCCTGCCCTCGCCCTGTCCCCTCCCTGCCCCCTCCCTGTCCTCCCCCTGTCCTCCCCCTGCCCCCTCCCTGTCCTCCCCCTGTCCTCCCCCTGTCCCCTCCCTGTCCCCCCCCTGCCCTCCCCCTGTCCCCTCCCTGCCCCCTCCCTGTCCCCTCCCCCTGCCCCCCCGCTGTCCCCCCCCTGCCCTCCCCCTGTCCCCTCCCTGCCCCCTCCCTGTCCCCTCCCCCTGCCCCCCCGCTGTCCCCCCCCTGCCCTCCCCCTGTCCCCTCCCTGCCCCCTCCCTGTCCCCTCCCTGCCCCCTCCCTGTCCCCTCCCCCTGCCCCCTCCCTGTCCCCTCCCCCTGTCCCCTCCCTGTCCCCCCCCTGCCCTCCCCCTGTCCCCTCCCTGCCCCCTCCCTGTCCCCTCCCCCTGCCCCCCCGCTGTCCCCCCCCTGCCCTCCCCCTGTCCCCTCCCTGCCCCCTCCCTGTCCCCTCCCCCTGCCCCCCCGCTTTCCCCTCCCTGTCCGCCCCCTGCCCTCCCCCTGTCCCCTCCCTGCCCCCTCCCTGTCCCCTCCCCCTGTCCCCTCCCTGCCCCCTCCCTGTCCCCTCCCCCTGCCCCCCCGCTGCCCCCATGACATTAGTCATGGACGCTTTGTAGAAGAACCACGTCACCTTTTAAAAACTGAAAGCACCCTTGAGGAAATCCTGGGAAACATGCATAACAGCTGCAACATCAATTCAGTTGTCTGCGTGGTTTTATGTTGCAAACATCCTCCTTCCCTCACAGGATGTATCCAACCCAACTGACAGTTTCTGCTCTAACAATTTAATCTATTGAGATTGCACTTATCGCTGACTTGCACACAGCCACAAGCGGGTTGCAGGAGCACTAATATAAACACTGGCCTCATACGATGTTGGTGTTCTGGTTGGCTCCTGGGGTCACACAGATAAGAGCTGAGTGTATGAGAACAAACATCCCTGTTAGCATATTATTGAAGTTACTTATCTTCGCTGGAGGAAAACAGTCATTAAGCACCACTTCTTGTGGGCTGAACATATTTTGCAAGAGCTTCAAAAGTTCAATAAGCATGTAGGTGGTACCTTAAGGAGATGGTAAACTGGTTTCTTTGTTTGTTAAGGTCATGATTGCAGTCAATAAGGCGACAAAACATTAAACTGCTGGGAAATGTCACCTACAGGGCTGTCATGTCCTTCTAAATGAAGGTCTAGATGTGATATACTGTAACTGACTCATCCTTTATACATGTTCATACTGTAAATATCCGCTCACAATACATGAATCATCATGTTGCAATTGTGGCAAAAGATTCTGAAGTTCGGGTCACCCCAGTGGTTAGGTTACAGCATGTACAATTAACCCAGAATATAGAATGCGGCTCAAATCGTTTCCTAAATGTTTCCCCCGATCTCTCTCCCTGCTTTCCTGTCTTTCTTTATTATCCAACCATCTTATCGATAATAAAAAGAGGATGAACTTCAATAAAATATAGATATGTTCATATATGCTAGGGGAGTCAGGTGGCTGAGCGGTTAGGGAATTGGGCTGGTAATCAGAAGGTTGCTGGTTCGATTCCAAGCCGTGCAAAATTACGTTGTGTCCTTGGGCAAGGCACTTCACCCTACTTGCCTCGGGGGGAATGACCCTGTACTTACTGTAAGTCGCTCTGGAGAAGAGCGTCTGCTAAATGACTAAATGTAAATGTAATATGCTGCTTGAGGATCGATTCAAATGTGTAATCTATTGACAGCACTCACATCCTGTCCCTCTAAATCCCCACATTCCCAGTCACACCAATGTCAATATCCTGATCTGGCATGAGCAGCTGTATGCATCCTGGTCATCACGTGTCCTGGCTCACAGGCATTATCAGCTGTCCTGGCTGTCCTGGGTGCAGCAGGCATTATCAGCTGTCCTGACTGCAGCAGGCATTATCAGCTGTCCTGACTGCAGCAGGCATTATCAGCTGTCCTGAGTGCAGCAGGCATTATCAGCTGTCCTGAGTGCAGCAGGCATTATCAGCTGTCCTGAGTGCAGCAGGCATTATCAGCTGTCCTGAGTGCAGCAGGCATTATCAGCTGTCCTGACTGCAGCAGGCATTATCAGCTGTCCTGACTGCAGCAGGCATTATCAGCTGTCCTGAGTGCAGCAGGCATTATCAGCTGTCCTGAGTGCAGCAGGCATTATCAGCTGTCCTGAGTGCAGCAGGCATTATCAGCTGTCCTGACTGCAGCAGGCATTATCAGCTGTCCTGACTGCAGCAGGCATTATCAGCTGTCCTGAGTGCAGCAGGCATTATCAGCTGTCCTGACTGCAGCAGGCATTATCAGCTGTCCTGACTGCAGCAGGCATCAGCTGTCCTGACTGCAGCAGGCATCAGCTGTCCTGACTGCAGCAGGCATTATCATCTGTCCTGGGTGCAGCAGGCATTATCAGCTGTCCTGGGTGCAGCAGGCATTATCAGCTGTCCTGGGTGCAGCAGGCATTATCAGCTGTCCTGACTGCAGCAGGCATTATCAGCTGTCCTGACTGCAGCAGGCATTATCAGCTGTCCTGGGTGCAGCAGGCATTATCAGCTGTCCTGGGTGCAGCAGGCATTATCAGCTGTCCTGAGTGCAGCAGGCATTATCAGCTGTCCTGACTGCAGCAGGCATTATCAGCTGTCCTGACTGCAGCAGGCATCAGCTGTCCTGACTGCAGCAGGCATCAGCTGTCCTGACTGCAGCAGGCATTATCAGCTGTCCTGGCTGTCCTGAGTGCAGCAGGCATGATCAGCTGTCCTGAGCGCAGCTCTGGGGAGCCTGCAGGCGGAGCGCAGGTGGGTCTGGACGCTGGGCGTTGCATCAGAGCACATGTGTTAAATCACATTTGCACCATGCTGAATTTAAAACCAGCTAACAAGCATGGTGTTCATGAGAACCAATGGGAGACATCAGAGTCTTTCTTTCTTTTGGAGGGAGGGGGGTTGTTGTTATGTTGCTCTATATTTGATTGTTAACTGTTAATGATAACTCGACCCATGTTAACTCTTTAGTTGACATGTTAATGATAACTAGACCCATGTTAACTCTTTAGTTGACATGTTAATGATAACTAGACCCATGTTAACTCTTTAGTTGACATGTTAATGATAACTAGACCCATGTTAACTCTTTAGTTGACATGTAAATGTTAACTAGACCCATGTTAACTCTTTAGTTGACATGTTAATGATAACTAGACCCATGTTAACTCTTTAGTTGACATGTTAATGTTAACTAGACCCATGTTAACTCTTTAGTTGACATGTTAATGTTAACTAGACTCATGTTAACTCTTTAGTTGACATGTTAATGATAACTAGACCCATGTTAACTCTTTAGTTGACATGTTAATGTTAACTAGACCCATGTTAACTCTTTAGTTGACATGTTAATGTTAACTAGACCCATGTTAACTCTTTAGTTGACATGTTAATGTTAACTAGACCCATGTTAACTCCAGAAAAGTTTTTTTTTTTACATGCGCATAATCCTCTGAGCTGCTATGTGCTCTTCAGGATTTTTCACACATCCCCTCTAAACAACATCCCATCACCAAGCCTGGGACAAAGATCTGTCCTGTCATGGTTTATAACTTTGTCTCATAGACAAGGGTCGCGTACATCAAGACCCTTTCGGATAATCTCTCCTTGGAGACCGCTAGGATTCCTGGCCTGAACATCTCAGGCCACAATGTTAGTGAGAGCAGAACGTCAGCCTGGACTGCCTGCTGGCTCCGGGAGAGCCTCGGGCACTGGCAGATGTCAAGGCAAACGATAACAAACCCACACAGCTGTTGAGGAGGAGCAGCGGTTTTGCCTGAAAAGACGAAGAACTCAACGTATTCGTCGACGTAACTGTTTACTCAGTTAATCTGGAGGACATTCCTTCCATTAGCATGGCAATGAAGAGGTCTACATCCTGCACACTCTTCCTCTCACCCAAAAACACTAATCCAGATGCCATGCCTTTTTCTTGTAGCCTCCCACAGCCCTGCATACCTATCTGCCAGCCCTCCCTTCACTTGGCGTGCGAGGAACAGGGTTCTGGTATGGTGACAAGGAGCCAAGACACAGGCTGAGGGATAAACTCGAGGCATCCCTTGTTGTCGATATGGAAAGTCTTGTTTTCACTAGTTCAGCAAGCTACAAACAACAGGAGGTAAGGGACAAGTTTGCATTCTAAAGGACACATGTCAACCAGGAACAACTCACACAGCATACAGCACAAACAATCTTGTTTTGCTGTATTCTCAAGATGTACAGTATACGGACACAATCACAAAATAATAACACATAACCTTCTGTACCCACACACATCTGGTACACTTTGTAAAACACTGACAAACATGACACCGGAGTATGAATCACTCCAATGGGTGATAGCAAACTAGATCCCCACTCATATGAATGAATCTGTACACCATGAAATGGTGTACAATGCTCATCTACGCAAAGGAAAAAATACACGGGCAAAAATACCCACAGAGTAAAAATAAAGTGAACACAAGCAGTTCCCTACACAACTCCTGCAGGAATGGGTTCACTACAACCTTTCATGTAGCTTTGAGGAATGCTTAGCTATAGGCTTGGAGAGTTGCCAGCACATAGCCGTGTTTGCAAAATGTACCCCAGCAAGTGCAGATAACCCAGGGGAAAGCTAATGCTAATTCTTTGCACTACACAAGACCACATATAAAAACTTAATTTGATTCATCAAGTCAAGTACATAGGATACAATCCATTGAAAGAAAATGTGCATCTTTATTATGGCTCGCTTCCCTATTGTGTTTCCACCGTGATTTGATGGCTAATTTGATTTAGCTAAACATAAGACTTAAAATAAAATGGCCACACAGTTTGGTCACGTTATTCCCAAAGGTCTCTGAACACATGGAAGGGTTCTTTTTATTGCCATCTGTGCCTGAAGGAATGTCAATGTAGATTCAAATGGACATGTTTGTATTTCCATAAACATTTCCAACAAACTTTCCAAGATGGACAGACATCCCATTGCTTGTCTGTCAAAAGCAGGTGGCCTATTCCCGTTTCCTACTATTATTAGCAAGGTTGAACAGCAAGCTAAGGCATTTGAAGCAATGTTTACGGTAACGTTCCACTCTGCAAAAATAATGTGTGAGTATTTTTTCCAAGACCCTTCTCCAGTCTGACAGGAAGGCACCAACCCCCGAGCACCCAGGCCGGATGTGAGAAGATCCCTACTGGCCTGGCAGAGACCAGAATAACCCTGGGAGCTGGATCACATCCAAAGCTGTTTTAAGACCGACCAAGGAAGCCAACACACAAGCCTCGTGCGCACACACAGCCCAGGTGTGACAGACATGACCTCGACAGGCTCCTAACATCCTGAGTGAAAGTCTTATCGACCAACACACCTTTTGCATAAAAAAAAAAGACCATTTACCACAAGTGGGTAGATATGGCATGATGAAGAATGGAGCTAAACTGCATAGGACAGGCCTTGTTAAATCGCTGCAGTAATGCATAGCGTAATCAACACCCTGTTGTACAACTCAATTGTTGCATCCACAATTTGTGGATGGGGAACTACTGTGAAGAGAACTAGAAAACGATATGTCTGATGTTCACTTAATTTACTGTACATACTCACGTACATGTTACAAGTAGATACCCCATAGATATTTTAGTTAGACTGCTTCTCGTTTCTGCTTGTACCGTATCTTACGGTAAATAAGCCGCATCGTGTATAAGCAGCACCCTCCCAGAATGAGCACTTTGTGTTTGTAAATCGAAGTATTAAAGGCCGCACCGGAATATAAGCCGCACTTTGAAAGCACACAACTAACGTTGCGCCGGTTAATATTAGGCGGAACCGATGCTTTCAATTGATTACGTGCCAAATCACACTACACTGCGACAGTGGACAGCGATCTAATTAGATAACATTCCCAATCAGGGTGAACACTCAAATTATCTAAACTATAGACCATAGCATTACACATATCAAAACAGAACGAACACCACAATAGAACTCCAAACAATGCTTATTTAACTAAGCTTATGCCCTTAACTTAGTAGCTTTTCAGCTGACAAAGGACAAGGGTGTTTTGTCCCTCAGGAGTTGCCGTAGGCTTGATGCTGAAAGCATTACGTGAAATCAGTGAGGGCTGTTCGAATGGCGATATCAAGAAGAGCAGTGGTAAAATACAAGTTATGAAAAGAGACCGCGTCCGTGTCTTATTGTCCACACTATCATATACAATTATATCTAAAAAAGTACTTACAAACAGCTTGGTTAGACTACCAAAGTTTAATTAGTAATGTTGTTAGCGATGCTAGCGTTATTTTGCTAGCTAGCCTATAACATTTCACTGGGTTTGCAGCTGTTTGATTAACTGAAATTATTATGAAATGTTATGTTCTACTAGCCATTTGCCTACTTTAGCAAGTCACTGTATTTCCAAGCCCTGATAGTGTAACTGAGAAAACAGTAAATAATTCCTCTTTCAAGTAATAAGCCCCCGTTCAAGTGTTGAGCATAAAATTAGCTGCACGGTCAGTAGAGATCTTGAGAGAAGCCACTTTTTTGTTCTAACACCAGAGTATAAGCCGCTTCTAAATATAAGCCGCACAAGAAAACTGTAAAATCGGAGTACAAGCCGCGGCTTATTTTCCGTAAAATACGGTATACTTGCAGTATACATGTATATGTTGATATAAAGTGCAGGTTTACTAGATGCATACTGCCAAAGTACACAAACGGTACAGAAAGAGTATAGACAAAAGAAACTTTCTGACTGCAAAAAAATATCTTGGAAAAACAAGCATATTTTGCTGCCCTGCCATGGGGAGCCATGGACATTAAACTGGATACACACACACACACTCCAATTCCCAGTCCCTTTCTCTCCATTCCCAGCAGATGCCGACTCCCAGCCAGTAAATCAGGAGGCTGTGTAGTCCCCCCTGACAGTTTGTTTAGCCCGCATAAACACAGAACACCCCTGGAAACCACACAGCCCGCTTCCACTGTCCAACACCCCTCACAGGGGCCTCCATCTCAGGCAGGCCCCCAGGACAGACATGCAACCCAGTCACGGGGCCACAGTGCTGCTCATGGATCAACACTGCTATGTCCCTGTGTGGAACACTGAGGGCCACATCAGTGAAAACACGTTTCATAATGGATGCGGTGGAAAAAATTGAACGTCCTTGGATTGTCGTCAATGAAACTAAATCCAGAACCGGGTGGTGGGGGGTGAGAGTGTGATACATATCAGCATCATTGTGCTTCAGTGTAACATGATGACTCAGCTCACCATGCCAATATAAAATGGGGAGAAATATATAATGTAAGCAAGGCTGTTGTTTAGACAGGGCTGGGATTCAATAATGGCCCCTGATGCACTTGAATGCCAATGAATGGTAATAAAAGATGGAGGCAGGATATGAGCTGGTTTTAGGTCCGGGTCTCCAGGCGGGTGAGTCACTGAAGCCCTGGGTGACAGCGATGCATCCAGGGCCCCAAGCACCACCATGAAAGCATCACAATGCATTTCTGTTCCTGCGCCCAAATGTGAGCAGGGTGATTTATCTGCAGAGGCCCAGAAACAGTATCCTCATCTGATAGATGAATACTTATTTTTGGTTTTATCATATGCAAAGAAATACAACAACACAGATTCTGAAGCTAGATAACATGGTCGTTGAGATGGCAAATAGTCAAGATATTTTAGCATAAAGCTGAGGCATGGATTTGCTTTGCATCAACAAGTTGCCTATAGCAAGGAGTGTTTGCAGCAGAAACATGAGCATGGCCACGCCTGGGGGTTCACCTCGCTGACTACTCTGAATGCCAGAGCTGGGGTATATGTTGTGCCATGGAGACTGCAGAGCTGGGGTATATGTTGTGCCATGGAGACTGCAGGGAGTGAGAAAGCTATATCACCTAGGCGAGGGATGAACCATTACTACACTGACATTTAACAAGCCTTTTTTGACTTGGCCAGCGCCTCAACTCCTGCTCAAGGCTTAGATCAACTGCTTTACATTTGAACATCAAGGCTTCCCATGCACAACTTTGATCATTTTATTATACTAGACCTTACAGTAAATTTGTGAGCAAAAAGATTTTAGCCACAAATCCTCAAAGACTTGTTAGATACTTCAGGCGGCTGGCATCTCATGTGATATTTAAAGTCCAAACTGAGATATCCAATATCTCTGGGCAATAACATGAAAGGCCAGTTTAAAGTGCTCTAACATGAATCACAAAACTCTATAATATACCTTGATAAGATACCTTATACCATTGTAATCAGTTTGAGCTCATATAGTAACCGTGAGGTCTAATTTAATAAATATTTGCCAAGCACAAGACGGATACATCTCATGGTTGGTTTAAAAAGATCCTCAATGGTGTCTGGACAGGACAGAGTTCATGCCTCTTCATCTAACCCAACAAAAGGATTTCACATCATGTTGAGCAAATCATTAACACACCATGCACTGTCTCCTGTGTGTGGATGTTAATTCTGTATAAAGGATCAGGCTTCGTTTCTGAGTGCATGTATCAAAACGGCATATGCCCAATGCTGAGTTTCAGATGCCAGTGCAAAAGGTGAATTTTGTGTCAGAGAAAGCACTTAAAAAGCCTTTAATATTTCTGCAGATTTTTTTTCTGTGTGTAATGTGTCTTGGCAGACCTGAGCTCTCTTTACAGCACTGGTCTTAGGAGAGTCTGTTCCCCAGCAGACAGTCGACTTGGGAGAGTCTGTTCCCCAGCAGACAGTGGTCTTGGGAGAGTCTGTTCCCCAGCAGACAGTGGTCTTGGGAGAGTCTGTTCCCCAGCAGACAGTGGTCTTGGGAGAGTCTGTTCCCCAGCAGACAGTGGTCTTGGGAGAGTCTGTTCCCCAGCAGACAGTGGTCTTGGGAGAGTCTGTTCCCCAGCAGACAGTGGTCTTGGGAGAGTCTGTTCCCCAGCAGACAGTAACGTCTCTTTTCTCATCATATTTGCCAAATGTGAACATCATATTGTTCCTCTTGCCGCTTGGCTACAATGTCTGGTTGTGTCCAGTCTGAACATCTTACATAACTGTGCAGATGATTTAACAACTGGAAGATGGCACTGGTGCTGAGTAGTCAGTGTTGGGATGGGTATACCCACTTTGATGGACTTAAATACTGAGATGGTGTCAGGGAATCTCTGGTGCTAAATAGGACTGCAAAGAGCTGTGATCATCCTCCTTCAGCCTACAGTATATTTATAAACGGGTCTGTGTACTATTATTTCAGAAATGTTGGGTTGACACCATGAGATGATACCATAGCAAAATGGGAACACACTTTATCCAAACATGTATGCACCTGTAGAGCACTGATTTGGTCTGTATTAGAAGAGTAGTTCATGAACCCCCTTTACGCATTCGCGGATCTCTCCTATTTTAACATTAGATAAAAATTACATGGATATCATCCGTTGGGTAGGCTATCGCTGGTGCACATGAGCGAAGCGTTGGTGCAGAACGGATTTTATTTTTCATGTACTTGCGTCCTTAACTCATTGTCCAAACCTCCCTGATTCAAAAATGTGCATCAAAACGATCAGCCATTATGTGTATTACAATCTTTGGATTTGGGTTTTTGCCAAGAAATCACTGCTTTATTGTTGTTAAACAGTACAAATGAACAAATAGTATCAATCAGTATCGGCCCAGCATTGAAATACATTATCTGAATTCCAAAGCTCATTAAGATTCTAATACAATTCGACACATGCTACTCTTCCTAACTGCAATATGGACTTATCACCAGGTCCGCTGTTAGAGATCTTGGGCTCAAATACATTTGAACAATATAGGTCTTCATAAAATGTGTTCTTACCGGAAGATTCGATGCAATATGTAGGCAGCTCACACTGGCTAGTCGACGACGCAAAGCAATCCAAACGTAAGGGTTTTATTCCCAAACTCTGATGTTCGCAGTGAAGCGACCACAACGAGCTTCAGCGCTCAATGAGTAAACGGTGTTGTGGGACTGGAGCAGAGAGCTTCTACTGGAGCCGCGGACAGGTTGTAAGGCAAACCATTACTTCCTGTTACATCACACACAACAGCTGAGCAGTTACCCCACTTCAGGGATGTTCATGTCGAACAAGCCATTAAATCACCTTTCTGCCAAACTGTCCTTCAGGGAATCGACCAATGTTTAAATGTCCCAGAATTAAATAACTCAAACCACGTTTTTGCAGATTATTATTTTTATTATGAATACAGAGAGATTACAGCAGCGTGAATCTGTAGCCTACTGTAAATGTACAAAAGATACCCATTGACACGCTACTTTATCATTTGGAATATGGATGAGTATGGTGTCATACAAAATGTCCGTCATATTCCACAAAAGTGACGGCAAAATGCATTTCCGATTTCTTACATTTTCAATTAATCAAAACCCAGAATAGAACATGATTTTCAATTGTCTATGTAGTTTTTCCTTTTCCTTTTAGAATTCTCGACACACATTCCCCATCTCCCAAACATTGAATACAAATGTAATGGCAACATGTTCGGTCCTATGTTTCATGAGATGGAATAAAAGACCCCAAAAATCCATAGATTCGGGTCAAGTTCAATGAACTAATGTCCTTATCATAGAAACCTTGAGCCTGTTTAATGTTACATTTATTGTAATTAATGTTTGTATAATCCATCTAATCACAACGTCTCAATGCGAAATGGACTCAAGTACAATACTGCCCTCCGCGTTCTATTTGTGTATGTGGATGTAAGAGAGTCGGTAGTTACCACTAATAGCAACTGAAACGAATTAAAATACAGTTCAATGTCAGAGACAACTAGACAAATATAAATACTTGGTAGGCTATTTATTTTGCCTCATAAGACAAAATGTAACCTTGCAACAACGTCTGTAATCTGCATGTATAAAACTTCACCTTGATAATAAAAGCATGACACAGAGTACAGTCTAGCCTATTGCTAATGCTAATAAGGAATATATAATATATTTGGCAATAGTATTAAACAAAATGATTATCATGCAGAAAAACTTATTTGATTAAATGTTAAGATGTGAGACTAGATTAAGTGCTTTGTGTCGGGTTATTTTAATGCATTTCTCATCTTAGCAAAGTTGTCTTTGAAGGTCAGAATCGCATAAAATGTTTATTTCTCAACACAACAACAAAAATATACATATAGCCAAGAATTTGTGTACCAAACAACACAGCATTTATATGTGTATTACTTTAAGCAAGTTTACACTGTTGCATGATCAGATACTGTACAACAGTGAGATATTCAACATAAATAGAAGTGGACTTAAAGTAGTGTATGATTTAAGAGGAAGTCCTGAGTTCAGACAGACCTGAACAGGAGGTTGGTGTTTTTCTTCCTGATGCGAATGGTCTTCCAACTCTCTGAAAGGACATGCAGCCTTTTAAGTCAATGTTGTCTATCACAGCGGAACATTACAAATCCATAAACCTGATTACTATAGCATGAAACATAACACATACCTGACTACTATAGCATGAAACATAACACATACCTGACTACTATAGCATGAAACATGACACAAATACATGATCACAATCTTCATTGTTCATAAACATCAAGTTGTAAATCCTTTGAAATCACGAGTCAGATGGCTTTTTAAATGGACCTTGGACGTTTCGGCAATTAAAGAAAGCAGCAGACGGCGTTAAGGCATAACGTTGTGACAAAGCGAAGTCTACCTCCCCTTAATGCGGTACACATCAACATGAAACTCACCCTTCACTCTCTTCATATTCATGCAGGTCCTCACACAGTGCCTCTTCAGGACAAAGTTGTTCTTGTTGCCGCCACAGCCGCTGTAGCGGAACATCTGACACCTACTGGTCTTGGGGTTGTAGGCAAACCTCTTCTCCAGCCCGTCACAGGAGCCCTTGTCTACGTGACGCAGGCACACATCCGGAGGGCTGAAGTCTGGGAGTCACAGTCAGCCGAGGATGGGTCACTCACAAATATTGCTGCAGGTACATTTTCAATCTCACCAATATATTTGTATGAACATGAAATCACTTAATTGGTTGGTCAAACTGGTCAATCGACTATTGCTTCTCATCACCACATCTTTTATTCATTTAAGTATTGTGAAAAGTAAAGATAACACTGTACGAAACTCAAGGAGTAAATATGGGGTGACTGGAGTCAAGGTTTGGAAAAAGTTTGAAAAAAAAATTGGGGAAAAAACGTTAAACGTTGTCGTGCGTAAACTGTCAAAATAGGTTTTCATAGGTTGAAAAAATATTGTAGAACAAATGACCACAAAGTAATATTTGCAGCCAGTTACCTGACGTGTGTAAACACTTGGTTCTTACCAATGGCTTGGGGACTGCTTGGCAATGTTTGGGCTTCACTTAGAGAAGATTCGCCTGGAAAGAGATTCAATATTTATTGAAACCATATTGAGACGACTGATACAAAATATGAATTGTTTAACAATAATACAGAATTATACACCCTCCTGCCTCTAGCCCCTCCCGCCTCTAGCCCCTCCTGCCTCTAGACCCTCCCGCCTCTAGCCCCTCCCGCCTCTAGCCCCTCCCGCCTCTAGCCCCTCCCGCCTCTAGACCCTCCCGCCTCTAGCCCCTCCCGCCTCTAGCCCCTCCCGCCTCTAGCCCCTCCCGCCTCTAGCCCCTCCCGCCTCTAGACCCTCCCGCCTCTAGACCCTCCCGCCTCTAGCCCCTCCCGCCTCTAGACCCTCCCGCCTCTAGACCCTCCTGCCTCTAGCCCCTCCCGCCTCTAGACCCTCCCGCCTCTAGCCCCTCCCGCCTCTAGACCCTCCCGCCTCTAGCCCCTCCTGCCTTCAGTGCTTCCAGCCTCTTCCAGGCCTCTTAATGATCTGAGGAGGAGAATCTGACAGCAGATCAACTCTCACACTGAGTGTGTGCTTGATCACCCCCAGAGCCTTGCATCCACACCCTACTGGCCCTGTCAATCAGGCCCAATCTGCTCTCTGATGCATGGTGGGAAAATACACGCTACTTCATCAAACAAACTTGCGCAGAGTTTATCTTTAGATGGCGGTGTAGGATAACACGTCATTGTAAACACAGGATTACAATGAGATAACATCTCTGAGGATGAGCGCCTGTGAGGATGAGTGTCTGTGAGTATCTGATCTCACCGGTCACTCTGAGCGGTTGCACGGCAGGCTTGCTGGTGGGGTCATGAACTTTGGTGGCATCACTGGTGTTTCCTAACAACAAAGCAGGAGGTCAGGTTATGGATATTAAGGATATTTTGGGGTCACTCAGAAACGGTGTGGTCCCAACAGGAAAATATAATTTTCCACAGCTGTCCACTAGCTGAACCATGCACTCAATCATGCACTGTTTTGCACTATTTAATGTGTACTATGAACGATTTAATCTGTATCACTATTTTCACTAAGATGTTACTATTTGAGCTTCTGGTTAGACGCTACCTGCGTTTCATTGGTTCTGTGCTTATGTATAAATTGAATCTAGTCTAATCTAATGTGTTAAAATATGCAGCTGCAAAGAAATAAATCTGTCTTTAAAACATATATTTAGGACAGAAGGTGAGAGTTAAGATTACTAATAAATAACGACAGAATAATTACTTTGGGGTTTTCAATACTATCTGACACTCCTTGTCTGTTTAGATTTCAATCTAGTAGATATGCCGGTTATCGGTCACAGTAGAGCAACCCCATTACTTTATTACAAACTCATTTAAATGACTTTCAAGTTGAGCCTATGTCAAAAATAATGCCTGTTGCTTAAAAAAAGATTTAAAAAAAGATTTAAATTCAAGATTAAAGCAGAATGTAATTTTATGGCTGGCAAAAATCCATCAACAGGCAATTTCTAACTTATATTGAATTTGTCACAGTTTTAAAATGAGTTATCTCCTATTTGCAGTCAAGCAATCCAATTAATATTTGGGCCTTCAAAGAGATCAGGCCATTTAAAAGCCCACAACAAACTTTTCAGACATCTGAAATCATTAACATAATGATTTAAAACCAGGAAGTACTTCAGTGAAACATGCAGTGTTCTCTAAATTTAGAACTTGACTGATCAAATAAAAACGTTATTACTCCACATAAAATATTTAACTGGCACTTCTTCGACAAGCGGGCTGTCTGCCCGTGTGGTTTTCTCATGACAGGGTTGTTTCCTCACCTGTGTCCTGGCATCTTGCCTGACACTCTTTCAAGCTCCTGAAGTTGTTGGCGTTGCCGAAGCATCCTCCGTAGAAGAACTTCCGGCACTCCTGGCTCTGGCTGTCAAATAAGAAGCGTGTCAACAGTCCTCTGCAGGGGCCAGGAGCCTCCTCTAGGTGACACGGGCTCTTGTCAGCTGCAGACACCCGGAGAGGAGGAGGGAGAGGAGGAGAGAAAAGCAGCTTTTACATCCAACCTCCCAGCCCCTGGGACTGGCTAGAGGTCGGTTATACGGGTTATGTGGGCATAGCAAATTCTAAATGAAAATCGAAGACGAGAATGTTTAAATGTTCTTATAATATCAAGGAACTTAAAAAGTCAATAAAAGGATGTGAATGTCATGAAGGAAGTCCGTTGCGGAGCTTGAGTAGGTGGTGGGGCGGCATTAAGAATGGATGTCAATCAAACTGAAAACCTTGGTATCCTGCGACTTAACGTAGATCAAAATGTGCTGAATAAACCCAGCGGGTCTGTAGAGGCGAACAGGGAGGGAGCAGAGGAAGGAGGGCTGGAGCAGGACAGAGATGGAGACAAGCTGAGCTGACACGAGGACTAGATGGTCAACGACATGGAGGCACCGACATGTAGATGGAAAAGAAAAACCACCAGGAAGTGCGACATGAAGGAGAGGTGGGAGAGCTATGTGATGGGGAGTGATAGAGAGAGATGGGGATTGTGTGTGTGTGAGAGAGAGGCAGAGAGCCAGACTGAGAGAACCCAGCACGTCCAGAATATCACTGAAGTCACAGCAGATTGTTTGCTATTAGATGGACGAGTCAGAGCAGATCCACTTGGGCTTAAGATCCCACCATGCTTTATCTTCATCCAGGTCGACACACTCTTACTTTGTAAGACCTTGCATGTACTTCAGCTCATAAATACTCCCATGGCTTGAATGCTAATCATAAACTGGGTTAACATTTTACATCAGAGATCAGTTCATCGTGTTATGTGGTTTCTATAATTTAGTGTTTTATCTATCCCGGTTTAGTCTGGGTATCAGATACTGTAAGAAAGCAGAATGTTGTAGTCACCAGTTTGGAGTCTTTGACTGCAGCTGTTCACATATCACAGCCACCAGACTCCCTATCAATGACCGCTGAAAATTATTTCATTAACTTACTGATTAAAACATCCCATGGTGATTAATTAGAGTTTCACTTCCAGGCCTCAGTGACTTCTTGTGAACTATGTGAGCTATGGGACTTGGGCCAAAGCCACACACACACTTTGAACCAGCTCCAGGACGTATCGCCCTGCTACAGACCCTGGAGTCTGTCCAGGCCATACAGCAGAGACTGTTCCCCTCATGTTGTACCTGTTCATACTTTCATACCAAGTTTATTTATGAATGTTGTTGATTAAAATGTCAGTCAAGGGTCAGGTCAGTCTTTTTGGGAGACACATCTGGCCTTCAAGAACAATTACTTTTTAAAAGCATCAGAATCAAGGATGTGTATATGTGGACTTATAGGAGGGTTTATTTGCATTGTTAGTTTAATTTTCATCTGAGATTTGTCATATAAATTCATAGGGTTGTAACTGATCTGGAGGTGGAAGAAGCAGTTTTTTGAGGATGAATTACTGACCACTCTCTCAATGACGGCATGGGAGGCGTATCCCTTTGTCTCACAAGGATATGGCTGCTTGCCAACTATCATTTTTTGTCAGTTCCTCAGGGGGAGTGTTGATGATTTAATACTGTCCAAATTACCAACAGAACGTCCTACACATACCTAGTGCATCACCAGTCTTTTACATTTCCACCAACAGGTGATACTTTGCAATTGGCCACTAGATGGAGACCTTTGTTTTCCATCACTCCAGCTTAGTGTCAATGTTACTGGAGTAACAATGCTTTCTGTTCTTATAAAATACATTTAAATTGGCCTTAAAACTGAAATCTAGCATGCCACTCCAACACTCAGACATTCTGCACTCTCTTAATCTCTTTTATTCCACAGGTTCCCTGTCAGGAAGACCTCACGATCTGCACCAACATGTGACCAGTGGGCAGCCATTTGCATGATTTACACAGCAATGTCAAAAAAGGTTAAGGGTCTTTCACAGCTGGTGGGTTAAGCTGTGATGAGACTTAAATGTCGGGCGGACACTGTGATTAGACTTCTAAACTGGCAGGGCTGTTGAAACGCTCGACGCAGACAGCAAAGGGACAAATGAATCTCAGATCCACAGTCTTAGGGTTTCGTGCCACAAGACTTCCCACACATCCACTCCCCAATCCCTCAACCTTCGTCATCCAGACTCTTCATAGTGCAGAACGGAGCACCAGCGTTCGCATATTGTTCCCTCTGACAGATCAGTCCTAGTTCCTTATTCTAAGCGAGCTACAGACAGCAGGAAGGGGAGGGAGTGTGACTGTACTCTGCAGTCTTCCTTTCTGTTGTGATGCGGTTCTGCTTGTCGTCTCCCAGCAGGCCACAGAGGGCAGGGGACCTCTGACACAATAACCTGAACCGCCAGTGGTGACGAGGCTTTCTCTAAAGTGTAAACCATGAAAGCTGTAAACCCTAACCTGTCGTGTGATTCCCAGGCTTTGCTGAGTCAGGCAGCTTATTCTCTCTCAGGGCAATTCTAGGATTTTTTTTAAGAATGCAGGCAGAATTTTTCTTTAAATGCTATTTACAGAAACTAATAATTATCGTTTTCGTTTCTTCACAAACTAGATTTTCAAAACCAGAGATGGTAGAATTCTATTCCTGGTATCTTTTAGTTTTAAGAGTGGTGAGGACGATGGTGTCATGTGAGATGTTCTAAAGGATCACCTGAGCTTGTGTGTTTTGTCAAGTCCTTTTTTTCGAGGAGCAGATTAACTCACTGTGTGATGAATAATACAAACGGAGCTACCTCATCATGATGGATTTTTAGATTAAAGCAGCACGCCTCAGGATGAGAATACACCCATGATTCTTGTCGTCCAGCTGAATAATGCATATTGTGTCGTTTGGCACACAATGAGGCGGATGATGGCAGAGATTACTCCACACCGACAGAGAGTTTCCTTTGACCCAACATGTCATCCTAACACAATAGAAACATATCTGTTTTCTTGTCGGTAATATCCGGGGACATCTATTCAAGGAATTATGGCATGCCACTACATCTCCTATGGTAGAAGCCTAACCAGACACAAATATCAGAATAATTATTAAAATGTTTTATATTTTGGCCCCCCAACTAATGTGGTAGTAGGAAACTGATGTATTTGTTCTTGTGGCATACTTCACTGCACCTTCTCATTGTGTTAATTTATCCCTGTAGACTCACACAAAAATACCTAAATAATAATATATTTGCCTGTTGAACAGAATCCACTAAAATGTCCCGTTTTGTAATTTGTCATCCAGTTCCACCCAATGAAACCATGAAACCATGAATGCGTGGAAGGGGATTTTCACAGTGAACTCGACCCAGAACAATACCAGCATTCCCTCCCAGCCAGGCAACAGCTCATTAAACTATCTGGGCCAATGCTCGTATACTGGCAACTCCCTACAACCATTCATTCGATCCAGCAACTCATTTGGGCAGATTAGGTCATTTCTTTGTAATGTATTGGCTCACAGATTGCACCTTATCAGTTGCAATAAAAAACATGGGAGTGTTTGTTTGAAAATGCTGGACGTAGAAACTATATGACCAGGCACCCGTGCAACAGGGAACATTTTATCATTAAAAAGCAGCAATGAAAATCTTTTCAACCCTATTCCTGCTGTGTAGCTGTAGAAGCTCCTTGTGTTCGGAGAACAGCACAGAAGGTCACCAGACAACAGAGGAGCAGTTTGGTCTTCTGACCTGCAGAGGTGACGCAGCAGACGCTGGGGCAGGCTCACCTGACACGTAGCAGGTTTCCTCGCACGCCTCCAGGCTCTCAAAGTTGTTTGCGTTGCCTTTGCAGCCCCCGTACTCGAACGACTCGCAGCGCCCTGTGTCGATGTCGAAGTAAAACCGTTCCTTTCTTGCCTTGCAGGGTCCTTCGTCCTCCTTGAAGGCACACACCTCGCTGAAGATGAAGAGCTCGGGTTGTGAGCCTTCCGCTGGGGGAGAGAGCCAGAGTTAGCATTATGTTCACGGTCCTCATCAAAACTGTTTGGGACAATTTAGGTCAGGGCTGAGCTCTAACCTGGGGCTTTAGGAAGGTGAAAACAGCTTTCTGCTATTTCTACCCACGATCTTAATGGTTTAAAACTCCATGCTTTCAATAGGCCCAGGGGGCTGTACAAACAGCTTGCTATTGCAGTCTGGCTGGAATCTCCTCAACAACAATCCAAAGGATGTCATTTGGGCTTTTCATTAACAAAGTTTTAATAACTGTTGTTCAAGACCACACAGTTAGTGTTAGAGACAATGGATCAGAAAATTTATCAAACGGCAAGAATGAAACCAATTTCATGCATACCACTATGATACAATATTTTGCATAGATAACTTAAAGCTATACATATACTATATAGTAAAAAAAAAAAAAAAGCCTGCTTAGAGACAAGAAACGGGTATATATAATGTCTGATCATTCATAATTACTAATATGGTCATGTTTGTAGGTTTGCTGAAACTCACATTGCACATACTTGAGCTGAGAGCTGTACAATAATGTACCTTTGAGGTAACGAGTGTGTTAAGAGACCACGCCACGGGCATTGATCTTACTTCAACAAAACCTCTCCTGTCAAGACATGACCATATCCCACTGGAGCTGAGCCCGCTCTCTCCTGCTGTGTTGCGGGCAGTTTGATTGCCGCACGCCCACTGTGACAGTAGTTACTTTCGAGCCCCTTGAGGATGATGTGAACTCTGTCAGAGGAGACCAGAGCAGATGAGTGACAGCACCTCCTCTCTCCTTTAGAAGAGGAGCATCGGTTAACCTTCAACATCCTGCTGTTTATTGGCTTAGAGAAAGACATGGCTTCCAATCCCTGTCAAGCTAGTTACGCCTATCACCCTAGCGATGTGTTGGCAGTGTGTGACTTGGTGATCATTTCTGGCTTCTATTGGTCACATTTCCAACTTCTAATCATCCAACATAACAGGGTTTTATCTAAAACAAATTCAGTTTTGTGATAATATCTAGCAAATTTGAATCATCATCAAGTAAACTGGGTTCAGACGGGTAACTAAAGGATCAACGTGTCCACTGACTGCTGCTGGAACATGACGTTAGTGCAATAAACTGCCCACAGTTACAAATTAGCACCAAGTCACCCCACCGTCCTGCCACAACCCTGCCCTTCTCCTGCCCCCTCCCCACTGTTCTGCCCCTGCACCTTCTCCTGCCCCCTCCCCACTGTTCTGCCCCTGCCCCCTCCCCACTGTTCTGCCCCTGCACCTTCTCCTGCCCCCTCCCCACTGTTCTGCCCCTCCACACCAGCATTGATGACATTGTTTCTGTTTCCTCTCCCATGGGCCCTCCTCCCACTCCTGACCAGAGAGGGAACACTAATAAAACACTCCTGGGAAACTGAACATCCGCACGTCTGCTTTGCTTTCACTGGAGAGATTAAATATTTTCAGAGCGTGGCCCCTGATATTTTTATTTACATTCCTCAGCCCGGGCAGATAAGCGGAGAAATCTTCAGCCTTTCAGGAGGGGATATTACGCCGGTCCACATGGTCCTGTCGTGCTAAACCCGGAGTGTGTAAACACACGTCTGGGCTTCAGCCTCTCTGAACAAACTAGAGAGGACAATACTGGCAAGTTTGTCCTCTCCATCTCATAGAGAACCCCACCGAATCCACCAGAGGCAATCACACCCTTCACACCAGGAATGTTCTGGGAAAGAGAAGGTACAAAAGAAACCTGCCATTTGCTCCAGCAACTGATTTGATAAAAAAGTGTTTTAATGATTGATGGTTTTTTAACAAGCTAGGACACGGATAATGAAGGCAGGACAAATACAGCATATTAGGATGTCAGTATTGATTTCCCCTCTCTACAGAGGCCAGAAGAATAATAATAACTAATGTGTTCCGCGATCACTCACGTCCAAAATTCAGGCCAATATGAATCTTCCAAAAACAAATGTTCCAAAGACAACAACAGTCTCCAAATGAATTCAGGAGATCAAAGGATTTCCAAGGGGCTTGAACAAACTGATCCTAGTGAAAATATTTCCTCTGGTAGAAAACTGAAATCCTTGTCCCCAAAACCATACCCACCCTCATTAAAGAGCAACAACTTGGAGGATAACCTCACAGCACAGTTGCTCAACTGTAACTCTGTCCCTCTCTCAATGATGTTGATTGCACAAAACTTAGGTCAACAACTTTAAATATTCCAGTCGTTATGTCAAATAAAGTTTTTATGGACACGTGTACAGATAGATGTTAAATAAGAGAAAAACACCAGCCCCATTTCCGATGTAAACACCCCCTCTAAAAGGAAATCTTCATCACATCATCATAAAAGTAGGCTAAAATACTACTTATGCTCTGCATATAAATGAGTGTCATCTATTGCTGCAAAAACCACAATGAATCAACACAAACTTGGTTGACGCCAACCGATGGATCAGCATTTTGAAGCTTAAACCCAAAAATATGTACCATGCTCTGCTTGGCCTGGAAAAGACTGGTGACACATTTTAGGTGTCAACATGTCCCGTGGCAGCTGTTCTGCTGCATGCAGGACCCCGTTAGGTGTGTTCTCTGTCCAAATGAGTCAACATAGTTAACACAGTGAATCATTCCTAGCCTGGTGAGGTGATCAAGCAGTGAAGTTAGATCATTTGTTGGCAACTCATGAGCCCACAGTTAATTGAGCATGACTGTACGTTAGAAGATAACATTTTGATAATTGTCAAAGGATATGGTCAGTAAAGGTGTGGATCTTCCTTGAGACACTAAAGCAAAGGGCACATTATTTCTGGCTGTGTAAATACAGTGTAAAACCTGTCAGAGTTAATCACATCCGAGCCGCGAGGACAGTGGACAAAGGGCTGACTTTGACTCACAGCCAAGTGAAAAGGGCCATGCTCCAACTTGACTCATGTGCAGTTCTTATTATGTCAACCTTTATGGCTAACAGATACGGGCTTGCATGGGCTTGGTTACCACGGACACATTAGCTGGCATGGAGGAAGAGAGGGAGTGAGATGAAGGAAAACATTAGCACAGAGTTCGGTGTTGATCCACATTTTGTTTTCCTGCTCTTCCATTCAGTGTGATACTGTCTGGTTCCTCTTGTCTCCAAGAGAGTGAAATCACACACCATTCAACATGTAGCTATTAGCTCGGCACGCAGGGAGGAGAGGAAGGAATGTGACAGCATGCGGGACACAGTCTGGAGAGACAAGAACCGCAGACTAATGATGTGCTCAGAAATCCAAGTAGACGACCATTCAAACTGGACTTGATGGGAACAGCGCGTTGCATTAGGAGATCAAAGCTTATCTCAAGTACCTCATGAAACTCTTCTCATGCCGGATCAAAGGGGTTTGGTTGACAGAAGAGGCTTTGTTGTAACACAGAAAATACTGTTGTCCGTTAGTCGCAACTGATGAGCCCACACTGATGAGTTGTTGATAGCTAAATACAAATAAGCTGTCACAGAGAGCTTAAAAAAGCTCAATCAAACCTCTTGGTGCACAGAAATGGACCACATACAAATATTTACCTCTGCATCTGTTTACTCCAACAACGTTTAGTATCCCAGACTGATCCAGAAATAATGGAAATGACCTCTAGACCTCTAACATCTAGTGAAGCTATCTGTTACAATGTGTTTTTTCTGCAGCGTTTTTTTTTCTCTAGTTTTATCCTACTTCCTGGAAGTGTAACCACAGCCCTGCCTAATTATCTAAAAGTTTGGAAGGGGGGTCATGCATTTTTTATCAGTGGGCAGACAGTGGTCAGACATGGAGGGATGCAATAACAGATGCACTAAGTGTTGCTGCTTCACTCGATAACTCTCCCAGACTCATTAGTGTGGGTCGTGCCTGACTCTGTATTCCTGCTGGTCTGTCTTCACCTCTGAAGCTTTCATTCTTCCCTCTCATGGCTTTGGCAAGTAATAAATCAAACTTCCTCTCTCTGCTGTTTGTTGCCACAGCTTCCCTCTCCAAGATCTTCCTGCTAATCTCTGCTGTCTGGGGAACATCAGAGGTGACAGAGTCTCCCACCCAGACTCTTCCACTGAAATCTGCACTCCTCAACTCTCTCTCTCTCTCTCCCTCTCTCTCTCCCTCTCTCTCTCTCTCTCCCTCTCTCTCTACCAACCCTACCCATCCCCCCACCACCAACTCCCCATGACTGGTTCTATCTATGTGTGGCCTACTGATATCCCAGATGAGCCTAACCCTGTTCTTTTTCTCCCCCCAGTTTCCTCCTATAACAAACCAGCAGTGTGACAGGATAACAGTGCTGCCGTCCAATTGTCCTGTCCAAGCTTCATCGAACCCAGTAATCCTGCCCCCTTCCAATTAGATACCTAACACGGGCTGATGTTGTTGAAAACATCTCAGATTTTCAAGTGCTTTTCCTATGCTGTGACAAGGATGGAAATAACAAAAATTACTTGATAAAAATTAGTAATAAATACATGTGAATTGAAGAGGCATTCACATAATATACATTTTCATCAATGACTTTTTGTAACTTCCACCCCTCACACAGTTGCAGTACAGTGGTGAGTTTGATGCCCCAGCATTCTGCTTGAGCGGGGCAGTACAGTGGTGAGTTTGATGCCCCAGCATTCTGCTTGAGCGGGGCAGATCTGCTCTCCAGTTTCCACATGCCTACAAGACATCTGCTGCCATCGTTTAACACGCAGATTACAACCGTTTCAAAGCATTGATTCTCTCCGTCCAGGTTTATCAAACACACTTGTGTGAGAACAATTAGTAGCTGGCCCTTTAATGGAAAGAAAGCTGCCTCCATCCTGATGAAGCACATGGCACCAGTTGATGTGGACATCAGGCTGCCATAAGCTGTGCAGGGCTGCAGGGTGAAGGCAGCGACACAC
Source organism: Osmerus eperlanus (assembly GCF_963692335.1). Lineage (NCBI taxonomy): Eukaryota > Metazoa > Chordata > Actinopteri > Osmeriformes > Osmeridae > Osmerus > Osmerus eperlanus. Next base: position 915,693 of record NC_085020.1, read on the forward strand.
CATCTGCCATCTTCAGAACCCCCACACACACCCACACACAAGCCACACACACACACACACACACACACACACACACACAAGCCACACACACACACACACACACAAGCCACACACACACACACAAGCCACACACACACAAGCCACACACACACACAAGCCACACACACACACACACAAGCCAAGTGAGTAATTCATGGCAGGGCTGCCGGTGAAAACCAGTGAATCACATCGAGGGGAATTATCCTGGCTTTAACCGTCTCCCACATGGAAAATCAATGCACCTTGTTAAGAAGAACACACTAATGGAGGATATGGGAGTCATAGACCACCAACAGAATGTCATTACTGCAGTATGATTAGACATCTCGTCCAATGACCTGTTTGACAAATGGCCCCAGTCTGAGAAACAAGCTTACCGTTGTTCATTTCATATGTACAACGCCTCATGTTATCAACTAGATACAATACACAGGACAGCTACAGATTACTTGTTAGTTACATATTCATTATTTTTTCACAATGTTTGGTAATAACTACACTGAGAACTATAATAATCATGTAGACTTTGCAGTTACCATGCCAAATACTATGTTCTGTCCTCTAGACAGAAGATCATTGTTAGGCATCATGCATCCCAACATGCACCTCAAACCCCTTCAGCAGCCTCCCAGTGCAGTGACCTGATAGTGCTCGTGTTTGGGAAAAGCTCCTACCGTTGCCAAGTTCAACAACACGATTAATCTCCTGGGAGCATTTCGTTTGAATGATTCATGTCTGTTCATGTCTGTGTCCACACAAAAACGTAGTAGATTATGAGCTATGAAAGTCTGACACGTACAACCATTATTAAATAATTACAAATCATAGAATTTGGCCAGTTCCTGATTTTCCTTCCTTGAGGTACACTTACATAAGGAGTGGCCAACAGTGGACATTTGATTCTTTGGGTTTCTGTTGTTATTGTAAACAGTATGGAAGAAAACACACTATAAAGCCATAAACTACATCAGAAAAACTCAGTAAAAACTCCATACAAGGGTTCTGTCATTTATCACCGAGACAGGGGACTCTCAGGGCCACTAAGCAGTCGCTGGTCCTAAATACACGAGACGATAAATACATGCTTCAATGTTTTTCGCTTTCCAAGTGTCTTCTCCAAGTGATTGTAATTATACTGTAGGATCAATGGAAGATAGGAATATAGATAGTCGGGGTGAGGCTCCATCAGGAGGCTGTGTAAATGTCACACCTGCTCCAATACACACAATAGATGCGCTCTCGATGAAATGAGAAGATCAATATGGACTCCTTTGCCTGCAATGCAGGTTATCGTTCAAACAAAACAAATGAGATAAAAGGGAACACTCTTATCGTGGCAAGGCAAGTCCACCGCAAACCTAGGTGGGACTGTCCCAGTTGCTCAGAAACACGTGTGTCTAAACATTCTAGATGTGAGAGATAGATTCAGAGTACTGGGGGGTAGAATCCTCTTGAGCTGTGGAGGTCCAGCAGGATGCGTTTGTGCTCCATCATGCTGTCAATTACTGTTCCTGAAATCCCACAGGAGATTTGCAAAATTCAATATTTACATTTAGTAGACGCTCTTATCCAGAGCGACTTACAGTAAGTACAGAGACATTCTCCCCGAGGCAAGTAGGGTGAAGTGCCTTGCCCAAGGACACAATGTCAATTGGCACGGCCAGGAATCGAACTGGCAACCTTCTGATTACTAGCCCGCTTCCCTCACCGCTCAGCCACCTGACTCCCTTTTGACAATATGACAATATGACAACATAGCAGGGTTTCACCCTGTAAACAGTGTTACACAGCCTTCTTTACTGTAATTATTCTGTGTTGAAAGGTGGATTCATGTAATGGAAGCATAGACTAATCTTCAGGGTAATTTCTATCTCCATAATTGTCTGTCTTGATTTTTGACAGCACAATATATGTTGAAATAGACTTCCTCACGAACCAGAGGATGACACAAAATTGCTGGAGGAGCTTCTGTGTGTCGCTGTTTCCTACTCAATTACTTCCTCGTAACCTACTGTGAGCGAGAGACCTCATAACCTACTGTGAACAAGAGACCTCGTAACCTACTGTAAGCGAGAGACCTCGTAGCCTACTGTGAGCAAGAGACAAAAAGGCATCCGACATGACGGACTGAAGATCTTGGCGGAGAATGAATCTTCAATCAGAACTAAATAACCCAGGCTTCCATCGCCATTATAGGGCACTGAGCATGACAGGAAGGGAGAGGATGATAGGACAGTTCTAACAGACAGAAGACCAAGACCAGAGGAATTCTCAGACGACTACTCTCACAAACTGAACATGTTTCTTTAATTCTTTGTTCCAATGTAATACTCTTACAGTCCTTTCATTAGATGGTACATTGTTACTCTAAACTCAAGCACTGCCTCAGTTCTGTTGATGAAATGAGGGCACCACACAGTGGAAACGGCTAATCTCTCTGTTTTTTCTCCCTCTTTTTGTTGGAGCATGAGCTTGAGAAAGCTCCGACTCAGAAACAACCATCTGTCTTTTCCACACCTTCTGAACACTTTGTCCTCTCAACAACCCAGTGAGAGCAAAACCCACGATTGCCCAACATCTTGTGATTTTTCTCTGCCGTTTTCTTCCTTGTGTGAGTCCTGATCTTTTATCTCATGCGGATAATCGGAGCTTGGCAGAATGTCAGGTGGATTTTATCTCCAATATTGAAAAGGCATGTGTCTCAACCGATCTCACAATCCTGCCAGTGAATTGAGCTATTGCTATTGACCTGGTTTGGGTCTCTTTATTTCTGTCAAGCTCTGACTTGTTCACCTGTGGAGACTCAGGGAGAAATCATCTGGGAAGATTTAGTATGTAGTATACCAATCCACAAGGAACACACTTTCCACTGTAAAATTATGCCAGTTTAAAAAACATCACAATGATTGCATTCATTGCATTAGAAACACTAAATGTATACCTTTTAATACATTTGAAAAATGTGTTGCTTTATATAAATCAGTATTGCAATTCTGACTAGTACAATTCTACTTGTACTAGTCAGTACACTGTTTAATTGTTCAATTCATTTTCACATGGTTAAGCACAAACTGCTCCAGTAAATACTGAACCATTGACTGTGGTGGTTAAGATAATGTTGCACGTAATATCCGGAACGTATTACTGTACATTTCCAGCAAAACATTCTGAAAGAATTGTGAGTGTAACATACCATCGACCAGCACTCTTTATCTACATCCTGAAAGACGTGACATTTTCTTGAAAACATAAGAACTGACTAACAGACTAAAACGTATATCTTGCATGGATGTATTATCATGTAAAGAACATGATTTCCTGAAATGCTTTTCTCCTACTAGAATATTCCCTCCTCCAATCCTTTACTGTTCTGGATGAGACAGAGGAAGTTAGACCATAACCACCCCGCCTACAAACACCACTATCATCTTATCTTGGAAGGGCACGTCTTTTATGACTCATCTATTGAAGAAATGGCACATTAAATATTGACTGGACAGTTGAGTTAATGGTTGCCGTTGCAGGGTATATTGTGCTAAATGCGCTGGCATGTGTTACTCATGTGTTAATTTTTGTAGATTGTGCCTCGTTTGCCATCCCGTTTCACACAATCCAAACCCAAGCCAGCATCACCACATCAATCGAAAATGACAACTTCCTCCTTCCAAGTCCCTGACCCTGCAGCCAAGTTGTTGATTCTATGAAAGATACTGACCAGACACAGCCAACAGAAAGCAACCCGCCGTGTTACTAAACAGTTTTCATTTCAATTCAACATTGCGGCAACAGTCCCTTTTACTCTTACAAGGAAATCGATTCAAATCCACAAACCTTTCAATTTGAGTTTGAATCAAAAGCAGAAAACAACTTGTTTATCTGTGTGTGTATGCGTGTGTCACAGGTATTCATCTGGAAAGTGAAGACAATGAATTAGGAGTGTGTATCCCCTCACCACATATAGAAAGGGGAGAGTTTGAAGTACACCCATTTCTCCAGGTGACAGTGGCCTGGACGCAGGGATTAACCTGTGTGTGAAGCTACAGCCAGTGCATTAGTCATCTCGCTCCTGTGTCAAGCACCGCTGGTCAGGTGTTTTTTCACTTTTCAGCAGTGGAAACCATTACTGATCTACAATAGTCTGGTCTGCAGTCATTCTTATATCAAAACATTTGAATCAAAATCTCTCAATAGTGTCTGTGTCATGCTAATTATATGGGATGTACAGAGTTGTAATCAAAGTCATTTACAAAGCATGTCTGGAAGAATTCACATTTGTGCCGTAATTGTTGTCTAAAAGAACAAGAAAGGCAGTTTAAAATCTCAGTCTGAAATTGTAGGTTATTCATGAGTCTAGTTGACATGGCGTTGTTACCGCCAAAGCACAAACAATCTTTTTTCAATGTACTGTTACAAACACCCACCTATTTACTAAACAATATCTTAATATAAAAAGTGTACTACAGCTGAAGTGTGTGATTGAGCTTATTGTGCGTCTGATACACGGGGTGGATAAGTTGCTGCCCCGCGGCCGTGAGGACCAGAACAATGGCACGCTAAGACACCATATCGATCGCAGTCCTTAAGCACACGTGAACAGTTAGTGCTGCAGGGCTCACAGCCAGGAACCCAACCCAGGGACCACGACGACACTGAGATGACTTTGAACTGATTGGAGATTGAAGTGGACACTGTCTTATTAAAAAAGATTATGCTTAAACTTTGGCAAAGCTTTGAAAACTCACATCAACTGATCCTACCCAGGAGACACCTGTCTGATGCCATGTTGAATCTCAATGACCAAGCTTTTCAGCCGACTCACAACAGGATTAAAACTCTGTCTGGTCGAACAGAATCAGAGTTCATTAAATTCATATTCCTTCTCAAGAATTCTAATTAAAATAATCATTCCTTTTTGTGTATGGCCTGAGGTTTTAGTGTAAATGGCCATATCAAAATACTAATTAAATTTCCCTGCAAATTAATGAGACTGTTTATACTTTTCCCCTTCACTGGACCATTAGAGTGGCCTTGGAGTGCCCATCTATTTCACGAACGATACTGAGGTTTAATTTTTAACAGGCCAAGCAATTGCCCGTAAAACACCTAAAGGATATGCAATTCATACTGTAAACCAACTCTGATACTTACCCTTTTTGGGTAAATAATCTAAGGTCACCAGTCTTAGCTATTAAGATGTTAACAGCCTGGATATGAGGAGATAATGAGAGGCAATATGAGCTGCTGATCTTGAGGCTGCTGAATGCCTTGTGTGTTGGGGAGCATGTATACACAACAAAACAAGACTATTCATACTAGTAAAATGGTTATTAAATGATTGTTGTATTTTATTAACTACATTACAGTTGGAAGGGAGTTGTTGTCAGTGTGGACAGTCCCTGACGTGGACTGTAGAAGTGCTGTCCCTGACGTGGAATGTAGTAGTGCTGTCCCTGACTGTAGTAGTGCTGTCCCTGACTGTAGAAGTGCAGTCCCTGACATGGACTGTAGTAGTGCTGTCCCTGACGTGGACTGTAGAAATGCTGTCCCTGACTGTAGTAGTGCTTTCTCTGACTGTAGTAGTGCTGTCCCTGACGTGGACGGTAGTAGTGCTGTCCCTGACGTGGACGGTAGTAGTGCTGTCCCTGACGTGGACTGTAGTAGTGCTGTCCCAGATTGTAGTAGTGCTGTCCCTGATGTGGACTGTAGTAGTGCTGTCCCTGACTGTAGTAGTGTTGTCCCTGACGTGGACTGTAGTAGTGCTGTCCCTGACTGTAGAAGTGCAGTCCCTGACATGGACTGTAGTAGTGCTGTCCCTGACGTGGACTGTAGAAATGCTGTCCCTGACTGTAGTAGTGCTTTCTCTGACTGTAGTGCTGTCCCTGACGTGGACTGTAGTAGTGCTGTCCCTGACGTGGACTGTAGAAGTGCTGTCCCTGACGTGGACGGTAGTAGTGCTGTCCCTGATTGTAGAAGTGCTGTCCCTGACTGTAGTAGTGCTGTCCCTGACGTGGACTGTAGTAGTGCTGTCCCTGACTGTAGTAGTGCTGTCCCTGATGTGGACTGTAGTAGTGCTGTCCCTTGCTGTCCATGACTGTAGTAGTGCTGTCCCTGATTGTAGTAGTGCTGTCCCTGATGTGGACTGTAGTAGTGCTGTCCCTGACTGTAGTAGTGTTGTCCCTGACGTGGACTGTAGTAGTGCTGTCCCTGACTGTAGAAGTGCTGTCCCTGATTCTAGAAGTGCTGTCCCTGACTGTAGTAGTGCTGTCCCTGACGTGAACTGTAGTGCTGTCCCTTGCTGTCCCTGACTGTAGAAGTGCTGTCCCTGACTGTAGTAGTGCTGTCCCTGACTGTAGAAGTGCAGTCCCTCACTGTAGTAGTGCTGTCCCTGACGTGGACTGTAGTAGTGCTGTCCCTTGCTGTCCCTGACTGTAGTAGTGCTGTCCCTGACTGTAGTAAACAACCGTCTCTGGAGGAGGGGATCCCTCACTGAATTGCTCCTCCCAAGGTTTCTTCCATTTTTTCTCCTGCAGTGAGTTTTTCTGGGAGTTTTTCCTTGTCTTCCTTGAGGGTTTAGGTTGGTTGAGGGGCAGTTCTATTGGCGTATGTGAAGCCCTCTGTGACATGCTTGCATGTAAAAAGGGCTATACAAATACATTTTGATTTGATGTAGTAGTGCTGTCCCTGACGTGGACTGTAGTAGTGCTGTCCCTGACGTGGACTGTAGTAGTGCTGTCCCTGATGTGGACTGTAGAAGTGCTGTCCCTGACTGTAGAAGTGCTGTCCCTGACATGGACTGCGTACACAGTGTCGGGATATACGGTTTAACTTTGTCTGTGGGGACTGTTCCAAACTGTCACGTCCAACAAACTCAAAATAATTAGATTTCCTGGTAGATTAAGTGGTACTGTAGAAAGCTGAAGCCCATTTTCCCTCATAGGGAGTTCCTCTGCTGAACAGAGGTTATTCTGCACACAGATCTGGGCTCAGTCATTGTCAATAACAAGTCTAGACATCGCTGTGTTTTCCTGTGGTTTGCTGCCTGGCATTCACTCTTGTACAACCTTAGAGTTCTGCAGCAATAAACTCATTCAGCCCAGGAGGAACACTGAGAAGTGCCTGGACTTTGGCCCAGACGTCACTATGATGTCTCATCTAGCTAAGCACTGAACAGTGACCGACAGTAACAGGCAGAAGTTCGCCGCAAGAAAACTAGGTTTTTCGGAAAGGTGACCTGTGTATACAGACTTTCTACACAATAACTTAATTCTGTCGTGGTTCAACTTAGTGAGAACGTGGCTTCCCAGTGGAGTATTCCCAGTCATTCAATTGTGCTAAAGACATTTTGCACTGGGAGCCTAGGTTTTTATTTTCTCCCTGCAGTACGACTATGCCTAGACTATACTCACTTCTATATCATAGACCATGCTACCATATATCCAAGCCATGATATGGTAAGAAAGAAATGTCTGGGACATATACTTCAGGTTTCTACTTTAAATGTGATCTACCCCTAAGTTTAAGATTAATTCTCCACATAAAAATTCTGTCCATCAGAAAATTGTTGTTTTATTTTCAGTTTCACATCGTCAAATGGATTGGAGCGATATATTGTTCAACAATCAACGTTAATATAATATAAACATTGCGTTGTTGGCAATTAAAAATCGCACACAAAAAAACTAAATCGATATCAAACTGTATAAAAATGAAACTGAAGTAAACCTAAAATAAATATGTAAAGATTATTGTCATGAGCAGTATTCAAGGCATCATGTCTTTGGCGAAACATAAATTACCCAAGAGTTTTACGACAAAGCAAGTACATTATGATTCTGCGACTTTAGAATTAGTGCACCAGACTTTAACTCGTACCTCACAAAAACAGATGTACTTATCTTACCTTTTGAAGAATCCCTATGGCAAGTTACTAAATCGACACATGAAATTAAAACAATGCACACAATCCACAATTGATCCTTGAAAGCCATGCTGTGCCTGCGGTCCAGGGCCATGTCAAGTTGTAATGAAAACTTCACGTCAACTTTTTTTAAAGGCTGTGGCTGTCGTTACTTATCCCACGCACTTCCGGCTGATAACATGAGTTCTTTTTCAATTAATGGCCATTTTCTCGAACTAAGTCGAGACATTTTATGCCTAGTGTTTTAATTTTTCCAGGAACGTATATCAAATGTACTAAAAAAACGTCCATATCCATCGTTGCCCAATTAAATTATACACAGAACCAAGACAACTGCCCTTCAACTACTATGACGAGGGAAGCTGAAGATGTCCTGACAGAACAAAGTGCTATGATATCAGTCCCACATCTTATGGAGACAACTCTTTTGAGATTATTTTTGAGCCCCATCAATGGTAAGAAAGCATTCAGTTCTACCTTTCTTTAACCCTTGTGTTATCTTCGGGTCATTCTGACCCATCAGTCATTGTGACCCACCATCGTATTGCGACAACTTTACCGCATACAAAAACAAAGTGAAGCATTCTCTTTTAACCGTTGGGCTGTCTCAGACCCCCCACATTGCGAAGGTTAAAAGAAAATTATTTTTATTTGTTTTTGAATTGGGTAAAATTGGGTAAACACAACGATGGTTCGTTATGAACCTTTGGGTCATGTGACCCGAAGGCAGCACAAATCTGCACTTAGCCTCATCTCGCCTTCTCCCCCCGTCTCTCTCTCTCTCTCCCCAGTCTCTCCCCCTGTCTTTCTCTCGCTCTCTCTCTCTCTCTTTTTCCCTTCTCTCTTTCTCTCGCCCTCTCTCTTTCTAACTTTGTGTCTTTATCCAGGTATTTTGTGACCTGATGAGTTGTGGCAAACCTACCCTCACGGTGGCATCCTATCTGCTCCTCCTACACCTTAATCTGGCACATTTCATCTCACTGCCATGAAATATTCACATCTGCAGCACATTACGAGTTGGACTTTTGGCAGGAACTCCATCTCTGTCTGTTCAGTTTAGGGAGACTGTACCTGACTGTTAGTGTTAAGGGAGACTTCAGACAAGAAACATGGATTGTGGAAGATGTTGAAAATCTTGTATTTACTATGTGTGAGATTTGAGCACCGTGCTTAGCTATTTGTTTCCGGAAATCCCAGAGGGAAATGGAGCATTTAATTATTGAGACGTGTTACTAAGATAAACCTGAAAGCACAGAATTAGAACATAAAAGCACAGAATTTGAAAAAATAAACAGAATTCATAAGATTTCTTTTTTTAAACACAGTATGTGTAATGCTGTTACAGATGACATTACATGGACATGACTGTGTCCAAAAAGTGACACAAAGCGAGTCAGTGTCGGAGGTCCCTAACCCCCATTAGTGAGCAGAATGAAACCATCTGGATGGATCAGTCATCCATCACGTGTAGACCCATGTCACCTGACAGGGGCCGTGATCTGCATCACGTCACATGACACCCTTATTGAGACAGACTTCCCGATCCATTTGACACATATGATCATGGATAAAAATTACACGGCCGTGACAAGAGACCATGTTTTTAAAAAAAGTTTTTTAAAGAAAGTTTCTAAAGGTTGAAAAAATACTTTCGAAAAAAAGTTTCTACATGTTGAAAAAAACTTTTTTTGTTGTGTGTAAAAAAGTTTTGATTTGTTGTTTTCAAAAGGTTGAAAAGGTTTTGAAAAAAAAGTTTAGGGAGAAAAAAGTTTAGGGAGAAAAAAGTTTAGGGAGAAAAAAGTTTAGCTTCTCTTTTCTCCTCTCCTCTCTCCTCTCCTCTCCTTTCACTGCGTGTAGTCAGTACTTCAATCTTTACCAGATTCTTAAACATGAGTATCTGTACTTCTACTTGAGTGAAGGATGTGTGTACTTTTGCCATCTCTGCAAGAGACAGTCATGTCCCTAGCGGGGATAGCTTCAAGACCTTTGCTGTGTTTTCCCTCCCTTTTTGCAAAAAGAAAAAACACAAAAAACCTAAACCTATTACTACTATGATGCTCCCTTATACCTTATATTAGAAATCCTTTATCTACTTATATCTCATTGGTTCGATTTAATGGATGTATGATTGGAACACCTCACCTTATTTATTTGATTTGTCTCCTGTCCTACACAACCACCTGCCTTCCGTCCAGCCGCCGCCCGCTCTGCCTGCCCGCTCTGCCTGCCCGCTCTGCCTGCCCGCCCTGCCCACTCTGCCTACCCGCTCTGCACGCTCTGCCTTCCCGCTCTGCCTGCCCGCTCTGCCTGCCCGCTCTGCCTGCCCGCTCTGCCTGCCCGCCCTGCCCGCTCTGCCTGCCCGCTCTGCCTGCCTGCCCTGCCCGCTCTGCCCGCTCCATCCAGTGTTTGAGGGCTGTGGGGATGTGGCTTCATGACCTTGTTTGAGTGTTGCTGTATTTCCTGTCTCTTTTTGTAAAAACAAAAAAGACAATAAAGCTCATATTTAACCTCAGTGTTGCCTGTGTCAAAACTTACGTAACTGCAGAGTTGCCTGAGCCTAACCCTACTACTAATATAATGCTCCCCTTCCTCACATTCTATATTAACCAATTCCAAAATTTGGGAATATATGAAATATGTAAAATTTTTAAATTTTTTAAGCTTTCAAAATCTGTTTTTGGGGTTAATCTGAAAATCTTGTAATGCCTTCATCACCGTAAGACTCTCTAGCAGTAAACCCCGTTTAAGAATGCTCGACAAGAGGTCTGTTTTGTGATTTGATGTCATAACCGCACCTTATTACTCACTGTACAACATTCTTTAGCTTGGAAACCACTACAAAGGATGAGGACATCATCGTTGACTCAGATGTTTGTTTTCAGGTCATCTGGCACACTTATGATGCATCGACACCTATAAACTGTTAAACCAATCCCACATGTCAGACCCATACCAGTGTGTTAACACCAAATTGCAGCTGACCCACTGTAACAATATTTACTTTGTCATTATTGGATGCGTAAACACTAGAAATGGGATTGGTCTTCAAGTGTGTTTCGTAAGAGGGAGAACACTGATATTGTAAAACGGACTTCAAATGTCAATATGTTTGTTTGTAATTTTATTTCGCTTGGAGGCAAGCTTATACAATGGTAAATGTGCTACAGTTTAAACATGGTGTTATTCACATTATTGATCTCCATGGGTGGAAAAGGTGATGATCCTGTGAGAAGGTCTGCAGTCATTAAGGTGTTTTTTGTTCTCAACAAAGGTCTCAAGTACCTTAGGCTAAGAACTAATGTGCCCGAAAGCTCTTTATACTGTGCTCCTAATCATCTTGTGATCCTCATATGTGTGTGTGTGTGTGTTTGTGTGTGTGTGTGTGTGTGTGTAAGAGAGGGAGAAATGAAAGAGCCATAATGGGTGTAAGTGTGTGTGTGTGAGGTGAAAGTGTGTTGACTCAGAAGACACATGTGTCTGCATCATTGCTCAGGTTGTAGGAATGTGATCCAGACTGAGAGAGACAGAGTCTGGAGAAGGGAGGGAAAAAGCTCACACTCACATGGAATTTCCTGTGACCCAATTTTCCCACGGTCCGATAACTCCTAATTCACCATTGTGTGGAATGGCATTTCATATGGTAGTATCACAATAAATCTGTTCTCTGGTGATACATGCACCTCATTACTATAATGCAAACAGTGAGGGACTTTTAGGAAACGTTCATGAAATGTTGTCTTACATAATAAGTTACTGTAGGTACAGATATTCCAAGGATTGCTTTTGAATGTCACCTTATTGTAGTTAAAGTCTAGTTATTTTAAGGTTCAAAGTTTTAATTGTCTTACCTATCTGATTATCTGATGTGACATTTCCCTTAATCACCCTGATCCTCACTACAGATTCCTTGTCTCTACAAACCTGATCTTGATATAAGCTTTGGGGTTTTGACAACAAGCCTTATTCTCCGCCCTCTCTAGTCTGATTGTGTCCCAAGGGGGCTAATCCACAATGACTCAGATGAGGAGCTTTTTCAATCCCAGACCCACGTCTCGTCTCTGTGACGCCTCTGATCAGGCTCCAACTGACTATTAGCCTCGCTCTTTTGCCTCATCTCGGTTCTTGGCCGACTCCATCACCCCATAATGAGAAGAAGAGATGAAGCCATTATGAAGGAGCGTCTCCAGATTAGCGATGCAGTGAGGGATGTCTGTGATGACCCGACCTCTCCTCTCCTCCTCGCCCCGGGGGGATTCAACCCTGCCGTTTGGTCAAAGGTATGAAGGATAGGGATGAGACCAGTTGACGTGAGATGCAACAGGATCGGATTCAGTCTATTCTAGTCATCTAAGCGTGTTCAAATTGACACAATCAGTATATTATGTGTCACAACCTCTTGAGTCATTACCTCAACGTCTGATTGTTAGGATGAGAAAACCTCCCCTTTCTTCATACAGGACCCCTGGAGCAGTTTTTAAACATTCTCGACTTTCATGGAGATTTTGAGCGTTTCTACACAGTTCTTGGGATTTAAGCAGTATATATTAAATGTTTTATCCAGACTTCAAATGGCATTAATGCATAAAATACTTTACAAAACCCCCATTGCTCTCTATAAAGGTAACTGCAATTAATTATTGTGCACTGGCAACCTCCTGGTGCTATATTTGAAATGGCCTCCTTTGGATTTGCAATCTCTGTCAAGGAGCTGAGAGCTGGATATATGACTGGGAAAAGAAACAGTTTCACCTCTGGGCAAAATATCACCAGCAGTTGCTTGGAAACCGGGGAGGAATCCCATTTTGTCAGGGATTATGAACTGTCAAGTTCCATCCAAATGTAAGCTTCTGTGAACAAGGCCACATCCAGCTAGCCTCCATCCCCCAAGATCAGCCAGACATGCATCTTTCCTCGGATGATGCTCTTAACAGCCGTCTAAGATCAGAGAGACGCGATCCAGAGTCTGGTGCCTTCAGGGCATCACTGGTGTACGTTGTTGTTGTCACTTGTCATATGGCTAGTCAACGTTCTCTCTACAATAATAAGAAAAACGAGTGTTGATAATTTATACAACGTGTTGTTCTGACAATATGACAATTTCCCTTTTCATTTGCAAGGTCCAGGCTAGTGAGCTATGGAACTTTAGCAAGCTATTTCTTGCAGTATTTTTAACATGCATATTGTAAATGGGTCACGATTCTTAACAGGCTTTTGTTTAATATGAAAACATGCTTTCATATGAGATCAGAATGACCACACAATGACCCCTCTTTTATACTCTTATACTACACATACACTAACATTCCATGGTCTCTGATTTAATTTAGATTCATAATGTCATTTGAACAAGGAATTCTATGTACGGTACTTTTTGAATTATGTCAGGACAAATTATGAAATGCCACAACAGTCAACTTGCCATTAAGCATCCTGACAACAGTCCATCCTGAAGCAATTAGCTTTCCACACCAAGGCAATTCCACCGAAATCAAATTGCAGAACTAAACTGTAGAGGTCCTGTCCATGTCAGTAGGCATGACTACACCCAGCAGACACACCCAGCAGACACACCCAGCAGACACACCCAGCAGACACACCCAGCAGACACACCCCGACACAAAGAGACCAGATGAGATGTCAGATTATGTTCTCCACAAATTCATTCTTGAAAATCGAAAGTGGCAGCCAGAGGCTAAACCTTTTCACCTTGTGTGTTTTGTGTGAAGCGTGACTTCTCGAGAACTTCACCTGAATGAACAGTTGTGCAGTCAAATCTCTCTGTTTCCATGCTGACAGGTATTGTAGAGATGTCTATGGAAGGAGACCATTTAAACCTTTTAGATATGATAAGCACAGCTAATATCTAGCAAAGACAAATGTGAGCAAAGGTGTTATATTTATCATGTAAAATCAAGCCATCATAAAAAAATTAAGATTGCAGGTCTTTTTGCTCTTGAGCGTCAGACTAAAGTTTTGGTTCGTCAAACTTTGCATATCAAGTAGTGTTATATTTTACCTGAAGATAAATTGGGGGGTCAGATGGCTGAGCGGTTAGGGAGTCGGGCTAGTAATCAGAAGGTTGTTGGTCCCAGCCGTGCCAAAAACGACATTGTGTCCTTGGGCAAGGCACCTCACCCTACTTGCCTCAGGGAGAATGTCCCTGTACTTACTGTAAGTCGCTCTGGATAAGAGCGTCTGCTAAATGACTAAATGTAAATGTAAATTCACAAAAACTAATCTCATGGCATCAGTTTCCGTACTGTACACGGGCAGAAGGTCAAGACTGACTGTGAAAGAAACACTTGCAAAAGCTGTGTTTCTTGTTATTGTACTGTAAGGAGAGTTTCGGAAAGGCCTGACAAGACCTTGTTACAGAAGTACCTTCACACCTCGCTCATTCTAATGAGGCTTGTGGTGAGGTTCTAATGAGCCTTTGACATTTCTGAGTATAACAAACAAAGAATAGACAAAACTATTTATCTTAAACATAAACAGAATATCACATCAAATTGACATTTGGCATATTGTTAAACTGAATTCTGGTGAACATATTTCCCTGGGATACTATTGTGTTTTCTCTTGAGAAGTAGACCTGTTAAATATAGGAGATCAAAATTTTGTCACAGGACAATATCCTGAATATTATGTGCTTGGTCCTATAGTTCAATTAAACAAGATATCCAATTGCAGGTTCTAGACAACAGCTCAGTCAGGTCTTTGCGTCAGCCCTTTGCAGGCAATGAGAGTGTTTCAAGTTAAGCTCCAAAGGGACACTAAAACCAACAGGAATACAGGGTCAGGGAGATAGACAGCAGAACCAACACGATTTACCAAGTGTAAAACCTGTGCTGTATATTTTGAAGGTGTTTTGAGTCTTTCTGTTTGAGAGTAACAGGATCCTGCTCCTGGAATAAGGGTGTTTACAGTATCGGAGTAACTGTCATCAGCTCCCACCTTCCCTTTAAAACGGTATTTCAGAGGAAGCCCAAAGTCAGCTGTCTTTTCTGTCCCCATCCCCTACCTGTCATACTTCTGATGAGGTAAAAAAAGGATTACTTGCACTCCCTCTCTCTTTTAGTCTTTTAGTCTGTCTCTCTCTCTGTCTTTCTCTCCCTCTCTCTCAATTTAGTCTCTCTCTCAATTTAGTCTCTCTCGTTTTGTCTCTCCCTCTCTCTCGCGCTCTCTCTCTCTCTCATTTTGTCTCCCTCTCTCTCTCTCTCTCTCTCTCTCTCTCTCTCTCTCTCTCTCTCTCTCTCTCTCTCTCTCTCTCTCTCTCTCTCTCTCTCTCTCTCTCTTTCTTTCTCTCTCTCTCTCTCTCTCTCTCTCTCTCTCTCTCTCTCTCTCTCTCTCTCTCTCTCTCTCTCTCTCTCTCTTCTCTCTCTCTCTCTCTCTCTCTCTCTCTTTCTCTCTCACTCTGTCTCTGTCTCTCTCTCTTGGTCTCTCTCTGTCGCTCTCTCTTGGTCTCTCTCTCAATTTAGTCTCCCTCTTTTTGACTCTATCTCTCTCATTTTGTCTCTCTCTCTCTCCCCCCCCCCCCCTCTCTCTCTCTCTCTCTCTCTCTCTCTCTCACTATGTCTCTCTCTCCTTCTGTCTCTTTCTCTATCTGTGAGATTAGTAAAAGTGAAAACACACAGATAGGGAATGCTGATGTGTTTCAGAGAGCCTGGGAGTTTACTGGCTCCATCTCCATAGTCTGGCAGCAGAGATTTTGACATATATTTGCGGAAAGTACATTGCAGTCAGAAAAATGAATAGAAATCATATCCAAATATCCTCTCGACAGATGACTTTCCATTCTTAATCCTTATCGATGTCATCATGGACATGCAGGGCCATGAGAGCAACCACCTTGGGAAAGCCCCAAGGAGTTCAATCCAGTTTGAGCATGAATAAGCCAACTCTAATTAGCTTCTACCAAACAGACGAAATACCGGGAAACATCTATGACAATCGGATGAATGTGCTGCCTAAGTACCTCATATCATCCCCATGCATCTTCCCCCTCCTCCTTTTAAGCTAATTAAAGCCCAATTCTAGATAACCAGCGGCCTCGCTAACTTCTTAATGGTGTTTGCTCAGCCTCTCTTTCCATCTGCCTCTCTTCCCCTCTCTCCCTCTCTTTCTCTCTCCCTCTCTTTCTCTCTCCTCTCTCTTCTCTCTCCTTCTCTTTCTCTCTCTTCTCTCTTCCCCTCTCTCCCTCTCTTTCTCTCTCCTCTCTCTTTCCCTCTCTCCCTCTCTCCCTCTCTTTCTCCCTCCTCTCTTTTTCTCTCCCTCTCTCTCTCTCTCTCACTCTGTCTCTCTTTCTCCCTCCCTCCTCTCTCTTTCTTTCCCTCATTCTCTCTCTCCCTCTAATGATGCACTGAGCTGAGGCAAATGAATTAAACCAATTAGCAGCACCGGCCTGCCGTGGGCAGCGGCCTGGCTGGATGCACGTGGGTGAAGAGGCTCTCAGGACAGAAGGGAGGTGCGTTCACGTATGTGCATGTCTAATCTGAAGAGCACGTTACGCCAGATGTGATCACATACACTGCAGCCCTGTACCAGTCCACGGTTCATCCTCCCCAGAAAGAAAGTGATTTAAAAAGATGTCAAGGTTTCAGAATCAAACGATGAATATGAATGTTCGACTCCGGCCAAAGATGTTGACCTACAGTCCACTTCTGACACAGGCTTCACAATTTGAAGCACAGAATGTACACAAGCCTCATTCTCCTGGCGCAGCTCGCATCCAGGCCGAGAGGTCAGAGAAGGGCTCAGATGGATCTGTTAAAAACTCTGGCAGCACCGGAGACTCGTTCCCTGTGTGGAAAGGTTGGAGAGCTGTTATTGACAGACCTTTTAACTGTAGATATGACAGAAGCACGTCCAAATACTGTGTCTGATGGGGTCTGATTCCTTCATGCCCTGCGGTTTTGGAGCTGTAGGAGAGAGACACGCCAGTGGAGCTGTTGGAGAGAGACACACCAGTGGAGCTCTAGGAGAGAGACACGCCAGTGGAGCTGTTGGAGAGAGACACACCAGTGGAGCTGTTGGAGAGAGACACACCAGTGGAGCTCTAGGAGAGAGACATACCAGTGGAGCTGTAGGAGAGAGACACACCAGTGGAGCTGTAGGAGAGAGACACGCCAGTGGAGCTGTAGGAGAGAGACACGCCAGTGGAGCTGTAGGAGAGAGACATACCAGTGGAGCTGTAGGAGAGAGACATACCAGTGGAGCTGTAGGAGAGAGACATACCAGTGGAGCTGTAGGGGAGAGACATGCCAGTGGAGCTGTAGGAGAGAGACACGCCAGTGGAGCTGTAGGAGAGAGACACACCAGTGGAGCTGTAGGAGAGAGACATACCAGTGGAGCTGTAGGAGAGAGACATACCAGTGGAGCTGTAGGGGAGAGACACGCCAGTGGAGCTGTAGGAGAGAGACACGCCAGTGGAGCTGTAGGAGAGAGACACGCCAGTGGAGCTCTAGGAGAGAGACATACCAGTGTTGGTAAAGCAATCCTGTTTTGTAGTTTTTTCTGGAACATGGAAGTTGTGCTCTTTGCTCTTGTAAGCCCTAACCCCTGGGAAACATGAAGTTCCCTTGCTGCTCATTACTCAAAATGACCTTGGAATCCATGCAAAAATGTACTTGTGTGGAAACCTAACCTTTACAACAGAGGGTAAACTAACAAATTAGTTGTGTAACAAATGACAAAATATAACATGAATTATGACTGAACCCAAACAATCACCTCACCTTTGCGCTTGTAGCTCAAAGCTCCTTGGTATTCAAGCCAGAACTAAAGATTGATGCATCATACTAAAGCAATGTTGCCTAGAGCAACTATTACAAACCTATTGTAGTAAACGTTGTACCTTTTATAAGAGAAACTGTTTGTTGTGTTCTTGCTTGCCCCGATAAGGCATAATGCTCACCAAGACAACAGATCATTTACAGTTTTTCACAATTGCTAAAACACATTCTTGAAACAGTCACCCATTTTCTCAAAACTGTAAACACAAAACCTCATCTTCAAGCACTATTTACAAAACCTCTGAATCCTCTTGCAAAATGAAACTTTCGCCTCAAAACAGTTTTACCTGTGCTCAAAATCAAGCTTTCGCCTCAAAACAGATTTACCTGTGCTCAAAATCAAACACTGCTCTCAAATCATAAACAAAGTGATCAAAATGATATACACTATCAAGCAGTCAGTAAACAATACACAAAAAAATTTAAAACACATTGTTCAAAACATATAGTTCTCAAGGAGAAGTACATTTTTACGTAACCTCAAAACAAATTTCATATTTATCCGTCATTGTCTTTTGATGAACGACAACATGTTCTATCATAGTAGCTCAAAATGTATCAGAAATTACTACTCTGCTTTGCTCTTTGCAATTTTTGTTCTTTCTCCTCCTTGTACCCCTATACAGTACTGTACCCTGCATCTCACTACTCACTACTCACTCTTGTTCTTTGTTGATATGAACCTGCAACCAGTCAAAATCTATTGAGCAGTCAGTACTGTTACTGTAACAAATGGAAAGCACAATGTTCAGGGCCATACAATTTGTTCATTGTACAGTATACAGCCTACAATGCACTGTACTACAGTATACAATACTACAGTAAAAGTGACAAAAATCTAAGGAGTAAACATGTGATCAATGTGCTTCTTCTTGTCTTTGGGCTGGGTCAGGCCAGAGCAATTCGTCGACATCACAAGCAATATTTTCCCATCTTCAACAACCTGTTTGCTCTCTGAACTGGCTTATATTGGTTGTGTCACATCATTTGAAACAAGTTACAGTTTTTCTCAATTGCTAAGACACATTTCTTGAATGTGTACTGTGTTTTCTCCAAACTCTAAACACACATCTTCATACTTACACTGTTTTGGCCAAACCCTTGACTTTTGACCCAAAATCAAACACTGTAGTCAAAACCATATTATCTGTCGTATAAACCTAACTTTGCATTCAAAATACACACAAAGCCCTCAAATAAATTCAACCTTCTGAATACCCTTTAGACACTGATGGGCGGATTTGAAAACACTATTATAAAAAGGTTTTCAAGAACCATTGACTATAACGAGTCCCTGAATTTTAGATATGTTCCACCTCATGAGTTTGACATGTCATAAAACTCACAATTACTGCAATTGTCCTTCTTACAGGCTGTTTATTTTCTATTTACATTATACAGCAATTGCATTTTGAGCTCTTGTTACTGTAGTGGTCACAGTATACAAATAGTAGTACTTTTAGTCAACAACACAAATATATTGCTCTAAATTGTAATTTGGGGAACAAAGGCTAAGAAAACAAGGAAATAAACAAATAATTGTTGCCTGGGTAACAGAGCTTGAGTACAGTACTGTTCATTGTGGGTCAGCATCCTATCTCTGACCAGGGTCAGGCCAGAGATTTTCCTCAACTTCACAGGCAATGTTTTCTCTAGCCAAACAGCAGGGAAAATGCCCCTGAATGCCTGAGCCATCCCTGACAAGACTCAAGAGCAATGTCCCCACAAGCTTCTTCCATGGCTTGGAGAAGGTTGTTCTGTCATAGGGATTTCTGTCATAGTGTGGCACGGATCATTTGAGATTGTTGTTCTTCTTCCTCTTCCTCTGCCTCTTCCTCTCCCTTGTCCACCTCCTCTCATTTGGACAATTCTTCCTTTTCTTCTGATATTAGCATCCATGATTTCAAAGTACAGATCAGCTTAACTTTGTATTCATTCCAAACCCCTGATTGCTTGTTGAGTATATTTGCTTGTTAGTGCTTACATATGGATAATTGGTTGTTAAGGTTGTTTGAATTGCGCTGTTTTGGGTTTACTTATCAAATGGCAGTGTTTTCTGAATGACATAATGGTGATAATTGTGTCTTAAAGTAAGAGGTGTGTTTAGATTTTTGCAAAGAAGTGTGAATGAACCTGAGAAATGTGTCAAAAAGGGTCAATTGTGTGTAAAGATTGGGGTACATGGTCTTTCTGCTGGGATTTGGCAAAATGGTTTTGTGGGGATGGCTTACACATACCATTTTTGTGTGTTAGCAATCGAGAAAAACTGTAAATCAATTTTGAGTGGTTGTGTTTTGTCAATGACATGTTTTCTCTATTTGTATTTGATTGTTGCCATTTGTGTTTACCAGTATGGATGACATGTGCATTAGAGTGCAGAATGTGTTTTGAGAATGAGAATGTGTTTAGAGTTTTGCTGAAAAGTCTATGTGAGATCTGCAAATTGTGTTTTACCATGTGAAATGGTTTAAGGTATTGACAACAGACTGCACAATTAGCTACATGAGTTCAGGCAACTGAGAACTTTGTTCAGCCAATGGGTTTTAGTGTTTTAGCAATTCAGAAAAACTGTAAATGTATTGCACCCAGGAATACTTGTCGTTGTTGAGAGAGAGAGAGAGAGAGAGAGAGAGAGAGAGAGAGAGAGAGAGGGAGAGAGGGAGGGAGAGAGGGAGAGACAGAGAGAGGAGAGACAGACAGAGACAGAGAGAGGGGGGGGGAAGATGTATCAAAGCAGCCTCAAGGGCTATAAATGATGTGTCGTCCTGTAACTCAATTAAAGGAGGAGAAGGAGGGGGAACTGCAGCCAAGGAATGATCTTCTAATTCTTCATATTAATCTGTCCAGGCTGGAATCTGCAGTGTCAGAGAGCAATGTGTCGTTACTCACTTGCAGCACCTGAGGAAAGTGACAAGAACGGTAATGAGATTCTCAGGAGTTTGGTACTCATCAACATGCTAGGTAATACAGGGGAGGCTGTGTGTTCACACGCTTAGCATGGCCCCGTCAGAGACAGCTTCTGTCAGAGACAGCTCCTTTCAGAGACAGCCCCGTCAGAGACAGCCCTGTCAGAGACAGCCCTGTCAGAGACAGCTCCTGTCAGAGACAGCCCCGTCAGAGACAGCCCCGTCAGAGACAGCCCCGTCAGAGACAGCCCCGTCAGAGACAGCCCTGTCAGAGACAGCTCCTGTCAGAGACAGCCCTGTCAGAGACAGCCCTGTCAGAGACAGCCCCGTCAGAGACAGCCCCGTCAGAGACAGCTCCTGTCAGAGACAGCCCCGTCAGAGACAGCCCCGTCAGAGACAGCCCCGTCAGAGACAGCCCCTGTCAGAGACAGCCCCTGTCAGAGACAGCCCTGTCAGAGACAGCCTCTGTCAGAGACTTACTGTAAACACATCCAATACTGTGTTGTGAGCTCTTGTCTTCACACTGTATGTACCTTCTTTGAACTTTCAGATTCTGTGGCCATCTGTCCTTGAGATGTTGGGAGAAATTGCTTCATCTGAATGCATCAAAAAACTCCCTTTCACCTAGCATGATTCATTCATCTTTTCCAAAGACCAATCTAAACTTCTGCAGTGAAATTCCCTCCTCAATATGTTAAGCTTCTCCACATTACAATGTCGGACAGAACCTTTGGGCCTTGCCCAAGGCGATTCTTAAAGGGATTATTTGATCAACACATGGCACTTTCACAACCCCTTCAGAGTGGCTTTGACACAAAAGCAATTTTCCCTGTAATTTAATTACGTGCTTCATTAAGTTAGGTAAACTAAGAGTTAACCACATAGTAGTTTGGTCTCGAGGTCCTTTCCAAGCAATCAAACGAAGAAGAAAAGACTGTCGTTTCGTTCGATGTCTATTTCTATACACAGCTTTCAACAGGGAGACAAAAACTGTCTCCTAGACAACAATGGTATGAAACTATCCGATAAGCATGGACTGGTTTGTAGACAGTGGAGCTTCCTGGTCCTCAGTCCTTGACCTTGGAAAAACCCTGCAGAAAGTAGACTGTCTCTCCACTCTGCCCTTCTTCCCCATTATTCTGAATAGACCAAATTATAATCTATTTCCAAATACATTTTGCCCACAAATGTTTATGTCGATATTTGAGAGGTCAGTTTTTGATTAAGATACTTTGAAGGTTGGTGTTGAATCCAAACATCTGCTTGTTATCCCAAAAGATTTGTTTCCTGTTTAAACTGCACTTCTGACAAACCTCAGGTGGGAAGTGCCCTAGATTTTTTGACTAACTATTTGTAAAGTCTTTTACAAAGAAATCAAACCTCCGGATGTTCAAACTGACAAACAGCCGTCTCATATGACGTTTCCTGTGATTTTTTCCCCCTCATTTTTTTATGTCATTATATACTTTATATTGTGGACAGTGTCATATAAATGCAATACAATCATAAAGAAGATGCTGACACAAAATCAAACAGATTTGATTTGTAGAATCAAAATGTATCTGAGAAAATGAGGGCTAATCAATGCACTGTGGGAGCAAGGCAGCGGGCAGATTGTCTGCAATGATTTCCTCCTATTTCCAGGACTGTATCTTTCAATATTTGAAGTGAAAGTTTCCTTGTTAATCTGAGGTCTTAGTTCTATAAAATCTGAAAACAGGTCATCTATATTCATTAGAGGAGGAACACAAAGGAGACCGATACTGTTGTTGATAGAGTCGTTACGGTTACGCATCCTGACACTGTGCCTCGGGAGACACCCATTGGCTCAGCACAATTAACACTAGACCAGTCCCTCCTCATTAGCTCCGCCCCCTTCTGTCTGGACATTACAGGTGGCTAATCACATCTGACTCCACATGATCAGCCTAATGGCCCACACCATGCTCTGTGACGTATGCAAATATTGTGTTTGACTGCATATTAAATCACCTCCAGTTTAAAGCAATGAATGGCTCTCAGAGGATTGTGTGCTCTGGGGGATTCATGGTGGCTTTGTGCCTTGTCATCTCCTTAGAGATCGTTCTGTAGAACAGGCGGACTGTACCTTTACAGACGAGACTCGGAAATTGGACTATTACTCACGCTCTTATGTTGTGGCTGTGGAGTCAAAGTGTGCGTTTAATGAGAAGTTATGCAGTGGCACAGAATCCAGTAATCAATGTCCCTGCATTTCTTGTGGTCCCTAGTTTTCCACAGAAAGTAAGCTCTTAAGTCTGGCTATGAATTAAGTAATTTCTCTCACTGTGGTTCATACAGAACGTAGAAGAAAAGGCAATCGTGAAACAAATGATTTGTTTAACTGAATAGATTGCAGTGAAATATAACCTATACAATACACACAAAGTATTAATTAAAAACACTGGATGAACTTGTATAATGTTGTGACTGGTCTTCTGATAGGAACATGACTACACCAGCAGGTTGAAACCTGGTCTTCTGATAGGAACATGACTACACCAGCAGGTTGAAACCTGGTCTTCTGATAGGAACATGACCACACCAGCAGGTTGAAACCTGTTCTGCTCCAGCAGGTGGGAATGTCCAGGTCACTTTTTTTATCATGTGGTATGTTAAGAAAAGGTTTCCATGACACAATATATTTAAGGGAATCCTCATAAGTTCAAAATAGGTTGTGAAACAACACAAACTTGTTTGTTTAAACCACAGTCATTCCACACTGTAGACAATTTAAATACATGCAATAATAGCCCTGTATTTTCCTTCTGTGCCATTTCAATATGATCTTTGGCAGAAGGAGAAATGTTTCCCATCTGTATGTGATAGACTGTAGACTGATTCATGTAATGGTTTCCCACACAAACACATGGTCAGCAATGGAGAAAGTAAAAAAATATGTTCCACTCCATTATGCAAATCTCTGTGGTCATGGAACATTTATGCTCGCCTTTCGAATATAGGCCAGGCTTGCATATTAGGCGTCTGTCGTTTTAGCCCCATGTAAGGGTTCACTGCACAGCATTTTCTTCCAAGGTAATTGGATATTCACACAATCATATTTAAATATGCAGTAAAGCACTATGGTTCTTTGTTTTGTTTTTTTTCCAAATATTGTCAAAAAGCCCCAAAAAAGTTTTCAAAATTCAAATTCACGCACAGACAAAACTACATGATTACTTCATCATCAGATATATAAGCTGTGGTATAAAAGCAAAGACGTCCAAAAAAAAAAGAATTCAAGTGCTTTGTTTCGTGCAGGCTTTGCCTTCATGTCTCTCTGGACATGGAATCAGATAAAAGAAAGATCATCATTAAACATAAAAGCATTACAGTCAATAAATAATCAAATTTGGGTACAAGAGATTAATGATTACGAGAGATGGACCGTAAATTTCACTTTGGTATGTAAATTAAGACTTTTCAGAGCGTCAGCATCAGGTAATGCTTAGTTGATATTGATTTCCCATACGTACACCACATCCAAGATCTCAGTGTGCTCCCTGGGGGATGATAAAAATGATCTCTGAGAGCACAGGGACCCGAGAGGTGCATATGTATGAGGGCAGGGCCAGCCTGCTGAAAGATGAAGTCGGATAAACCTTGAAACAGTCAACAGACGATGGTCACAATGCCAAGATGTGGCCTGTGTGCTGCTAGTGGGAACAGCACGCCACTTTAAAAGTAGTCAGAGATGAATCTAAAAGCACATTCTGTCAGCATGCCCAGGACGCCTCAGCACCAGGGCTGGTTGGAGGGCTGTCTGTCTGCTCATGGATGTGTCATTCGTGCCCAGTTGATTACTCTAAGAATGCCACTCCGACAGGCCTGGCTGAGTTTCAGACGCTGTCTAAACAAACAGCCCATTCAGGGGAGAATCTGTTCATGTTTAGCCCTCTCTGTCTCAAATCGTGTTCTGGTGGGACGAATGTTTTCAGTGTGCCATTTCACTGATGTTTACTTATTGCTACTTTCAGCAGTTTTCGAGAAATGTATTGTTTCTTAAACGTTGTGTGGTAATTGATCAGTATGCTTCTAGGTGATCAGGACAGCTGGGGCGTTGTAGGACATCTATAACTCTGTGTGTTACTCTCTGATTAGCAACATCTGTACACAGTAGATAGTTCTGTACCAGGGAACCCAATAATGCAGATAATGTCTGTGTACTATCTAAAATTTACATCGTAAGGATATTAAATGAAAATAGACAAAGTGGAAGGATATTTAATATTGGCTCTCATTTTCCAAATGCAATTCCGCCAAATATACAGTCTAAATGCATTCAATATGCAACTGAGTTGTTTGTCTGTTCCCAGTGTAGATACAGTCCAGTACTGCTATGTGGTAGATAGTGAGGAGCTGAGCTGCAGTATAGGACAGGCCTGACAGCATCAAAGGACAATTGTTTGGTGTATTTTCACAGCCGTCTCTGTGCCCAGCCCAAACGACTTCCACTCATTTGTTGGTGCAGTAGCATAAGCATCTCAGAACTAACCAACATTAGCAACAGGGGGCGACAAATATGTCATCTTAAAAATACAACATAGAACACCTCAAACCACCTTAAATATAAGATTATTATATATTTCTCAAGGCTAATACAGTATTTTTATATTCTCTAGTAAGCTGTTGTGTTGCAGATACACATTTCTTTACATAACAGATGTTTACCACAGTGCCTCTCAACTCTGGAAAGCAATTAAAGTTAAACCTGCTACCTTTGAACCTTTCCACCAGGTCTGTACAGAGGATGTAATCATTGAAAGGCCAACATGAGTGTGAATATGTGAGGATGTATGTCTTCTCTGCTATTTCTTCTCTTTCACATTCTCTCTCTCTCTCTCTCTCTCTCTCTCTCTCTCTCTCTCTCTCTCTCTCTCTCTCTCTCTCTCTCTCTCTCTCTCTCTCTCTCTCTCTCTCTCTCTCTCTCTCTCTCTCTCTCTCTCTTTCATTCGCTCTCTCTTGCTCTCTCATTCTCTCTCTCTTTCATTCTTTCTATCTGTTTCCATATCTATCTCTCTACCTCCTATCTATCATTATTTGGAGTGAGCGTTTAGGGAGTATGACCTTCCAAGTGAGGAAGAAGATGCCGCAGCCTTGCTGATGAAGGTCAGGGTAAAGGACAGACTATGCATATCTGTGCAATTTCCACATTCAGAAGGTCAGAGTTGACATGGAAATCAGCATGAATGCTCTCGCATCCGCTCATGTCCTTTCAGCAACAGCAGGGAAAAAACTCTGTTTATTCAGGGGTTATTCTGGGTTGATTCTGGGTTTAGTTTTCTGGGTTTATTTATGGTTTATTCTCCCTTTGGATGCAGTGGAGATGATTTTCTCCATCATTCCCTGCCTATAAAAGTCATTTCTTCCGCACATAAAACTCTCCGTCTCCTCTTCTCATTTAATGAGGGCTTTGTCGCTGCGATAAACTTAGTGAGAGCACTAGCTTGGTGTGTCACTTCCAGCCGTGCGCACTGATAACAGAAAGGGCTTTTCTCTGTGTGATGCGAGAGCAGGCCAGGGGGAGTGGCAGCTCTCTGGTGTGGCCGTGCTGGGAGCACTGAGAGCTGGATTCAGGCCAGGCTAAGTTGGCCCCAAATGAGCTCCTATACAACACAGCATATTGCTCAGCATGCCACTCGTCCAGAGTATGTGTGTGTGTGTGCGGGTGTGTGTGTATGTGTATGTATGTGTGTGTGTATGTATGTGTGTGTGGGTGGGTGGGGTTAGGGGGGTCATTCCTATCGGGACAGTCTCAGTTGGAAGTCTGCAAGAAATCATTAAAGGAGTGATTTACAGAGAATTGTGTTGCTGTTTGGTCTTCTCCTAGCCCACCCCCCTTTTTCCCTCTCTCTCCCTGTCTCTATCCTCTCTCTCTCCCTGTCTCTATCCTCTCTCTCCCTCTCTCTCCCTGTCTCTATCCTCTCTCTCTCCCTCTCTCTATCCTCTCTCTCCCTCTCTTTCCCTGTGTCTATCCACTCTCTTCCTGTCTCTAACCTCTCTCTCCCTGTCTCTAACCTCTCTCTCCCTCTCTCTCCCTGTCTATAACCTCTCTTGCACCTCTCTCTCTAACCTCTCCCTCAATCTCCCTAAACTCCCCCTCTCTCTCTTCCTCTGTCTCCCTCTCTCTACAACCTCTCTTTCTCTCTCCCTAGCCTCCTCCCTGTCTCACACTCTTACCTTCTGGGGCACATTCCATTTGGGTTGTGATCCGAGTTTATCCGGGGGACTGCGAGAAAAAGCTGGAAATTGCCCCTGTTGATCCCATAAGTGAGGCTGGGAAAATAGATTGGTATGGTGATATAGTATCTCCATGGTCTTGCTATAGAGTCTTAGCAGTCTCCACTTAGCAGCTGACCAGGGAAGGCCAGGTATGGACTGTTCCCCTGGGGTAGCACGCTCCAGCAGCTACCTGGTAACAAAATAAAAACACTTCAGAACCTGAGGAAGGCGAGGGGGAGAGGGAGATGAATCCTGCGGGGTCACCCCTATAGTAGTGCACTGAATAACAAATGGCCGCAGTGATCAAAGTATTTTTTGCTATGTTGTTTTTAGTTGTTGTTTTTTTCCCCCAACAACCAGCCATGTTTACACTGTGATTATACCGGAGAGGATAATATCTTGGACCACAGTGGTGTGTCA
The DNA here is from genome assembly GCF_963692335.1 of Osmerus eperlanus. Taxonomy (NCBI): domain Eukaryota; kingdom Metazoa; phylum Chordata; class Actinopteri; order Osmeriformes; family Osmeridae; genus Osmerus; species Osmerus eperlanus. The sequence goes on from NC_085020.1 coordinate 943,007, forward strand.
GAGGGATGTGAGGAGTGTATTTTTAGATGCTTCCCTATCTGGTGCATTGTCATCTCAGCACCCAGGGAGGATTTGCGCGGGCTAGCGTGCTAGCGTGCAGACATCGCTGCAAGTCTAACTCAACGTGGGCCCATGCCTTGATGAGCTGTCACAATGTTGTCACTGCACTTACAGAGCTGAGGTTGACTCATGCGCTTCGAGCAAAGCTCATACAGCTGGGATTATTTCCCGTGTGGTCCTCAAATGTACTTATTTGTCAGACAACGGAAGAACTGTTATTTATTTACTGGTAACATTGTTCTGACAGTGAGCAAGCTGTTGTTGGAATTGTATGGAAGACATTGTAGAAGACATTGTACTTGTGGTCAAGTGTTGCACATACTTTACATGATGCAGCATGATGCAAGCTGTGTCATTATTACATCTGGATATTTGTTTAATACTATTATTTGTATATTTTACGTTACTATAGTTGATTTTGACAGACTAGTCATTTCAATCAGGAGAGACCTGGGATGAGTGAAAGATGTTTATTACAGAATAATAAATGTACTATGGTGTTTGGAGCTTGAACCCCACAGGGAATTATATAGATCAACGGGCGCCTGCCCAACGCCCGAAGAAGAATCCCCCACGGAGTCCAGACGCTGGTGGCAGTGGCGGCAGCCGACGACCAATCGAGCCGAAGACTGAGACAGGAACCTGGTGGCGACGGGGTGGTGGAGGGTCGCGCACTTGATAGCATGGACAAACTACACAGGGAGAGAATCATATTTAAAGGCACGGATCATGTGACACCATTAATTGATAGTGGGAGCGCTAATCGACCTGAACCCTAGTGACCGCCCGACCAGTGAACGGGGGAAGGTAGGGCGTTCTTAGCGGGGGGAGTGAGAAGTGTACACTATGATTAAGCCCGAGTGCAGAGATCGGTCTTGCCTGACTGAACTTGCGCAAGCTTCATTTAATAAACAAAAAGTCCCTCTTTATTTCATCAGGTAGTTATGAAACCCTCTTGTGAAACCCATCTGTTCCACAGATTCAGACTAAAATAAAAGTAGCATGAAACAGTGTTAGAGCTGGTGGTTTTGCCTAATCAGAAAAATCTACCTTGCTCATTTCTGGGGGAGATGTTTATCTCTCACTACAATATCCTTCATGGCCTCGCAGGCATGGCAATCTATCTTGAAAGCGTGTCTTCCCAGGCAGGGAAAATCAATCGTTAAACTAAGTAATGAAATCCCATTGGCCAGTGTGTCTGTGGAAGTGGCACTGCCAGCAGTGTATTCTGGATACAGTCTGGGTCTCAGACCTATCTCTCCCTCCAGAAAAAACAAAACAATTTAACTTCTTCACCGATGAGCCATAATTCACCTTTAAAGACTTCTTGGCTGGCAAGATACTTATCCGCATTCCAATGTCTCCCAGTTTCTGTTTCCTGGTTTAAGTTTAAACAAATTCATTTTCGTTAGGGAGTGTCAGAGGTGGTTCGATTCATCGTGGAAGCAGGAAAGAGGTTAGAAAGAGGAAGCTGTAACTGAGCTGAGGAAAACGCCTCAAAACATCCATGAAGCCCTTTACTGGAGAAGTTCACTTCCTCTCATTCAAGCGCTGTTTGGGTCTATGACTGTGACATTACATTTACATTTAGTCATTTAGCAGACGCTCTTATCCAGAGCGACTTACAGTAAGTACAGGGACATTCCCCCGAAGCAAGTAAGGTGAAGTGCCTTGCCCAAGGACACAATGTAATTGTGTATAACCAGGAATCGAACCAGCAACCTTCTGATTAATAGCCTGGTTCCCTAACCGCTCAGCCATCTGACTCCCACATTATAGAGAGCAAATCCACAAAGACAGTTTTTACATGTTGTTGTGGGCTGGTGGCCTTGATAGAATGATAAAGACAGCAATGCTAAAGAACCTTGTGGTACACATGTTCACACATGTTCACAGCCTGGTGAATTACTTCATACAATTCTTTTTTATCATGAAATACAGGTCTTGTATGTACTGTTTGTTTGAAGAATTAATTTCAGTTCAATATGTATTACAGATCTCTATAGGTTTGGACAGAACAACTAAATCACCTCATCTTGTTTTGTTTGTAAACCAAACTTTTTCTAACATTAAGCAAAACAAGTACAGTTTACTTTACAGTCTGTGTAAAATAGTAAACCACTTACAGCAACATTTCTTATCAACTGACCCATTTTAATGGGATTTTGAATTCTACCCTTTGGGAGGATTTCTGCCTTGGGGTCATTTTGTGCTGTGAACAAACTTTGTCTCCCACAGAGAGAAGATTAAATGCTTACCTCTCACACACACACACACACACATATGTGCTGTGTTGTGCATTCCTGCCACACACAGACAAATTCACACACACATCTCTTTTTCTAAAGTTTAAGATCAAGACCATCTTCAACAAAGGGCACTAACTTGCCTCAGAAATGTGACCTTAAAGTTGTTTCATTACCTTCTAATGCTGCAATTAGAGATTCTAATTACAGAATTCTTTTACTCAACCATCACAATTCTTCCTTTGAACAATCTGCAAACAGCAGGCTAATACACTACGATGAGCTTGTTCACCATTTGCCAATTTCTCAAACCATTTAATGGTTTATTGGATTTCTTCTCATTTGAATGGGAATGGTTGGTTGAACAAGGTCACATAGATTTATTCTACAAGGAAGAGAAATGCCCTCTTCAAACCAGTCTGAGAGGGTTTATTGTGGTTTGAATATAGTTGTGTCTTATCATATCTCAATTGTAGATTTGCTCTGGTCATAACTAACACTTTAACATGCTCTGCTTTTGTTTTCTTGGGTAAATTTGTTTTTCAAATTGAACTCAATTTTCCCGAACACTGCGCTAACCTCATATTTAGGACACACTATGACACACATTGAATGAAGTTACTTTATATTTAGCAGAACAGTGCTAAATGCTACATCTTAAATGATTTAGCATCTCGACATCCTCCTTTAAAACCGGATACACTTGAATCTTTTATTTAAGACTCACATGAAACATAAAACACATTGCAGTTTGGTGTGCAGGGATGAGGTGGAAAACAATAATTACAGCTACCGTGCCTAGTTTAGCCCAAACGAATAATAATCTCCTCTGAAACTTTGATCTTGTGCATATTACTTCCAGTTGAAACAAAGTAATAAGTAATGAGTAATTAATTAATGACACAGAATAGAAATAACAGTCTACTGTATCAAGTAAATGTAATGTTTACCTTGTTGGCATCCTTTCCGGTTGGAGTCAGACAGGTGGATGTTTCCTTGCTCATTCTGTCTAAATAAAATAACTTAGTTGGATTGGTTCTGCGGATGTGAGTAAATCACATGTTAATTTAACTCCAAGCTGTACATAACCTCGATCAGGGATAGCAGTGATGTGGAAACACAGATCTGTATTCCTCAGCACTGATCATCAGTTTGTGGGCAACAGCCATGTTCACTGGGCTTATAAAATATCAGCTGTATATATTACAGTTAATATGATGTATGAGATTGACATTGAGGGGCTGAACTGGACTTCGGTAGTTCAAAGCACATCATACAGTGAAATGAGCCATAATGCTTTTTTCCCCATTCTCCCTGTAGCCAATATAGTGTCTCAACATCATTACATTGAAAAGCTGAGTTAAGAAAAAAATAGAAAAACAAGTTATTTTATTTTATCTTTAATATTTTGTTCATGGTCCGCTTTAACAAGCCGCTTTAACAATTAACCCTTAACGCTTCCAAACTCTGACTTCATGAACATGAAATAAACCCGTCTGGTGATTATTCTGGTTCATTTCAGCCAGTATTTCCTTTAGCACAGCCAACACTGGGCCTAAAACCAAACAATGGTTGAGATAAAAATGGTCCTAAACACAAGATATTTCTGTCACCTTTTCAGAAAATGTCATCTACCACCTACTTATCATTGTGGGTAATGAAAATAGCCCTGCATTGCACAGTTGCCAGTATTTGATGTTGTGGATGCCACTTCAAAGCCCACACAAAGGCTTGCTATATCTGCTGTTTTCCACACAGTGGTTTTCACATCAGCTAGACTCCAGGATGGTTGAGGTTTGCGTACCAGTTCCTGTTTCCTGGTTTCCCATGGTTTTCGTGGGCTTGTCGCATGGAAGAAAATTAGGTCTATCTGAGAATGTTTTATTTAACCCTTGTGTTATCTTCGGGTCATTCTGACCCATCAGTCATTGTGACCCACCGTCGTATTGCGACAAATTTACCTCATACAAAAACAAAGTGAAGCATTTTCTTTTAACTGTCGGGCTGTCTCAGACCCCCCACATTGGAATGGTTAAAAGAAAATTATTTTTATTTGTTTTTGTATTGGGTAAAATTGGGTAAACACAACAATGGTTCGTTATGAACCTTTGGGTCATGTGACCCGAAGGCAGCACGAGGGTTAAGCATCAAATTCCAAAAATCTCTCTCTACTATTTGTATTCAACAATAACATCATATACAGAGCATAGGCATTGGCCACAGTGAAATTGGATGTCTTGATCTGTAAGCAGTAAAAAGGGGGAACATTTTCTTCTGATTTTACTCTGATTTTTAACACCCACTCTCTAGCATTCTTGCATGCTTCATAATCTTTGTGGGGCAAGAAATCGGTATTTCATTATTAAGTGAAAGCATCATGGAACCCACCCCCTGAAACCCAGTCTAGATCCAGGAGTGAATATTGGCATAAAGAACTAATGGAAGTGGGTAACAGACCAATTGTCTTTCTAATGTGAACACTTTGACCTGAACCACTCTGATCCTTGAACCCTGACTCACCCCTGTGGAAATTATACAAGTCATCTTGTATTCAACCTAAATTGGTATTTTATATACATTTTCAAGATATACAAACACTATTTGTAATTTTAAAAATCATTCATAAATTAACATTAAAAAATATTCATATTGTTGAATATGTAAAATTGAGAAGATTGAAAACATTTACATTACATTTATGCATTTAGCAGACGCTTTTATCCAAAGCGACTTCCAAGAGAGAGCTTTACAAAAGTGCATAGGTCACTGATCATAACAATGAGATGCCCCAAACATTGCGGGTAGCCCAAAACATGAAGCATACATGATGGAGGTGGGAAGTTGATTCCACCATTGGGGGGCCAGACAGGAGAAGAGCTTGTGTTGGGACAGGGCGCTCTTGAGCGGTGGGACCACCAGACGGTTGTCAGAAGAAGACCGTAGGTGGCGGGTGGGGGTGTAAGGCTGGAGCATATACACTTGATGTAGTCGGGTGCAGCAGTCCTGTTCACCGCTCGGAAGGTCAGTACCAGGGTCTTGAATCTGATACGGGCCGTGATGGGAGGCCAGTGGAGGGAGATGAGGAGCGGGGTAAACGGGGAAAACATCTGAAATAATGTGAAGATTTTAGTTTTGAACTGAAAACTGATATTATACCTTAACGTCTATTTAACCTGTTTCATGAGGCTGCTTCCAAGACTCCCCATCGTCACGCCCTCTGGGGAGTGACGTGTTATCTCTGGAAACTCACATCACAACGTCAGCACAGCAAACGCTTGGCATTCATTCACTTATTTAACTATTATAAGTCCATCTAATGGCAATTCAGTATGCATAAGCCACTTTATCTCAGTATCCGATTGCACTATGTTGACCATTCACGCTGCTCATTATTCTAATTTTTATATATATTTTATTTTATATTTAAATTGTTGTATTCTTAGATTGTTTAGTTCTTAGAAATAGTTAAACTTTTGTACTTTTACTTAATCTAAGATCTGTATATGTTTAGTGTTTTGCACCTCCCTGCCACAGTAAATTCCGTGTTTGTATAACATACATGGCGAATAAACCGAATTCTGATTCTGATTCTAATGGCCTTTTCCCATCAGCCTCAGAGCCTAGACAAGCTTCAGGTGAAATCGCCAATATTTCACAGAGATTTCACAGGAATTTGCCTTTCACTTTAGAGCAACAGATGGATCTTTCTGCACAAAATTGCTTTCATATTACGTATAGGAACCCTGACTTTAACCAGTGAAAATGTATACTTTATCTATAGAAGAAGTAAAATATGGAATGAATTGGAAGTTTAATGAACTTGTGGAAAACAATGGGAAGCAGAGAACAAAATCCATGTTTGAAACGTACAATACAGCTGCCTGACAGAAATACATTACTCCACCATTAAATACATGCACTGTATACTGATTTTAATTAAGGTAGGAATTTGCTGAGACATCGAGATATACAACAATCTTTCAAAAAGTGATACTTTTCTCTTCATATCAAATAACTTGGCCAGCTCCGTGCACAACCAATACTTTCTTAAACTAAAAAGTGAGGATAAAATATTTTTTAACATGGATGCTGGGGAATTGCTTGTCACCACTGCTGATCTGTCGCTTTAAATGTGCAGCTGGTTGGCAATTCCAGTGGACATTTACCAAGTAGGCTAGGTTGACGTCAGCCAACTTCTCCAGCAGCTGCGGCGAGGAGAGCAGGGAGGGAGAGTTAGTTGATGTGGAGCGACGACGAGGAGCGTGTTCAGGACAGCGGGACTATCGTGTTCATTGGTACGTGAAATGTTACATTTTTGCGTGTTTGGAGTTGTCAAAACAGTGATTTAAACAGGGTAATTTGAGTGTTGTCCTCTGAATGCACAGTTAACATTTTGTGAATTACTAAACCGTTTTCGCATCGTCCAGTGCAACACATTAAGTTTGTTGGTGTTTTGAGTCTGCCGTATTTTTCCACGAACGTAGATTTATTGCGTTTCTCCGTAGAATCCAAGTCTATCGTCGTATGTAGCATAATAAACTTATTACTAGATTATGAAAGTGGCAGGTTCATTCCACTAAGCAACATGGATGCGCAACTCAAATGGAAAACCAAGTTTGACATCAGTCACACCGAACGGATGTGAATGGAAAAGTGTTTCAAAAATGTTTTTGTAAATCGACTGTCGGAGTCGTCCCAAAGCTAACTTTCCAAACAACAAATTGACTGACCCCCGACGCTTATTTTAAACGAGACACTAATCAAGCCATTGCACGCCGTACAAAAATGTGTTGCTCTCATGGAGGTCATTCTGTGTAAACGGGATGGTCCGCGCGGGTCGTGCAAAATTCTGTGATGAAATTACTAGTGTAATCTTGCTAATTTACTGATGAATGCAACAGCGATACTGCTGTTTGTATCACCGATGTTCTTTTGAACTTTCTACCTTCGATGTAGATTCTGCTGTTTAGCATTGTCTGTTTACTGAGGATAGCATGGATCCTGTCTGTCTCTTGTCTCTCTCAATGTGGTGGTGGTGTGGTCAGGGATACAATTTACCTTTTTATTTTATTAGAAGCTGCACTTAATAGCTGCACAGTATTTTCTCCTTTGTACCAGATTTAACTTGGTCTGTTGAGCGAGATGATACCAAGCGACATATTTCACGTCAAAAGTTTTGTTGGAAACGCTATATTATTCCAGTATCTACAGTATATTGGTGTGTGCATGTAATTCCACATAAATGCTATGGTTTGATAAGTGTCGAGACAGATCATTAAACTGGAGCATGAGCAACCAAAAATAATTAATCAAATAGGGACTGAAGAAATGTACGATAACTGTTTTGATATTTTCATTCTTGTATGAAACAGGTTTTCTATTTTAAATGGGGCTGGCTGAATTTCCTTTTCTTAATGTTAAACCCACTTCTGTTTTTTCTTCAGACTTCTCTTTTATTTGGTCTCTTAAGTAAGACTGTTTTCTGAGCATTGTTGTGAAATGAGGATTCAAAAGAGACTGGCTCATACGCTGCTGCAATTTGCACGCAATTACCTGACGATTGCTCCAATTGAAAATGGGTACGAGATATAACTTCACTCTAACCGCATGCAGTGAAAGCTATCAAAGTAACTCCAGTTTCTCGTATAATGTTCATACCATGCTCCAGTTTTCTTAATGCTTTGCTCTTCCAAGAGCTTCCATGTGTGATGCCTTTGGGCTCATATTGTATGCAATGAATATCCAATCCCTTTAGCAAATCAGTGTAAGTTAGCCTGGAGGCTCAGGGTGAAGTTGCAATCCAGAAGAGCGTTTTCATTTCCTCAGCGAGAAGCAGAAGTGGTCATGGAAATTATTTCAAGCTCAGAGTTAAATTAAGGTCATAAGTAAGGCGAGGAAACATCTTATGAGGGGCAGTTCTATTGGCATATGTGAAGCCCTCTGACATGCTTGCGTGTAAAAAGGGCTGTACAAATAAATTTGATTTGACTTATTCAGCTAAAAAAGGGAAAGAGTCCCAGAATTGTCATGTGACAGGGCACAGCCTCAGGTAAAGGACTTGCTTGAACTGGCATGTTTGTGCAGACACTGGTGAAGGCTGCTGGTTAAATTCCAGCGTTCAGGTTCAGCTAGGTGGATGGTTTTGTCTGTCATAGCATGGCACTGCTGTATGTAGAGAAGTGAACAGAGACTGAAGGCTCGTCACTGTAGTAATGTGGGATGTTACTGTTTTGTGTAAGGACCCAAGTGGATGGTGAACTACCATTGCCAGCACTTATCGTTGATGTGATGTCCGATCTACATACATTTAGTGTCCTCATGATGATAGCATTGGTACAGCCAAGGCTTTTTAATAAGTAGAGATAAGTGAAGTGAATAGTGACAAGGCCTCATTTGTTACAATTTGATAGTTTCATCGTTGATCCTTACTCCGTTTTGTACAGAGCTAGAGCTTGTTGTGCTGGTACCTCAATTTGTTCATGCTCGTCTTTCCAGACCGTTCCTCACTTGATTCAAGATCATTCTCCGAGTGACTGATAACATCATCACTATCAACCATGACTGCCCATCCCTCACTGTCACAGAACTTCATCATTGTAAGTTCATCTTCACACAGCCTTGCTTTTCTCCAGGGCATGTTAGAGCTTTTCTTTATCGATCTGAAAGTACTTTTGACCTGATACGTAGTGAGAAATCCAAGCAATGTCTGAGCCTCCACTTGTACTTGTAAAACATCACTCAGAACTGAGAAGGACAGGACACCAGGAATGTCTGAAACTTGGACATGAGAAACTGCCATTAACCAATCATCCAAATGCTGTCAATTTGCTTCTGAGATTAGATGGATGTGTGTGTCTGAACGGCTCCTTTCCAGGTACAACATAAGGGCAGCCCAGCACGTGAGCCGTACGTGCGTGAAGCCGAGGTAATTGATACTTGCGCTTTGCTTGTCTAGGCCGTTGACTTTTTAAATGTCTGTGGATTGGTTTGGCACTGGTATTAAACCTACTGCACATACCAAACAACTCAGTCACTCATAGTCTCTTGCAAATTAGTTTGCTGAATGCATTGTGGTTATCAACATCGCCCCTTTCTCTCGTATAGTGAAAGCTCTGTCTTCATTTCTCCATGGAGGCGGTTATTGTTGTTATTGAATAAAGGCTCTCCAAACTGTGATGGAGTCCTTTTGTTATTCATACTATGTGTGTCAGTTGGGAAGTCCATCTGGAACTGCCTGAGCTCAAGAATCATAATAGAAAATGTAAATACAGTTCAAGTCCTAGGAACACTGGAAATTGAATCCTAACATTCAGTGCTCGAACATCTCAATGATTCAGTTACTTTGCATATATAGTTTTTCTAAAGAAGCATCGTTTCAACCCAAATGGCTCTCAATGTGGAAACAAAAAAGATGCATGGATACATGGTGTGAAGAAGGTTCTAACTGATAAAAAGCTCCAGTGGTTAATGGTAATAAACGGTGACCTCAAACCTGAATTAATAAATGTTGACCTTTATTTTGGATTTTAGTCTCTCAAAACACTTAACATTTCACTACATCAAAAGCGAGTACCTAAATATGGAAAGCAACCATTTCAATGGGTCAACACAGTTTTACTAAACATTAGACTAGCAGTAGATTGAGAGAGCAGTTGTAGTTTCATGATTCTGCTCCCTGCAGCGCTGGGTCTGGTCACAGCTTTTGGTGTTGCTCTTAGACCAACAAATTAATCAACAAGTAAATACATCTACCAAGTAGAAGCAAACAAAACAAGGTAAAATTGTTAATGAAACAGTTAACTTGACAAATAGGGCCTGGCTTCCTTTTGATATAATATTGCTAAAATACTTTAGACTTTTCTTTTTGTATTCTTATAACTGTTAGGTGGACTTGATGTAAGTGACCTGGTGCTAGGCTCAGGATTTGTCCTATTCCACTTGTTTCTCCAGCTAGAGGACTAAGGTGCACCACAGCTTGACACAGCTCGACTATGCAGACAAAGCACCCAAATCATAGAATCGTTAACATAACCTCACATTACTAATGGTTCTTGTGTGAAACACTTAATGGCTTTTCCTCCTGAAGGCTGAGGGCTTGTTTTGGGCCCTGTCTTTAGCAAAGGGTAAGCCTCTTGACTGGTTGATCCTCAAGGCTGAACTGACCTTAATGTGCTGTAGTCGGCAACACATGAAACCACTTAGCATAGAGCCAGTTGTGATGCCCTGTCTGGGGGAGAATTGCTGGAGGTATTTGATGAGTCTTGCTCTTCTATAGTATCCAGACAGGAATGTGAAAGCAATTGTAAAGGCAGTCTTACAGCAAGTCTCTCTGACCCCTGAGCAAGTCAAGCTGAAGGACATGAGACATACCTCCATAAGGAATACATTTAATTATTTTAATGGCTTTTAGGTGCTTCCATTGTTTATTTATTTAATACAGGCATGTGGCCCTCCATGCCTGTATTGACCCTGGTAACAAGTCATGTACCATTTATAAGATCTTTTGAAACACACAGCACAGTTACACAGCACTTCATACTTCAGACTGCTGTATTGTTACTGTAGTAGATGTTAATCTTCACCAGAAGGTCATGGCATTTCATGTTGAAGAGACTGACGAGGATGTGATTTCTTAAAGCCATACTGTACACGGTCTGCTCCTAGTCTTGGTCTGAGAGATGATGGTTCTCATTGGAAAGGCCATCCCTTTATCTGTGGACATGTTTGTGCTGTTCAGCCCAGAGAACGTGACAAGCTACTTAAGCACAGCTCACGGTAGCGTTCTGTGCTGCTGTTTGAACCAAGCGGGACAAAGTTCCACACAAGGAAACTCAAATCTCCTGAGTCTGTGTTGTGGGAGAAGTGTCTGACCAGATCAAGATGGGTATTGAAAAAATAACCTGTTGAATGATGGTGCCTGGTGTTTAAGGGGGTGGAGAGAACAGCAAAGTCAGATCAATTTTCTCCTGAGTGCAGCAAATTTGGTTATATTTTTAACCATGGCTCTGTTATTTGGGTACCAGCATAGTATAGTTTTTAATGGTATTATTTCCCCTTCAAGTCAAACAGCAGAGGTATGATCTAGCTCAAAGCTCGTCCTTCTGGATGTCTCCATCTGCTCGTCTTCTTGGCCAGTGCTGACAGGAGAGACTTCCTCTTGACAACGTTGCACAACAACTGGATTACATCTGAGGTCACCGTATTACTGTTACATTCACTCTTGGTAAAATGCTGTAGCAATATCCTGCAGTAATGCTGAAGCATTGCTAAATGATTAAGGAACCAAGAAGCTTAATGGGCTCAAGTCACACAACCCATGCATAGGCACCCCAACTGGCTGACTAAAACTTAGAACTGTAAATGGACTGTATTTATATAGTGCCTTTCTACATTAGCGACATGTCTTTTTGGTTTAGATTTACTCAAACGTAATCGGAGGACTACATTGTGCTAGTCCCTCCAGTAGCAGTTGGTTTAGAGTTCTAGGTAGCCTACTAGTTCTAGTAGCAATGCCATAGATTTTACAATTTGAATCGCAGAGCTGAAAAAATGTAATCGCAATAACAGATGGTTTCATATATAACTAACGTGGGGTATTAATATTCAATTAACTTTTCTTGGCACCAGATGGTGCAAGGTTTACTAGTGTGTTTGTCTACAAGGATACGGCATCGGCACTGCACTAGTTACCTGCAACAAAACACAACCAACACTGTGCTGTCACTTATTTATAGCCTTTATCAATAAGCCTTGTGGACTTGCATGAGTTGATATTTGGTCCACTGGGACCTGCCATGCTGCCACTGTGGATGACTCTTAACAGCTTCCTGGCGTTTCTACTTATTTACCGGCTAGTTTGCTACGCTGTGGACAAAGTGTCTCAGTCAAGCAGAAGTAAATGAAATGCAGAAACATGTGTTTTTAGAGGAACGGTGTACAGCATAACGACCATTGCATTTGATGAAACCTTTGTACTATGAGGGTGGGATGGTGGGAAAGATGGACACCGCTAAAGGGCATCTCTCATTTGGCCTTGTGGAGCCATTTCTTCATTTCCTATTTTCTAGTTCAACTTGAGTTAGTCTTCATTGTCTGTTAAAGTTGGGGCTGGGAGAACTAATTTGTATTCATTACCAGGGTCTACCCATTGACATTTTGCAGGAATTTCTGACTGTCACCGGAATAGGTCAGACTTGTTCAGCAAATTCAGTCAGTAAAGTCTATTACGGAGTATTTTGAACGCACTGGAGTGATCCAAAGCAACTCCAGTGCGAAGGGTAAAATTTGCAGTGGCACATTTTTCCCTTCTGTTCCTCACTCAAAATTGTCCAACTAGTTTTTTTTGTTTTAAAGGAAAGAAAAAGGTGCATGGTCTCTTTTTTTCCAGAGCTGTATATTTAGTAACCAAGTTACAATGCCTGCATTGAGTGGTTTGCATGTTGTGTCTCTACACCCAGAGCAATCTTCCCATCAATTACTTAGAGAGAAGCCTACTTTCACAAAGTTAATCTTTAATATTGTTGTCATGTACTGTAGTAAACAAATTCATTCCCCTTAGTCACTACTTATATATTTTCTTATAGATAATGACAATATGCAGGACCAAAACAGCAACCAGTACAATTTGGATATGTTCTTCTGACATGTATTGAGAGTTTGAACAACTCTATTATAATATAATGATGACCACTCAAGCCTAACTTTAAGACAAGACTCCTCCTCTTTGTATTATTCAGTAAGAACTTTAATAATTTTAAACACGTTTATCCGGTGCCTGTCGAACCCTCTGTTCAGACTCGGGACAGGATGAGTGTGTTTGGAGCTGGCAGATTAGGTGGACCAGGCAGGCAGATTAGGTGGACCAGGCAGGCAGATTAGGTGGACCAGGCAGGCAGATTAGGTGGACCAGGCAGGCAGATTAGGTGGACCAGGCAGGCAGATTAGCTGGACCAGGCAGGCAGATTAGCTGGACCAGGCAGGCAGATTAGCTGGACCAGGCAGGCAGATTAGGTGGACCAGGCAGGCAGATGAGCTGGACCAGGCAGGCAGTCTGGCATCGGCGCCATTGATGTTGCTATTGTTTGAGGCGATGAAAAATGTATTTTGTAAGCCAGTGCCTTTTTTAAGTGACGACTGACATGTTATTCCTAAATGTGCATGTCTGTCTCGTAGTTGAAGCTTAAATTTAGGGAATATCCTGCAGGATGAGGGGAGAAAAAAACGTTGCTTTTTACACCCACCATCTTTAACAGCCTTTTATGGCCCTTTCATTTCAAGATGGGTGCCATTCATTACACACTCATTAGTTTTGATTCTCCATTCATTCTGAGCTGCAGCCACCCTGGTACTGCAGGAGAAGGATGTTTGTCACCTCTGACAATCAGTAGTATGCTACTTGGTATAATGAATCGTCAGGAATTATCTGAATTTTATTGGTATTGTTTAGTGCCTTATGGGGAGTGTGGAGGAGTCTATTCATCTTCTGCTGGGTGGTGGAACTGCATATCTCATGGCAGCAGGCCTGAAATGTCTGCAGGTCGTATATATATTTACCACCCACTCCCCCCATCTTGCAGTATTCAGTCTGCCCCAACCCAATCAGCTGGCATTGTATATAGTTTCCTCCCAGTTGCCCTCATAAACTTAGTTGACATTAAAATGAATTTTGATACTTCAAATCCACCTTCTCATGCCAATAATCTCTGCTGTTGTTTGATGCTGAACTGGCATGTCTGTGAGGAACAGTTTGTTTGTTTGTTTTGCGTGCGTGCGTGCATACAATGTTTTGAGATTCTGAATATTTCTGTGCATCTTTTACTATTTGTTTCTAAATGTACTGATAAGGATAAAAGCTTTTGATATATTTTATCAGTATGGATTATATTGTTTATTGAACCCTAAATGGATTTTGCAGTGTAAGTAAGATATCTAAGATTAGTTTTCAATAACCGTCCTGTAGTTTTTCGGTCTATATTGACCGATTTACAAATGTTCTCCTATGAAAGATTTCTTAATTTTAAGGTGCAGCCAACTCCAGGAGGGTTAAAGCTTTTTGTGTGGGTGTGAAAGGTAAACACAAGGCCTACTTCATTATGACTTTAGTCCTTAAAGCTGTCAGGTAGCATGTTTCCTCAGTAGTTGCTGTTGGACTTGAGAATGCCCTGCTCATTACACATGTCATTACAGTGTTATTATAATGTTGTTCTCTGAGGGGGAAATGCTTGTCACTGGCTGATGAGCTGAGAACTTAAGGGCCTGCGAGTTCCAGTCCCTCTAGGGGAGATTGAGGGAGTTCAGAAACCGACCTTGGGGTTTGTTTCCTATGGAGTCCCAACCTCTTCCCTATTCTGTGCTCTCAACAGAGGTATGATGTAGTCTAACACCAAGACTGCTTCAGCACCTTTAGATCAAATCATATCTTTCTCGGAGCGTAAGAGATTTATATTGAATATGCTGTTTACCTGTAGTCTACACTGCATATTAATATGTTTTGGCCTCTTTTTCCATTTATTTGCAAAATTGCTGGCAGCAAAATACAGTAGATTCCCACCTAAATGTACTATGAATATTACACTACTGTTCTTTTATGAATGTGGTTGGATACTTTGGAATCCATGTCAGAGGCATGTAATCTATTTTGCTTCGCAAAGTGGGGTAATGAAATGGGACGTTCACATCCAGTTCCCTCTCTGTTTTTACCTTTTGACTTGATGCATGAACCAAGTAAATCATTAGGGAGTCTTCTTTGTGGGAGTGTGACTGACACATTCGTAATAGATAAATAAAACGCAAATCCCTCTGCCTTCTGACATTTTATCAAGAACCAAAGTCTTTTGTCGGTTTTCCCTGTGCATATTTAACGTCAGACTTCAAAAGACTCCAGAGTTATGCATTTAATCTATCTTTTGAAGAAATGGGTTGCTTTTAGTTAGACATGTCTCGTATTTTCTATTGGTTCTGACTTGGATTTGGCTTAATGCAAACTGATCAGAAGTCATCATTTAAAAAAAAAAAACACTTTTAGTCAGTGACATTTGAGTGTGGTCCTAGTTGCTGTAAAGGACAGCACTCATGACAGTTGGCATTAAAGGGCTTCAGGGGAGACCTTGACAACCAATTTCTTCAGCACTCGTGCAACGTCTTTCCCACTCTGGCCAGTTAGCAGCAAAGGAGAGATTGCCTCGGTGGGGCCCTGAGTTGGTCTACTCTTCTGGCTGTTGTCCAAATACATTATTCTCCTGGTCAGGTTGTTGCCATGGGTGACTGCTGTGGCACATCGCCTGCCTAGAGACCATTTGCTCGGCATCAGTGTGAACTTCAGACAGTCTTCTACTAAAAGTTCCCCTTCAGCGCCTCTCTCTTTACATACCAGGACCAGCCCATAAACACCCTTAACTACCTCTGCTGCTGTCTGGCTTCTACTGGCTCTGATGAGGAACACAGTTCTGGCTTCCTGCTGTCTGGCCCTGCAGTATAGTGCCCAAGCATGTTGTTAAACCTTCTCAGACTCACTGGAATGAATGAATTCTCATAGTTAATTGATCATTTCTTAATGTGGTTTGTGCTGTCATGCAAGTTGACTAAATTGTTTAACAAAAATATAAAACTGATGCAAAAAATTGCTTATGTATCTGTCACTCGGTTGTTTTAAATAAAGAGTTGCATCTTTCATTTGTGAGGGCTATCGGATGACACACATGGTGTACCACAGATTCATCCTCATCATTCAGCCTACCTTCATAAGATGACCTAGCGGGTCTGAACTCATTTAACTTCTTCAGTTTCCCTTCCACTTTTCCCTGTCTAACCTTTTGACCTATTGTACGGTCGTATTTTTCACTATTTTCTAAACACGTATGCAATTAGCCGTACTTGAAAATGTAATTATCTAACCAAAACTGTTGTACAGTGAGCAGAGGTGGAATTAGATTTGAGACTTGCATGAGATTTGTGACATTCTGAGGGTCCACCATTGTTGGCCACCTGACCCCCTTAATGCACAAGGGTGCATCCCTCTCCCCATGAATGTCATCTTTGTGGTACCTTGGTGGGTTGCCATGGAAACCGCAGAAACGACTGAGCTGAAATCCACCCAGGTTCCTCCTCCATGTATCCGTCGCCAAACGTGTGAAGATTCTAATAACTTTAAAGTAGAATTTTAATCTGAAAAAAACTCATTTTAAGCCCAATTAAGTGACATAATTGTGCAATTTAGTTGTTAACCTTGTTAACTTGGCATGTGTGCTGAGTAGGGGTGGAATGGTACACTGAAGTCACGGTTCGGTTCATACCGCGGTTCAGACATTACGGTTTGGTACAAGTTCAGAGGGAAAAGCAAAACCTATGTGTATCTAAAGGCTGGTTAAGCACTGTAGGGAGGAGAATTGAGTTTTTTTGTCTCGTTCCAGTGATTGGCACACCTGGGTGATGGCGTCTGATATTTTTAGTCATTTAGCACACGCTCTTATCCATATGCGTTATATGTGTTTAGCATGTTAGATGTATTTCCACTCACATACCCCACAACTGCTGAACAACGCAGTCTCACAGTGCTCGTCATATCCACCACTCTCTCGCCTGTACTACTGTAACTGAATGAGAAACCGAAGTTTTCCCAAACTTGCGATCTTGGAGGCCGGCGGGTCCTCTATCTCTCGTGGGTCGCCACCACTCGCCATGCTCGTCCTTAGTGCTGCTAGCTATCTCTGACTCACGGCGGCGTCAATCAGAGCTTCAGAGCTAAAGCGGGGCAACAGATTAGGTGTCCCTAAAGAACACAGGTATCTAACAATAGTTCCGCATTGCATTAATTAATTTGCACGCAAGTTTTATTTATTTTTATACCGTGTATACTCTGTGTAATTTCATGCACCGAACCGTGACGCCCGTACCGTCTCGGTTCAATACGAGTACTGTTCCACCTCCAGTGTTAAGGGTTTTAGTTTTGGTGACGCCACAAGCCTCAGACACCTTGTTGTTAAGAGATCTGGGCCAATGTGCTTCTGAGCATCTGACCTCAAAGAGACTCAACCGGGTTTGACTTTTCTCGTCTGTGTATGCTGATAAGATGATGACTATGCACTGCTAAATAATGCAAATATCGCATCCTAAATAATTAATCACTCAGGTTAACCAAGAAGAGTTACTTCTGTGTTTTTTTGGTCAGGAAAACTGCACATTCTTAAGCTGGCTTACTCTACACACGCTGCATAGATGGAATTGGGGACTTTTTAATTTAGACTTGTGCAGACTTACTGACACTTCACTTCATATCTCCACATGACTGTGATAGTGCTAACATTTCCAATCAGTGTCAAGACAGGTACTGAGTTTTTGACTCAAACTGTATTTCTGCATGGAATACTGCCCAGGCAGTAGACTACACTGGCAGCTTGCTTTGTGCAAAGTGAAGAAGAAAGATTCATGATTGAAGCCAAAGTGTAAATTATTCAAATCTGATACTGTAGTTCTCTGATGGAGCCTGCTAAGTCGGAGTTTTGTTATTAGAGTTTCTGGTGTTATTCTGTGATATTTAGGCATAATACATATCTTCTTCCTCAAAGAATGAGATGATTATCTCAAAGTATAATTCGATCTTGCTTTTTTTTCTTCCTTTTGATTACATTTACATTTAGTCATTTAGCAGACGCTCTTATCCAGAGCGACTTACAGTAAGTACAGGGACATTCTCCCCGAGGCAAGTAGGGTGAAGTGCCCAAGGACACAACGTCATTTTGCACGGCTGGGAATCGAACCAACAATCCTTCTGATTAATAGCCCGACTCCCTAACCGCTCAGCCATCTGACCATTGTAAGAAGATTACCTCAACTTGAGGAAACTTAATATTTGTTCAAGTCAGTCTGCTTCTGTCACCCTCCATCATCTCCCTCCACTGGGATCTCTGATGCCCTCCATCATCTCCCTCCACTGGGATCTCTGATGCCCTCCATCTCCCTCCACTGGGATCTCTGATGCCCTCCACTGGGATCGCTGATGCCCTCCATCATCTCCCTCCACTGGGATCTCTGATGCCCTCCATCTCCCTCCACTGGGATCTCTGATGCCCTCCACTGGGATCTCTGATGCCCTCCATCATCTCCCTCCACTGGGATCGCTGATGCCCTCCATCTCTCTCCACTGGGATCTCTGATGATCCATCATCTCCCTCCACTGGGATCTATGATGCCCTCCATCATCTCCCTCCACTGGGATCTCTGATGCCCTCCATCATGGCCTCCTCTGTCAGGGTTCCTCAGCAAGTCCCTTCTTGCTGCTGAAGGTCTGTAAAGCGTTTCCACCTTATATCACCATCTCTAGCCTTTTCAAATCAGGACCAATACAGAAAAGGACATTTGGGCATGATCAGAGAATAATGTGCCTGTGTGTCTGGAATAGGTAACGGTAAGGCCTGATGCTGGTTCACCATCCATCTCCCTGCACAGAGGCAAGATGTCTTGACTGTGATGCCTCGGGGGAATGTCCCTGTACTTACTGTAAGTCGCTCTGGATAAGAGCGTCTGCTAAATGACTAAATGTAAATATATATGTATGTGTATATCATATTCTCAACTTTTTTTTTTCACATTTTGTTTTTGTTGAGAATATAAAAAAAAATGATTTAAAAAAAAGTTTCTAAAGGTTTGAAAAGGTTACGTATTCGATGGACAATGGGAGTTGGCAATGTCGATTTGACTGAAAATAGAGACATTCCTGATCACCTTTGACCATATATGGGGGAGATATTCAAAATTGTCGGTGTCAAAAAGGATTCCTGGTGAATGTCTATAGTGTCTTTGTATTAATATGATGTTAGGTTCAAGAAATTGAAAAAGTAGTCAGCACTTCAACTTTTAACAGTCTTTTCAAACATGAGTATCTGTAGTTCTACTTGAGTGAAGGATGTGTGTACTTTTGCCATCTCTGGCTAAATGTGATTTATATAATTGTAAATGTTTATGTTGCAGATTCATAAAGGCTTTCTTTGTAACAAAAGACATTAGCTTTGTCTAAAGAGATTTGAAGTGTTTGCATTATGAAGACCTTCATTCCTTTCTAAGAGCAAATTTCTGCTTGTTTTCTGTCCTTAAAGATTATGCACTGTAGCATCGTCATAACAATAATATGAATGATGTTTGATCAATGGAAATGCTTAGCAACCACCCCCCCCCACTACGTTACCAAATCAATTTAAATAATGAGCTTGAGAATGCGGTTCCCCAATGACAACCATGGTGAAGAAACATGGTGAGCAGTTAAATATCAATGCAAAATGAGTCGTGTCAGACCTCAAACGAATTGACTTTCCATCTCAGAGGATTTCTTACTGAAACTGTCGTTCTCCATTAGGATGACTGAATGAAGCAGTACTTTTTTAATCCTCAGGTCAAAGATGACTGCTGTGTATTGTGTGAGAGAGGCCGACACACCCACCATGGTTTAGCACCGCGAGTGGAAGAAGCCAAATAAAATGTGAGGAATCATCACTTGTAAAACGAGTAGTGTACTCTTTTGTTGGCTGGTGAGTGGAGAAGGATGTTATGCCAATGCCAGTGTTGGTGCCAAAAATGACACAAACAAAATGACAAATACTTTACATGTTAAACAAACATAAATTAGACTCATCATTCTACCGGCCTAACCTCCTCTACCAAGCCATGCTGAAGGCTTTTATACCCTGTGTCCTCCAGTCCAACCTGGGGAAAACCCTCTCTTCAGCTGCCAGTAATGTTATTATGCTATTTCCATTTTCCCAGTCCTTTTGTAGAGGGACAATTAATAGTCTGTATTCCTGGGTTGACATGGACACTTATTTTCTTAGTTTTTCTTGGTACATTATTTGACATTCTACTTACCCGAATGACTAGTTTATGGTTCATTACACTGAGGACTAACACAAGGTTAGATGGAATGTTGGCTTTGTCAGTGATAAATGTTCACTGACGAATGTTACATTTTCCATTTTGTTGTAACATGGAATAAAATATAGTCTCTCTGCCGGGTAAAAAGGTGCTTGCTCCCTTAGTCAAATTGATATTGGCTTTTCTAGTGTTAATTGGATTCCTTGACCAGTGATACCAAGCAGCTAACGGTTGCCCTGTCTCTTGGCTGATCTCTCATCTGGCTTTTCCTATTGTATTTCATGCTTTGTGTGAGGTTCAGTGTTGACCTTTTTTGAAGCAAAACTGCTAAATCAAGACAAGCTGAAAGAGGCTTGAAGATGTGTTCACTCAGTCAGTACCAGTCAAAGCTGTGCTGCGTCTGAGCCTCCCTGTCTTCGCTGGCTTGAGAAGGAGAACCTCTGGGAATGTTGTTTTGGCAATCGGGCCAACTTCAACTGAACCTCAGTTAGGTGTAGGATCGGTCTCTGACCTTAAATACCATCAAGCGAACTCAAGCCTTTTCAGCTGTAGATTACAAAGTTGTTGAAGCCGGCCTGCTCTGTCAACACGTACAGTTAGGTCCATAAATATTTGGACATTGACACAATTTTCATCATTTTGGCTCTGTATACCACCACAATGGATTTGAAATGAAACAATCAAGATGTGCTTTAAGTGCAGACTTTCAGCTTTAATTTCAGGGTATTTGCATCCAAATCAGGTGAACGATGTAGGAATTACAATACATTTTAGGCTGCTCAGCTGTTCCATGGCCAGGTGTATGTTATTCCCTCATGGGAGTTCGTTATTTCATTGACAAGGAGCAGATAAAAGGTCTAGAGTTCATTTCAAGTATGGTATTTGTGTTTGGAATCTGTTGCTGTCAACTCTCAATATGAAGTCCAAAGAGCTGTCACCATCAGTGAAGCAAGCCATCGTTAGGCTGAAAAATCAAAACAAACCTATCAGAGAGATAGCAAAAACATTAGGTGTGGCCAAATCAACTGTTTGGTACATTCTTAAAAAGAAAGAACGCACTGGTGAGCTCAGCAACACCAAAAGACCCGGAAGACCACGGAAAACGACTGTGGTGGATGACAGAAGAATTCTTTCCCTGTTGAAGAAAAACCCCTTCACAACAGTTGGCCAGATCAAGAACACTCTGCAGGAGGTAGGCGTATCTGTGTCAAAGTCAAAAATTAAGAGAAGACTTCACCAGAGTAAATACAGAGGGTTCACCACAAGATGTAAACCATTGGTGAGTCTCAAAAACAGGAAGACCAGATTAGAGTTTGCCAAAAAACATCTAAAAGACCCTGTACAGTTCTGGAACAACATCCTATGGACAGATGAGACCAAGATCAACTTGTACCTGAATGATGGGAAGAGAAGAGTATGGAGAAGGGAAAGAACTGCTCATGATCCAAAGCATGCCACCTCATCAGTGAAGCATGGTGGAGGTAGTGTTATGGCGTGGGCATGTATGGCTGCCAATGGAACTGGTTCCCTTGTATTTATCGATGATGTGACTGCTGACAAAAGCAGTAGGATGAATTCTGAAGTGTTTCTGGCAATATTATCTGCTCAGATTCAGCCAAATGCTTCAGAACTCATAGGACGGCGCTTCACAGTGCAGATGGACAATGACCCGAAGCATACTGCGAAAGCAACCAAAGAGTTTTTTAAGGCAAAGAAGTGGAATGTTCTGCAATGGCCAAGTCAATCACCTGACCTAAATCCAATTGAGCATGCATTTCACTTGCTAAAGACAACTGAAGGGAAAATGCCCCAAGAACAAGCAGGAACTGAAGACAGTTGCAGTAGAGGCCTGGCAGAGCATCACCAGGGACGAAACCCAGCGTCTGGTGATGTCTATGGGTTCCAGACTTCAGGCTGTCATTGACTGCAAAGGATTTGCAACCAAGTATTAAAAGTGACAATTAGATTTATGATTATGTTAGTTTGTCCAATTATTTTCGGTCCCTTAAAAAGGGGGGGGGGCACATATAAAATGTGTTGTAATTCCTACACCGTTCACCTGATTTGGATGTAAATACCCTGAAATTAAATCTGAAAGTCTGCACTTAAAGCACATTTTGATTGTTTCATTTCAAATCCATTGTGGTGGTATACAGAGCCAAAATGATAAATTGTGTCAATGTCCAAATACTTATGGACCTAACTGTATATGTCTGTTCTACAACACCTGGAGACGTAGCTCAACTGCCTTACCTGAAAATGGATTGTTAAAATGCATCAATTTACAATGGATACTTATTCAATACTTTAGGGAAAAGGACCTCTAGCAGTATACTTGCCTTCTGGATGCCCCATGAAGTGGATCTCCTCCAAACATCTCATAGGCCAGTTGTTTGATACAGTTTCTCTCGCTCAAACTGAGGAAGATTCTCTAACTTACACTGAAGAGGAATAAAAAAAATGAAACTGTCTGACGAACATCAGTCCCCTGCTGTTCCATTCTGTGACAAAGGTCAGGAGGACATTGAAAAGGTCAGTTCTCCCAAATAGAATTGATGCTTGATACATTATGAATGTGATTTCACATTATGTGCTTTGTGACACTTGTACAATGCAACTGTTAAATAGTTAAATATTCTAAATGGTATTCAAGAGGAGGAGTTGTAAGGAGGATAAATGTAGTTGCCCGTTGAAATCCCTTCGCTTGATTGTAGTTTATTCTTAATTTAGGATATGTCGTTAAATCTTTATACCCTTAGATAATATGATGAAGTGCTACTCTTTTGATCTGTAAATATTAACATTGTTCCTTTTGGAAAGTTCCTTGTCCTCTCATGACCAGTGTTGGCTCCTTAGGAGTGCTAAGTGCAGTCATGTCCAAATGTAACTTTAGGAAGTCTTGTGTCAAAGATGTCATACAATCAAGTAACCACTGTTGGAAAATGTATTTCATTATCCATTGTATTTTGCTCCTAAAGGCTTAGAGAAGTACATAACTGTAGTTGCGTAGAATCCTTCAACATCTAAATGCAAATGTATTTCCGTTTTTACCTGCAGATATTTTGCATATGAGCAGTTGATTCAGATCTCTCCTGTGAAGCTGCAACATTAAATGTTGGGGGGAGGACAGCAGTAGTGGTAATGACGGTAGTTTGGAACTACAGGAGTGAAAGCACAGTGATGTTCCTACTGCCTCTGTGATGTTGCTACTGCCTCTGTGATGTTGCTACTGCCTCTGTGATGTTGCTACTGCCTCTGTGATGTTGCTACTGCCTCTGTGATGTTCCTACTGCCTCTGTTGATCCCAAACAAAAGAGAACAGGTAGTGTTTAATCAATAATACAAATCCTCCCGTTGTGTCTTCCACACGCCTGCTGTCTGCTGGCAGAAGTAGACTGCTTCATTCCACTTAGCTCGCATGAAATTACAGTTTAATTTAGCTTGACTGCAGTTGACACAAGAAATCAATCATTGTAAGTAGGTCAGGTATTTGTTCTGTCTACCCTGTTAGTAGTAATGCATGCAGGAGGGATGCAACAGAACGGCTTCAGAAGCCCTGGACTCGATACTGGGTAGTTGGAACTGTTCTGTCAGATGTGTGAAATAAGCACAATGACTGGATCCTCCCTCCAGTGTATCACACAGACACACGGTGCTTTTGTCTGAGGTGGAGCAAGTAGGACATTCTAAATCAATTTAATGACCATCTTCTCTAGAAAAATGTTTTTGAGGATTTTCTACGTTCTTTCTGGGTCCAACCATGCCTGATATTGTTTCATACACAATAAAATGATCAAAGTAAACACATTTCATCTTTAACACACCATTGGGTTTACATTGGGCTTTGTCCTTCAAATTATTTTAAGTATGAAATAAAAAGGTTATGTATATAGTGTAAAGACTCACACATTAGATCTATATATCATCACAACTTGAGTCTTCTGAACTGTTTCCTGGCTAACGTCTTGTAGATCCTCCATAATTGGCGACAGTAATGCGTTCCTCTGTTGTTCAGATCCTGCAGACGGCGTTCCAGTGGAGTCGGGAGGGATTGGTCTTTACACTCTGACGTGCCCAGTCCAGTGCTCTCCCCCTCAGGCACTGAGCTTGCTAAAGGAGAGCATCCTGGCAGTGTGTCTGCTTCCCTGCTTGTTATCTAGCCCTGCCAGCACGCTGGCTCTGGAGCACAGGCCTGTGTGCTGCCTGAATCCTTGGGAGAGTGAGCATTGTGCTGTCATCGCATCCTATACCTCCTAGAATAAACGGCACAAGAAAGGGAGGAGAGCGAGAGAGCTGCATGGTTGTGTTGCTTTCTGGAAGCCAGAAGCTTTGACAGGCAGGAGGCCTGTACAGCTCGTCCACTGAATTGTTCATACAGATGCTACTGGGTGGGCTCATGTCCTGTAACATCAACTCTCACAATCTACCTTTTGACATTTACTTGCATTGTCCACCTTTATTAATGGGAATCTAATTCTTCATTCAATTTCCTTTCAATTTACTGGGTTAGTGGATTTTACGTTTGTGTCCGGTTTAGATTACAAAATGCAAGCACTGTTTTCTGAACTGTTCTGCTGTGAAAATAGAGCATTCGGGCCTCATATAGGCTAGGTGGCGTAATCCCTTAATGGAATTACATTGGCTTTAAAATGTGTTCTGACTCTGTTCAACCCCAGTACATATAGGACCCTATGGTTTCTGCTCTCAGAAGATCACACCTCATCACTGCATGCTCTCATAGGGAGCCGGCAGGTGCAGACGTGTCTTCGGGGTGTCAGAGCCACATCTGGGTCGTGGTCTCGTTGGCTTGCGGGTCGCAGGAAGTGCTGACTGCAGCAGGGTGGTGTAACGGCAGGGTGGTGTAACGGCAGCAGCTCAGGGGGTTCCTGGGTAACGTCTTCACGTAGAGGGGCTGCTGGTCACGTCTCCTGCTTGCGGCGTCTTCTCAGCCATCTCAGTCTTCTGCTCGACATCTTCCTGCTCTAATGAGACACAATTTCAGACTAACAAATAAATCCCTGAAGAAGGAATAATGATTCCCCCTCAATCCTGGTTAGTCAGATGTTAGGATCTGGAAAGGAGGGTTTGCAATGTAGAGGAACATCTTGCACTCTAATGAATCTAATTAAACGTGTGGAATGCAGGTTTGCTGTAGCAGGCTCCATAAATGACCGACCTCACAGTTTGTACATTTTATTTCAAGCAGTAGGCTACCATTTCCCCATCCCTACTGTACAAGAACATCCACTATATGTGGATCTCATGATAAAAAGTGAACTAGTAAAAATCATCTGTGTCACTATCTGTAGCCAGAGAAAGTTGTTATCGTGTCAGCTTTGTTTCAGCACAGATAGTGACTGTGAAGCTGAACGTAGGCTTCCCATTTGGCAGGACATTACTTCTTAGAAACGCTTACAATTTATAATCCATTTTGAGATGAATTGTCGGTTTGTTTGAATCTTTAAAACTGGATTTTATCCCCTTGCCTTGAATCTGTTAAGTAAATGTCAGGGTTTATGCATTTTTTCCAGTTCTTTGGGAAGGCATATGTTCTTTTCCCTTCCTATGCCTGAGTGGGTTACTCGGGAGACTTAACATTATAGCTCAGAGGTGCCTAGAGTAAGCATTAGCTATCTGCAATGAACTCACTTTGGCCAAACTTTTTTGCAGACGCATGCTTGCGCTTCTTGCTCACATGCTAAGTGTAGACATTGTTCTAAAGCAACATTATTTTGAACATCCTCTGTTTCTGCGAGTCATCTGTGCCACAGGATTGCTAAAGGTGATTCTTTCTTCTCTCCACAGGGGACAACAGTACTCATGAGAATCCAGCGGCTGCTAAATGTGTGAAGCCACATCCAACCCAGGACCCTGTTCGTTAACAAGCCACAGTATCGGTAAGGTGCCTTATCTGCCATCATGCACACTAGCGTGTCTGTATTGATCACAGCCCTCCTCATCCAGCTCAGAGCTCACAGAGCAATCTGTGTACGCTCAGTGCTTGTTCAATAACTCCACTAAGTTGTTGTTTGGGATTGTCTTATGTTGAAGGCAGATAACTAACTCTATATTCCTGTCATGGCTGTGTAGTGGAGTGCACGAACATGAGATGTTTGCAGGAGAGCAGCGATTGTTCCTGACACGGTCATGGTGATCTGGAGTTCTGCTGAGTGACTTTGTTCTTGGTGTATTGAGACGCCTCACCTCTGTGATTGTAAACTTGAGTCTTGAGATGAGTGTTTCATAACGTATGCATTACATTATTCAAATAGCAGTGGAAATAATTTACCACAGTGAACCATCCCTGTCTGGGTAATTTATCAAATGCAACGTGGACATGTGGCCGCTGTTTGAAATGTCCTTGTGTACAGTTTGACAGTTCAGCCTGAGGCTTCCTCAGGAAGTCAACACATTTAAAAAAGACGCAGATGGTAAGATATGAGCGTGCATTAAAGACTTGGGACAGCCATTATGTCTAACTTGGGTACAGTATGCCTTATCATGCAAAAAACGGTGGTGGAGATTAGAGCTAAATTATTGAGGTATATTTGGGCCATAAACGGGCCGCTAGAATCCCTCATTGAAATTGATGATGGAGTGCCACCATTTAAAGCTGCTGTTTGGTTCCTGGTACACAAGTCTGAAATCCTGGAGCTGTTGCAGTGCAGTGGGTGAGGACTCGTCATCATGCACTAAGGAGCTTAGTAGTGACATACTGAGGACTCATAATGAAAGCCGGTCTAATTCCCCAAGGCCCATATATCGAGGTGTTTGTTTCAAGTAGAGGGTAAGTGCAGTGTGTTGTACTAACACAGCAGCCTGAACATACATGTTGACGGTAGAGAGAGTTTGTATTTTGGGCAAGGCTTAGTGGATCCTGGGTATGTCTGTTAGTCTGCCACCCCGTATTAGCACACACACACACACACACACACACACACACACACACACACACACACTGCCAACCCATATTAACGCACGCACATGCAGACAGGCAGCATAGTAATGACACGAGCCAGTCAAAGGTCCTTGCTCCAGGGCATCTCTCAGTGCACCGGGCCAATTTATTCAGACAAGCAGTAACTTATCCCAGAGGTCACCCTGCACGCACGACACACACACACCTCCTGCAACACACACACACGTACCACCCTGCCTATGTGACACACACACTTGAATCCCTTTCTAATGCATCAGCGACGGGTTATCAGATTTTGAATTAGTACACGATCAGAAATCTGCAATGCTAATGCACCATAAACGTGAAAACCCAAAATAGTTTGACGTTTGATAGCAGCATGCCACGGGCCGGACAGTTAATGACTCATGTTAATTGCCTCCTCCTCTGTCTGTGTGAAGTGATTGCTCCAATGGCAGGACGGGATTTAGAATCTGGTGTTGATTGAAGTAGATGGATGAAACCAAAATATTGTTCAGTTCAGGAACAAACACGTCTTGTGCAGATCAACATCCCTGCTGGGGGCCATGCGTTGTGTCAGCATCATGTCTGTTAAGCACACAGGCATGGCTGTTAAAGGAAAAGGAAAACAAAATGTCAAGAAACTAAATGGTCTGTGTAGTGGTCCAGCCAGAGCCTTCAATGAAAATGAGATATATATATATGGAAGTTATGAGAAGAAAAATCATACACACAACATAGAAAAGAAAGCATTTCTGGCTTGTCTGGCGTCAAGGAGTGTAATTTTTTTTATATTTGTGTGTATATAATACATTTTTAGTTGATTTGCCCCACAAGCCCCTGAGGGGTCTCTTGTGTTTGTATTTTCCACCCAGATAAGAGGCAGGTTTTCTCTCAACACAACACTGTCCACCCGAGGCAGGGCAGGGAAATAAACTGGCATGTCTCTGAGGAGAGCTGAGGGAGTTTATTAGCAATGTCAGCAGAATCTACAGTAACAGGCGAGAGTAATGTCAATGTCAGTGAGTTATCAAAAGTACTTTGCAGACTTTGACCTTGTTGAATAAATTGGCAGTGGTGGATTGAGTGATTTGTCGTTGACGCCAGGAGTGTTCTGATGGTTCCCAAACGATAACCTCTTGACAGATTTTTTAATTTGGGCTAAATATGTCACTAAAGCTGGCATGCCGTTATGAAAGTTTGCTTGGTCAGCTGTTTCCTCATCCCAAAGACAGATGACCCTGTTAAAGAACCCAACTTAGGTTGGTGGTTCTTAGGAAGTTCCTGTATTATATTTCTGATGATTAATCTTTCCTATTTTGAACGTTCTAATTTGAGTCCACTTGCTGTATTTGATATGCATTTGTGTTTGACTCCTTTTCAAGGTTTTACCATCTTAAGCAGTAGATTATCCTACTGTTATGTTATTGCTTCGTCGCTGTTGTGTCCTCTTGCGTACTTGCAGAACATTTTCTCTCTCTACTGTCAATGATTGGAAACAGTCTTAAAGTTTTATTCATATATGGAACAGCAGTATATGGTGTACACTGAAATTGGACCCTGGAATTTTGTATGTGAGAGCTAACTTTGGGAGGAATGCCTCTGTGAAAAAGTTAAACCTTAAACAAAACATTTTGTGAAGTGAGCATCATCCCTACTGTGGTATCATGGCTGCAACCCAAAGATTTGATCTTATTAAGTATGGCTTAATGAGCAACATTCATATTATGGAACAAATATGAATAGGTACAATAACATCCAAGAAATATCTGTTTATTTTGAAAGTGTTTGATGTCACCTGGAGCCCCCCCCCACTCCTGAACCACAGAACTCTTGACGCTGTACACAGTGTCGTATTCCAGGAAAGAGATATATATAAAGATTCGATTTTCCATGAGGATATATAAGAAGTTGTGACCTCTTGAAAGATTTGAAATTGTGACACCTTCTTGACACATCCTCCAGACAGCTATCTGTTTCTGAGGAATGTCTCCATCAAACATCTCTGAGTCCCGACCCAGCAGCACCTCAGTAGGGAACACAACTCGGAAGCACAGCCACAACAGGCTGATCTGTACAGTCATTACAGCTCTGTTGTCAGGGTGGAATTATATGTACAGTCATTACAGCTCTGTCAGGGTGGAATACCACAGGCTTACAAACCAAGTTACACATTCCAGACAAAAAAAATTCTGTCTCCGAGTGAACCAGGAAAGGGCTGATCAAATACATTGTAATAACACAAAATATTAGTAAAATGCTCCTGTCCTGCCTTTGGGTCACCTTCAGTGCAGGATTCTCTGCTAAACTGCTGCTAATTGCCAATTAGGCCTGTGCCACACAGTGTTGACTGCTTCTTCAGTCTCATTAACAGTCCCTCACTGAGCAGCAATAGCGTGAACAAATATTCCATCATCCAATGGAAGTTGTTTAACACTCACATCTGAGCAGCCAACCCTTTTGAAAAGTGTATGATGTTTTTGATAAGGGTATGTATTGTATTGGTGGTGCATTTCAATTAGCATCCTGCAGTAACTATCGTTACTATAGTAACATCTACAGGGATGAAAATGCATCAACAGTTGAAACTGAAAGCCCGCCTGCAGATGAACAGGAATCAGGGTGTGCTTGGTTTGCCTCTGTAGCCCGCCTGCAGATGAACAGGAATCAGGGTGTGCTTGGTTTGCCTCTGTAGCCCGCCTGCAGATGAACAGGAATCAGGGTGTGCTTGGTTTGCCTCTGTAGCCCGCCTCCAGATGTACAGGAATCAGGGTGTGCTTGGTTTGCCTCTGTAGCCTGCCTTGTTTGGTTGACATGTCTTTATGGCTACAAAAGGTGCTTTGTAATTGCACCTGATTAGGAGGATTATAAACCCAGATTTGTGGCTGAAGCAGACTGATCCTCACAATCTTTTCAAATAAATATATTAAGGAAGGAATTTTCCTGTGGCATGAATAAAGATCAAAGTAAATACTCTAGTATGAAAATGGCCAACAGCTGTGATATGTATCCGCCTCAGGTGGCAAATGTTGGTCGTGTCAATAATGGAGTGAAAGGGTTTCCATATTGGGGGTGGGGGTTATAACTGTTGTTATAACCTTTTAGGACTGCTGACTTAAGCTCTCAGCGATCTCAAACGTTTGACCTTGTTGGCAGTGGCATGCATGTGGACACATCTCTCAGTAACTGGAACACTGTGTTGTGGGAGACGGATACAGCGGGAAAGTTCCTGAAGCTACTTGATTATCCCAGGACGCCTGTGTACTTGGTGAGGGAAGAGGAAAGGTTAGTGTGAACAGAGCCTCCATCCTGGAGTCCCTCCCTGTTCTAAAGGCAGGAACCAGAGAACTGCGAGTCGCCTAATATGGAAGCAAATCGTTACCAAAATTCAAATGCAAATGCATTTCCAGAAATGCATTTGCATTTTAAGAATGTGGCTGCGTTATTTGACTCATAAATGAAATTAGTAATCAATCATCCTATTTGCATTTTAATTTTCTTCTTCAAGAGTGCTCAATCTTTCACTTAATTAAAATGAAAAAGAAATAGACATTTGAGATTTAATTTTCAAAACATGCCCCAGCAAATAGATACCAAAATTCAATTTGAAATGTAAAATTTGAAAATTAATTATTTCCAGAAATGAATTTTCATTTTAAGAACGTGGCTGCAAAATCGTGACCACAATTCAAATTCAAATGCATTTCCAGAAATGCATTTTCATTTTAAGAACGTGGCTGCAAAATCGTGACCACAATTCAAATTCAAATGCATTTCCAGAAATGCATTTTCAAGAACGTGGCTGCAAAATCGTGACCACAATTCAAATTCAAATGCATTTTCATTTTAAGAACGTGGCTGTAAAATCGTGACCACAATTCAAATTCAAATGCATTTGCAGAAATGCAAAATGAACGAAAAAGCATTCTGAGCGGCGCAGCAGAGTGACGTCAGTAGCCGCTCTTCTTCAGCTCGCTGCTGACCGAGCTATCCATCTTGTTCGGTAGGGGGCGGTGTGCACATCTGCATTGCATTACATTGCAAATGTGCCGGGAAATTGATTGAATTGCCGGGTCTTTAGAGCAGCGTTCCCCAACCGGTGCCCACCGGTCCGCGAGTCATTTCGTACCGGGCCGCACAAAAAAGAATTAATAACATTATTTCCTTTTAATTGATTATCAGTCTGAAAGACGTTTTATTCTGAAAAATGACCTGATTCTCTCCTTCTCCGCGGGCCTTTTCCCCTGAGCAAAAAAGCTCTGCAAAGACATGTGTTTACTCATTTTTTAGCAAGTTTGTGGGCTTTATTGAACGGTATCATGCGCGTCTCTTACTCTTGACACATGACAAGTGATAGTTACCACTCAATGAAGCCTGTTTGAGACAACAACTCTATCGGTGTTTTGGATGAAGGCTATCCTGAGATCGCCACTAAAGCACTGAAAACCCTGCTTCCATTTCCAACATCAAGCGGGATTTTCTGCCGTGACAGCAATCAAACAACATTTTGGAATAGGCCTGAACTGGATATAAGGAACGCACTTCGGGTGTCACTGTCGTAGCTTATAGTCACACACAACAGTGGGACTGACACATCGAAAGCTAGCTAGTAACAATATAACGATGGAAAACCAGGCTAAGAAACTTAAAGATGGGTCAATTGAAAAAACGTCTGTTTATTTTACATAAAACTCAAACTATTTTTCGCTTAAATCAGCTAAACTAGGTGTGGAAGTCACTAACTAGGATCACATCAAACCCAGAATGTACATGCATTAGCAGCGCAGCTGTCCAGGGCCTATCTTTCCTCCCAGTCCGTTCTGACGGTCCGTGAAAATATGTCTTACATGAAAGCGGTCCGTGACGCAAAAAAGGTTGGGGACCGCTGCTTTAGAGGACGCATCACAGACCATGGCGCTCCCTCAAATTGTGCAAACACTGTTAGAATTAGCTGAACAGATAGAATCTAATAATATATCTGAGTCTGATGCCCGTGACTGAGTAGAACAAGTCATAGAGAGCTTGGCTGCATACTCTGCCGTCACAGATTTACACATTAATAGTAGCTCTGCCACTGTTTTAGTCATTGTTTGACATCAAGTTGCTCAGTCTGTGATGCGTCCTCTAAAGACCCGGCAATTCAATCAATTTCCCGGTACATTTGCAATGTAATGCAATGCAGATGTGCACACTGCTCCCTACTGAACAAGATGGGTAGCTCGGTCAGCAGGGAGCTGAAGAAGAGCGGCTACTGACCTCACTCTGCTGCGCCGCTCAGAATGCTTTTTCGTTCATTTTGCATTTCTGCAAATGCATTTGAATTTGAATTGTGGTCACGATTTTACAGCCACGTTCTTAAAATGAAAATGCATTTCTGGAAATGCATTTGAATTTGAATTGTGGTCACGATTTTGCAGCCACGTTCTTAAAATGAAAATGCATTTCTGGAAATGCATTTGAATTTGAATTGTGGTCACGATTTTGCAGCCACGTTCTTGAAAATGAAAATGCATTTCTGGAAATGCATTTGAATTTGAATTGTGGTCACGATTTTGCAGCCACGTTCTTAAAATGAAAATGCATTTCTGGAAATGCATTTTAATTTTCAAATTTTACATTTCAAATTGAATTTTGGTATCTATTTGCTGGGGCATGTTTTGAAAATTAAATCTTTTTCATTTTAATTAAGTGAAAGATTGAGCACTCTTGAAGAAGAAAATTAAAATGCAAATAGGATGATTGATTACTAATTTCATTTGAGTCAAATAATGCAGCCACATTCTTAAAATGCAAATGCATTTCTGGAAATGCATTTTCATTTGAATTTTGGTAACAATTTGCTTCCATAGCCTAAAACTCATTCGATCTAATCTGTTTACTCAAATCCAGAAAACTGTAGGTCAAATAGGCCTATTTGTTTTTGTCGATCTAGAGTTTAAGCTTGTAGTTAAACAAACTTTTAGAACAAACATTTCTTGTTGAGACAGGAATTAGTTTTTGAGCTTACTTGAAGTTTCCAAACCTGTGTTTCTTCAGGAAGAAAAATTAGATTTTTGTAGATCATTAGATTAAATTGTACATTTTTATAATCTGCCCTTCTCCCATGCTTGCAAAGCTGTCCTTAGCAACAGTTCATCTAAGCATTGAATGGGATGAGCAAGTGTGGGATTTCAGAGGCAGAACGCAGTTCAAGCTGTCAGGATCCTACCTCTTTAATCCTAAAGTATTTCTGCAGCTGTATTGGAAACTGTCCTTTCTTAAGATACTAGTTTCCCTTATTTTCTAACACTCACCATTTATTGTGTAAATGTATTGATTTTTGTTTTCACATGTTACTGTGCTATGAAATCGTGGTGACAGTATTGTTCAGTGTGATTTGATCACTTAAGAAGTCTGGTATGTGTTTTATCTGAGAGATCCAGGCCAAGAGTTGTCGGTTCGAAATTCAACTTTTGGTATGTTGATGTTTAAAGTCTGGCAGGTTACCTCGGGGAAAAAACGCACAAAAAAAGCCAGTTTGTGCTGACCTGAAGTTTCCTCACGCGTAGAAAACTGGTCTGAAAAATGATTTTTGGGTGGAGGAATTTAACTTCACATCCAGGTATCATGTGTCTTGAGCAAAGCTCTTGAGTTTGCAAACCCATCATCTTTAACTGCAGTCCTGAATGTATCACCATCTGGCCCACAGCTGAAAACTATTAGGCACCGCTGGAACTTCCTCCTCACTATTCCACCCCGTCACAAAGCTAGTAAGTCGCTATATTTTGGTACTCACTTGGTTCCTTTTGCTTGTTTGTACCGATGCCATTATAAAACTGTTCTTCTTTTGCTCCACTTGGCATAGGCAGTGTTCCTGGTGGGGTTCTTTAATGATATTTTCTGATCATTGCTGGTCGAGCTGCTGTTTTGTGTGTGGGAGTCTGTGAACGGCAGGGCTGCGCTCAGGGTCTCCGTCCGATTCGATTGTGGAATGTTGGGGCTAAATTCATAAACAGATTATTTTGTGGTGTGTAACGTGGTGAGGTTAGCAAGCTGGATTCCAGAGCTTGATGACAAGCAAAGTTGGAGAAGAACAAAGGATCTTTGGTTGCCTTTTGTCTGTAGCATGGTGTTGGAGCTGCATGTCTCTCTCCCATGTTGATAGCAGGGCTGCCTGTTGGCTCATATGGATCTGATTAGTAAGTATTCTTTTTAAGAGCATGTTTTGTTACTTTTTTGAAATATTATCAGTAATTTTATGTAAAATAATTGGAAGCCTGTTTGATTGTGTATTGGATTTGGGCTTTAAAGAAGTTCTTCCCAGGGTCAAAGTAGGTCAACAAACAAGTTTGTTTCCCAACCTAAATTCCATCTGTCTGAGTCACTGAAGGCAAATTGCTAAACAGAGTTTTTTTTCTCATGAAGGCATCACACTTGCTACAGTTATGTAGTTTGATTCATTTTGATTGTGGCTTGATTAATGAATTCACCCCTTGATCCTGTACATTTATTCATCTTTACTACCTTTCATCAGTGATGTGTTGCCTATAACAGCTTTCGAGTGGTATCGAAGCTGTTTATCCGTACCTCTTGAGCTGCAAAGTGACAGTGCGTGTCCCATTTGCTTTGATAATCAGAGCCGATGGTGTTTATGTGCGACTCGAGCCCCCAGTGTTGCTGTGTCCTCAGATGCTTCGGTCGAGCGAACTTCCAGTAAACCGCATATGGTCTGAGTCGTCCCAGGGGAGCCATGCATCCCCCCCCCCACCCTCCCGCCCCCGCTGGGAGGGAGCCCAGGAACAGTCCTGAGGAAGGGTTGCATGTGAAGGAACCAACCCTGGTAATAGGACTTTCTTAACTAGTCTTGATCCTCAACACTCCTCTGAGTGGACTCAAACATACCTGACTGGCTTGGTGTTTCAGACCACAGCTGGTAAACAGCAGTGGGGACTTTGGGAGGTCTGTAACTCACTGCGAAGGCGGTGTGTGTGTGTGCTTGTATAAGTCTGTCTCTAGAGGGTGGTTGTTTCTTTCTTTCTGGGTGAGTCACCAGCGAGGATGCCATTAAAATCGAGCAAACACAGTCCCTGTCAGTCAAACACAGCCTCTGTCAGTCAAAATAAGCGTCATCACAGCTGGATGTCAGTTTAGGCAACGCAGGATAGGACGATACAAAGCAAATTAATATTATGGCCTGCTTACGTATTTCCATGTTGTTAATTAATGGCATTTAAAATTTTATTTTGGCTGTAAATAGCTTTGCCGTTGTCAACAGCAACAGTACCTCTCTGGAAAGTGAATGAGGACAGCATCAACAATCTTTTTGATTTTGCTAGTTTTTGTCGTGCTTGAAACAGTTTGCTGGATTGTCAGGCATCCTTATCTTGTCAAGTGAACTGTTCCTCAGTGCTATTTGTTGCACTCTTCTTTGTTTCATCAACATACATTGCTTTGACAAATAATGCTTTGGTGGCAGTTCCCATTTGACTTCATGTTCTTTTTAAAAATGAATAGCTCAGACGTGTCATTATGTAGTGCTGTTTACGGTCATGAATAGGCTTAATGATTTAATCCCCACAGTCAGAAAGCTTCGAGGGAGGGGTTGGAAGTTGCCGCTGCTTGACGATAGTGTTGAGGGTTTTGGGTGGAGATCTCGTTAAGGTAAGATGTTGGAGCAGGGAAGCTCAGCAAGGCAACTCATGATGCCACTGAAGGCCTCGCTGGACCTCCATGATGGTGGAACCCATCACAACATGCAGCTTGGTGGTGCTTGTTTAAGGGTTAGGGTTAGTTTGTTTAATAGGAAAGTGAGAATGTCAGTTTCCATCGTTCTCTAAACCAGAAGTTTCTCTGTTGCCTCTTGTGCTTGACCCTGACACAGCAAACCTGTAGACTTGTTCATGCTGAAACAGCAAACCAGTACACTTGTTCATGTGGCTGTACTACTCTCTAGGACTGCATTTTTGTCCGTTTGTAAGGATCAAAATCTGTCTCTTTGCTCTAGTAAAACCTTTTTGTTTTGACAGACTTAGGAATTTCCAATCCCCCACCCTGTCGTCTCATTCAGACTGCTCACGCCCTGTAAGAAAACCTACACAGTGAGAGAACATTTGAAGACATTACATGATAAAAAAAAGCAACATTTTCAAGTTTACAACGTCTATTGTTTTAAAAGTCTGAGTTTAATGTTTAAAATGTTTTTGAAATCATACTTTTATCACTATCAAATCGTCAACAATTTTCGTCCCTTCATTCTTTGTCTTTCACAGTTTCATAGTACCCAAGTGGAGACAATTTTATATTGAATACTGTTGCTATGTAATTTTAAATAAATCTGATGCTGCAGTTCATGTGTTAATTACGGTAATTTGCCTCTTCGCAAAAGGGGAAGAACGGGTGGTTTTGGTAGCAACACTGCATATTTATTCAAATCTGTCAGAGATGGGATTTTCCATGTGGTGTTTTCCACAATTCCCAATACACCAGATACAATATATTGGTTTAATGCTCCATAGTTGTATGAATCATGTAGACTCTGAAGTGGCCTCCCCAATTCAAAGAAACCTTCATGTTTTAATCTATAATTCCTGCTGGAGCTATCAAACCATTTACATCTTAATTTCAGACTTTTATCAGTTGTATCTTTTATTTCTTCTCCATTATTGGAGGTATTTTCATACCTACTCAGTCATTGTATCCCATGTGGTAATGCACTTCAAGAAGATACCTTTGGAAAGTACAGGATTTACAGATTTTTCTTAACTCAGTCATGTAATGTGTCTATGTAGCAGTAGCTTGTGTCTAATGTAGCAGTAGCTTGTGTCTATGTAGCAGTAGCTTGTGTCTATGTAGCAGTAACTTGTGTCTATGTAGCAGTAGCTTGTGTCTATGTAGCAGTAGCTTGTGTCTATGTAGCAGTAGCTTGTGTCTATGTAGCAGTAGCTTGTCTATGTAGCAGTAGCTTGTCTATGTAGCAGTAGCTTGTGTCTATGTAGCAGTAGCTTGTGTCTATGTAGCAGTAGCTTGTGTCTATGTAGCAGTAGCTTGTGTCTATGTAGCAGTAGCTTGTGTCCAAAGCAACATACAGGGGGACAGAGAGCCTGATATTGGGTGTGAAATATGTAACCGTATAATAGTATTATTATTATAATTATTTAATGGAATGGAAAACACAACACTGCATAAAATGAATGCTGTCATTGCTAACTTAACCTGTTTGTGAAAATATTCAACCAAATATTATCAAAGAGCTGTGAACGGTTCCTCCTCTGAAATTCTTCAGTGCAACACAATGTTTTATTGAGATTTAGGCTTGTTTGTGAGTCTGCATAGCAAAAAGCAGAAAGTGTAATAAATCAACTTTGAGAATTGTCTCGTTGATGCCACAATCTAATTAAGGGGTGTGTAGAGCATGTTAATGGAATTCATGAAATCTTCAGTATATCACATTTCACCTAATGGTATTTTATATAGGTTGATTTGTTGAGTTAAGTCCTTTAATTTATAGAGGGAACATGCTGTCGGTGGATTTATTTTGTATTCATTGTGATGCCCAAGTAGATGTGCCTTTTAGAGAACTCATAAAGGCAAGAATCTCCCATTGTCTAACGTGAGCCGTACAGTTCCTGTATCGCCTCTGATTGGCTGTTCTCTGGGGGAGAACTTAGATTTATAACTAGAAAAATGGGTTGAAAAACACTTATCAACCTTATCAAGACATGTCAGCATTGGCATGCAGCATGATGTCTGAGTGTAACTGTCATTAGTAGTGCGGCAGTGTTGGCCTTTTGTGTCTGTATCACAATGAATTTTGAGCTGTTGCAATTAGCCCAATTATGTTAAATGGGGTATTCCAGGATACTGAACATTTCGCCAGACAGAATCGACAGATTCTTCTCACTGTGATTGAGGCTGGAGCAGAATGTGTTGTCTTTGGTTAACTTAGTGATTATTTCCCACAGAAAATATGGCAGAACTGCCTAGCATCCAACACTAATGCTCATGCATTAATGCATTCAACTAGTTTGTCCTGTGATATGGCACTGTCATCAGGTTGCCAGTGCTGCAGGTAGCTGGATGGAATACACCAGACCCCATGCTTTCCTTCTGCTAGGTGGCTAACACTAACCTGAGCTGCTACCTGGGAAGGAC
The DNA here is from genome assembly GCF_963692335.1 of Osmerus eperlanus. Lineage (NCBI taxonomy): Eukaryota > Metazoa > Chordata > Actinopteri > Osmeriformes > Osmeridae > Osmerus > Osmerus eperlanus. Next base: position 981,221 of record NC_085020.1, read on the forward strand.
CTGAAGTCCAGTAAGAAACATAAACATCCTTGAAAGGTGAAGCTCAAATAGAAAGGACCCAGTTCCTTCAGACAAAATGTTATGCTAGAGGTTGTTACCAATGATGTCACTCCACAAGTTCCATATCTCACCTGCGAAAGGGAATAACATCCATTGCTGTAGAAAGGAACAGGCTTTTGGGTGTGTTTGATGTGGGAGAAGGGGCACACCCTTGTCTCAGACTCTCAGGAGTAACGGGCTTACATCACTGATTACCCTCCTGCCTTTAAATTATGTATTTCTGGGAGAAGCCCAGTCTGTTTGTTTGGCAAGACTTTCCATGTTTGGTTTAGTAACGGCTTGATGTTTTTAAGCCATGTTTAACCTTCTGTTTTGTGTTTCTTCAGGGGGAATATTGGCAAATACACCAGAGGAGCCACCAAGCAGCAAGGTGTTCCAGCATGAACCGGGCCTTTAACAGGAAAAAAGGTAAGCACTTGGCCGCCTCAGTGAAACACATTTTAATTACGGTCCTCAGATGTATTAGGGCACGGAATGAATATTTGAATACCCGAATGGGACATGATTTACTCTGTTTGAATGGAAAAAGCAGTCAACAGAACATTTTAAGTGTCCGTGTGACGGATTGTGACATTTTATCTAAATGTAATTAGACGTGTCATCTACACTGATTAAAAAGAGCTTCAGGTTGAGTTCACATCCTGTGAAATAGTGAGTAATTGGTGTGGAGATGGTTTGATCGGCTAGATGACAAAAGTATCAAATGTCAACTCGGTGACGTCTAGCTGGCTTTCTACATTCTGCTTCTTGTAGATTTAATTTAAGTAGTTTGGTTTGAGATTGCTTCAGAGGCAAATTCCCTCACACTTCCAACACTAATACCTTCATCCTTGGGTGAACAAATGCTCGTATGCATGAGGGCCATGTTGCAGACAAATGAAATTATGCAGACTTGACTTTCTTTTGCCTATTCAATTAAATCAGTTATCCCCCTGTGCGACGGCGTTCAGTTTTACCTGTCTGAAGTGCTCTGGCTAAGAATGCAATATGCTCACCCCAACCCAGGCCCTATGAAGACATTAGATTTTTCCATCTGCCTGCACCATTGCAATATTGAGCTATCATACAAATGGATGCACAATTAATAGAGAATGTCTAGCTAATATTAACTTGGTTGCTTTGCAAAGTACTTTTTCCGGTCCATAAAACACTCCTTTACAGGCTCCACTATTGCTGTTTACAGCTAACATACTGAATATGCTTTTCAGACACTCACTTTTAAAGTTGTAGTTCTCTTAAAACCATATTTTAGCACTCTGAATTAATATTTGATGAATTGCCTTCACCAGTAAGCAAACGCTCCTAGTCACGAGTCACGTTTCTGCAGATGAGCCGGCCGCACTCTCCCGTTCAGACGTGAGATAGTTTCACACTCCGCTCACAGCGGTGAGCTCGTCATCTAGGTGTAACTTCCTGCTCTCCCATTATTTAATAAATTATCCACGGGAGATTTACGTTCACCTACTAATAAGGTGATAATTTTCACAGCTTCTTCTCTAATAGTGCTACTATCATTATCTTGGATAAAAAGAAAACTTCTTAAACATTTTTTTGTTCTTTTATAAACCTGGTGACCCGCGCTATTCAAAAAGGTCGTTTTTGCTGAGTTGTAGTTTACATTTCGGTGAATTTGGCAACGTATTATAGTAATTATCATGGTTGTGTCATTTTATCTATTTCTCCAACTATGTTACACTAGTGACCCACAAATACAATCTCCCCTGCGACCGCTCTAACACCATCTGTCTCAGTCTCCCGATCTCCTCTCACACCAGAGGAACAAGTGTGGAGTAGCAGGGAGCCAGGCTCTACAGTGGGTAGGGCCCAGGTGGCCTTCGCTGTTCTAATGATATTTTGTCTGTCTCATTTCTACCTGGCTCTGTCACAAACACAGAGACGAGCTGACAACACTAATCACTGCAGTCACATCTCTTCCCTCGATTTACATTCAATTTTCCTTTCATCTGCAATATTGAAATGCAGCTCAACTCCAAGGTGCTCTACTGTTGTCATTTTCCACTCGGTCCATCCTCGCGGATTCCCATCATTACTGTCAATTTTTCTCCTGCTCAGCCAAGGACTCGAGAGGGGACATTTGTGGTGGAGAGGGAGACCAGTGAAGCTCAGCAGCTGACAGATTAAACAGTCCCTCCAGAGCCCCCCCAGAGGAGGAACAGTAGGGCTGTTTACCATTCACTGTCTGGCTCTGCCTGCTCCCCACTAACATGCTTGTGCACAGTCCAGTTCTGTAGGTCAATGCGTGTGGGGTGGTCAGTGCGTGTGGGGGGTGGGGGGGGCAGTGGGTGTGGGGGTGGTCAGTGTGTGGGAGGGGTCAGTGTGTGTGGGAGGGGTCAGTGTGGGTGTGGGGGTGGTCAGTGCGTGTGGGGGGGTCAGTGCGTGCGTGCGTGCGTGTGTGTGTGGGGGGGTGGCAGTGGGGGTGGTCAGTGTGTGGGAGGGGTCAGTGTGTGTGGGGGGGTCAGTGGGTGTGGGGGGGTCAGTGTGTGTGTGTGTGTGGGGGGGGGGACTACAAAGGGTGCAGCCATCCAGCCATCTGGCAGAAAGGGGGCATTAAAGCTCTTTCACAGGGAAGGACAAAGGTCTCTCTCCCCAACTCTCCCTTGAACACAACGGACATTTCACCACAACAGAACATCGAGTTCTTTTGGTCAAAACCCTTCATTACTGTGAAACTGCTCACTTCTGGCTATGAAGAACGCTTTGTGGAAAGAACATTTAGGGGTGTCATTGAGGTAATTTTCTAACACCAATTACCATGTCTCTCTCAGCACAATGCAGATGGATCTGTTTGTGATACAATGTGACACCCTTTTCATCGTTTTACTGTAATAAGCGACACAGAGAACGCCACAGTTCTAACACTGAACACCTCATGCTAACTCCGCATGATGTTGAAGTTGGTTATAGCTGTGGATCTGTGAAGCCTTCACACAGCTTGCCAAAAAGGCAATACAATTCCAATCAGATTTTACTTTAACACCGACTTGATTTTGAGGACTGGGTCTCAGTTGGGTCTAATATTTGAATTAATTTGGGCCACGTGGAATTGTCTGCTCTGTACAGCAAATTAGAATATTTTCAAATCAGTCTTGTAGAAATTAAGCTGTTTGGCAGTGCCATCACACATTGAATTCCTTTATAAACATCCGTTTTTCAATTTCACACTAAATTTGACTGCAATTATGGATAAAATGCTATAATCTGTGTGGATAATGTAGACATTCTGGAGACACTGTTTTGATTGCGGCCGGCATGTCACTATTGCAATACCGACTTGTTAATGGTTCCTGAGCTTGTTTGTATAATATAGGCCATATTAGGGGACGTAGGGGGGGAATCCCAAAGTATTATCAATCAGAATGTTAACTGAACCAGTAAATAGCTGTAAATACAGAATCTCCATCATTTAGCTGGAGTGACTGGTCGGATGAGTGAGATGGGATGTTGATCATCCTAAACATGAACAACAGCTTGTTTTGGAGTTCAAAAGAGCGATGAGCACTGCTCATCTCATGTGTTCATGTACATGTAGGTGGAGTTTTGTTCAAGACCTACTTCCAGGAAGAGCAGCCTGAAAAGACTCTAGATCTAACCCTCAGCAAGATATACAAAATCATTAATAAAAAATAAGCTGTTTAAGTCAACTGTCCATTACAGAATATAAACACCCAAGATATCAGACACCATATTATATTTGGCTAAAGAGATGTAAAGATTTTCTACAGCGGGAAATGCTTCTACTAATAAAAGCAGCAGGAAGTGTTGGTGGAGAGACGGCTGATGCTCTCCTCTGAGGGCCAGGGCTCAGGCACGGTCGCTGTCTGATGACTGAGGAATAATATAATCGGCCATAAAGCTTTCTCTCTCGCTGCACTTCCTCTACAGACTTATGCCACAACCAGCCACTGAAAACAGTGGTATGCAGTGCTTCTGATTTGCTGTAAAGCTAAATAAAAGGAAAACATTTTTGGGAGAACTGTGCAATGTGGTGCAAAGTGTCCCTTTTAAAGTTTCCTACGGGCCTATGTTGGAAGACTATTGTCCTCTGTGATGGGAACACCTCCACAAATGAGGTACAGAACCAGAAGTGTTCAGACACATTTTTTGGCCACAGTTATTTGTCACCTTTCTGTGTTTTTGTGGACTAGCAGACGCTGCGAGGAGGGATGTTGATCATCTCTACCCCCAGGTTTATCACAACACTAGAGGGTTAGGGACTCTGAGTGTAAAGGGTTCTGTTATGGGATGGCAGGAAGGGTTAAGCTGTTTTGTCGAGAGAAATTATCTGACAGACTTGTAGGGCAGAAGGGTTGCAGTGGAGTGTTGGAGAGCGATGTGGAATATGTTACTATTATGGTCTGTCTGATGGTCACCAACAAACCAGTGTTAAATTTGTAATTCAAGCCAAGATTCAAGTCAATTAGTGAATTTGTATTTCCTGATTTTAAGTACACTTTGGAACAAGAAGCTTTCAGATTGAGTGTCTCAGTTTCAATACTGTCCAAAGAGACTCAATTCTTAGTCTCTTTGCAGTTGCAACAGTAAGTGGTATGCGACCCAAAGTCTTAATTTGCCAAACAAAAATGGCTCTTGTCAATGCCTGGGCCAAGTAATGGCTGATTTTTATATCTATTGACCTGCGGGGGGATGGATATGAAAAACAAAGCCATAAAATGTGAGAATCATGTTCGCTGGCTGTAATGTTGTACCATGTAGCCTGTGCTTATTGTATAATGTCCTCCATTTGTCATCTAGATATCAACAGATAAAAGCGCTCATGCAGAAAATTGAATGCAGAGGTGACAGAGGATTTCTAATTTCTCCGGACCACACTGACGTAACATTTCCAGATGTATCTTGAAACATCAGTGGTGCTCAACTCAGTCAGAAAGCCACTCTCTACATTTCGTATCACCAGTTAAAAATAAATAAAAGATGGTCTAGATATATCTAGATATATTATTTAACTATTATAAGTCCATCTAATGGCGATTTCATTTCAGAATGCATAAGCCACTTTATCTCAGTATCCGATTGCACTATGTTGACCATTCACGCTGCTCATTATTCTTATTTTTATATATATTTTATTTTATATTTAAATTGTTGTATTCTTAGATTGTTTAGTTCTTAGAAATAGTTAAAATTTTGTACTTTTACTTAATTTAAGATCTGTATATGTTTAGTGTTTTGCACCTCCCTGCCACAGTAAATTCCGTGTTTGTATAACATGCATGGCGAATAAACCGAATTCTGATTCTGATCTCTTTCTCTATATATCTCTCTATATATTCTCTCTCGTAATCTATCTAGAGTAAATACAATAATTCATTCTACAGACATGTAACCTTGTGTCAATGCAGGAATAATGACACAAGAATCTGCCTAAAAGGCTTCTACTTTTATGGGCCATATCTGTCATTAACTGTTAAGAAATCCTCAACTCTAACCAGTATTCACTTAAAGATCAAAGGATGAGTAGCACAAGTTGTTCCCTACTCTCGCTTCCCTTCACGAACACAGTTGAGGAACCAGCCTTCATTTGGACTTGGAGGGGATCCTTTCCGTGTTTTCTTAGACCTAATGATTACAATTTATAGTCATTTACTCTGTTTAATTAAATCGAATATCTAGAGGCCTTGAATACGAGTGGTGGTATTTAAGACTCCCAAGTCTCTGTAGACTCACTGATCGATCTGTTTGAGTTTTAAAAGAAGACAAATCGCTTATTAATTGGCCATTGTATTCCTGTAAGAGCAGGGGCCAGAGGCAGGCTGCCGTAAGAGCAGGGGCCAGAGGCAGGCTGCCGTAAGAGCAGGGGCCAGAGGCAGGCTGCCGTAAGAGCAGGGGCCAGAGGCAGGCTGCCGTAAGAGCAGGGGCCAGAGGCAGGCTGCTGTCCAGCCTGGCAGCTCTGGGAGTGAGCTGCATTCTGGGAGATCACCTGTGCTGCTGATTAAACTTGATGGCAGTTGAATGCGGATAATGGTCCGCAGTCTTTTGCTCTTGTTTTTTATTGCTGACATTTCAGCATGTGATAACGTGTTGATGATGGTAAATAACGTTTAACTATTGCTCTCCATACTGTGAGGATTTTATAAAATTTTCATTAAATTTAAAGTAGTACTGTAGTTCGTACTGTAGTAAATGAATTTGTGGGACACTGAAGCATACAGACCTCATCTGCAGATGGCAAGAAACGCTTCTCTTGGTTTCTGTCTCGTATTAGGCCAAGCCTACTTCAGTATACGGTTTATAAATATGCTATATTTTAGGAGAAAGTTCATACTTTATGAATTCACAACATGCTCTCCAGATACTGTGGCATTGAGCTTCTGTAGCCATGTCATCATTTTCCAGTCCCATCAGTCATCTTTCTTGTTTTTGACAGGGAAGTAACTCCTGCAGCTGCCTCCTGCTGCCAGGGGCAAATGCACACAAACTGACCTTCAAACACCGGCTCATCCTCTCACTCCAGCACTTTATCTCCCTTCTCCCCAGTCCTATCCCAGTCCCCTTTGGTGAAACTGTACAACAGGCCTTTTATATGGTGGGCACAAGAGGTGGGACCGCCACTATTAATCAGAGCAGTGTGCTGACGCTAAGAGAAAGTGCCGGGCTGGCCAGCATTCTGCAGTGGCTCCTGCCCCCCTAATTCATCATAGTTAGAATTTACAGTTCCTCACTGCTGTCGGAGAGGGAGGGGCTAGGTGCATCATCCTCCCATCAACCTCTGCCACTCACAGCCAGAAGATTGACTTCATCTCAGTCATCATTTGGGAAGGTTTTTGTTTTTTGGTCAGCTTGGCCCTTGTCTCTTGTGTAATCATAAAAAGGAAAATTGCCCATGGAGCCTAAATATGATAATGATGCTGTTCGTTTTATGATGGAATGGCAAACTCCCAAGCAGAACAATGGCTTGCTGTTTTCCACTCTGTGCTGTGAAAAAATGGAGTGAGTCTGTTGAGGGTGATTGCAATTAAGCCGATGTAGAAGATGAAGTCAGCTGTAATCAGGATAGGCTTCCTGTCAGTGGGCCACTTGGCTAACAATTTACCAAAGAAAACGGGATCAATCAACTAGATAACTAGAAGCCATGGTAAAGATGGTTGTCAATATCGAATGGGCCATTTACATAATCAACCTGTTATGTACATTTGCTAGATTTTTTTTCCAGACAGATGAGGGACAGAAATACCTTTCCTCTCATATTATTTCTTGTGATTTTGAGAGAGAACATTTAGAGACATATCAGTTCATGTCAGACATGTTCCATTACTTTGTACTCACTGTTTTTGTGTGGGTTTCCACAGATGTGACACATCTATCTAACATTAACTTTAGTCTCACACTGACAAATCCCCAGGAAGAGAGGTTGTTTCCATCATGCCAGTAATGATGTTGTGGGACAGTGACGAGGGTTTCTGGAAGACTGCAGTGTTGATGAAACTGAGAGAAAATCTGCTTACATTGTTGGCCTCCTCTAGTAGTGTAGTGCAGTAGACAAAAACAAGATGAAACCTTTTGCATTTCAACGTTTTTGTTGTAGTAATTGTTTTCCTATTGAAAGCACTTCCCATCAATATAATCCCAACTATCTCATTTCAGATAAATCATGGATGCACACTCCAGAGGCTCTGGCGAAGCATTACATCGGCTACAACGCCAAGGTACGTGTGAGGACAGCATCTCCTTCTGCTTTGAACGTCAACTTCATCAGTTTATAAGATCAGAGGTGCACACAGGAAGATCATGCACTCAGTTTCTGTTCATCAGAAGCTTCACCACAACCAGAATTACACGGTTCTTCGTTTGTATTTGAACACCCACCTGTTGTTGTTGTACGCTTTCCTGAAAATGGTTCAGTACCCAAGAGGTTCTTCAGAAAGGTATCTACCTTGCACGTCAGTCAAGAAAAATAACTAAACATTCTTTGTCAAAGAGTGGATGTCTTACGGCACAATAGATTTGACTGGAATGAAGCAGTGGATTTGTTTAGTCGTCTGGTTCAGTGAGAAGCTCTGTCAGGCCTTTTTTCTGCTCTGTTTCTCCAAAGACTCCCCTCTTATGTGGAGCAGAGTAGCTGTCAGCAGGCATCCAGCGCATCTGAGATGTCTTATTGAACTGAAGCGGAAAAAAGGCGAAAGCACAAGTCCAAACTGCCAGTTCTCTTGCCGCTCTGATTCTGGTGTCGCACAGTGGAGGGAGGAATAGATTTACTCTTGATGGCTCTGCTGGATATTAAAGTTTGTCAGGAGTTTTCAGACTTGGGACAAACAGGGGTTGAATATCAAAGGGAGAACATTTTGACAGGTGGATCAAGCTGCGGTGCTTGGATCCAGGGACAGGGACAGGAAGCTGAGTCAACAGTGGATGGTGCCCCGTATCCTAAGTGTGGGGTTTACTACCGGCGCCATAGAAACCTCCAAATAAACATGTTTTCTGTCTGAATTATTTTTTGTTGAGGACCATGCTCACTGGGAGAAAATGGATTCAACTCTCAGTGTAACGGCGGGTGGTATGCTACCTGTGCCAACACACGCCCAGTGATGGATGAGGCCATGCTGGATGAGCCCAGGCTGGGCAGCTGGTGGAAGCATTCCTGTCCCGGTCCAGTAAGAGGCGGTGGTCAGGAACCAGACAGTCCTCCTCGGCCACGCGGCCATCACCACCACATCAGTCACGTCTCAGCCTGGTTCACACGCGTCCTTGAGTACGGCCAGCGTTTGTCACTGGGCTGCGATGCGCTGACACATTTGAATCTGGGTTTCATCCATCTTGCAGTTCCATTGATGGAGACACAAAGTGGCTGTTCTGGTGTTGTTTTCCTGACGTAGTCATAGCCAACTTCATGGCAGCTCAAATTGCCTCTGTTGGTTTTCAGTCATCAGGGTCCTAGCAAGGCTTAATTCAGGTGAATGATTAATCAGTTTAAATATTCTTCCCTTGGCTGTATTGCACCCTGCTAATGTTGAAATTTGCTACAAAAACATCACACATTTTATGAATCTATTTTTCCGTGCAAAACGGTTGCTTTGACAGATGTGGTATGAAAACGGTCATCAAGGTTGATGCTGAAGTAAACCTTTACAACCAATCGAGCGCAGCGTATTTAACCCTGCTGGTATATATTTAACCAATCTTGATCATTGTTGATTCTTGATACGTAACAGCTGTTATTTTAGGAAGAGCGACTGGGAGGCAGAGGGCAGGCGCTGTAGCCATAGTTTATGTTCTAAACACATAGAGTCCTTCTAAAGCCTAAAGGTTAATGGCTCCATCTGTTGGATAGCAGCAGTAGAGCAGTGGTTTAGAGGGCAGAGCACAGTGTGTGTTGAGGCGAAATGGATGTTTTTGTGTGCACCATGTTTTAAAAACTTCTCAGGGATGTTGAATATGTGAAGGTCGAGTTTGTTTTAGTTTTGTGGGATGGGGGGGGGGTCATGTTGCTGTCAACATGGCATTTTAGGAGTAACATAGCAAAAGGAGCTCTATTTGGAAATGTTTTACATTTTTGCTGGACTAACAAGTATTTCAAGGTCTCTTTTTAAGGAGTCCATAACAAAGTCAAACTGAAGTTGTTTTTACTGGTTTATGTTCAGTACATGTTGTCCGTTTGTACACTGTTCCCTTTTTGTTCTTTATCAGTGACACATTTGCCCTCTTCTAGTTCCTTGGAAACACCGAAGTTGACCAACCAAAAGGAACTGAGGTTGTGAAGGATGCAGTGAGAAAGCTGAAGGTAGGATCATGAAGAGCAGGGTCCTGAAGGCCCAGACCACTAGTCAACATACTTCTCGTTTGAATTGGTTTGTAAACACAAACTTGAACTTAAACTATACAATTATTTCATCATAATTAGAATGTTTGAAACATGAATTTCTGAATATCTTAGTATTGTTATTACCCCCATTTGCTTTAAAGAAGGCAACCCCTAACCCTAGACAAAAGACCCTATCCCCTAACCCTAGACAATATACCCTATCCCCTAACCCTAGACAAAAGACCCTATCCCCTAACCCTAGACAAAAGACCCTATCCCCTAACCCTAGACAAAAGACCCTATCCCCTAACCCTAGACAATATACCCTATCCCCTAACCCTAGACAATATACCCTATCCCCTAACCCTAGACAAAAGACCAATTAAAGACCGGTTAGAATCTGTTTTCCTTTTGTTTAAGTACAATGTGTTGATATACATGTTTGTTGTAGGAATATAGTACTGTAGGGATATAACATGCTTTGTGATGAGCCATTACATGGAAATCTGGCCTCCATCCCACTGTGCCGGATGACATCACATGATAGCGAGACAAGCTTGCTTCATCTGTCGGCTGAGTCTGCTGTCAGCCTGTGAAGAGCCTTAATGTGTTGAAACGAGGGAGTTCAGACTGCTTCACTTCTCACTGATCCCATCTGCTGCTCTGTTTAGCTGCTCTTCTGTTTGCATGTTGGCCTGCTCGCTCTCTTCCTCTGCCAACACTTGGATGGTGAGGGTGCTTGAAGGGGAAACCTGTTTTCAGAGCCTGAACTCCTTTTTGTTGCTTTAGAATTTGTGAGTTCTTTTTGTGGTTTGGCCGCTTGAAAAATTGGCCACATTTGTTTTCCTCAGCAACTTATCCTTAAAGTGTACATCCTTTTTTTTTTTTTTTTACACACAGCCAGCTGACTGGAACATTTCAACAGCAACATTTTCAGGAAAACTTATAAAAAGGGCCTCAATAATTTTTTTTGTGTTTGCTCTGACCTTACTTACAAAGAATGAAGACGTTTGGTGAAATGTCCCCCATGAATATTACATTCTACCTCATTTTTTATTTTAAGTAAGCCTAATCCTGAAATGAAGTTAAATATCATCCACCAATCAAAGTACTTATTCCAGAAATAATCATCTGTCCTGGTTTCCACCTTCACAAATCCCTCCAGAGTTCAGCGTCACATCCTCTGTGCACACAGAGCTCCCAGTCACACTTCTACCAGACTTCACCTCCTTTCCCTTCTTTATTCGTTCAGGGCCTGTACTCCACTTGGTTATTAACTTATAGGTTGTTGTCCAAAAACATGCGTTTTGGCCTGTGAAGGTAGCCTAATGTTCACATTTTAATTGAACAAAAAAAAATGATCAGTGAGATGATTGATTTTAATGGCTCGAATCCATTAAGATTTATGCAACCATTTGTGTCCAGACATATTAGTCAATGAGGACATTTGAGATTAACCAGGTGTATATAGTGTCTCTACATTTTTTATATGGATAATGTGCTTCACTTGATGAAATATTGCTTATTTCTTCTCCTTTCAGTTTCAAAGGCATATCAAGAAATCAGAGGGACAGAAGACTCCTAAAGTGGAACTGCAAATCTCCATATATGGAGTGAAGATATTAGACCCCAAGACAAAAGTAAGTCTCCCTGCACGACCAGCTGTCGCCCACAAACGTATCCCACATGAACCCCCTACTAGACTTGATGAGAAACCCTCACCTGGTGTATAACAGGAGAGCTGGACAGTGGAGAACAACTAAAACATCAACCTTCTGACCACGGTGTCTTAAGACCACGTCCCACGTGTGTTCCTTCTCTCTAGGATGTGCAGTACAACTGTCAGCTGCATAGAATCTCCTTCTGCGCCGATGACAAGACTGACAAGAGAATATTCACCTTCATCTGCAAAGATTCTGAATCCAACAAACACCTCTGCTATGTGTTTGACAGTGAGAAATGTGTAAGGAATATACAGGCTTAAAATGCGCATTAACTAATATCCATAAGGGCAATGGGTGTGAAAGAACTTAATCTGTAGAGATTAGACTGAGGTACATCTTCACCTGCTTACTGAATTCATGAATGTAATGTCGTACTGAGTTCATTTACTGTAGATCCCTTTATCCAAAGCAACCTGCAGGAGAGATTTGAACCTGCTACTTCTTGATATGCTGTCAAATGCTACTGGGCTATACCTTACCTTACTGTACAATCTACCTGCATTAAATCTGGTTGATATGGTTTTGGGATAAAGTTAGTTTATAGATGCTTCCTTTTTTGCTACAATTGTCTCATTAATTTCTGTTTCTTCACGGTACCTATATGTGGTTGTTCTCAGACAGCAGTGTGTTAACTGTGTCTGTGTTTCCTGTGTGTTTACCGTGTCTGTGTTAACTGTGTCTGTGTTTCAGGCAGAGGAGATAACCCTCACTATAGGCCAGGCGTTCGACCTGGCCTACAAGAAGTTCCTGGAGTCTGGCGGCAAGGATGTGGAGACGCGGAAACAGATAGGGACCTTGCAGAAGAGGGTGAGCCTCATGTATAGACATGTGACGTCCCTATAGTTTGTATCTGTTCTGTAGCAGGGAGTAGACACGGCCTGGTGCCCGCCAGGGGCCGAGGTCCTCTTGTCCAACAGGGGGGGGTGTTGAGCTCACTGAGTTTCAGTGCTGAAGTACACTGCTCTCAGCACTTGTAGTCTAGGCTACGTCGTCATTTGGGTAACTGATACAGACAGTGTGTATATACAGTATATATTATTACATATTGTGATCATCATCATATATATTATGATGATTATTATTATTATTATTATCATAACATCTATCATACATCTGTAAGTGTCAGCACTTATTGAAGTAGAACCATTTTCAACTAACACTTGGTGCTCATGAACTAAGGAAAATTTGCACACACCTGATTTCCTTAAGAATATGAAAACAATCTCCCATATCCACTCAGAATCCTGTGTTCGTTGTTGTGGTTTCAGATTCAAGAACTGGAAACGGAGAACTCTGATCTGAAGACTCAGCTTCAGGACCTGGAGGAGCAGCTGAAGATCTCTCCTGTTCCCCCGGTGAGACGCCAGGCCGCCTAGCCGCCAAGCCGCCTGGTGCAGCGAGCCATCCTGTCATCAGGGACTACTTACTGTGGAAGGATCTCTAGCTCACTGTTCTGTGGTTGCTATCAAGTGATTGGTTTGATTGACAGTCAGGTGATGTCTTGCACAGAAGATGCATCTTTACTTTTAACATTTGATGTTGTCACACACCCACTTGGATTATCAGTCAATAACCTCCTTGATAGCACCCAACAGTACCAGGATCAGGGGACCGTCTGTAACTACCGGCTGGCCGGAACATTTTCTTTTCTTCTTTCCTTCCTTCCTTCTTTTTTCCTTTTCACTTTTCCTCCTCTGATCTCTTCTCAGCTGCTTCACATAAACTCGACTAACGAGGCGTTCATGTTGCAAAGGCCCTCGTCTCTGTTCTGGTGCCACAACCTGACGTCCTTCTCCTGTGTGGAGATCTCCTCAGTGACTCTCACACCTATGAGCTCACCAGAGTCCAACCTGTCAGCCGGGCTCCTAACCCCTCCACCTGCTAAACCTGCTCTCCCTCCTGCCAAGCCTGCTGATGGTCACAGCATCCCACGGCCTCGTGTAAACACACCTCTCTGTCTCTGTCTGTCTCTCACTCTCTCTCTCTGTCTCTCTCTCTCTCCCACTCTCTCACTCACTCTCTTACTCACTCACTCACTGTCTGATTTCTGTCTGTCTCTCTCTTTGGACTGCTTTGTCTAGAACCAATTTGTTTAACAACAGAACGATGAGCTCTGTATTGCATCCATGCTACCAAAAGAACAGTTACACTGTTTGCAAAACGTGCATGAAAGGGAGCAACAACAATAACAACAGATTTATTCCAGGCTGTTTGTATTAAACAGGGAGGCAGCCTCAACATGAAACCCCAGTCTACAGACGTCTTTGACATGGTGCCATTCTCTGCTGTGACCCCCCTGGTGCCCATACCAGCCAGCAATGGCACCCCCCCCCCTCCACCCACCACATCCCCACCGGATATAAGTGAGTGTTCACACTACTCAACTACTAATACGGGGAAGCTTTGTGACAGGTGCAAAACTAACTTGATTTAATTGAACCATACGTGTCAGCAAAAGACATGAAATGTTGTGATTTGGCACTTTGACATGCTTCAAAACACTTTCCTGACATGTCAGACCAAAACACCACAACATTTTCATTAGTTTGCTGGCAGTGACAGCTTTACCTTGTTCTTTTATTAACTTGGCGTTATCACAACTTCTTACAGTGTCTTGGTACTCCTGCATTCACAGTAAAACTCTTAACTTTGACCTGAAAGTAAACACAAAGATGCTCCTCTCTCAGGGAAAGACCTGTTTGGAGCCGAGCCGTTCGATCCCTTCACCTGCGGCTCTGCAGACTTCCCTCCAGACATCCAGTCCCAGCTGGACGAGATGCAGGTGACTGCATGTCTGAACCATCTTAGGGCCTTTATGATGGACTCATATAAGGGAGCAACAGTTGTACCAAGTTTTAATACTAGTACTTGTTGTTTTGGATTAAGGTTCTGGATATAACAAAGTGAACTGTAGTCAAAGTACACTTGATATTTACACACAGTTGGAAATGGAAAGGTTTTTTCACTTCACAGATTTTATTTTTACACATATTGTTCTGTTTAATTTCAATATTTTGCCGAAAGGAGACAATGTTGTTCTAGCATGTTACTTCTCCAAAACTCTTCTCTCTTCTTCCTGCTGCCTGTAGTTCTGTTTTAACAATCTCCTTCCATCTCTCTTCCCCCCCCCCCCCCTGCCTACAGCGCCAGCGATGGTTTGTACTTTCACTCTATTTCAAACCTCTTGGCTGTCGTCATAACAGGAACTGTGATTACACTTGCATGCAGTGTTGCGTTTCTGTGTGGATCAGCGAGGTCTGAGTGCATCCAGAACCTTCCTCTACTCCATCTTTGCCTCACCTCCCTCCATCACTCCCACTCGGTTGACCCGGAAATACTGTCATATAACTGTGGGAGAGTGAGGACAGCGGGGAACGAGGGACTAAGGAGGTTGTTGCAGTATTGGGAAGATTAGTCCTCTGTCGCCATGTCAGGTGCTGATTAGCTCATGCCAATCGGAAACAAAACGCAAAAGGAAAATATTGTCACATTATTAAGAAGCTCAAAGCTTGCGTGAACCTTCTTAGGCTTTGTGTACCCTTTCGTTCCACCATCAGATGGTCCACCTGCATGTTTGTGTATTGGTGGCATGTTCAGATCCAGACTACTATCATCTCTCAACTGTACGCTTGGTAATATTTCAGATTTAAAAGTTTTTATTTCCCGTTTTAGCATGTGTCACCTCAGTGCAGGCGTGGGTCACCCCAGTGCAGGCGTGGGTCACCCCAGTGCAGGCGTGGGTCACCCCAGTGCAGGCGTGGGTCACCCCAGTGCAGGCGTGGGTCACCCCAGTGCGGGTCACCACAGTGCAGGTGTGGGGTCACCCCAGTGCGGGTCACCACAGTGCAGGTTGGTGCTTGACAGCCTGCTGTGCTTGTGTTTCAGGAGGGGTTCACAATGGGACTGACCCTTGAGGGGACAGTCTTCTCTCTGGACCCGCTGGGAAGCCGCTGCTGAGGCCAAGACGCTGTCTTTTACTTCACTTTTAGCTTGTTTTTACGGAGAAAAAAAAGTGCCAAAATTTGGTCTAATACTTTACAGTCAAGATGCCAATGTTCCTATCTTGAGGTTTTTATGTATTTGAATTTGGTTTTAGAAACAAATCTGAGGTATATTAAAATCTGATATAGAAAAAGCACTATTTTTGTAAGAACTCAAACTGAAGGATTAGTTTGTAGACCCTTTGCTTGTACTGGCATTGAAGGATGTAAATAGTACAGTATGTCCCATGGTACAGTCTGTGGCTGAATTTTCATATGGTACAGTTTAATGTGTAGATATGCACCACTTTAGATTGAGGTCGATATCATTTATTTGTATGTGCGACATGATTCCCTAACATAACCTCACAAGACATATACATGTAGTTGGTCTTGTATTAACACTCATATGCCAAACTGAGCTGGATGTTTAACATATTTTCTTTTAACTCTTTCTTTTTACACGTGTATTTAGTTGATTTGTAATGAATTTGTATGGATTGTTTTGACTGGACATTAAATAGTTTCACTTGTCTGGCTAAAGGTCTTAACAGGTGAAGAGCCATCTCAGTATGTCTGACCATGTCTTTACTTTCATATTATATCATCCTTGCACCAGAAAGCACTTTTGAAATCCTGTCCATATACAGTACATACTATATACTACTATTTTGTTTGCAAATATGACTTTGCTGTTACGGTTATTAAAGAAAACATACTGCATACTAGATGCCATTGTCAGAGAGATTCTTTGTTGTCCCTTATCTTGTCACCGCTGCTGATGTGTGTAGTGACTGCAGGTGACAAAGTGAGGTGAGTGAACCATCGAAAGTGATCTATGGCAGATGGCCTCCAATGAAACTGATTAGGAGTAGCTGATAACTAAAGGTAAATATTCTGAAATAACGGTGAGAATGATTGTTTTCATATATATTTTGTATTATGTTATTTTCTTATATTGTAGAATTTTATATTTGGGAAGGGCATTGGCAAGGAAAAGATTTTACAATTCTTGTAAAAGTAAATTCAAAGTATTTCAAGCAAGTAAAACAAATGAGACCGATACCAATTCTTAAGAATGATTTTAGATAAATTGAATTGGAAAAGACAACTAAAGTGACGTAACTTTTACAGTATTCTAAAACTGAGCCGTTTGGAAAAATTATTTTACATCTTTATGTATTTTCAAAGCACCCACGAGAACCTTCACTTGACTTCATGTGCAAATTATATACACAGAGGATGTGTCATTTCAACGACATGCCTTAAGCTAAAATAAGACCCTGGCTTTTCCTTAATCAATATGACAAAAACGTCCGGGGATGAACAAGCGTTTGTTTAATGTGTTGCATAGCAAAGATACATGAAGCACACAAGATGTCTAAATGCTGTTATAGGAAGATGGGCAGGAAGGGGCTGACATGCACAGGAACATAACACACGCTGTGTTAAAGGCACCGATTAGAAAATAAAAGAAGTAATTATATCCAACTGAAATGATCAAAAAGACGATTGCCACACGTGGTTCATGTGACACTGACTTCATGAGTCCATCAGTGACAAACATCTTTATTGACATCCCCAGACACCTGGTCCCTAGCTGTGTGCAGTGCACTTACAAAACAGCACCCGTGGAGGATTCACATGATCGGATCCCAATTTTGGAAGCGAGGTAGCGAACACTACAGACACAGCTGGTGGAACTTTAATCTTTTGATTCAACAGTCAGTACAGAGTTGGGATAAGTGAATACAGGAATCGGTCATATCAAAATGATCAGGATAAGAATGATAATTATGCCATAAAAAGCATTTTCAATTCATGTCCACACTAGCACCATAACTTGTATTTTTATATTTAAAACACTTTGTATACAAAGAAAAGCAAACAATGTAAGAAGTAAAATATGCTATTGTAAAATTCTGGTGGAATGATGTCATCTTACAAACAGCAGTTAATGACTAACATTTAAGTATTCGTACGCTCAAACCATTTGGCAGTAATTGTCCTAATCAAAGCTTACATCAGTGGATCAGGTTATATTGTACCTAACCATGGGGTGTCTTGCGCCTGCTTAGTGGTAGTGTGTCATGTTCCTCTATCAAGAATGCAAGCAAAGGAATGTTGTTGAGTTCTTTTTAATATGTCAAACTTTGTTGCCACCAAACATTCATCTTACTTCCACTGGGGGTAACAACAAACCAGGTAGGAGGTCTTGAACATGATTGGAAAGGCACAATAAATATCTTGCCACGGGCCTGAACTCCGCAGGGATTTATGTACAAGGGGGCTGATCGGATCAGCTGTCAGTTCAAGAGTCTCAGGATCCTCTTCCATGCATCTGTCTCACTGGTGTTTACTCTTTTTCTTTCGTTGTTGCATTTATACGAAGCACACTGGAGCGATATCGATGCCAAACTCCTGGTCTGAGCCACCAATGTCCACAGGGGCAATATCCACTATGGGAAGTCTTGCTGTTTTCTGTGTCCTGTACTCAAACACGGTCTTGCCCCATTTGCCGTTGGATTGCTGTGAAGACAAATACAATAGTTATATAAAGTAGTTAATAGTTAGATAAAGAAATATCCAACCCAAACACCAACCCTGACCAGATGACAGCCCTGACCAGATGACAGCCCTGACCAGATGACAGCCCTTACCGAGCAGCTGTCTTCCAGCACCGTGTATCTGAAGCGGTTGTTTCCCTCGGCCCTGAGCTCCAGGTCGTTGGAGGCTTTGAGGACGATGGCTTTCTTGAGGTCGGCGGCCTTGTCGTCCTTGTAGGCCACCGTGTTTCTGCAGTGGTACGTGATGGTCTGGGACGCCTCTTTGGAGAGCAGGCGGATGAAGGTCATCTGGACTGAGACGGAGTTGGCAGGCTGGTCTTTGTTCCCGTAGGTGAACTGGAAGGTCAAAGTTAAAGTGACCGTCAGTAGATGTTACCACTCATCTGCTCCTGAGACCTATGGAGGGGCACGTGACTAGTGTAGTTACAACGTTAAAAACGGCTCCTGAATCCATATGCTCCTGCAAAGGTCTGGTATTCTGCCCTCCTACGATTCCATTTAATGTAACGTCGTGTTTGTCCGTGCCCCCCTGACCCCCAGTATAACCAGACTGTTTGGTTCATCTGAATGTTCTTACCTGTGTCCCGCGGTTGATGTCGGCTCCAAACCACACAGGCTTGTTCTTGGAGGCGCTCCACCAGACCTTTCGAGGGACACTGTCAGGGTTGGCAGAGATGCACGTCTCTCCTGTCTCCATGTTGCAGGTCACTTTGATGGCGTCCTCAGCGCTGCCCTGGTTGGGGTCCACCCAGTACTCACCTTCAAACACAACGCTCAAGGATTAGACATGAAAAATCGTGAACCTCCCACAGTTTTGAAAGAATGTGAAACTTTAGTCTTGTGTTTTGTAAAGGAACACACGGTGAAAATAACCAGTTTTTTGAAATATTTTCGAAATATTTTTTCAATCATTCAAAACTTTTTTTTACACACACAGTGAAAGGAATAGTGACAAAATCTACACTCTTTCAGCTTCTGACGTGACGCCATAGTAGCCTCCTGACAGGAGTGTGAGGAGAGGGCCTGAGTGCCAGCAGCAACTTACAGGAATGCTAATCCCATGTTTCAGATGCTCCTACGAACCTGTCCACTAGTGTCCATTAACTCAATCAACAATCACCAAATGACACAGCCAGTAGAGTGAGGGTGTGAGGAGAGGGGTCAGCAGGCTGGCTCACCGCTCTTCTTCAGGGGGTAGCACTGCTTCAGGTCGGCGCAGGTCCTGGCCGGGTGTTTCCTGCTGCCGTCGGGGCTCCGCATGCTGTCGATCTGGCTGCTCAGAGCCTTGAGCGTGGCCTGGACCCCCGGGTCGGCCTGGAACGCCTCCGAAGAGTTGCTGTTGGGCAGGGCCTCGTCCTCGCTGAACTCTGGAGGGGGAGGGGGGCCCATGTCGTAATCCTGGGGGCCTCCGAACAGGTCGTCCATGGCGGCGGTGGGGGGGCCAGGGGAACCAGGGAGGCCGGGGGGGCCTGACTCTCCAGGGGGACCCTGGGAGCACAGCAAGCAGAAACATTAGTTTTGTTGCGTTTACAAAGTTTATGAGTAATGCAACAGTTCACTTTTTATTTGTAAACCTGGAACTTTGATATTTGTATGTATAGTGTTGTTGTCTGTCTGATGATAATCTCAGTTTTCATCTCTCATCATCTCTCACAGCACATTCCAAAGTGTTTTATATTGGTTCATCTTGTGAGTACAAACGAATAATTTAACACCTGGAGGGTTCTTTTTAATACTTTGTAACCACTGTGCACCACTTCCCAGGGTGGATTTGCTCTGTATGTGATGTAAGTGACATGGTCATGGTTCAGGTAAGTGAGCGTATTGGCGGTATGCTCGTACCTCTGGTCCTATGTCTCCACTGATCCCCCGTGTGCCTGGAGGCCCCATGGGGCCTGGCTGGCCAATGTACCCTTCCTTTCCTGGGGGGCCCACTGGTCCTGGGGGGCCCTAGTTCAGTACAACACAATTTCAGAGGCACAGCTTGTCAGGTTAGCCACGGATATTAGTACAACATTTGTATTTTGTTGTTTCTGTTTTTGCCATTGAACAACATACAGTATATCTGCTCCTTATTTTACTATTTGAAGTTTAAAGCATGAAATATGATTTCAGCAGCAGACGTACTCTCTGGCCACTCGGTCCGATGATCCCTGAGGCTCCCTGTTCCCCCGTCGTGCCCTGAGAGAGATGGAGGTGTTAGCATGAGGACAGCTGGGAGGAGCGTGCGCCAGCTGCACAGTGTGACAGTCTTGGTGTATCAGACTTACTGGAGGTCCTGGAAGCCCCTGCAGGCCTGTGAACCCCCGGTGACCCTTCTGCCCTCTCTCTCCGTGGTCTCCTAGATCTCCTTTATCCCCTCTGGGGCCTTGTGGTCCCTGCAGGTAAACGGCAAACAGCACTTCAGGGGCCGTCCGACAGAGTAAGGAAGCCATGATGGGTATGTGTTTGTCAAACAAGCCAGCAGAGGCTCAAACACAGCGGGTCTGCAGTAATGGCCACAGCGTTGTCAGAAGTGGGGATGGAGTCATGATTGAAAGTGGTTTGAGACTGTTGCAGTGTGTGGTGACTTCCTAACGGCCGTTGTGGTGAGGTTAGTGATGTGTGGTGCTCATGTCGGTACCGTTAGGCCTCTCTTGCCCGCGGACCCTGGTGGACCCAGCGGCCCTCTGGAACCCTGAACACACAGGAGGAGAAGTCAGACTGGACTTCCTGCTACAGGACGACTCAGTACAGGACACCATTACGAAAAACAAACATGCATGGATAATCAGTGAAAATGCAGCATTTGATCATGTGATATTTGATATACGTACAGCATCTCCTCTCTTCCCAGAGCCTCCTTGAGCACCGACTGGGCCGGGGGAGCCGGGGGGTCCTGATGTGCCCACCAGACCCTCGGGGCCTGAGTCCCCTCGCTCTCCCTGCAGCACGCACAGCCCACAGTGTTTACTGGGATCAGTGGTCAAGATTAATAGATATTGTCTACTTATGGAAGATGATATTGTGCTCTCACCCTGATGCCTATGACTCCACCCTTGCCCGGTGGTCCGTCTGATCCAGCTGGGCCCTGATGGAACACAACATTTACTGATGTACTTGTTCATGTATCATGTTACTGATGACCCTTAACTGATGTATTCTGCATTTAAGTCTGAAATAAATATTTAGTGAGCTGTAACTTTGTTCCAAAAGTGGGCAAATCAGAGCAAGTGCTAGTTCAAATGTAACATATTACAACCAGTTGCTATGCGTGTCAGTCCTTAACGTGTACTGTATTGATTCTCTCTGGAGACATGGCATTCACACCATGTCTTGGTGATCTGAACTAAAAGCACAGGTGTGAGAGGACGTACGTTAGGACCGGGGTCTCCTCGGGGGCCGTTGGCTCCTGGAGAGCCCAGCGGACCAGGGGGGCCCTTGTCTCCCTGGGGACCAGACGAGCCCTGCTTCCCTGGAGGACCCTGGGAGAACGCCAACCCAGTGAGTTACAGTATACAGATGCTTTATATGAATGTTGTTTCATATTGACGTGTAATTATATCTGAGTTATGAACAAGAATATTATATCTTAAATGGAATTAACGCCAAACTATTTCGGGTTAGAAGCAGGACTGCTACTGTACTCTCATTTGACAGTTACGTACATCTGTTCACAATACATTAAACTTTATTCATCCTATAAAGAATGTGCTGGTTTCATGTCTCCATACCGCTGGTCCTGGAAGTCCAAGCATGCCCCGCTCTCCCCTCTGCCCAGGGAGGCCCACAATGCCTCTCTGTCCTGTCGTTCCTGCTGGACCTGGAGGTCCGTCCGGGCCCTGTGGAACAAACAGCATCTCACCAGAGAGCACTGGAACATTCACCCAGGTGATGCCAGTTCTCAGGGTTTGTCTTGACAATTTGGTATGTGGTTCAGTTCTCCTTTCAAGATTCAAAGATACAAAGGCTTTTATTTCAGGGTCATTTTGTGTTTGAACTGTTCTGTCATTTTGGATCAGCATCCATAAAACCATAAAGTAGACAATATTCAATTGATGTTCCTTCCACATTTTATATCTGGAATACAAATAGTGTCCTCCTTGACCACTTGTTCTGATCAAACTGAAGTATTGCGATGCCTGAGGACATCTGGTTATCTTACCGTGGGTCCATCCTCCCCTGAGTCTCCTTTGTCTCCCAGGCTGCCAGTAGGACCTGGAGGGCCTCTCTCTCCCTGTCTGCCCGGGGGACCATTGTCTCCACGGAGACCAGCTGGGCCCTCCTTCCCTGGGAGACCCAGTGGTCCCGGCTCCCCCACAGGACCCTGGCAGAGACGGCACAGGTTAACCTCTGACCCCAACTCTGTATGTGGGGTCCTCACAGTCAAACCCAGTCATATCTAGACTCCTGGGGTGTTTTAGATGTGAAATATGAGATCCTGTGGACTTAGTGGTTCTTCTGATTGTCTTGATAGAGGGGGCGTGTTTACCGTGGAGCCTGGGGGGCCAACTCTGCCTGCAGATCCAGGGAAACCGGTAGGGCCCTAGCAAGAGAGGAATGAGAAGATACACAGTTTAGAGCCTGGACTCATCCAACTAAGTGCATTGACTTGCTAGTCAGATAAAATATGTTAAAGTCACAAAAATACTTACTGACGCTCCCTGGGTCCCTCTGCCACCCTTCAGCCCTGCCACACCAATAGGCCCCTGTGGAACACATAACATTCATTATAAAGTAACTATTTAGTATATTCATTCAGTTCTCCCTCCCCCCAATGGATGTCTTGTTGTAGTTATACGCAGATGTTCAATATGTTTTGTGCAGATGTTTAATGATATCCGTGACTCACGAGAGGTCCCTGAGAGCCAGCCAAGCCCTGCGGTCCAGGAGACCCTGCGTCCCCTTTCTGACCGGGCTCTCCCGGCGGGCCTTTCACTCCAGGCTGCCCGTCAGGACCCTGCATGGGGCAACAGAAACACCTAGCATTAAGGCTAGCACTGCATATACACTTATCATGAAGGCTAGCACTGCATATACACTTATCATGAAGGCTAGCACTACATATACACCTAGCATGAAGGCTAGCACTACATATACACCTAGCATGAAGGCTAGCACTACATATCCACCTAGCATGAAGGCTAGCACTATATAAACACCTAGCATGAAGGCTAGCACTGCGTATACACCTAGCATGAAGGCTAGCACTACATATCCACCTAGCATGAAGGCTAGCACTACATATCCACCTAGCATGAAGGCTAGCACTATATAAACACCTAGCATGAAGGCTAGCACTGCGTATACACCTAGCATGAAGGCTAGCACTACATATCCACCTAGCATGAAGGCTAGCACTACATATCCACCTAGCATGAAGGCTAGCACTATATAAACACCTAGCATGAAGGCTAGCACTGCGTATACACCTAGCATGAAGGCTAGCACTGCATATACACTTATCATGAAGGCTAGCACTACATATACACCTAGCATGAAGGCTAGCACTACATATCCACCTAGCATGAAGGCTAGCACTATATAAACACCTAGCATGAAGGCTAGCACTGCGTATACACCTAGCATGAATGCTTTTTATGAACAAGAATTTCCCAAGACCATGAGGATCAACTGATGTCTAACTTGACAGTGCCATTAAAGAACTCATGGCTCATGACAGAACTTACAGGCGCTCCAGAAAATCCGACTGCTCCAATTGGTCCAGGGTCACCTCTCCCTCCCTAAAGGAACGGAACATCAGATTATCTGTGTAAATTTGACCAAAGTAATACATAGCATGTTGAGTTGAAATGAAAAACCTGAGTGGACCTACAGGAACTCCTCTAGATCCAGCAGGCCCAGATGGACCTTTAGGTCCAGGTTCTCCCTGCAGGGGAAGAAACATCGACAACGTTGTGTCACAGCAAGCAATGACTTACACCTACTTTTCATGTCACGTCCGGTATGATAAATGATACCTAGCTTCTGTAACTAGGTACCCTCCAAAACTGTATTTCTTTACCTTTTCTCCGCTGGGTCCGCTGGGTCCTGGAGGGCCTAGGGGCCCTGGAAGACCCTGTTGTAGGAAAAAGCATGGATTAGGAAATACATTTATCACTGTGGCCTGGTGCCATGAATACAGCAGACAATGCTTTTGTCTGATAGGACATGCTTTATACAAAACTCCCTCCTACAATAACTCATCTGTAGCTCTACAGTCCCACAATGCAGAGAGCCTCACTTGTGTACAACATGTTCCATATGAAGTAAAAAATAAATGGTTTCCAAAGATTGAATAGCTTAAGAATAGTTCCTTCTGTATTGTTTTGGAAAAACATTTTTGTAAAACAACAATGCTAATGCTCTTATTTGGTTGATGGTATAACACGGTGAAGAGTATTCTGCTCATTTGTGATTTACTGCTGTATATGTCTGTCACAGAGCTTGTGTACTAATTTTATTTTATATATTCAGTATATGAATTCCACGCACCCTTGCACCATCGTTTCCAGGGGTTCCTTCAGATCCTTTCTCACCAATCGCCCCCTGGGGGTTTAGAAATGCTAGTTAACAGTAGTTCAACAAGACAAAGCAACCTCTTGCAACATAATCTCCTGTTCAAAATGGTGTAAGGCCTAGTATAGCCCAAAATAATGACAATATATGCACAAAGACGAAGTTCTTTCATGTTTTAATAATGTGCTTGTCATTAAAGGCAAGTTTTGAGGAAGCCACTATTAGAGGAAGTGTTTGATGAGAGGTAGATAGTGCTGGATGAGGATGGGAGCACAAACACCTACCCTGTCCCCCTTGGGCCCTGGAGGCCCAGAGATGCCCCTCTCTCCGGGCATGCCCTGCAGCCCCGGGGGACCCAGGTCTCCCACTGCTCCAGAAGGACCTGGGCTGCCCTTCAGAGGGAAAACAACCAAACAAATTGAAATTGGATAATATTTTTTCACTTAGAAATGCAAAATATTACAAAAAATATAAAACTATAGAAGACATGTACAGGATGAGCTCTGCCAGATCTTCCACAAGTGACAAGGTGATTGATCGTACCTTTGGCCCATCAGGACCTGGTGCTCCTGGGATCCCCTTCGGGCCTTGCAGGCCAGTGGGTCCCAGTTCCCCCCTCTCCCCTGGAATACCACGCTCGCCCTGCGCTCAACACAACATGCTGTCAGTCACACACCCAAAATATAACTGAGTAAACCACAGATCCAAATCTTTGTCAATCAGACCAACTTACTCTTGGTCCAATTTGACCGACGGCACCACCCTCTCCTGGAATCCCCTGAGAGGAAACAGGAAGAGTTTCATATCAGTACTGAAAAGCAGAATTCACTGCAGACACATAATGCAGACTAATACAGCTCTGTTCCAATCCCATTTTCTGTTACTTCACATGGCATCAAGGAAAGCCATAACTGTAGACATGCACATCATGTCCTCCAAACTCACCAGATCACCTGGTTTCCCCGGCTCTCCAGGAGGTCCTGGTTGTCCAGGTAAACCCTAAAAACACAAACGGCTCAGGTCAGAATTCCTCAAGATTAAGTTTGAATGTTTCTTCTTTGTCCTCTCATTTTTCGAAACAATGGATCTGTGTGATACACACCTGGAAGCCGTTCACTCCAGGGGGTCCCTGTTCGCCTCTCTCCCCAGCAACACCCTTTGAATAGGAGGAAAAAACAAAGTTAGTTTTTGTTTGTATACGTGTTTTAAAAAACGATATTCATTTTCAATCAGTTGTGATGTATCATAGTAATGAACAACGTTGCAGTAACGTCTTAAACAAAGTGGGAGGGACTTACTGCAGGGCCAGCGGGGCCAGCAGGGCCAACTTCCCCATCTTTCCCAGGAGGACCCTGGGAAATGAAGGCATCATTACTCATCAGTACAGCACAAACCACAAGCCTGTCATGCAGTCTCCGTGTTTACAAGGTAGTTCCCCCACCGAGTGTCCCAGGAGAGCTGAACGTGGCGTTCAGTCCTCCCTGTGAAGCCCACTCACCCTCTGACCTGCTACTCCTGCTGACCCTTGCTCTCCTGCCTTGCCAGGGTCTCCCTGCAGGGTTTCACAAACACAAAATAAAGGTGTAGCATTCGAAAAATTACTTCCAGAAACGCAAAACACTGTACAGCGGATTATTCATGGCCTGATAAAATCGTATTGGGTTGCCGTTCAAAAATTGTTAACAGCAAAGACTGAGAGTTTTATAACGAAGTGGTCTCACGTTGAAGCCCTTTGGCCCCGGCACTCCCATGGTCCCTGCTGGGCCCCGGCCCCCGATGGACCCCGCTGGCCCTGGCCGGCCGTCCTCCCCGGGAGCCCCCTGCCCAGGACACACACAGATGCCAGGCTCACCACTGAACTTCCCACCGTGATCTCACCTTCATGGGATCTTCGATGGAAAGGACATGGAGGATCGTGATGTTTTATAACCCGACCTACCAGAGGTCCTGGCTTCCCCTCAGCCCCTTGGACTCCGGGAGTTCCGGTCAGGCCCTGGAATGAAAGAAAAACAGGAAGTCACTGAGGGAATTCGCATGAGCTGGCATGTTGGCTGAAGTCATGTGGTTCTGGAAGTGAATGTTTTGGAGATAACGAGAGTCTGAAAGCAAATAGTCTCTGTTACCCTTGCTCCAGGAAGACCCGGTTCTCCGGTTCTGCCGGGGTCTCCTCCAGAACCTTTGGGACCAGGTAGACCAGATGTTCCACGATCTCCGACAGCACCCTTCAAGCAAACGTGCAGCTTGTTAGACAACGGTACACTCTGACTATGAGAGAACCCTCAAAGACTCTGAAAATACTGTCAGAACTGTGCACTTCTAATCCTTTAATTATTTTGAGGTACTTTCTTCTACATACACTATGTATTGCTTTGGATAAAAACTTTTGTTCAATTCATTAAATGTTATATTAATGAATAAAATGTCAAATGTACCTTGGGACCAGGCAATCCATCAGCGCCAGGGAATCCTCTATTCCCAGGAGCACCCTGTAAAACACAACACACTTAAAACACTGCATAGCAAGTGGTTAATAAAGGGAAATAACCATTAAGCACACACGTCATACTGTTTGAAATGCGCTGTGCATAGGGATATGTCGAGGAGTCAGGTGGCTGAGCGGTTAGGGAGTCGGACTAGTAATCTGAAGGTTGCCAGTTCGATTCCCGGCCGTGCAAAATGACGTTGTGTCCTTGGGCAAGGCACTTCACCCTACTTGATTCGGGGGGAATGTCCCTGTACTTACTGTAAGTCGCTCTGGATAAGAGCGTCTGCTAAATGACTAAATGTAAATATGTCACATGCATAGGTAATCATATCCCATTTAGCTCAATAACTCAATAATCAATCAAAACAAATGATCTGAACATCCTAATCCCTATAACTATTTATTACATGTTGGATGGATTCCAAAGACAACATTTACAGACTACAGCTGAGATGGACCAGGATCCACACAGCCCTGTGACTCACCCGCTCTCCAACTGGACCCAAGGGCCCGATGGAGCCAGAGTCTCCACGGGGACCTCGCTTCCCCTCCTCGCCCTGGGGCCCGATTACACCCTGCGAACCAGGAGGCCCCTAGGAGAACCACAATCACCACCACACAGGGTTAGAGAACCACAATCACCACCACACAGGGTTAGAGAACCACAGTCACCACCACACAGGGTTAGAGAACCACAGTCACCACCACACAGGGTTAGAGAACCACAATCAGCACCACTCAGGGTTAGAGAACCACAATCAGCACCACTCAGGGTTAGAGAACCACAATCAGCATCACTCAGGGTTAGAGAACCACAATCAGCATCACTCAGGGTTAGAGAACCACAATCAGCACCACACAGGGTTAGAGAACCACAATCACCACCACAGGGTTAGAGAACCACAATCAGCACCACACAGGGTTAGAGAACCACAATCAGCACCACACAGAGTTAGAGAACCACAATCACCACCACAGGGTTAGAGAACCACAATCAGCACCACACAGGGTTAGAGAACCACACATTCACCACCACACATTCACCACCACAGGGTTAAACAGACACATATCTTCTGAATTGCAACAATGTTAATATATGTAGCTAGAACAATATACTCCAACATTCAGATTCAAATACAGAAAGGACCATAGGCATTCTCTTGTATTAATATCATGTGTGCTTACTGGTTCGCCTTTGGGTCCAAAATCTCCTTTGAACCCTGGGATTCCCACATCTCCCTGGATAAGACACAGGAAGAAACAGATAAACATCCCTGGGTTACATGGGTGTTAATTCAACCAGGTGTCTTACAGGAAGAGAGAGCTACGTTACCAGTTGTCCTTTGATACCCGGCTGTCCGGTGCTGCCCTGGGGTCCTGGAGGACCTGCCGGGCCAAGATGGCCGCCCAATCCCTGGGGGCCAACGTTACCCTGCAGACAACATTCAGCGTCCAGGTCATGGTTCATATTCACCATTGTTGTTAAGACCACATTGAGGCTGTTTCCATCCTGGCATCTTGTGGTAGTAAAATACTTCATTACAGGTGTATTAATGTTTCACGTACCACTGGCCCTTTGCTGCCTGTACCTCCATCTGTCCCTGTGGGGCCCTGCAATGGAAATAGCACAATATTAGACACAACGTCATTACGTTGAAGACGTTTGTGAGTGCGTACATGCATGCTCTGTGTGTGAGTATGGCATCAACACGCCGATATATGAACAGTATCAGACACGATGCACTATGTAGATAAAGTATGAGTAGGGATAGAGTATGTACGTACACACTGTGTGTGTGTGTGTGTGTGTGTGTGTGTGTACAAGTGAGTTTGGTGTGTGTTAGTTTGGTATCAAGACATTAACACTCACTCTGATCCCAACTGGTCCAGATTGGCCCAGGTGCCCTGTCTCCCCTCTCTGTCCCTGGGGCCCCTCCGGACCCCTGACCCCAGTGGGGCCTGCCTGACCCTGGGGACGGGACAGAAAACAGTCTCAGTATCTAAATCCTCTGGTCCCTGACTAGGATGTTTGCATGGTGCCACTCCACTTCATAGCTGGAGGGCTGTATAACAGGGACAGTAATCAGGTGATGTCTGGAGGGCTGTATAACAGGGACAGTAATCAGGTGATGTCTGGAGGGCTGTATAACAGGGACAGTAATCAGGTGATGGCTGGAGGGCTGTATAACAGGGACAGTAATCAGGTGATGGCTGGAGGGCTGTATAACAGGGACAGTAATCAGGTGATGGCTGGAGGGCTGTATAACAGGGACAGTAATCAGGTGATGGCTGGAGGGCTGTATAACAGGGACAGTAATCAGGTGATGGCTGGAGGGCTGTATAACAGGGACAGTAATCAGGTGATGGCTGGAGGGCTGTATAACAGGGACAGTAATCAGGTGATGGCTGGAGGGCTGTATAACAGGGACAGTAATCAGGTGATGGCTGGAGGGCTGTATAACAGGGACAGTAATCAGGTGATGGCTGGTGGCACTGGCTCGACTTGCCTTCATTCCAGGACTTCCTGGATAACCTGGAGGTCCGTTGATGCCCAGAGGACCCTGCATGTGTGGGACAAGAGCAATGAGGTCCGCCGTTAGTGATTGGATGTTGGAAACATGACTAACGGCATAATTTTTTGGATTTAGTATTCTGCATGGAGTGCGTAGAATTCTATCTGTCATGTGAAAGTAGCTCTGGTTGTCTCACCATTGGTCCTGCTTTACCAATGTTGCCAGATGAACCTCGCATGCCCTGTAACATAAAGACAAGTAAGTACTCAGGTTTGGTTGTTTTCTCAGCAAATAAGCGTTGCACATTATAATTCAGTCATAATTATGATTATTATTCAACCTCTCAAATAATTCAATATTACATAGTACCATCATCATCGAACATTACAAACACCCCCCAAAACGTAATACCATTATTTGCTTATTCACTGCTAAAGTGAGGTGTTTGTACAGTATTTTCAAGCCTAAACCAGCTGGATGGTTCCTGGTGCTTACCGGGACTCCACCGGGCCCAGAGCGCCCTCTCTCCCCAGACATCCCGGTGGGGCCCTGGGGTGGAGAACACATCATCACTACCAGAACACCAACACACCAACACATGCACAGGAACAACACACTCAAGTCAAGTGTGGAGGGTTTTTTATTTAAGGGAATTGAAAGTTGATGTCCAGAATTGTCTACGCTCTGCGACGACGGCACCTCACAAACAGAAGGTAATGGAAGTCTAAATCTCTTATATTCATATTTATTAACAAACAGTGGAAAGGTGGAAATCCAGATCTTCTGACAGCTTTCTGTTACGATACTGTAGCTTATTTTGTTGTAAAACGACAATTCAGTCATTTAATGCTGGCAGTCATGCATGTACATGTAAAGTCAGGCATGTCAATCTTCCATTGTATCTGTACATGTTACAAGCATGACTTGTCTCTCACCATAGGGCCTGGTGCTCCCATAGGACCTGTGGGGCCCGTAGCGCCCTGAGGATCACACACACACACACACAGGCACAAGCTTAGTCTTGTGTATCAGCAGCTCAAATGTATATACATTCCGTAATTAAAAATGTTGTTTAAATACGTATAAACACATGGAGGCTAAGATGTAGTTAATTCTGTTGTTGATTTCTGTTTTTACCTTTGATCCAACCACTCCAGTTTCACCTTTCAGACCGATGGGACCTAAATGACCCTGAAGAAGGAGACACAGTCCTCAGGCAGTGATCCATACTATTCTATACAATTCTGATGGCATTTGTAATTTGTGTACAATACTTCATTCAGTAGCCACATGTTAGGGTTCAGTACAGACAGATATAGAAATGATCCTTCAGACACACTGTTGCCTGGTGTTATCCAGCTGTCTGGAGGGTTACTTACCCTGTGACCTTTCAACCCAGGAGGCCCGGGGGTGCCTGGGAACCCTCGAGCGCCCTAAAATCCACCACAGAGAATTGATCAGATTTATAGAAGCTGTACACAGAATCTGTTCATAGCGTTTTACACAGTAAAACACAACTGTGTCCTGTACATGAGAAGCAGTTGATAGGTTCATAATACCATGCCTCAGATGGGATCATGTTACGTCATTCAACAGAATCTGTTCAGAGATGTTCACGTGTTTCTCCTTACCGCTGACCCTGGGAATCCCATCTCTCCTGAATTTCCTGGTTTTCCTGATTCTCCCTAGGTAGAAGCACATGGAGCACGATGAGACATGGATTCATTAACACATCCTCCAGGGCCTAGCAGCTGGAGGAGAAGCTCCAACTATCCTCCAGGTATGATCATCAATACAGTCGCTTATTGCCTCCCCCAGGGCTGAGGATTAATGGCTACCCCATTATACAACATGCACTCATGCGTCACACACGTTTGTTTTGAGATTGTTTTGTTTATGTTGAAAACAGGATCACACGTGACTCACATCTTCTCCTGGCTTCCCTGGCGGGCCCTCGATTCCTCGCGGCCCAGCCGAACCCTGCAGCACACAACATGATTACGAGTCAAATCAGAACACGCACACCACAATCACCTGAACAGCTTTCCCCACACGTCACCGTCTCACACATGTGACTAGTGCAGCTGGGTGTGTTTGTAAGTGGCAGGTGAATGTCGTACCATCTGCCCATTATCCCCAACTTCTCCATGTGGGCCTGGTGGTCCAGGGTGACCCTGTGTTAGAGGGAGGGAGGAGCGAAGGGGAGGGAAACCTTGATGAGAGACTGATGCTTGCTCCAATAGATTATGAAATAATCACAAGCAGACTGGAAGTCGGTGGTGATGAGTTTCTACTTACAGCCGGCCCGTTAGGCCCCACATGGCCTCTGGGACCTGCTTCTCCCTGAAACACAGTTCATGATCAACAGCAAAGTTTACCAGAGGGCTCAATAAACCTCTATCAAATATTCCAACATTTCCACATTTCCATTTTTGCCAAAAAATATTTCCATAAAAGTGAATTAACTACAAGCCTTGATTGAGGTCTAAACAGGTAAACGATCTGCTGTCTCACCCTACTGTACTGCAGGATGGATATCTGCTGCCTAACTTACCCTGGTTCCTGGCACCATGGCCATCTGGCCAGCTGATTTTTCATCGAAGCCTCCTGCCATCTGAGCACCCAGACCCTGGTGGAAACAGAAAGGCCTCACATCAAAACAAACCTTCATGTGCCCTATGATGGGACGTGACCCGACAAATTAGAATGATTGAGGTAAATGCAACACAAGAACATTTTTAATTGTATATTGAAGATCACAGATCCCGGTTGACTTCAGCCCTCTTGTGAGATTAAGATCCACCAAAGGAACTAAATGGAGCTTGGCGGTGGGTGTGCTCACCCCTGGGTGTGTCTGGTGTCCTGGAGGGCCTGACTCCCCTGGGTTCCCCGGCACCCCGGGCTCTCCATCGTACCCCGGGGGCCCTCGCAGACCCTGGGCGAGACACGAGGATGCAGCATGTTACCCTGAGCAAGGGAAGAGGCCCCAGGTACCGTGCTCATCCTGATCCTGGATGCTGCGGTATGTAGGCTAGCGCCATCACTCACAACGACTGCTGAACTATTATTACAAATATATACACAACATAGCTCTGTTTCTCTTACTATGAGAAGTTATTCCATCAGAGTGGATTTGCTCATTTGAATGATTAGCTGAACAGAAAACGCTTCATTGAATTAATGTTGTGAGTAATGTATGTATGAGACGAACCAGGTACGTATGGCAAAATGCATCATGTAGGAAAGGGTTACTTTTGTCCCTTGAAATAAGTCCCCTAATGGATTCCACATCTTAGTCACACATGCGTGTTTATTTATGAACTTGCCTGCTGAATTCAAGATACAAGCATGCAAAATTATTCAATTTCAGGGTTTGCTGTATGCTGTGCAGATCTGTCTTCCTTGAATTTAAAACATAATCTGTTGTTTAACATTATGGAAAAAACTTTATTATAAAAAAACACGTCAAAATGGATAATATTCAGCACATAATAAAATTTAAATATGATATATATAATACATACATAATATAAGTATTATTTAATACTACTTATACTGGAGGGATTAGGGACAGATGTGTCATGACTCACAGGTCTTCCTTTGTGTCCTCGATCTCCTCTGTATCCCGAAGAGCCAGGAGGACCCTGGGAGAAACATCAACAACACCAGGTCACAAGGCTTTCTTTAGCATTTGTTATAGAACTATCAGGGATGTTCCTGCAGGTTGAAGTAAGTCAGGTGCTGTGGAGAGTATTCAGTGTTGCATCCATGAGGTGAACCGATAGGTAACTGTGCCATCTAGTGTCCACATGCATCCTCCACTACTGTACAGCTCAGATATCTCACAACAATGCACACAAAAGATGCATGTGTAGTTGTCTTTGTACACTTAAAGCGTGAAATATTCTACTCCACAATCTTACCATCGGTCCAGGACGACCTCTTATTCCAGTCACCTGTAAACAAAATTGGGGATTAGTCATTGCTAAATAGATGACACTTTGAAAGTAAATTGTTCAGAATCAAGTTTTTAATTTAATGTTTATATTAATATTCAGCAGGACCAAGGGGATACGTACTAATGGAACATCTCCAGGCTCTCCCTTCTGACCCTGAAAAGGTAAGTTGAAGGAAATTAGTCCCTAAAACCCAAATTCTTTCCTCTAACACAGAACTGCTGAATATGCATCAGGGTTACGGCACACTTACCTTGTAAACTTTGCCATCTGAAAGCAAAACGACAAACCAAAGATGAGTGAATAAGTAAATGGTTCACTTTGCATCTCCTGCAGTACTTCCTGACAGAAGCGGGGATATTTAGTTGATACCAAATTTTTAAGACACATTCCTCAAGTTGAGTAAATGCTAGACCAGGGGCATAGGTTTCATTGTACTTTTCAAAAACAGCAAATCTGCCCCCTTCCCTCCCCCACATACCCTCCATAGAGAAAATTAACTATTACAAATGAATCCTCAGTTTGTAAAAGCTATCCCACCCACATCTGAACCCCCCCCCCTCCTCTGTCTTCTCCAGGGGCAGAGACTCACCAGGCCGGCCGTTCCCGCTGATGTCGGGCAAGCCTCCGCTCTGGCAGACAGGACAGCACTCCCCCTCTGGAATGGTCACCTGCTCACAGTTGGACAGCTCGTCACACTGGACCTCGTCACACAGCACCGAGCCACTGTCACACACGCAGATCCTGCACGGCTCCGGCTTCCAGATGTCCCTGTTGGTGTACACCTGGCCATCCACTGTGCAGCTCAAGTCATCTCCTGACGGGGAGGAGGAGGGACATGTCAGACACGCCACACTCTGGGACTGGATAAGCACTTGCTTAAGTCTGTTCTATGCTCTCCTACTGGTAGAGGAAACATAGATGGGTACTTTGTGATTTTGAAGTTGAGATACACAGCAAGACACATGAAACACAGTCAAGGACATTCTCTAAGTTTTAACAGGAGCGTGAATCAATAACAGGGAAACGTGACGGGACATTTTACTGGATAATGTGAACCACATGCCCATGGTTTTCTGGAGAAAATCTGTTTAACAATAGGGGAAAAGGGATTGTGGAAAAGGTGAAACTTGATTGCCGTAAAGTCTCCCGCTGATAGACATGAGCTCATTTCCTGCAGACATGACACCTTAAAACCCTTACTCAACTGAAGAAACAGAATGAAAGAAAAAAAAAACATCCACCAACAAACAAAATCTTTTCCATAGAAGATAGAACCCCAAAAATATGAGCATAAATTCAGATTTTACAGAGGTCTCCGATGCATGCGTCATTTGTTTCGTTTCTCGACCGAAAAAATAAAATTAATGCACTATAAGGCACTTTTTAACAAAACCACAACAAATCAACCAAGTTCATTAAAAAGAAAGAGTGATTTAATTGTGCCGGGAGATTTTTTACAGAATAGTTTGTATAAAGGGGGGTGTAGTTCCCTGATCTCCAGGGCGAGGTTATTCAGAGGGCTTCACCTGTTCCTCTTGTAAACACCAGGTGGCACTCATGAGCTTCACAGGTAGCCATTAAACCTGTGCTTGGACAGGTACCCTTTCAGTCCTCATCCTAGAGAAGATGGTCAACCATTGTCCAATTGTATTCATTTCAGTATTCACAAAGTGAAAACAAAAGACAAACTTTTCAGTACTGTCCAATCAGTGTAGAGATGAGAGCGTGTGCTAGCTGTCCTCTTTCTGGGACATGGATCAAACAAATCAGAATCCGTCCAGATAAGCATGAGGCCAGGGGCAGGATGTTCTTGAGATCATAAATTATGTATTAGCAAGCCTTAACAGGAGGAACTGGCCACGCACAAGAGGGAGCAGCAGGATTATTGAGGCTGGCTATTCAGAGGATACTGGATAATAACATGTGTGGTCACAGTGCAGGTATTTCCCCACAGTGTGGTTAACTGTCTGTGGTCCTGAGTCATGACACACACACAAACCTGTATTGTACAGTACACACACACACACACACAAACCTGTATTGTACAGTACACACACACACACACACAAACCTGTATTGTACAGTACACACACACTTAATTATTTTTAATTATCACACATGCATGGATTGTACGTGCGCTCACACACACACTGAAGACCTGCCTCCTTTCTGTGTTTGTCGGCTGTGAGGAGACCAACGAGAGATGACCTCATGACCCCTAGCAGGCTTCACTACAGCCTTCAGCATTCTTTATCTCTGGACCTCCATGGTCGCAGCAGCTGGGTTGGCTGTGTGTGTGTGTGTGTCTGTGTGTGTGTTTTAAGGGGGAGAGAGAGAGGGAGAGAGAGTGTGTGTTTTACAATCCAGAGGAGATACACCCTGAACTAAGAAAGCTTTGTCATTGTTCTATTGACCGTTAAAATATTTGATAACCCAAAACACCAGTCCCAGTTCACTGAAAGGATAGCTACTCAGTCTCTCTGCAGGCTGGCATTCATATCTCAAACACGGACATTGTTTACATTTTTGGGACGTTTTCATCCAAGACAGGAAAGGCTCTGACAGTGTTTACTATGCTACAGTGAGAATGTACATTTGGTACCATTTAATCTTTACAACATTGCTTACAGGCAGAGCAAACATACATCCACACATGTTTTTCATAGGACAAACATGTTTTTGCTGTACCCATGAACCACGTAACTAATATGGACTGAATAAGGCCCAGATATGATGTGACTCCAGTCCTCATCGTTTCTCTAATGTTGAGGATCTCTACTCTGCCTGCAGGGTCCAGAATCTGCAAGGCCCAGTTCTGCTGGGTCAGCTCATCAGAGGAAAGGAGCACCAGTCAGACTGAACCAGACACGATACAAGGGAAGGTCCGGCCAAGTTGGCTGGGGAAGAGGAGGCTCCTCCCCCTCTCAGCTTGATGCATCACAGGCTCTGTACTGGCAGACGCTGTAAAAAGAGCTAGCTCGTCCCGCTTAGTCTAAGTCTAACGATGAAAAAGCAGGCAGCCTTTGAGGAGTCCAGCTGATGTTCATTTTCCACTCATCTTCCCAGTCTGCCAGTCCGAGGGCAGACGGTTTCCCTTTCCTGCTCTAGAACATGGTTTCTGATGACTCAACATGAGAGAATGTCTGGGAGAGTTTGTCTTCGCACCACAGGCTCGGAGGATGAGAGATAGCAGGGATCAGCAGCGTCCGCAATGGAACCATGCCTCACGTGTGGGCCTCAGTCCTTGTGAACATACTGGAGGAAAGTACAGAATTGTCTCAAATATAATTTATCTGGCAGCTGTAGACAAGGGGGGGGGGGCGAGGGCTTAAAAAAAAAAACTTTATAGATTTTCCCTGGCTAATGTGGAAATACTCAGAACGTGCTGTGTTGGGGAGCAAGGCAATGCAGCCAGAAGTCTAGAGGTTAGAAATGACCTCATGGAAACAATGAGTCACTTAAACAGAACTCTCTTCTGCAACTCTCCCCCCCTCTCTCCCCCTCTCTCCCCCCTCTCTCTCTCCCATGCAGCTTTCCTCTCACTTTCTTTTCCTCTTCCTAAGCTACAACAGTCCCTGCCAAATCAAATCCACAACTGAAAGCCATTAACTGATTTGGAGAGAACATTTGTTATAAAGTAAGAATGGGACGTTCTCGAGACCAGTGTCATGGGTCCAGCGCTAGAACTTTCTGTTCGTGCCCTCGTTTCCTTAAAGAGCCGTTCCAACACAGACACCGGAGGGTCCTGAAGGCCTGCGTGGGTCTCACAAGGGACCAAGTCTGTTTGGTAGGAAGACGTTTGGTAGGAAGACGTTTGGTAGGAAGACGTTTGGTAGGAAGACGTTTGGTAGGAAGACGTTTGGTAGGAAGACGTTTGGTAGGAAGACGTTTGGTAGGAAGACGTTTGGTAGGAAGACGTTTGGTTGGCCGTGCAGAAGACTTGCAGCTGCTGAGTGGGAGTTGGGAGCAGCTGTGCGTTTCTGCTTCAGAACCTCTGGTGTCAGACCAGACATACATTTACAGACACCAACTGACACATGACCCTTCTTGTAGTTTAACTGATGAAGCTGTCTGGGATTCACTGTTACTCACAAACAACCGACACTGTATTTTTGGTGTCACCCTGGAAAGGAGTCAAACACGTCTTTATTGGTAATTTGACCACGGAGTGTTGAAAACTTCAAAGTGTGTTTACACCCTCTTATTATCTCTCTGCCCTCTGTGACCAAACAAGCTTCTCCTCTTAAAAGAAAAGCTTATAAACATTTTATTTTACTTTCCAAAAACACCCTTTCATATTCCAGAGCTGTGATCAATTGCATTAGGGATCGCAGTCAAACTGAGGTGGAACGTTCCCACCCTGCTCGTTCGGACACGCTCCTCACCTCTGCCTCCACAAACAGCTCTGCATCTCCAGGGTGTGGAAGGGAGCCTGGCCAGGAGAGTTCACATGAATAAGGAGCTCCAGATTACATGTCTAGGCTTCTGCTTCAAGAGCTTGTCTACCATGGGGCTTCCTTTAAAGACAAATGACCCGCATGAGTTCCTCCCACTCAGTTTAGCCTGGAAGAAGGACTGTGGTCAACTGAAATTACCCAGAATCCTGCTCTTCTCTGCTGACTGACCCCTGGTTTTTCACTGCCTTCATTCTGCCAGACTGGCCTCTGGTCACCAGCTGTGGAGACCAGCGATCCCCAGGGTCACTTTCATTCTGGTTCTATTACAAAAAAAACTTTACTTTATTCTGTTTGTTTATTTATTTATACATTCAGAAGTGTATAGGTAACTGCAAGTCAAGAAACCAACTTGTGCTAGACAAACTAGACTGAGACTGATGATGAAATATGAGAGTTGTAGTAATCAAGTAGGGCTGGCAGTGTATTACTGAGGAAGATATTTTCCAGCTCTTGTCATACTTGAGGATTAAAAATGCATCTCACAGAATGCTGCCATGTGAAATGTCCCAGTCTGGCAATAATGTGTGTCTGGATTGTAAATATGATCTATTCAATATTTGAAATCCTTACTTCAGCATGATAGACTAAAAGCAGTCTGTTTAGTGAAGCAACACAGTCTCCACACGTGTCTTAACTCACCCTATGTAAAACATGCTGATCCAGTTAGGCTTGAGTCATTTAAAGCCTTTATGAAAACACTTCAAAGTTGGGCCTGTAGTTTTCCCCGACTCTTTAACTTTAAGAGGCCCAGAGCATGTCACAAACACTAATGTGCCGCAATGTTTGAGACACTTTTCCTTTTTCAATTTTTTTCTTTTTTTTTCTTTACATCTCGATATTATAGTAGAGATGACAGTAAGAACCTTCTCATTCGGTAGTGCAGTGTCTTCTGAGGATGTGGTTTCTCGTGCGGAGGCACCTGGGTTACCCAAAAGCTTCACATGGTTTGTGTTTTCTACGCATTTTCACTTTTAGATAAATTACAGTCTTTAGACCACAAAGCCATGTTTAACCTATAATGTATAATTTTCTCAGCCATAACACACTTGGTACATAAACACTAGCATAATGAAGACAAGATCAAAGCAGATCTGCTCATCCCTTAAACCTGTGCTCATAGTTTGTGTTTTATGACTATAATCAATTCTCATTTAATCACAAAGTGATCTTAATGACATCTTACACTCTGGTGCTTTTCATTACTGAAAATATCCTAACCATGAGAGTCTACAGGTCACAGGTTAGAGAGATGGTGCAATACAGTCCTGACTTTTGATCTTCTGTATTAGGATGGGAAACATTCAGCCATTTTGGATCAGAACGTATAAGCTCTTAGTGTTTCAGGTATCATGAAAACAATGTACAGGAGGGTACAGTTTAATGATCCAAGTGTGGTTTTAAAATGTACACAGTGAGGTGTAGATTGCCGCATTCTCAAAACATAAATGTGTAGGTGGCCAAAGCTTTTATTACTGCCTTTGCTGGAGTAATCCAGTACAATCCTGCCGTTGCAATGGCACAGTACAGGCCAGGTAATATTTTTTGGATCCACATTGCCTGTGTGAGTAAGAATAGAAAGTATTAAAACATAAGATTATTTTCTTCTCTGGCGTGAACATAACCATGGGTACGCAAGATAGTATAGAGAAAAAGAAAAGCTCGCAATATTTGGCTTTCCTTGGTGGATCTGTTAGATTTGCAACCCTAACTTAGTGTCCTGGCCAACCGTCAAACATGTGGCTTTCATATCCTCTCAGGTTGTGTCCACAGCGCTTGGATCAAACCAAGCTAAACAGGGAGACACGCTCACGGCCTGGGAGCACTCTGTAACGCTGCATGTCTGGTTCCTCTGAACACCCCCCAGGCCTCACCGTTCAGACCCCCGCATGCTCCTCTCAGAAGGCGTCCTCGGTTGATCCTCAGGTGACGAAATGGAAGGTAAGAATAAACACTGTGAACAACTGAACGTTCTTTTATTTTGTGTCTGCGGCACAACCTTTTGATACCGAGACAAAAACATGTCTTCATCCTATTAAAACACCTCGTCATCTGGTCATGATGTGTGATATAAAGCCGGATGTACGACCATCAAAACACAGACAAATCAAAAGACAGTGTGACTCCTTCACATTGCTATATTCAACACACCGAGCCATACCATCTACACCTTCTCCAACACCAACACCTTTCGCAGCCTAAACAGTCAATACTTGTCTTTCTTTCGTAACTTGAATTTGTCTTAGTAACTATTTAAAGCACATTTTCTTTTTATGTGAAGCGAGAGCAGGTATCCTGCCATGTCTAAATCGCAGGAAACGTTCACATTGAAGTTGAACATTCCAGTTGAGCAGAACTGCCCTTTTAACATACAGCAGGTCACGGTGCCCTGCTGTTTCACATCAGCTAAGTGCATGTCCAGATGTGGGAAGGTAAACTATGTTCCTGCCGTCCGAGCAACCTGGACCAACACTCTCCCCCACACACCACGCATGATGTCACTGAACCACACAGAGAAGAAATGCAATGGAATGTATTGATTTAAACCATAACTTGTATAATTTACTATGTTTCATATAGAAACTGTTATAACCGATGTCTGAGACTGTATGTTCTAATGATAAGAGGTGAAGCAATATCCACATCGAACAAGTCTGAACAAAGTTACTTGAAGGAGGAAAGATATTTCTCATTATGCCATGTAGGAAGAAACTCATTTCCTCACTTCCATTCTACCAAAGCAAAAGGAGTACTCTGGTTTTACAAATCTTTGTGAAGAACTGGCTTTATCCACATACTCCAATATAAGTCCATACCATAATCATTCTTTAAGGGGGGAAACTAGGATTTTTTTAATGAGGTATCCTATTGATGTTATCCAGAACATTCCCAGGCTAGTTGAATATACTGCCACCACATTCTACTTGAACCCATGACCCAGTCTAAACCAGTCTGAACCAGTTTGACCATTTGACCTTCACCTCTTTTTCATTCCTTTAGAGTAGTATTTCTCAACCTGCATGTTCTAGATGTTTCCCTGCTCCAGCACACTTGATTCTAATGAATCTTCATTATCAGGCTTCTGCTGAGCTTCATAATGACCCGTTCATTAGAATCAGCTGTGTTGGAGCAGGGAAACATCTAGAACATGCAGGACAGTGGGTCCCGAGGACCAGAGTTGAGAAACACTGCTTTAGAGTATGTGCATCATCCTCTCACTCTCTCACTCTCACTCGCACTCCCACGCATTCCCTCACTCTCTCACTCTATGTGTCTCTCTCTGCCTCTCACTCTCTCTCACTCTCTCTATGTGTCTCTCACTCTCTCTCTGCCTCTCTCTTTCTCTCTGTCTCTCTCACTCACTCTCTCTCTGTCTCTCTGCTTCTCACTCTCTGTGTCTCTAGCTGCCCCTCACTCTCTCTGTGTCACTCTCTCTGCCTCTCACTCTCTCTGCCTCTCACTCTCTTTTTGTCTCTCTCACTCTGTGTCTCTCTCTCTGCATCTCACTCTTTCTGCCACTCACTCTCTCTCACTCTCTCTCTTTGCCTCTCTCTCTCTGCGTCTCTCTCACTCTCTGTATCTCTCTCTACATCTCACTCTTTCTGCCTCTCACTCTCTCTCACTCTCTCTCACTCTCTCTCTTTGCCTCTCTCTCTCTGCGTCTCTCTCACTCTCTGTCTCTGTGTGTCTCTCTGTCTACTCCTCTTCTCCATATCATCTTTCTATATTCCGCATCCTTTTTATCTCATCTCTTCCCCCTCTCCTCTCATAATCCTTCATCTCCATCTCCCTCTCTCTTTCTTTTCTCTCTGTTTCTGTCCCTCTCTCATCCCTCCCTGTTCTCTCTGTGAGGTGATCCTATACCTTGATGAGGCGCTACAGCTGTCCGTCTGTGCTGCCTGCAGTGCAGTCTGGAGCGGGGAGCGGCACCAGAACAGCCAGGGTGCAGGGCATACATATTGACACGTTTGCACATTGTGTAGAGTCCTATGCCTGCTGCTTTGACCATGTTCATCTCTTACTCTTGAACACAGAACAAAAGGTTAAAAGTCAGAAAAATATATAGTTTTGTATTTGAGGCCCAATTATACTACATATGTAGAGTATGAGTTTAAAGACCCATAAATATAGAATACGATTTGTGTGGTCCTCAGTGGTAAAACGACAACCTGAATTCCTTCTACTGTAGATTGACATGCATCGATCTTGTTGGGGTCCAGGCTATGGTTTTTGTGCTATACAACAGGCATTGATAGTGAATTCAGGGCTTTGATAACATTACACTTTGTGAGAAGTAAAACTAATATCAACAAACATTCAGCTAACTTTCTGCTAACCCAAAACCCAACCCAGTGTGAGATGGGGTTCTGTGGGGCTGTGTGTCAAACACAAACCCATTACAAGGCCCCCTCTGGCTCAAGGTGACATCATTCTAAAAGCATCAGGGACTGACAACGATTTATCACTTTCTTTTTATTACAGAATGACCCCTTGGAAGTTTAGTGCGTCCTATATCTCTGTCAAACCAAGACAGACAGAAAGGGCGATCAAAAGGCCATGTCCGACATGCATGACTTGAATAATGAATGAATAATGCTTCTTAAAATGCAGAGGATTAATGCTCAAATATATACACCATCCAACGATGTACAGCGTTTCATGGGTTAACAAG
This sequence comes from Osmerus eperlanus, assembly GCF_963692335.1. Lineage (NCBI taxonomy): Eukaryota > Metazoa > Chordata > Actinopteri > Osmeriformes > Osmeridae > Osmerus > Osmerus eperlanus. Next base: position 1,023,911 of record NC_085020.1, read on the forward strand.
CAACCTCATAGAGAAAGCAAGGATGTAAAAAAGAGAATTAGACAACGGCGCTGTTTTCTGTGCAGCATGGACAATACTGAATACTTTCTGAATCGACTTGGGGAAGGACTGAATGCCAAATGAAGGGATTCATTCTTGGCAGCTTTGCTGCAGTTTGTTTACCCCGGCCACGCCCAGCAGCATATTTTCTGTCCATGTCATCAGCAGCTGTAAGAGCTTGGACACGGAGGTCTGCTGGGAGCCCTTCTGAAATCAGGCTGGGATTCTTTTTCCGATCAGGAAAAAATAGTATCATTACTTTTAAAGACAGAGTTCAACTTAATAGAACACTTGACCTGTTTGGAGACATCAGAGATGTTTCTGACTGCAGCAGACGACACTATGATTCAAGTCTGAATGATAAAGTTTTTGATTAAAAAATAATATATTTTTTCTTACTCATGAAAAACAATTCCTATATGATGGATGACATGTTACTTTTGCACATATTTAACAGAGAAATGTGGCTTGTCCAATTTCCACTGGTATCTTTAAACACAGATAGACCCCTTCTACAACACGAGTGCACTTTTTAACAAGGAGCTGCAGTATAAATCCAAACTAAATGTGTGTCTCCTGAAGGATTCACTAAAAACCAGTGAGGTTCACAGCCCAAACCCAGAGACCAAACACAGCCTTGTCCAGAGGACATTCCATCATGACAGTGTTTCCTGTGCCGGGGAGAGTCTATGAGAGGGCCTGCTCTTCATGACATATGCTGCACAGAGACGCCCTCCTCTACATCTCCCACCCCTTCTCAACTCTCCTCCTTTACTCTTACTTCTTCTTCCTGTTCCTCCATCTCTCCCCCCTCGCCTCCTAACCTCCCTAACCTCATTTCTGCATGACCGAATCTGAAGGGGAAAACACTGAATCACTTTCTGCATGCCCAGGAAACACATTCATCCTACTGCATACATACGTACATACATACATACATATCTACTGCTCACTGCCCTCGTTGAGTCTGAGGAAATACAGATCTGAATGACACAAAATCAACGGTACAGCCAAGTGAAAAATATCCAAACGTGAAATGTTTGTTACAGCACATCATGCATGGTCCATTAAGAAAAGCGCCAGTGAAAAAGGCAAACTGTTTATTTTCAAAGGTCATTTAGCACACTGTAGCATTGTTTAACCAAGACAACACGTGTGGCCTACTTTAGGCCATTATCAAATGTTCACACCACAAATGGCAACATTTTATTTCAGTCAGTTGTCAGAGGCAACTTGAATCTAAACAATTCATTATGCTTGCCAGATGACATAAGATTCATCTTTTTGCCACATTATTTTAGGACAAAGGTCTAATGTCATTACAAATGTTCCTTCAAATGGAGAGGATAGCTTTGACTCAACCTCAGTGATTACCCTGAACTGAATCTATGAAAGAGTGGGACCACAACATCAGCTGTGAATGGCCCCTGCAGGCATCACAGACGTTGAGCGTTAAATGTTGAAGCTCTCCCACCAGTCTACATCAAACCCCTCACAGGATACTGCAGCAATGGTTCCATTTGGTCAAATTATCCAATTCAGTTGGTTGCCATGACTCACTGCAAGAATTAGCAGATATTTCCACATCCCCTTGGTCATGTGTGATGTGGATGGTGTTTGGGCGGGAAGGCGACCATGAAAACAGGCCAACTTTGTGCTGAAAGAATGCCCTCCTCTGTCTGAATGTTTATTTCAACTCTGGCCTTCTTTTTTCAGGCAACCACATTGTCATTGTAATATGCTGAACATTTTTAGGATGTAGTAGGAATCTGTAGTAGGAGTCAATTGAATGTTGTAAGCACATGCATTTCCTAATGCATCTTCATAGCTTACATCTCCATACTGTAGCTAGCTTTCCATTCATTCAGTCATTTTGTTAAACTGTATACAATTTTAGTATTCACACTAGTCAAAAGACGACTATCTAAAGTACTATAGTAACTATAGATATCAACTTGAATCCTTTATCATTTAATATTGCTGAAAGCTAATCAACCTCAGCATTACCAACTAATTATCTTTACCAGTTCTAGGAAAGTCCATGTCAACTCTCTCTCAATGAATCTGCATTGAGTCCTGCTCCAGCACTGCTTTTTCAAAAAGTTTGTTTGAAAATGTTCCAACCTTTGGAAACTTTTTCTTTTTAAGTTTTAATTTCTTTTTTTGGAAGAAAAAAAATGCCTCTTTTTGAACTTTTTTTTGTGTCAAGCCAAGCCAAGTGCCTTGCTTTAAAATGTAAGATGCAGAAAGTACATGTATTAAGGTGTAAAAATGTAAGGGGTGAAAGTAAATAGTTCTAATAAATGGTTAAGTAAAGTACTGATACCAGAAAAATCTAGCTAAGTAGAGTAATAAAGTATTTGTACTTTGTTACTTCCCATCTCTGCTGCTGGTACAGTATTGGACTTCAGTGAGTCTCAACAATATTCATCTGAGAACGTGAAAGGTGTTTCTGTGCTATGAAAGAACAGTCAAATTAATGTTTCGTTTTTCTGTTCACCAAGGGTGCTGTGTTCTGTCATGTGGGCTGCAGAGAGGGCTTAAAAAGACCCCAGACACCAAAGAGCAGGAAACCAAGTCTTGACAGTACTCCAGGGAATTCCTGAATGCTCTGAATATATTCTAATCTACTTAAGAGGAACTTCCGATAAGGCCAACACATGCCAGAAGAGGAGTATGGTAAGCCTTGCTGTTCTCACATGCAGACACAAAGCAGCACAGTAACACATTCCCTCATCATCATCCTGTGGTTGTACCAGTGAAACAGGTGCATACAATAAACAGTGTGGCACAGTCTTTAAATATAACATGTACAATTCTAACAATTCCTAATAATTCTAAACAATACTGTACACTATACAATAGGAGAGTGCAGTTTTGTTTGGCCCTGTCACACTAAAGACCCACCTCTACAAAAACACCTATAGCCATGTAGGTCCTCACAGGAACACCAACATGCAGTCAATCAGCTGTCCAATAAACTGCCAAGAACCTAAACATAACTAAGGCCACATTGTGGCATGTAGTCACCCACTAAAGTCTGAACAGAAAGAAACCATAACCTTAACTACTGAGCCAAGCATAGAATTTGGGTTTGTCCTGGCCACAAGATGTCAAGACAGGCTTCCTTTGGCTCACAGGCGGCACAAAGACCCTTTAATGGTATACCAAGCTTCAGGAATAGTCTTTAAGATACAGTATACTGGCTTGAAGGAATTATTCTACAGTAGTTCAACTTCAATCTTACAGCATATGCTAATGAGCATGGGTATGGTTTCCCTGACTCATCCCTTTGCCTGAAGCCATGAGTCTAAAAGAGCTACCTTAACAGGACATAACTTCTCCTGAAACTGACATCCAGTATTTAAAGCAGTTACTCCAGTCTATAAAATGGTCACCAAGGGACGGGCGGAAAACAGTGTCAGAGAGAGAGAGCTCAGTGTATTAAAACCTGCCAACCGACTGTGAATTAACTCTAGAGGGCAAAAGTACTTCAGATCTCAATTGCAAAAAAACAAAACAAAAAATGCAAATGTAAATATTCAAAGAAACAGTAAAGGCAACTTGGGAAGAAAAGAGAGTGTTGGCCAGGGGCCCGCCGTACGCGTCCGTGGACGAGGCATGTGTTTCTGGATGCATCCTGTCATCTGAGGCTGTCGCCCCGGACAGGCTGACTGGATCACAGAGCACATTCAGGGAAGTGCCACTCAAGACAGGGAAACACACGGACGCTTTAATTGTACGCTTTCAAAATAGACGGTTAGTTTACCTTCTGACAGAGGAGGCACAGGGGACATTGGATTTCCCACAGACCACAACACTGTTACCTAGAAAACCCACAAGACTCACACATTACCAGCAGAGCTGTACATGCTGAGTCTCACATCAGCAATACAACATCCTCCCCTTACTCTTTTGAGGCCAAACCTTTTTTTAATATTTTCCAAATCCAGCCAAAGCAACTATTTCAACATCTGGAAGTCATCCCCCTACCCCTTCTCCCCATTTGCTGACTGCCATCATTTGGTTTATAAGTAGTTCCCATGGAGCAGACATCATGACTGTGAGCCATGTTTAACAATCCATCAGCTCCATCATCTGTGCCCTTCAGTCACGGAGGCGAGCCACAGTACTTTACCACTTTAGGACAACTGATAACATAACTGACTAGTCCCACTTCTGAAACGTAATGGAGGATTTTCTGGGAGTTGTAACTTCAGATAGATTCACTGAAAACGGTTAAATTGTGCTGGTCTTTTTTTCCTAGTTGGGAAGAAAGGAGGCATGTAATCAAGTCATAGAGCAAAAATGCTGCATGTGGTTTTAATCAGACCTGGTTGGATTCACATGCTTGGTCATTTTAGGTTTGGTAGAAAACAGCCATTTTGTTGCAATGTTAGTGATGTGGCAACAACAACTGGAACCAATTTGCGAGTTAAAATGACCTCATGTAGGTTTGTTGATTTGGAATAGCAGCTCTTTCGGGAGAACATGTTTGATGTGAGGGAGTAGGAGGTGTCTTAGAAACAGAAACTCTGTATATGAACTATGAGTATGTGTGCATAAAATACTATCTTACTGTAAAAAGGGTACTAAGGGACTGAACATTCAGTCCCTTTCTTGTAGCTATAGTGCTAAGTGACGTCTTTGAAGATGTTTTACCGTTGTGTCTATAGGCAGGGGTGTGTCCTAACACACACAGGCAACTTAAACCAACACACTCTCTCACACATGCAACCGACACAATTTAACACAGTTTCTCGCTGCAAATGTGTTATGCACAAACTCTTGGCCACTCTTACTGGAGCCTGTGATCTGGTTCCAGTCTTTGCTTCATGTTCAACCCCAAGCCTTCCTCCAAATGTTCCACACATGTCGCTTGTCTCAGTGTCAGTGAGAGGTTAACTGTTATTCTTCTCAAAATGATGTTTTGTATCAGTACATATCCAGAGTGCACGCCACAGACCACTCATCTGATTTGTCATCCTTAGACACAGCAAAGGATCCAGAAAAACCCCTCTACAAGAAAACTCTTCACACATGTTCATACATGTGATATTCATCCAGTTCTGCACAATTCCAGTTAACATTTAGATTTCTAATATTTCCTCAAAACATGATTCAACCCATCAAAGATTCACTCTGGACTTTGACCACAGATATTTGCCCAAAGCTTGTCCCCTCAGACATGTGGGCAGTATGAGAGAGAATTAACCTCAACAGGCCACAGTTTCTTGCCACAGCAATGTATTTTTTCCCCTCTAGAAGAGATAAATATTACAGTTATGTTCCAACATCTTTGAGACAGAACGTCTGTTTGCAATTACCCAACTTTCATCAACATTCAACCACACTCATTTTGAAGTCACCATTTTCCACATAAAAATCTCAATTAAATGCAGTAACACTGGTAATTGTAGACGTGGGCATATACTGTGCTTACTCTGCTGAAAACCAAGCTTGGGTATTTTGACCATAAGTACAATTCTCAGAAAAAGTCTTCAGGATATTAAACTAAGGCATTGTGTCCCTGGGTCCATCTATAATTTTAATGGTAATTCCATTACCCTTAATGATACATTAAATGGCACAAACACTCATTTAACAGCTAGTTTAATTGAGTTATTCACAGTAAATATTCAATGTTCTGCTCTGGAGCTAATCTCAATGTTGAGTGGGAACATGAGTTCAGATCCCCTGTGCTTCATTTCAGATGGATGGATGTTGAAACCCTGGTCTTCACCAAGCAACAGAGGAAGCCAACCACTGACCCAGCAGGGATGGAACTCTGTTCAAACATGAGGCCAGGAACCTTCTCTGGAAGGTTAAAAAAGTCTGAGCTACAACTCGCTGGTTTAAGAAGGTGACTGGGTTAAAGTGGGTCTACATGTTTGTGTTTCAAAGATATTAAGGATAATGTTTCAATAGTCTTCATAGGCCGTCTTGTTTCAGAAAAGTTAGAAGACTACAACGGTGCCAATCTTTAACCCCATTGTTCAGATTAGATAGCTAATATAGGCATTCAAAAAGCAATTAAAAATATATATAAATTACATTATCCAGTGGAAGTCTCGCACAAAACAGGCCTTAGAAAATCTCCAGTACACATTCAGAACCAGTAGGTGGCGGCATCTCTGATAATGCTGATAACACGTACTGGACGAATCATCTTATTACCGGTAAATCTAATGTTCATCAGTCATCCAAGAATAATTTACTCCATCCAGGAGATCTGGGAACAAAGGGACTCAATCAACCAAAGGGCACTTTCCAGACAGTTTGAATAACCAGCTTCAGGCTCTGGGCTTATGACATCATATTTAAAACATGTGACATCAGAGCTGCTAAAACAACACAGCCTGGAATAATGAGACTCAGGTGTTCCGGCTCCAGGCAGACACGTTCTCCATTTGCTCAGAGGTCTTTAAAGCGGAGGACTTCATGACTACGTGAATGCACCCCCCCCCCCGCCCCCCCTCACTCCACATCTGCCTGGCATTAACATGCAAGCTGTGCTTCCTCAAAGACGCGCGAGCGCTTGTGTTGAAACCAGCTAGTGGAGAATGCAGCTGATTGAAAGAATACTAAAATGTTGGCAACACTTGTTGATGCTGAGGTAAGGAATAATGCTATTACTTTACAATAACCCCCCCCCCCCCACCCCCTCTCCGGACTGGATTGTGGCTAGTACCTCTAAATGACTCTCAACAACCAACAGATGTTCACATCCTTCTACTCTGACTTAAATATCTAGATTGCCAATTTAAGATAATCCACACTTGAGTTCCTCTCATCTACTCTCAATCTCCACAAAGCCTGTAGGATTCTCAGACAGTCTGTTCCTGTCTGGTCCAATCAGACTATAAACAACTCAACATATTCCATGTCATAATTGTGCTTTCAGCTGCTATCAATTCCAGTTTAGAAGGCACAAGATAATAATTAATAGATCATGTTATCAAACGGTATGTGTCAGCATTTACTTCAATCCCAACACGCATTCAAAGTCCTCAGGAAGCAAACAGCTGGTGCTCTGTTATCTTGCTAAATGTACTGTAGAACTCAACTACACCTCCGTTAAGAATGAATTGTCACCCCAAATTGGTCCAACCACCTGGACCAAATTAGGTTCCACTGTACAGCAGCATGTCAAAACTGAACCCCAAACCAATTAAAGCAACTTAACTATCCAACAAGCTCGTGTTAATGTTCAACACAGCATGTTCCCAGCACCCACACGCTTCAAACATCGGCAATTAAGTGTGAAAATCAACAGCAAATGAGGATACTCACCACTGGGATCGTCCTGGCATTTGACAAACAAAAGCTGAGCCACTGAGACCACCAGGAGAAGGAAAGTCCTTGAATGTACAAATCTCATCATGTCTATAAGAAAGACATGAGCCTTCCTTGTGTGCAAAGCAGGGGAAAAAAGGGATAAAAAATGATCAGGTTATCACTGCTATACCATGAAGACAGAGAGACTCTCCTGAAAGCAGCAAGCAGACCCAGCCCACTCCGTGCGAGTGCTTTTTTGTGTAGTTACAGCTTTAAATGAGAAGAATGCTGGCAACCCTAATTTTCCTCCCCCTTTTGTCAGCCCTCTCTCATAACCATCCACTCACAGGCATCTGTGTCTGTGTGAGAACTACACCCATGTTCACAAGTTCTATTCTCTAGCTGTTCTCAAGTATTTTTGACCGGGAACTAAACATCCAGAAGAAGAGTTAGGATGAACATGTAGAAAAAAGAAAATCTTTGTTTGTTCTAAATGAACACTGTTTTCCCCCTCCCTGAAGTGGTTGCTAAGCAAGACCATAAACGTGCTCTTTTATTACCATCTTCAGGGCACCAAACTTAGCAGGAGCTGAAAGGCACTTTTTATTAGATAATTAAGGACAAGAATAGATTTTCTATCTGCTTGTCTTTGGTTCTGCGTGATGAGAGCTGAACTGTGTGACTTGACAGCACGAGCAAAGTTTGAAATAATTCCAGTTCTCAGATCTTTGCTGATAATCTGATTGATGTTTCAATGATATTAAATGGTTCCCATATTAAGACCATCTGTCTTTGTGTTGCCAGGTAAAGAGAGAAACTATTTTAAACAGCCACAATAAGATTTAGAGTGGACTGGAGGTTGATATGCCTTCTCACATGGGAATAATTAAGACCATATTGCTATCAAAATGGTTTTAGGCACTGATATACTCACACTGGTCATATCATAAGTACTTAACAACTGTTAACTAAATAGTCACTAACCAGTCCCTTTTCTTCAGCTGTTATTAATTTTGTGCCCCTTAAACTACAAACACATCACTTCCTGTTCCCCTGCTGCTCCTGTCATCTTGAATACATCACTTCCTGTCACTCCACTGGGCCTAGCCTGATGTCTTGTGCAGGAGTGCATTCTTTCTTCATTGACTAACTACCCTACAGTATATAAATACAGTGTTAAATATTGGTGAAGGTCTCAATGTGTAGAGCAGAGGAAGAAGGGTTCTCCACAGGAAGGATCTGCTCCTCCTCCTCCTCCTCAGTGGTGGAAGGATCTGCTCCTCCTCCTCCTCCTCAGTGGTGGAAGGATCTGGTCCTCCTCCTCCTCAGTGGTGGAAGGATCTGCTCCTCCTCCTTCTCCTCAGTGGTGGAAGGATCTGCTCCTCCTCCTCAGTGGTGGAAGGATCTGCTCCTCCTCCTCCTCCTCAGTGGTGGAAGGATCTGCTCCTCCTCCTCCTCCTCAGTGGTGGAAGGATCTGCTCCTCCTCCTCCTCCTCAGTGGTGGAAGGATCTGCTCCTCCTCCTCCTCCTCAGTGGTGGAAGGATCTGCTCCTCCTCCTCCTCCTCAGTGGTGGAGGGATCTGCTCCTCCTCCTCCTCCTCAGTGGTTGAAGGATCTGCTCCTCCTCCTCCTCAGTGGTGGAAGGATCTGCTCCTCCTCCTCCTCCTCAGTGGTGGAAGGATCTGCTCCTCCTCCTCCTCCTCAGTGGTGGAAGGATCTGCTCCTCCTCCTCCTCCTCAGTGGTGGAGGGATCTGCTCCTCCTCCTCCTCCTCAGTGGTGGAAGGATCTGCTCCTCCTCCTCCTCCTCAGTGGTGGAGGGATCTGCTCCTCCTCCTCCTCCTCAGTGGTGGAAGGATCTGCTCCTCCTCCTCCTCCTCAGTGGTGGAAGGATCTGCTCCTCCTCCTCCTCCTCAGTAGTGGAAGGATCTGCTCCTCCTCCTCCTCCTCAGTGGTGGAGGGATCTGATCCTCCTCCTCCTCCTCAGTGGTGGAAGGATCTGCTCCTCCTCCTCCTCCTCAGTGGTGGAAGGATCTGGTCCTCCTCCTCCTCCTCAGTGGTGGAGGGATCTGCTCCTCCTCCTCCTCCTCAGTGGTGGAAGGATATGCTCCTCCTCCTCCTCCTCCTCAGTGGTGGAAGGATCTGCTCCTCCTCCTCCTCCTCAGTGGTGGAAGGATCTGCTCCTCCTCCTCCTCCTCAGTGGTGGAGGGATCTGCTCCTCCTCCTCCTCCTCAGTGGTGGAAGGATCTGGTCCTCCTCCTCCTCCTCAGTGGTGGAGGGATCTGCTCCTCCTCCTCCTCCTCAGTGGTGGAAGGATCTGCTCCTCCTCCTCCTCCTCAGTGGTGGAAGGATCTGCTCCTCCTCCTCCTCCTCAGTGGTGGAAGGATCTGCTCCTCCTCCTCCTCCTCAGTGGTGGAAGGATCTGCTCCTCCTCCTCCTCCTCAGTGGTGGAAGGATCTGCTCCTCCTCCTCCTCCTCAGTGGTGGAGGGATCTGCTCCTCCTCCTCAGTGGTGGAGGGATCTGGTCCTCCTCCTCCTCCTCAGTGGTGGAGGGATCTGGTCCTCCTCCTCCTCCTCAGTGGTGGAGGGATCTGCTCCTCCTCCTCCTCCTCAGTGGTGGAGGGATCTGGTCCTCCTCCTCAGTGGTGGAGGGATCTGCTCCTCCTCCTCAGTGGTGGAGGGATCTGCTCCTCCTCCTCAGTGGTGGAGGGATCTGCTCCTCCTCCTCCTCCTCAGTGGTGGAAGGATCTGCTCCTCCTCCTCAGTGGTGGAGGGATCTGGTCCTCCTCCTCAGTGGTGGAGGGATCTGCTCCTCCTCCTCAGTGGTGGAGGGATCTGGTCCTCCTCCTCAGTGGTGGAGGGATCTGGTCCTCCTCCTCAGTGGTGGAGGGATCTGCTCCTCCTCCTCAGTGGTGGAGGGATCTGGTCCTCGTCACTACTGTCTCCCTCCTCCACCTGGACTAGTTACTTGCCACTTGACCTGAGCACCCCCTACGCTGAACTTTTTTTCCGCATGATAAATTGAAAGTTCTGTTGTAGCACTTTACTCTCCTATCATTAGAATTATGTTCACTAACCCTAATTGACCTAATATCTCACATAAAGCATAGACACTGAATTAAACCTTTTGAATAAAGTTCGAGTACAATTAAAGTAAAATAATTTAAAGAAAAAACTAACACTAAACTACTAAATTCAAGAAACGCAACATATTTGTATCACCCTGTGCCCACGCTCTGTCCCCTGCTAGCCTCTGGGCCATGTGAGACAGACTCTGTCCCCTGCTAGCCTCTGGGCCATGTGAGACAGACTCTGTCCTCTGCTAGCCTCTGGGCCATGTGAGACAGACTCTGTCCCCTGCTAGTCTCTAAGTCATGTGAGACAGTGGCTCTGTCCCTTGCTAGTCTCTGGGCCGTATGAGACAGTGGCTCTGTCCCCTGCTAGTCTCTAAGTCATGTGAGACAGTGGCTCTGTCCCCTGCTAGTCTCTAAGTCATGTGAGACAGTGGCTCTGTCCCCTGCTAGTCTCTAAGTCATGTGAGACAGTGGCTCTGTCCCCTGCTAGTCTCTAAGTCATGTGAGACAGTGGCTCTGTCCCCTGCTAGTCTCTGGGCCGTGTGAGACAGGCTCTGTCCCCTGCTAGTCTCTGGGCCGTATGAGACAGTGGCTCTGTCCCCTGCTAGTCTCTGGGCTGTGTGAGACAGTGGCTCTGTCCCCTGCTAGTCTCTGGGCCGTGTGAGACAGTGGCTCTGTCCCCTGCTAGCCTCTGGGCCGTGTGACACAGTGGCTCTGTCCCCTGTTAGCCTCTGGGCCGTGTGACACAGTGGCTCTGTCCCCTGCTAGTCTTTGGGCCGTGTGAGACAGAGTGGCTAATGACAGGAACCAGCTGTGCACCATGTTCTCAAGGTGCTAAAAGCATCAGGTGATTTAGTTTCCATGGGGCCTGGAAGTGGGGCAGCCAGTGGGACTGCAACAGGAGGAGAAACACAGCTGTTCCCCTGCAGCCTGCCCGTACATGGAGGGGCCTTCAGCCAATCCAGACCCTCCACAAGGACGCCAGCTAGCATCCGTTTTATTTTCCCTGCGTGGAGGGAGAGAGGGAGATGGCATGTGTTTGCAAAGCTGTTTAGCAGACAGCGTGCTGTGGATTGGGTCATCAGACAGTGTTGCCAGGAAGAGGAGGAGGAGGAGGAGGAGGAGGAGGAGGAGGAGGAGGAGGAGGAGGAGGAGGAGGAGGAGGAGGAGGAGGAGGAGGAGGAGGAGGAGGAGGAGGAGGAGGAGGAGGAGGAGGAGGAGGAGGAGGAGGAGGAGGAGGAGGAGGAGGAGGAGGAGGAGGATAGGTGTGCTGGGAGCGGAGGGATGAAGCATGGCGTGTTCTCTGCTTGCCTACTAGGGCTGCCTCGGCCTTGTTGAAGTGAATCATGTTCCCTGAGTGTGGACAGCCCAAAGCACACCGCGTATGTGTGTGTGTGTGTCATACTCACACTGCCAAGGTGACGACCCCTCCTTAGATTATGGACATATCATAGAATTAGTTTGAATACATGAATAATTTGTTGATTTACGATTAATTGGTTTGATGTTGAATTCTTTATTTTGTTGTTGTTGCTGCCATATACATTCATTTAGATTCTTTAGGATCTGTATCAGACTGGTCCCTGTCTTGGAACGTGTTTTGACATTCTCAGTGAGACAGCCTTTTCATCAATGGCATAACAGAAACCCTGCTGAAACCATGCAGGGGGAAAAGTACACAAGATCTAATATATCCTTGAAGCCTGACAGCTTTTCCAAAACCCACCATTTTACAATAGATGCGATGAAAGCAGTTGTGAAAGAGACCGTACCATGGGCAAATACCAAGCAGTGGTTTGAGATGGAGATGAATGTTGAACTCTGCATTGCATCGTCCACTAAAATACAATGACTTGTTTATCCCATGGAATGTGCTGCCTGGACTGTTGCCAGCTAGTATCAAGCTCGGACTGGCCCATGGTTTTCTCCTCAGTTTACAAGGTACTAACCTAAACAAAGACTAAGATTCTGGAATGACAGACAAGTTGTAGGTTTGATCTCATCACTGTAAAAGAGGTGTTGATTAGAGCTGCAACATGGGGGGACTCATAGACAGATAGGAGACGAGGCATGTGTCCATTAACACACCCATGTCTTTCTAGTACAAGAGAATGCCCTAAAAACAAAACAAATTAGATTTGTATAGTCCTCTTTACAAGCAGTGTGTCAGAGGGCTTCACGTGCGCCCATAGAACTGCACCTAGACCTCCCTAAACTCTCAAGGAAGACAGGGAGAGAACACAGAGAGAACTGGACATAACCTTGTGAGGAGGAGTTCAGTTAGAGCTCCTCTCCTCCAGAGACGGCCGTGACAGAGAAGTGCAGATCAGAGGCTGAATACAAATAGCAAGAGTAAAGATACAAATACATTTGCACATCGATGGTGAAATGCAGTTATCCAGATGTCCCAATCTGTTGACATTTGAATGGTTAGATCTGTTACAAAATGACTCAATCAACACACATTTAACTTATGACTAAGATTTGTGCTTTTCTGTACATGTACTATAGATGTTTCTCATGAGGCACTGTAAATCAAAGTGAAGGCATGAGTACCACAGACCTCATTAGCACCTACAGTTTACAACCTGCAGCTTGGTGGGCTAACGCTGTCCTGTACTGCGCATACAGTATATCTGGTAGTTTAGCACATGAATCATAAATCTAAGGAAATCTCTGCTAATCAGTGTCCTTGGTTACATTACATGCAGGTCCCGAGGCTTGGGGGCTGATGTTGAGTACTGGCATTATGTTGTCATCACGCACAGTATGAAAGGGTGGAAGGTTCTTGAATTATTTAGATTCAGATCAGTCTTGGACAGTAATTCAGTGTAATTACAGTATGTGCTGCAGTCCCTCATCCACAGAGCACATGCCCATGTCTCCATGGAAATCATAGACGTCCTTTCCCAAAGGTCACATTGTAGGACTAGTGGTAGAATAGAAAAGATAAAGGTCCAACTTTCAACACATGGACTTTCATTTCAGTGGGTGAAGGAAAAGGTGGAAGTAAGCTTTCCGAAAGGGCTTAACTTCCCTCCCTCCCTCACTCCACCCCATCCCTCCCTCCCTCCCTCCACCCCATCCCTCCCTTCACCCCCATCCCTCCAGTTGACTATTATTCTACCTCATCTGGATACAGTTATAAATCAATCTATTTTTACAGCAAATGGAACACACATGCGATGCAAAAGACAAGACACAGTTGGTTGTATAAACATTATACAAAATAAAACGCTAGAATGATAAGCATTTTACACATCTTCTTTCCATCTAGTCTAAATAAAAAAGTCACAAGATAATTTCAAAGAAAAGCCATGTGCTTGATCCCAATACTGTCACACAGCCATCAAACCTACTGCACCAAGCTCCAGTGTGCTTCTCTGATCTCAAACGTTTTTATCCTCGCTCTCAGATGAAACAGGATCCTCCCTGAAACACAAATCTCATTGGCAGACAACCTCCTCTGAATTCTCCACGGCAATGTAAGCTGTGAGCTGCACTTCCTGGAGAGGAACCCTCCCTTGTGCGATCTCCTGCTTGTATCCATCAGCCCTCCTCTTCGATGCACGGCCCCAGCCCTCACAAACACATGTGGTGGGGTTCATCTGCCAGAAGAACATAATGACTTTTCCCTCGACCGAAGTAAACCTCCACGGAATCTCCTGAAGGGGTTTCTGCTTAAGACATCTATCTCCCTCAGAGGGCGTTCGAGGCCAATAAACAAGAGAACAAAACCAGGAGATACGTGGAACAAGACAGTGTTGTTTAAAGTGGGGGAGCAACGACTGTTCAAGATGATCCTATCTGGACTGTTAGGATAGGTATCATGGGGAACAGAGACCTCCACAGTCTCTTGGGGTAGGTGTGTTATTATGTGATATAAAACCCATCAGGAACTGGATCCTGGCTCAGCTGTTACTGATGGCAGTTAGGGTCGTCTGCAACGAGAATGCGGCTGTTAACCTGACAGTTTTAGGTCTTTAAGTTTTCCTTTTCATTGTCATCCAGTCAGCCTCATCCGTTCCACAAACTGTTTACAACCAACACTCTGGGGTTTCCATGACAAATGATGAGGGTTGAGATGTTTTCCTGCCTGGTTGGTCACTGCGATCATGTGACTCTTGAGTCCATCTGGACTTGGTTGGTGTGTGTTGTTTTTAGCGTGAGGGATGTGTCTGTCAGACCTGAGAGGACCAAGAAGCCCCTCCGCTCAGAGAGCAGCCTGGGCCCATCGCCCCTCCGCTCAGAGAGCAGCCTGGGCCCATCGCCCCTCTGCTCAGAGAGCAGCCTGGGCCCATGCCCCTCTGCTCAGAGAGCAGCCTGGGCCCATGCCCCTCTGCTCAGAGAGCAGCCTGGGCCCATCGCCCCTCCGCTCAGAGAGCAGCCTGGGCCCATGCCCCTCTGCTCAGAGAGCAGCCTGGGCCCATGCCCCTCTGCTCCCACATCTGAACACCTTCTGTCCCGGTCAACCCTGCGCTGACTCACTACCCCCTGAGGAGACATGAATTACTTCCCCCTGTGCTCTCTGCACTCCCAAGGTTTGAAGCCAACGCAGAATACCCTGATCAGAGGGGAACTCCAGAAACACTATAAATCATCATACCAGTCCTGAAATAGCTCAGACCGACAAATATAGACATATGAATATATACAGTGGTGTGTAAATGCCTTAGGGTACTCCTCAGAAATCCCATTGGTCACCTCAGAGTCACGACCTGGACATGATTGAAGCTGTGTCTAATCACTACAACAGAGTGAAGAACAAAGGCTCCAAGTCAAAAGAAGTGTTCTGCCATATTTTTCTAAGAAGAGAACCATCATAATAAATATAATTGCTGTTCTCCATAACCCTGAAGACACATGCTAAACGGCACATCCTTGACTGTAATGGAAGGTATTTTCCATTTTAGCTGACCCTGTCTGACCTGCCTGATTCTCCCTCTGTTTAGCCAGTCCTCTGTGAGCACAATGATCTGTAATGGTGATGGATGACTGAGGAGATGACCAGGGAGCTGGTGAGCCTGTCCCAGCAGGACGTCTCAAACCCACCGACCAGGGACACTCCTCACAGTGACAGATGAGGAAATAAAGACAAAACACAACAACCGCCTTTCACCTCCTCAGACGAGCTGAAGCGGAGAGGGGGGGGGGGGGGGGAGAGGGAGGGGAGAGGGAGGGGAGAGGGGGGGGGGGGGGGGAGGGGAGAGGGAGGGGAGAGAGGGGAGGGGGAGGGGGAGGGTAGAGAGG
Source organism: Osmerus eperlanus (assembly GCF_963692335.1). Taxonomy (NCBI): domain Eukaryota; kingdom Metazoa; phylum Chordata; class Actinopteri; order Osmeriformes; family Osmeridae; genus Osmerus; species Osmerus eperlanus. The sequence continues at coordinate 1,039,550 of NC_085020.1, forward strand.
GATTTCCTCCCTGGAGCGTGTGAGAGTGCATGTGGTGAGGGGCGCAGGCAGGACTAACTTATGACTGGACATGAGGACGTTGTAGGTGTTATTACAAGGGAGAGCTTGATGCCAGATGCCCTCACACTGCCCCCCATACCCTCAAAGCCTTTCTTTACGATTCATCATGTGAATCTTTCAGTCACTGAAAACGCAAAACAAAATCTTCCACAACATTCTGCCTAAGACGACAAAGTTAATCCAACACCCTTTACATATTTTAACAAATGCAAAAGGACAAAAGTAAAAAGAACCTGAATGCCTTATGAGTTACAGCGCTAAACTTGAGAACCACATGTAGGATTGGTTTTACACGGTTGTGGGGAAATGATTTGCACCTTCTGGAAAAAGTGAGCAGCGCTGAGACCACTGAGCATGAGTCACTGGCCAGCTATCTTGGAAGGGGGGATGGAGGTTCTGAGACCACTGTTTACTTTCCAGACAGCCAGTCCGGGGCTCCGACAGGGGAGAGGCTGGGGCGAACATGACTTTTCAGGATTCTCTCTTAGACTAACAATGTCAATGCTGAATCAATCCAGCATAATCAAAACCTAGCTATGCATGTTGATGTGTATAATACTACAGTATGTGTAAGATGTAACACAATAAGACAATCACATACTGCTTTGATGCTGAAGACTCTTAAAAGTAACTCATAATTCCTTGAAAAAGTAGAACTCCGATTGTAAAATAATCTTTAGAGTGGTAAAACGATATCATAGTCTTTTGTTCTTGAGTTATGAGTTATGACGATGCATAGACGGTTGTTCCTCCAGCAAACATTTCTTGAAAGTTTTATATCCATTTTTACTTTCTTCTGTCTGTACAGTCTGTCTCAGGAGAACCCAGCTGGACGGTGTGTCCTGGGAGACAGAACGGTGCATGGAGCAAACTAGAGCAGCAACAGACGGGAAAACGCTGACTCCCTCTGACTCCCTGTCTCAGGACTGCCCAGACGTCTGCTGGTTTAACCACCATGGAAATCATGTGAGTGGCTTTCCTAGGCAAAGAACCATGGACATGAAACATCTCCTGATATAACTCCTTAACCTCAGATCTGGACAAAGAGAATTCAGCCCTCTGAAGAACCAGATGGTTCCAGTGACATGGTGTTCTCCCCCTCCTCTAATCAACCAAGCTTAAGACTAAATATAACATTTACATAATCGACCCTTGTGTTAATTTGTGATCATTAGATATTTTATTTTCAGCAAACAGCTACATAAATACCTTACTGCATTACCATGGTTACCAAGGTTTAACTACAAAAATGAAACTCTTGCACGTGAAACTGTTTTGTCAGCCATGCGGTGAGGAGAAGCCAGTTGATTCAGCCAAAATATCTGAACTTAAAAGCCTTTCATGAGGGACAGGACTGAACATGAGTGTTTTGTGGATGCAAGAAGGGGAATCTATAGAGGATTAGAACACTGTCCATGTCCTCCAGGCTTGTGATGGGACTGTCAGAGAGTTTGGAAACTGGCTGGCAATGTGTCTGTTTTCTCATAGCTTATAATTGACTGGGGCATAGACTTGTCTTCAAGAAATGATGAAAACTTGAGTTCACAATCTTCAACTTAATCTGACATAACACCCCAGAGCACAGTGCATGAAGGATTCTGACAGAGATAGATGCTCTCAAAAGGACCCAAAGCATTGCCCCAGTGTGACTTAATTCTATGACAAAGCATGACTTCGAATGAACCCTTTACTGTTCAAGAGACTTCAGTCACTCTTTAAACAGCAGTAATTCATTTCCCTCATGTCCACGGTGTTGTACTGTCATTGAAATGTTATTTATTCTGTGACATCATCCAGAAGGGTAAGTATTCTTTAAAATCGTCACACCCTTGTGCATTTCTTGACATTAACTGGAAATCCCCTATCTGTCCCTTCCTTTCTCTCACACACACACACACGCACGCACGCACACACACACACACACACACACACACACACACACACACACACACACACACACACACACACACAAATTATTCTGAAAACATGCAGATGACTGAAGACTTTATTGACTATATATTATAGAGGTATCATATTGTTGTATCATGATTTGGCCATAACACAAGCATATAACACAATCATATAACACAAGCACATAACACAAGCACATAACACAAGCACATATCATCAGTTGCTTCATCCTCTGATGCCAGTCATTTAAACAATGAGGAGTGGAGAGGTGATTCCTTGTAAAGATGTCCTCGACAGCACAAGGCTAATCACTAGGTACAAAACCATAGATGTACCACAGTGATGTCATACTTTTACTGCAAGGATGTATGTGAGTGGCTTTTTTCCATGGCAGAGGAAAAGAAAAGCCCTCAAAGATTGTTCCAGACTCTTCCACGGAGGAGCTAGCCACCAGTATGTCCAGCCAGGGGGTCTACGACCCATGATGGAAATATTCACTCTTCTCTCTTTTCTTTTCTTTTTGAGGTCTGTGAGTCAAGGACAAAAAGATACAGCGATGATGTATTATTTCCTGTGGAAAAAGTAACAACCATGTTACGATAAATCCCAGAAAAAAGATTCCATTAAGATTTTTATTAGCAAGGCCATACATTTTACAGCATGAAAACGTTGGTTACTGCAGCATTTGGAGCAACCCCTTATACAAACTATAACACTGAATACTGTGTACATTTACAATAGATCTGGGGAGCTAGCATGAACCATACAGGGCGCTCCTGTCATCACCCTGACCTCCCTTGACACCCAAGTCATCGCTCAGCTCTGTTGCTTCGGGAGAATTCATCGCAGCGTCACCGCTCGGCTGCGTGTCTCTACAAAGACTCTCGTAACGTATGTAAAAGCAGTCTGGAGCTGAACGCCACCGTGTCGAGCCGCTGAAGAGCTGATTGATGCAGAGGAAAGGGAGCCCGGGGCAGGTTGAGTTACAAATAGCTGATATATGAGTAATGACAGTTGTGCAGAACGTTATTTACACAGCCATGCCTGGCCACAGTTGCTGCAGGTAGAGTGTTTGCTGTGCTTGCAGAGATCTGTTAGTTGTCTTTTATTAGCTTTAGCGCCGTAGTGGAGGGCTGTTGATTGGTGGGCCATGTTGAACACAACTGATGAAACTGAACCACACCCAATGTTGTTTTTTCATTTGTAGTTGTTCTTAGTTCTTAGTTATGAAAGTGTTATGTTACACCCTCTCACAAGCAGTAGAATCCAGCTCTCAGCTGGCATGTAGGATTGATCAATGTGAGACTTGGTTCATTTCTGTAAATGTAAAATCCACGAAGGAAAAGACAGTGAGTGTTTGTACTGTCAGTGACTACAATCACATTCATGTTGATGTATAATCAAAGCAACGTTCAATCAAAGCAATGCATGAGCTGTAACAGTTCTAGGTCATTTGCGTTTTAAGTGTTTCAAATTGCTTTTAATATGGTTTTGATTGCAGTCTTTTATCAAAGGTAATTAAATAATGAACTCTGAAAGCTCTCTCAACTGTCCACTCAAACTCAAACACTGAACTGTTACAGTACCGGTATTACATGTTGGAGAAGTTGGCCTCTCCAGGAGAGGAACCTGTCTCTACGTCCTCCCTGCTCCATTTTGCGGCGCTGTGGAAGCTGTGCCTGTACTCAGTGAGCAGAAGAGGAGGGGGTGGGAGGGCCTCCTGTGTGCTGGGAGGGCCTGCACCCCTGCATGTGGGGCAGCCTGCACCCATGCATGTGGGGCAGCCAGCACCCATGCATGTGGTGGCAGCCTGTAACCCCTGCATGTGGGGCAGCCTGCACCCCCTGCATGTGGTGGCAGCCTGTAACCCCTGCATGTGGGGCAGCCTGTAACCCCTGCATGTGGTGGCAGCCTGTAACCCCTGCATGTGGGGCAGCCAGCACCCATGCATGTGGTGGCAGCCTGTAACCCCTGCATGTGGGGCAGCCTGCACCCCCTGCATGTGGGGCAGCCTGCACCCCCTGCATGTGGGGCAGCCTGCACCCCTGCATGTGGGGCAGCCTGCACCCCTGCATGTGGGGCAGCCTGCACCCCCTGCATGTGGGGCAGCCAGCACCCCTGCATGTGGGGCAGCCTGCACCCCTGCATGTGGGGCAGCTTGCACCCCTGCATGTGGGGCAGCCTGCACCCCTGCATGTGGGGCAGCCTGCACCCCTGCATGTGGGGCAGCCTGCACCCCTGCATGTGGTGGCAGCCTGTAACCCCTGCATGTGGTGGCAGCCTGTAACCCCTGCATGTGGGGCAGCCTGTAACCCCTGCATGTGGCGGCAGCCTGTAACCCCTGCATGTGGTGGCAGCCTGTAACCCCTGCATGTGGTGGCAGCCTGTAACCCCTGCATGTGGTGGCAGCCTGTAACCCCTGCATGTGGGGCAGCCTGTAACCCCTGCATGTGGTGGCAGCCTGTAACCCCTGCATGTGGTGGCAGCCTGTAACCCCTGGCCGTTGGACAGAAATATTTAGTCATTCTTCACGTTCCCCTCTGGAGTTGAGGTTAGATCCACGTGAGATGAGTTATTGTACCTAGTTACATAAAGCCTCATCTAAGATGCCAACTTGTTTTCTGTGTTGAAACACACCACAATTGTTGTTTTGTACACAATTGTCATTGCAATCTTTTATATTTGGAGATCAAAGTTCTGGCAAAAGGTTGAACAGAGAAATATCAAAATGTTTTATGTGTGAGAGAGAGAATACACAGATTGTACATTTCATCCACCACTCCACACACACTCACACACCAGATAGTTTGGATGGGGCAGTTTCCTTGTGTTTATACAGGTCTGTCCTGACACAGGTCATGTGTTTTCCTCTGTGTGGACATGTGTCTGGGTCTGTGTTTACACAGCGGTTGGAGCCTAAAACCACCATCCCAATAAAGAGAAGAATCCAGCAGAAAGGACCAGACACCTTGATGTATGGGACCCACATGCCACAACAAAACTCTTTCAAGAAACAGTCAATGTTTCGGATTAGAAAATGCTTCGGTTTCTTCTTGAGACGACTTTCCTCCTGGTTGTCATGGCTGAAAAAATTCAGTGTCTAGAACAATTTGTTGTTTAGGTGGTGTAATAGTTAGCTCTTACGTCCTAAACAAAGTCTCCAATTCTATCTGAAGATGTCGTTTGTAATGTTGTGGTTTTTCTAGGGTTCTGCTCCTTGCTTTGTGTGGCTTCCTCCCATGTCTCCCTCGGTAACACAGGTTTTTTGTGGTTGTTTCCTTTTCTGTTTCACTGCCCTGTCTGCCTCTGTTTCACTGCCTCATCTGCCTCTGTTTCACTGCCTCATCTGCCTGTCCGTTTCACTGCCTCGTCTGCCTCTCTGTTTCACTGCCTCGTCTGCCTCTCTGTTTCACTGCCTCATCTGCCTCTCTGTTTCACTGCCTCATCTGCCTCTCTGTTTCACTGCCTCGTCTGCCTCTCTGTTTCACTGCCTCGTCTGCCTCTCCGTTTCACTGTCTCGTCTGCCTCTGTTTCACTGCCTCGTCTGCCTCTCTGTTTCACTGCCTCGTCTGCCTCTGTTTCACTGCCTCGTCTGCCTCTCTGTTTCACTGCCTCGTCTGCCTCTCTGTTTCACTGCCTCGTCTGCCTCTCTGTTTCACTGCCTCGTCTGCCTCTGTTTCACTGCCTCGTCTGCCTCTCTGTTTCACTGCCTCGTCTGCCTCTCTGTTTCACTGCCTCGTCTGCCTCTGTTTCACTGTCTCGTCTGCCTCTCTGTTTCACTGCCTCATCTGCCTCTCTGTTTGCTCTTCATACACAGGGCCTCCGTTACTGTCCTGACTTGCAGTGAAAGGACTTACTGTGTCTTTTCATTAAAAGGTATGTTCTTCTGTTGCACCAAATCTGAAGATCAGATGGAGGGGGTCAGATGGCTGAGCGGTTAGAGAATCGGGCTTTTAATCAGAAGGTTGCTTGTTCGATTCCTGGCCGTTTTCAAATGACACTGTGTCCTTGGGCAAGGCACTTCACCCTATTTGCCTCGGGGGGAATGTCCCTGTACTTACTGTAAGTCGCTCTGGATAAGAGCGTATGCTAAATGACTAAATGTAATGTAACTTTTGATTCCAACCTATCAATATATAAGGACACACAATACAGTCATTGCATTGCCACACATTGTCACCACCATCAACTTCCTTTAAACTTTCCTTAAAAACTAAACTGACATGCAAGTCCATCCACTCGTACAGAACAGTTTCATGTAACTATGTAGTTGAACAGAGATCCCAAGGGGCATGTTTTTCATCATCTGCACATTGGCCTCGCTCTTGCCAACTTCCCTTCAAAATGTCTGCCTTGGCTTCTTTGTGTGTTGTTCCAGCACAGACTTGTACGGCATTATCTTCCCAAGCAAATAACTCACAGCTCTTTGGAGAGCAGTCACAGTATTATCTATACTTTTTTATTGGAAGTAAATTACTACCACCCTACTGCACTAGATTTTTCCTAAGGAAATGTAAGGTGTAAACTAGGGGAACATTTTATAAATGTCTAGTAGATAACACACTCTAGAAACAAAGGTAACAGCCAGATCAACAAGAGAACAGACAGAAGACACATGAGAATATTGTGTTGTGCTAAAAAGATACACTACCTCTTCACACGCCTGCTCTGCTCGTCTGCCGAGCAGTGTGAACCTCTGGGAAGCCTGTCATCACCAGAGAAAGTGTTGGCCTTGTGGGCAAAGTTACAGAAATGGTATGAACATCCCATGTTAATATAAAGGTAAGCTGACTTTTCTTGTGTGAAACATTCCCACTCACAATGCAAGCTAAAATATAATTGTCAACTATTGAGGATCCAGAATAAAGATCTATGAAAATACATGGGTTTGAAGGTGCACACAGAACTTCATAACTTGTTGCTTCCTTTTCGAAATTCAAAAGCTTGTTTCAACTTGATACAGTGTGCTTACAGTAAGCACAAGTCTTAGTACCGAGAGGCACTTGTTGAATACTAACAGGACTCGTCCACGCCCAGTCCACTAGCACCACCTTCTTCTTCATCTGACATGGTTAGAATCTTTTGCTTTTGTCAACACGTCTTGGTTGGCGTCGTAGGAAGGCAGAGGGATGCTGGCCACGTTCTGGGACACAAAGTTAAGAGCAGGTTTGTGACGGGGAGAGTGCTGGTTCGGCCTCAGAGGATTCTTCTTAGTTTGCCATCAACCTGATTGAAAAAAAAAAAAAAACGAATAACGATGTATTTACATTTCCAGGCAGTCTGTCATGTTACCACCACCTGGCCAGTGTTAGTGTGAAGGACACATCTGAGCTGCCACAGTTGTCTTCCAGACCCCCCCCCCCCCCCCCCCCCCATGTTTAGAACTGCTCAGACATCATGGCTATGATCCAGACAGACATACCAAGGTGCTGGGTCACCACCTGCTGGCAGAGTGGAGGAACACTGTTCTATGTAACCATCCATTCAGAGTGTCCTAGTCCCTGTCCTAATGACATCACAAGGATGTTGCATGTTTTTGATATCTTATGATGTTTATGCTTTTTGATGAAAATGAGAGTTGAATGTTTTCACATCAGCAGCTACCAAGCATAAGTGACTTGGGAGAAAGATTGAGTAATTTTACTTTTGATGATAGTTCCCCATCTGGTGGGCTAAAATGTGCACTCAACTATTGGGAAAGAGCACTGTACCTAGTGGTGGAAGTGTGATGGGTCAATTATGATCAAGACAAAAACCACTGAATAATGTAGAAGTTGCATCCAATGACATTTCATCTACATCTTGCCTCTCTCAGTATAAATAAAATAAGGAAAGTACTACTTTAGGTTTCAAATAGTTTGATCAGCATTTTACCATGGGTCTGTGGTCAAATGTCCTGGGTATTGTATTTCCCTAAACCTTCTAGGAACTTAGTTCTCAGTTCTCAGTTTTCAGAATCTTTGACCCCTGCTGAACTGTTTGTTTAAGCGGAAAACCAACCAGATTAAAAAGAGTAAGAGGACAAATATAATTTTGGGAATAAGTGGTAAAATGCTTAAATCCATGCAACATTATTTTATGCATCATACAATAATAAGAGGAACATAGTAAAAACAAGTTCACTATAGCAAGCCAGCAATGTTGAGGGAGTATTGTTAGACATACTGTAGGTCTCTGAACAGTTAACAAACTATTTGTTTTGTTATATTGAGCAGTATACTTGTTTCCAGTCATACAAGAGAAGTAAGCTTGTCCAAGGTGTTAGTTTAACTTTTTTTGTATTTCCCTAAACCTTCTAGGAACTGAGTTCTCAGTTTTCTGAATCTTTGACCCCTGCTGAGCTGTTTGTTTAGGCCAGAAAGCAACAAGATTTTTAAAAAGTAAGAGGAATTTTCTGGGGGGTGGGGGAATAAGTTGTAAAATGCTCAAATCCATGAACATATAGCAATATGTTATGCAATGTACAATATTACAAGGAACAGCAAAAACTATTGCAGTATATCAGGCCAACAATGTTTGTGAAATGAGGGGTTATTGTTTACAGTGGCTTTGAGCTTCAGCACATTCATGATCTATGTGAGGGTAGTGCCTGGAGACCTCGAGAACAACATATTACCCATTTTGACAAACATACTACTCTGATGCCTGTCATTTACACATTTCTCTGTTTCCATTGCTGTTGGACTTATTGGTAACTAGTTACTGGAAGAGAAAGCCTCAAACCTGACTGGGATGAAACACACTGTGGAGACAGACCCGTGTGAAACACACTGTGGAGACAGACCCGTGTGAAACACACTGTGGAGACAGACCCGTGTGAAACACACTGTGGAGACAGACCCGTGTGAAACACACTGTGGAGACAGACCCGTGAACAGTTTACTACAATTAGAAAGTGGAAACTGATATTTTATATACTGTATTGCTGTAGCACATTTTAAAGATGTTTGGGCACTTTTTCATGCTTTGTTGTACAGTTTTAAGTGAAGTGTGACAGAAAAGGCATGGAGAGAGAGAGAGAGGGAAAGAGATGCAGCAAAGGGCTAAGGCTGGGTTCAAACTCAGGCAGCTGCCTCAGCTCACATACTGTTATCTAAACGTATGTACATGGGGGGGTTTGAACCTGCATGCTCTCAATCTGCAGTCATATGCTCTACCAGTGAGCTACACCTGTCATCCACATGACTTCTTCTTGAGGAGCTTTCTATGTTTCTGAATACAGGGTCTGAGCCATTACAAAAACTGGACTCCTCAATAGAATGAAGGATTTGTGCTGTGCCAGCACACACAACTGCATACTTCTCATTGTGAAACTGTAGAAAGTATCGAACATAAATATAATTGTTTGGGGAAAAAAGCATAATTGGACACAAAATGTTTCTGAATAGTTATAACGAAACTTTTTTAAGGAAGTTAGATTGGGCAGTTTACTCGTGTCCAGTCATACGAGAGGTATAAAAGAGTAAGCTTGTCCGACAGACAGAGAGTTCACAATGCAGGTGAAGCTTGTTGACCGAGGCAAGCAGCGCTTTGCTGCTCTCTGGAGCCTCTGTCTTCTTCTGCAGCAGTTTCACGTTGTTTTACTGCAACCCCATGACGTCGGGATCGACTCAGGAGACCGGGATGAGTATGATTATCCATTTTCTGATAGAGTGACAGATTATGAACTTTATTATGAACAAGCTCCTGATGATGACAATCAAGAGAATGTTACCGAGTGCACCGGTCAACTGCTCCAAAACCTCACCTTGGATGTGGCCACAGTTCTCAAGGAGCAGTACAATGACAGCGTAGTCAAGATTCTTGCCTGGATGCCCAGCTGCAATTCTTCCAGTGAGGAGGATCTGAAGACATTCTGGGAGTCCTACACCCTGTTCAAACCATTCTACCTCCTCCTGTCAGCGCTGCTGTTCTCTGTGGTGGGATGCCCTGGAGAGGTGGCCGAGCGTCTGGAGGAAGCAGAAGAGGAGCTTGGCTGTGACCTGACGGAGAAAGCTTTACATTTCCTCCTGGACATCCTGGATGACAATGACAACATCAGTGAGCCAGACTCCGCCAACGGTACAGATAGCGACTCTACAAACACAAATGCAGGAAGCTGTTATCCCAACGCCGCTCACACTAACGATGATCCAAATGAGCAAGATAAACTGGAGATTAAAATGACAATCCTTCAAAAAAACATCATGAACTTGGGTGAGTTCAATAATCTTGTTCAGGCATATTCCTTAGCCACCGTAGAGTCTGAGAAGGAGCAGGTGAAGAAGGCTCTTATTCAGTTGACTAATTCCATGAAAGAATCTCTGGCTGTGGAACAAGACTTTATGATGTCCAGCATTCATTGTGATGGCCCGGAAAACACAGATAAAGATGTCCAGAATAAAAATGTTATTCCTGAAAAGAGCTTAAATATTTCTCAGATTCGGACCAAAAGAGCTATTATTCCCTATCCCACACAACTGTCAAACGACATTTCACAGGAGAAAGTTAAGGTCAAGATGGCACAACATCTCGTCTATAACAAGTCTACATCCAGACACAAACGAGAAGCTAAATCCTCCTCCTCCAAAGTCCAGTCTACAAAAGCTGTTCATCACATTAACTCCCAGGAAGTCCATCACAATCAAGTCAACATGAGACCTCTTACGTTTTTACTGAAGGTGGCTGGAGGTTGTGGTCTCCTAACTAGCGAGAGCAATGGCAGTTTCAGTGTCAGAGAAGAGTACAGTGCTAAACTGCTGGAGAGTCAAAAATGGGTCTTGAAGAACAGCACAACCTTGTCGAACAAAGACACAAATGCAACTGTCTCCATCACCTCCATCCAGTGCAAAACCAGCCGGATTCTGAACTCCCCCTCCTTTCATGGTGGTGGCTCATTTCCTTCAACTTGCTCATCAGGAGACAAACAATTTTTAGCTCTCCCAACAAAAGACTGTGGTATCACTCTCAGCACAGCATATATTTCAGATCTACTTTGGTCAAATTCAACTTCTGGGAAGACATGGGAGCTGTTTCCTTTCGTACTGGACAAGGGTTACATCCAGGAAGTTGTCCTTCAAAACCTCATAAAGACTGAATCTGTATCCAATGCTCTGCTCGCACCCGTCGCAAAAGCTGCTGTCCATGCAGCAAGCTTCGAAGATGAGGATGATGATGTAAACCATCTTTTGTTCTTAAGTCAAGTGCATCTGCTTCATCATTTCTCACGCATCCTGCTTCAGGCTGCCGAGGGGAAACGGCAGGACTGTGTTGCCCACGAGCCCTTGCTAGGACATGAAGGCAGCAATCAGTCACTAAGGAACTCAAACCACAGTCTGCATGACACTTCAGAGGAAGGAGATTCTGGAAACAACTCATTTTTTGACTCGAACACAAACCAGGACGTTAACCGATTAATCTACAGACGTATGAACCCACAAGCGCGCGATCTTTCGATAAACACCACCTCTCCTCTTTTCTTCCTCAAAATGTCAGGAGAGTGCAAACTTCTTACCAGTGAGAACAGCAGTAGCCTGCCAGAAGCAGAGGAGTACAGCGATGATCACATATGGAAGCAACTATGGGAGTGGAACAACGGGACTGTTCTCCTAAATCAACACACTAATGTATCAGTCTCAATCAGGTCCATTCAGTGCAAAACAAGTCACTTTCAGTTCCCCATTTCCTCATCCAGCAGTGGATCCTTTCCTACTCACTGTGCATCACAGGAAGGACGGCTCCTGGCATTACCAACCAAGGACTGTGTTGTTGTTCTTGAGCAAGAGTCCATTTCAGGTCAGGTCTCTGAAAAGGTGGAATCTGATTTATTCTGGCAGTTTGTTCCGTTCTCAGAGGATGAGGACCACCTCCAAGACGTTGTCTGCCCCTTCTTCATGAAGCTGCACTCTTTCCCCTGCCGTCTTCTCACTGACGAGGAAGGATATCAAGTCATTGCAGAAGCATATGACCTGGACTATCCAGAGACACAACTGTGGTTCTGGAGCAAAGGCCTCATTATCAATTTCTTCTCAGGACTGGCTCTGGAGGCAGTGTCCAACACCATGTTCTACATCACACTGGAGCCTCCAAGGGACAGAGATGACACACGATTCAGCAATCAACTCTGGAAGATGAACGGGACTGCCCTCCAGTCTGCCCTGGGACCAGACCTGCACCTCCACGTTCCCCAGGAAGACGGAGACTTCGCTGTTTACTTGTCAAACACTTCAGGTGCAGTATGGTCTTTGCTCGATGCTCTAAAGAAAGAAAACCAGATTGAAGTGACAGGCTGTGTTCAGATGTACTTTGTGAAAGTTGAGCCTTTGCCCTGTCATTTGCTCACAGCCCAGAAAGCAGAAACAGAGCCACTAATGAAACATTACGATAGCTCTACTGTACTTCAACAGCTCTGGTTTATCAGAGGAGGACGGCTTATTAATGTGGAGAGCAACTTAGCACTGGGTTTCCAAGCAATAAATGACAGCAGACCAATTAGAGCAGAAGTACAAACACTTCATGATTTTCCGGACATGCAGACATGGGACATTGATACATTTATCACCTCTAGGTGGGATCCAGACTGTCTACTCAATGTTGATGCCATTGATAATAGGGTTCAAGTAGATTGCAGTTCTGACATAGAAACATCATATCACCAATGGGAGCTTGTTCCGTTTGGTAAAGGCTTGACTAACATGGACAGAATCCAGTGTCATTACTTCATCAGAAGTGACCACCCTTCGTGTGAAGTTCTCACAGGATATCCTGACAGTGGAATACTACAGGTCAGACCTGTGACTGAACAAACTTTTCTTGAACAACTGTGGCACTGGGAAGGACAATACCTTATTAACACAGCTAGCGGGCTGTATCTTACACATTTAAACGGCAGCAAGATGCAGGAAGAATTAACACTCAGCAGTCTCAAAGTGCCAGACACACAGTTCTGGACGAGTAGAGATGGAATTATTTACCCTGTGTCTCACAACGCCAGTGTGGTCACTGTGGAGGAAGAGAATGGACTTGTATACCTGCATAACGTTACTGAACAAACCTTCCAAGGATGGCAGTTTATCGAAAGTCATGAAGCTGCAAAACACACAGACTTCTTCAACTGCAATCCTCATAACCACAGCTATTTCTTTATCAAAAATGTCCACGCCCCTTGTCTGCTTCTAACGGGTGCTTCTGAAGGAGAAAGCATAGAATTTAAACGCTATGACTCTAATGCAGCACAGCTCTGGTATTGGGACCTGGCCCGTACTTTGGTAAATCTACACTCTGGGTTGGCATTGCATCTTACAGACTCTGGAGATGTTGTGATGTCTGCAATGTCTGCTTTTGAAAAGAGGCAAAGGTGGAACCTGGACGGGGGAGTTCTAAGTTCATCACTACATAAATCCTGTAGTGTGGTTCAGGATCCGGAAATGACACTGGCCTGCTCCCAATCACATGAGCCTCAGTGGCAATTCATTGATGCAAGAGATGTAGGGGAGAACTCAGATAACATAGTTTGCTTTTATTTCATCCAGAACCAGCATTTGCCATGTGAAGTCCTTACTGCTGACCCTGTCAGTAAGACGGCCAAGCTTCGCCCAGTCACTGATGAACTGGTGGACTCCCAACTGTGGTACTGGGATGGCAGTCACCTGATTCACACAATGACAGGACTGAAACTAGGTCTGTCTCATGACCACAACCACCATGGAGCGGTTACTCTGTTAGATGCAAACAGCAGCGACACCTGGATTTATCATGACACGCAAATAACATCTCAGAATAGAACATTAACCTTTGACATTAATAATGATGGAGTTGTTATGCTTTCTCCTAATTTGTTAAGTCAAACTCGCATGGAACAATGGAAACTTATCAACAAAGATATCTTAAAGGACGACGCACTGACAAATTCAAAGATTCTGCACTGCGAAGCACAAAACATTCAGAACATGTTCTTCATAAAAAATTCTGCCAATCCTTGCCAACTGTTAACTGCCACAACCAAAGGAGAAAGCCCCACTTTCCAGGTCTTTGATGACAGTTTGATAAACTTACAGCTGTGGTACAAAGATGGCCCCCACATCATAAATGCCGGTACTAACTTGGCCATTCATTTACAGTCACACAACAACAGCTTGACATCAGTAATTCTATGGGACAGATATGCTTTTGCTAGGCAGCAAAAATGGAATGAAGAGGACAGCATCCTCTCAAACAGTGAGGGCAAATGTGTGCTAATTGCGGACAATGACAGAGTAACCTGTGCCCAAGGAGAGGGCGCTGATAAGCAGCGCTGGGAGTACGTGGGCTTCAAGGAGTCTTCCAGCAACTTGGAGGATGTAGTCTGCCTCTATTTCATTAGGAATCAACATGAATCCTGTGAATACATGACTGGCTATTCGGAGGGGAATCCAGTTCTTCTGCGGCCTTTAATGGAAGATCTCCTGGAAAACCAGTTGTGGTACTGGAATGGACAGCATATCACTAACATGAAAACTGGTCTTGTTCTCGACCAGGAAGGATCAGATCACATCACTTTACTGCCTCACGCAGGACAGAACGCCACTCAGCTGTGGACGTATCGTGACGCTCATGTCAGTCCTGTATCTGAACCTGGCCGCTTCCTGGATGTGAACGTAGATGATGATGGAAAAATCGAAGTCAGTAGAAGAACTAGAAAAATAACACAACAATGGACATTTGTGGAAATGAATAAGGCACATGAAAACACATACATACTTTCCTGCGCAGTTTTGCCAAAAGACCCTTCTACATTCTTCCTGAAAAACCAGGCTAGGCCTTGTGAACTTCTGTCTGCCTTAAAAGGAGGTGAACATGTAGGCTTCCAAACCTTTGATGAAGATCTCCTGGGAGATCTGCTGTGGTTTTGGCATGATGCCCACCTGGTGAACGTAGGCACAGGTCTTGCCCTACAACAAGGAGAGCCTGCAGGTCTTTGGCCGATGGCGGCTTTCGCCAATAAGCAGAAATGGCAGGAAAACAAGGACCGAATTGTCTGTCTGAACAAACAAGACTGTAGTCTGGTCACTTCAACTCAAGGAGAAGCTACGACAGAAACCTCTAAGTTCACGGACCAAAAGCCCACACTCTGGAAAAAAGTTATTTTCGATGAAAAAATGACTAATCCGGAAGCTATAGTGTGTTCATATTTCATCAAGAATAATCTCCAGCCCTGTGAGCTTCTCACAGCATTCGACGAGGGAGAAGCAGTCAGGCTGCGTCCACGAGACTCTGCCCTTCCACAGCTGTGGTACTGGGATGGGCCGTATCTAGTCAATAAGGACAGTAAATTGGTTCTGCACACATCTATGAACGACAACACTGTGAGGCTGTCGGAGAAACGCCCTAACTGGTATCGCCAAAAGTGGGAGATGGCCCATGAGGAGAAAGAATACATCCAGTCAGTAAGAACAGGCTTAGTTTTTGACCTTTCTGGCACTACAGTGGTCCTCTCCAGCAAATCAGACAGGAACAGCCAACTGTGGACTTTGGTGTTGGAGGAGAAGGGTCTGAACAGCACTAATCTCCTGAACTGTGCACCAAACCGCACCCACATCACACCTTTTGTGATGAAGAATGAGCAAGATCCCTGTCACTTGCTTACCCAGATGGAATGTGGACGAGTTGTATTGCATGAGTTTAGCGAGGAACACAGTCACCTGCAACAATGGTTCCAAGAGGGACGGCACATTGTTAATACGGACAATGATCTGGTTCTTAGTGCCAAAGACCTCAAGAACAACAAATTTGGTTATGTGTCACTACAGATGAAGTTCAGCTACGAGTCCTTTCAAATGTGGGAGAAGGATGGTGAACTCGTGCATTCTTACCTCCAGGACAAAACACTGGTCTTGGCATCCAGTGGGCAAGAATTGGTTCTGCAGCATCCAGAAGGACTCAGTAAAGAGCAGTGGACCTGGTACAACTACACCGATGTTACTAAGGATCATAATCTGGTTGCACGATGCTCACGATGCTATGACAGAAAAGAAGAGATGGCCGCTCAAGTAATTGGTTTCATTCCTTTCCTCTCAACCATTTACAATCTGGTACGTTCAACGGTTTATGCAGGAAAGGGATGCAAGGATGAAGCTTTGGAGAGTCTTAAGGATGCAACTATTGACGTAGCTATGGATATTGGCATTGCTGTCATTACTGTAGCAACTGTTGGTGTAGGTACTTCAGCGGCATTTGCATTAAAAGCAGGTTCTAAATTTGGCTTTAAAGTGGGTGTGAAGGCATTAGGTACAGCATTGAAGGCCACATCCAAAGTTGGAATGTATTCACTAAAAGCCACACTAAAAACTGTCTTTAAACAAGGTGTTAAAAAAGGATTAAAAAATGCAGGAAAGTATGTCATTAAAAGCTCTGTAAAATCAATTAAAAACACAGTAAAGTCTTTGAAGCACCTTACAGTCACCACAGCCAAAGGAATGAAAAAACTTTCCACCAAAAGCTACCACTTAGGATCAGAAGTGGTGAAAAGGCTAAGGAAGGTGTCAATGAAGCAGGCTTTCAAATCATCGCAAAAAAAGTTTACAAAGATACATTTCAAACGTGTTACTATGAAACTGGGTAGAAACTTCAAAGCAAAGTCTAAAGCTCTGGGAAATAAACTGAAAGCAATGCGTGATGAATTGGCCTCCAAGGCTGAACGAAAAATTAAACAACTTGATGAAATAAATGCTCAGAAGGGTAAGAAAGTTGTTAGGTGTAAACGGATGTTGACTAAATGTGATACTGAAAAAAAAACAGGCAATACACAGCAGTCAAAACAACAACCAATGGACGAGAAGCAAATTCAAGAAAAATACAAAAAGATAGATGACGAAACCATTAACAGACTTTTAATAAAAGTAACGCCAGAACAAACAGTCAGGGACGTTTTTAGATCAATGGAATTAGATTTGAAGAACAAAAATATAATAGGAGAGAAGGCCTTAAAAAAACAGCATGCTTATATGTATGCTTATAATACGGACGAAAATATAAAATACATTGACCATGCTACATTAGGACCAAATATTCACGCAGAGAAACAAATTATTAACAGATTTAATCTTCAACCATTATTAAATACAAAAGTAGATGATTTGTATCTGTTTACAAAGCTCTCACCCTGCCTGCGGCAAACTAAATTCCCTCCTTGTATCACTGGAATTTTAGAAATGTGCAAAGGCTTATTTGACAAATTGAATAATGGTCACCGATGCTACATTGGGTTTAAGGAATATTACGGCTTCGGGAAAATGGGGAAAGCGCAAGATCCGTTCGTTAATCGGAATATTGTGCTCACAAATCTCTTTGGTAGTGGAGACGACCTATTATCATTAGGTGACCATAAAGATTTTTCCAGCTATGCATCATTTTTTTTTCTTGGAGATTCTTAAGTTGGTGCACAGTTAAAGTATGTTGGATAACATATGCAGCACCACCACGCAGTGTTGTGTACAGTATGACTCTAAATGTGTCAATACTTACTTATTGTGTTGTCATTTATTAGTTATCTAATCATAAGTTTCTCAAAACTGGTATGGTTCTAGATACCAAATCCATGTGCATCCTATGTAGTGTTATTTTCTTTTCTTTCGCTTTACCAGTCTGCTTACAACATATCTGGGCCTGACAGCTCCAGGTTCTGACAGTCTGAAAATCGATTAATATTAATAATTGTAAAGATGATGAGTGGATCGTCCTTTTTTTACTGTGTTAACTAACATGTATTAGCAGAATGTCTTAAATGCTGTAAAGGTTGAGCGGGTAGTTTGCTACAGAATATAATTAAATAAAAAATAAAAAACTGGCTTTCTGTTGAATAGTCAATTTAATGTGATAATCTCATGAGTAGGCTAATTAACTAAGATCATTAAATGAATGTCGGTATATCAATAAAGTATTGCAATTACATTGGGTACTGTAGTTTCTGGTGTTTATGTGAAAACCCAAATGACACCACCCGCTCTTGTTTACCTTCAACGCATCTACTGTACATAACGGACACATTTTGATCGGCTCGAGGAGGATCACGCAAGTTATGCTTTTTGAGTGAAAATTCAACCAAAACCTTTCAGTTGTTTATTTTGATAAAATATGAACCATCAGTGCTTCCAGGTTAACATTATTAATTACTGTGAATAGAATACACACAATGCTTTTGCGTTTATAGTTGTAAGTGCTTCAACGGCCCCAGATGTTCAGAAGGTTGGCTTCTTGCATCACGTGGTTTTTCTAAAGCAGAATCACTCGCAATTGGCTCGGTAGTGGCATGTTTTCACTATGAAAAACCGCAACATCCGCGCTACCTGATCGAAAGTCTATTACCTATTTTACCTAAGTGTACAGATCAACAAAATCACAGGTAAGGTAGCACCAAACAGTAGAATAGTTCTACAGAAAAGAAAATGATTGTGTATCTGTCATGGTTTTGCGTCAACGATGTTGGTAGGAGACACCGCCTCCCCTAAGAAGCGCTATTTCCAAGGTGTTTTATCCTAGTCCGAATTCAACAAAAGACTCACTAATATGTAACTAATCCATCCATTTATCAGAAATAATCTTTTGATCTAATCTTTGGAAGCTTACAGAAATCGTAAAACGGTGCCGATGTATGTGTGCATGTAAAGCATGTGTTGCCGTGGAGTTGTTATTGCGTTTTAATGCGCGTCTGAGAACGGGTTTGCATTCGTCGTTTTCCCTACGAGGCCGACGTTAACCAGAAGAAGTGAATGCTTTGAATCAGTGCATTACAATGACGAATTGATTAATTATGTATTTATGATGCATTGCGTACACTCAACTAACGACACACAAAGCTAAGGCTATTACAGTATCGGACGTGCCGTTTCTTAAGTTGTTAGACTTGAACTAGATCTGGATGACTCCTGTTATGGATTTGTCTTTCTTAACTCTTACATTTCATCGAACAAATATTTTTTTTTTACCAGATATATTCTGAAAATGGACAGTAGGCTAGACTTTATACAACATATACCAGTGACTGTCTTCCATTTTCCAATATTAGTTGAATTATAATTAAATATATTGATCTAAAATCGGTGCAACCTGTCGTACAGACTTGTTAATGATTACAGTGAGTGAGTTGAAATGATTATAACTTTGTTTTCTTGTGCAAAGCCAATAATTATTCAGTTTAATTATTGTTGGGT
Organism: Osmerus eperlanus; assembly: GCF_963692335.1. Taxonomy (NCBI): domain Eukaryota; kingdom Metazoa; phylum Chordata; class Actinopteri; order Osmeriformes; family Osmeridae; genus Osmerus; species Osmerus eperlanus. The sequence continues at coordinate 1,058,686 of NC_085020.1, forward strand.
GTCTGATATAGGCTACCAACACACAGAGCCATAATGTAAACTAAAAATGAGATCTAAAGGTTAGATTAGTTAGAAAATTAACATTCTGATGGACATTAGTAGGTATTTCTGACTTTCTGAAAATGCACTGTTGCCTGTGCTAAAAGCAAACCAACCACTTTGGTTAGTCTGGTTGCATCCCACTCGCCTGTCTAATTATAGATCTGCACATCATCACATAGGAGCTCAAACTCGGCTGGAGTGCTTAGACATCTCAAAGTCAGAGGCTCGGTTGTTACCTGTCCAGTGGCCATGAATAACATGGCGCTATTTACCGCTAGAAGTCCAGAAATACTTCTTTCCCCGCACTGCATCACGTTTTTCAGGATTTCCTGTGTGCTCCTGCTAAGTAATCCTTTTGAAACTAAATCCACAAAGGCCTCATTTCACTTTCACCTAACATACATGAAAACTATAACACCTGTATACACCTACAGTTTCAAATACCTAATGGTACCAAATGGAGGGAACACAGCTACTATATCACAACGTAATAAGTTCCTTTCCACCAGATTACGGCTATCCCCTTTGTTCTCTTTTCTGAATTTGGATGATTCCATTTCAAATATGTACATACTGTATGTATACAGATTGTTCTTCACCTTTGTAAGGAAATTTACAAGACAATTTTGGGTTGTTGAGTAAAAGTTGCTAGTTTTTGGAGCATTTCCTACAAGCACAGTAAATTTGTGAGTAATGGTAATAATGGATACAAACAGCTGAAGCAAGTAAGAGGTTTTCTTACATGGAGTGTCTTACAATTGTATGAATAGATTCAGTCTGCAAACAAACTTACTAGTTGTACACCGGTGGACCCTCTGGTTCTTACACTACAGAACAGGATGTAGACCCTCTGGTTCTTACACTACAGAGCAGGATGTAGAACCCTCTGGTTGTCACACTACAAAGCAGGATGTAGACCCTCTGGTTCTCACACTACAGAGCAGGATGTAGAACCCTCTGGTTGTCACACTACAGAACAGGATGTAGACCCTCTGGTTCTCACACTACAGAGCAGGATGTAGACCCTCTGGTTCTCACACTACAGAGCAGGATGTAGACCCTCTGGTTCTCACACTACAGAGCAGGGTTGTACCCTGTGGGGTTAGGGTCGGAGGTTAAGATCTCTGTGACTAAGGTGGCTACCCTTTCTAACCAGGAAGGTGATCTCGCACATCAAAGAGACAGGAAGGTAGGAAGCCTCGCATTCGTATTGTGGCTCAACTGGCTTGATATCAATGGGTCTATTTTAATCAGACATGCTCGCAATTAAATTAGGTACACAGCCATGTCACTTTAAAAATAACTGCGTTGAAGTGTAGAGGTTTTTATTGGGGTAAAATCAAGGCTAGCTTATTTTACTGTTCAACTCCAACTCCCAGCATTCATGCTTGGTGATTACAGTAGTGTCCATCCCAAGTCTTTGTTCTATCTTCCCGGCGACCCAGTTACAGAGAAGTGGATTCTCAAGGGCATCAGAGGGTGGCTGTGGCTTCAGTTTAAGCTGGAGCAACAAAAAAAAACTAATGGTCAAGCTTTTGACCAAAATGAAACTTGTGTGTGCGCGGTATGTGTTTGTGACCATGCCCTCTCTCTCACTGTCCTGGGCCTGGGGTAATTGCAGATCAACCATCTCTGGCATGTTTACACGGATGACAGACACCTGTTGCTCTCCCTAAAGCAGAAATCCATCAGCTGGGTCTATTTTGGCAACGTCAGGATTATTAGGAGATCCCAAGGTGCCCTCGGTCTGTGTGTGTCCACATTGTCAACACTCTCCGTTTCCTCAGGACTATTACAGAAGGTCAAGAAAACATATGAAACAAAAGCCTGACTATGAATACTCTGGCTTGATAGATGGTTTATCTAACTAGCTGTAATTCAGTGAGGAAAGATTTAGAGATGAAGGTTCAACCGGTATGATATTCATATTCATAATTACGATGAGACACTTAAAAATAAACACAAGAAGTTCATGTGCTCACTGGCCTTCCTGCCAGCTGACAAACTGCACAACAAGTGTTCCTTGTTGCTGACAACAGTAGTGGTGGACAGAAGGTGATCTAGACCGAAGGAGAATTATGTGTTTTTCAACTTGAGGTGGATTTCTTCTCATTTGACTTTATTACTGTGAGTCAAGTTCCATTGTGTCATTTTAGATAAAACAGCTCAAGTGCCTTGGATTTAGATATGACTCTTTGGATCCTGGAAGCTTTGACACATTCTTTGGGGTTCTTTTTTGTTCAGTGTGTCTTATAACATTGAAAAAGCCTGAGACATGAGACAGGTCCAGTCCAGTTTCTCCCCTTGCTCATGTCAAGGTCAGGAATGTGTTAGGATGTGCATGCGTGTTTCATTGACAGATGTGGGATGTTTGTGTGGCTGTTAATGTACTATGTGATGCAGTAGGTGAGTTGTTGCTGGTCCATGTCTGCTAGCTGAGATGTGGCTACATCTCCACGTGTGCTAGCTGAGATGTGGCTACATCTCCACGTGTGCTAGCTGAGATGTGGCTACATCTCCGTGTGTGCTTGCTCAGATGTGGCTACATCTCCATGTGTGCTAGCTGAGTTGTGGCTACATCTCCATGTGTGCTAGCTGAGATGTGGCTACATCTCCACGTGTGCTAGCTGAGTTGTGGCTACATCTCCATGTGTTCTAGCTGAGATGTGGCTACATCTCCATGTGTGCTAGCTGAGTTGTGGCTACATCTCCATGTGTGCTAGCTGAGATGTGGCTACATCTCCATGTGTGCTAGCTTAGATGTGGCTACATCTCCATGTGTGCTAGCTGAGTTGTGGCTACATCTCCATATGTGCTAGCTGAGATGTGGCTACATCTTCATGTTTCTGGTAAATAAGGCCTGTTCCATGGCTCAGGGAACACAGTTGGAACTGTGCACTTAGTGATCCTTCATTTTGTACTGTACTTTCTATATGCACGACCTGCATGAGACTGTGGATGAGAGCGTGTGGTACATGAGTAACTGCAGCCCCTCCACGCCCCCTCTCTCTGCAGGCTATGCCACCCCCCGGGCTTCTAGGAACCCCCACGGAGAAAGAGAAGGGCTGATCCCTGACCCCCTGCTGCTGTACCCCCCAACCATCCCCCTCCCTCCACTCCCCCTCTCCTCCCCCAGCCACACCCAGTCCTGTCCTAGCCCCTCCCCACACACCCCCCCCCAGACCTGCCACCTCCGTCTCCATGGCTACAGGAGGCGGAGCCTCTGAGACAGATGTGTTGGTTAACCTGCAGCAGGTAAGACACACGTCATGTTCTTGTCCTTCATTTTTGCACTTTTCTCTCTCTCTCTCACCAGTGTACTATTTACTGGAGTTGAATGTTGAATGTGTCATGAAATGGCTTAGAGCTCCGATGACTCATCCAGCAGCTCTCTGGAGAGCAGGCGGGGCAGCTTGGCTGGCTGCTGGGTTAGGGCTGAGGGAGGGACTGGAGGGGTCTGGCTGGCTGCTGGGTTAGGGCTGAGGGAGGGACTGGAGGGGTCTGGCTGACTGCTGGGTTAGGACTGAGGGAGGGACTGGAGGGGTCTGGCTGGCTGCTGGGTTAGGGCTGAGGGAGGGACTGGAGGGGTCTGGCTGGCTGCTGGGTTAGGGCTGAGGGAGGGACTGGAGGGGTCTGGCTGGCTGCTGGGTTAGGACTGAGGGAGGGACTGGAGGGGTCTGGCTGGCTGCTGGGTTAGGGCTGAGGGAGGGACTGGAGGGGTCTGGCTGGCTGCTGGGTTAGGGCTGAGGGAGGGACTGGAGGGGTCTGGCTGGCTGCTGGGTTAGGACTGAGGGAGGGACTGGAGGGGTCTGGCTGGCTGCTGGGTTAGGGCTGAGGGAGGGACTGGAGGGGTCTGGCTGGCTGCTGGGTTAGGGCTGAGGGAGGGACTGGAGGGGTCTGGCTGGCTGCTGGGTTAGGACTGAGGGAGGGACTGGAGGGGTCTGGCTGGCTGCTGGGTTAGGGCTGAGGGAGGGACTGGAGGGGTCTGGCTGGCTGCTGGGTTAGGACTGAGGGAGGGACTGGAGGGGTCTGGCTGGCTGCTGGGTTAGGGCTGAGGGAGGGACTGGAGGGGTCTGGCTGGCTGCTGGGTTAGGACTGAGGGAGGGACTGGAGGGGTCTGGCTGGCTGCTGGGTTAGGGCTGAGGGAGGGACTGGAGGGGTCTGGCTGGCTGCTGGGTTAGGGCTGAGGGAGGGACTGGAGGGGTCTGGCTGGCTGCTGGGTTAGGGCTGAGGGAGGGACTGGAGGGGTCTGGCTGGCTGCTGGGTTAGGACTGAGGGAGGGACTGGAGGGGTCTGGCTGGCTGCTGGGTTAGGACTGAGGGAGGGACTGGAGGGGTCTGGCTGGCTGCTGGGTTAGGACTGAGGGAGGGACTGGAGGGGTCTGGCTGGCTGCTGGGTTAGGGCTGAGGGAGGGACTGGAGGGGTCTGGCTGGCTGCTGGGTTAGGACTGAGGGAGGGACTGGAGGGGTCTGGCTGGCTTCTGGGTTAGGGCTGAGGGAGGGACTGGAGGGGTCTGGCTGGCTGCTGGGTTAGGACTGAGGGAGGGACTGGAGGGGTCTGGCTGGCTGCTGGGTTAGGGCTGAGGGAGGGACTGGAGGGGTCTGGCTGACTGCTGGGTTAGGACTGAGGGAGGGACTGGAGGGGTCTGGCTGGCTGCTGGGTTAGGGCTGAGGGAGGGACTGGAGGGGTCTGGCTGGCTGCTGGGTTAGGACTGAGGGAGGGACTGGAGGGGTCTGGCTGGCTGCTGGGTTAGGACTGAGGGAGGGACTGGAGGGGTCTGGCTGGCTGCTGGGTTAGGACTGAGGGAGGGACTGGAGGGGTCTGGCTGGCTGCTGGGTTAGGGCTGAGGGAGGGACTGGAGGGGTCTGGCTGACTGCTGGGTTAGGACTGAGGGAGGGACTGGAGGGGTCTGGCTGGCTGCTGGGTTAGGACTGAGGGAGGGACTGGAGGGGTCTGGCTGGCTGCTGGGTTAGGGCTGAGGGAGGGACTGGAGGGGTCTGGCTGGCTGCTGGGTTAGGACTGAGGGAGGGACTGGAGGGGTCTGGCTGGCTTCTGGGTTAGGGCTGAGGGAGGGACTGGAGGGGTCTGGCTGGCTGCTGGGTTAGGACTGAGGGAGGGACTGGAGGGGTCTGGCTGGCTGCTGGGTTAGGGCTGAGGGAGGGACTGGAGGGGTCTGGCTGACTGCTGGGTTAGGACTGAGGGAGGGACTGGAGGGGTCTGGCTGGCTGCTGGGTTAGGGCTGAGGGAGGGACTGGAGGGGTCTGGCTGGCTGCTGGGTTAGGACTGAGGGAGGGACTGGAGGGGTCTGGCTGGCTGCTGGGTTAGGACTGAGGGAGGGACTGGAGGGGTCTGGCTGGCTGCTGGGTTAGGACTGAGGGAGGGACTGGAGGGGTCTGGCTGGCTGCTGGGTTAGGGCTGAGGGAGGGACTGGAGGGGTCTGGCTGACTGCTGGGTTAGGACTGAGGGAGGGACTGGAGGGGTCTGGCTGGCTGCTGGGTTAGGGCTGAGGGAGGGACTGGAGGGGTCTGGCTGGCTGCTGGGTTAGGGCTGAGGGAGGGACTGGAGGGGTCTGGCTGGCTGCTGGGTTAGGACTGAGGGAGGGACTGGAGGGGTCTGGCTGGCTGCTGGGTTAGGACTGAGGGAGGGACTGGAGGGGTCTGGCTGGCTGCTGGGTTAGGGCTGAGGGAGGGACTGGAGGGGTCTGGCTGGCTGCTGGGTTAGGACTGAGGGAGGGACTGGAGGGGTCTGGCTGGCTGCTGGGTTAGGACTGAGGGAGGGACTGGAGGGGTCTGGCTGGCTGCTGGGTTAGGACTGAGGGAGGGACTGGAGGGGTCTGGCTGGCTGCTGGGTTAGGACTGAGGGAGGGACTGGAGGGGTCTGGCTGGCTGCTGGGTTAGGACTGAGGGAGGGACTGGAGGGGTCTGGATGGTCCCGGCAGCAGAGTGTTGAATCAGCTTATGATGAACCGTGTGTGCACACAGCACTGATGGGAGGGGTTCGTCTTCACATGCTTCAAAATGTGCTGCGGAATGAGGAAATGAGGACGAATACATGAAAACGAGTTGTCGTCGAGGCGATTTACCAAACATAACATTAACGTTATGTTAAATAATAATAAACCCAGGACCCCAGCCTCCACAGCCTCCCTAACCCCTAGGACCACAGCCTCCCTAGCCCTCAGGACCCCAGCCTCTAACCCCCATGGTTTCTCTCCAGCAAGGCTGACGTAGAGACTGCAGCTGGAGGGTGATGTTGCCATAGTGACTCAGGCCCAGATGGCCCCCGGAGTTGCCACTGGCATACTGGTGGTTTATGTAAACACTCCGCCGCCCCCCTAAGCCCCTTAACTCTGCCCATCCCCAAGCCCCTGCCCCCCTAGTGGGTATCGGATGTGGCACCACTGTCTGAGTGGTTGGGGGAGGGGGGAGGGAGGGGAGGGTGCATGTGTGTGTTCATGTGCATGCAGACAACATGACATATTTGGTTTGTTCATAAAAGGATGGGATGCTGATATAGAATATGTTTGTGGAGTATTACAGCTAACACGTTTGAAAGCAGCTACTACAGTAAACAACTTGCCTTAGGGTTAGAGGCTGGGGTTAGAGTTAGGGTTAGAGGCTGGGGTTAGAGGCTTACATGCAAAGAAAATAAACATTTGCAGGTTTCACAAGAAGTTACAAGAAGTTACAGCTGGTGTTACAGTCCAGTCACACCAGCTGGTCCACATGTACCGCTTCATCGAGCTTCGCCTGCCTACTTTACTCCCCAGAACCCCCCCGCACCCCAATCAGGTGACACACCTACCCCCCTCTACACCACGACCACTATAACCAGAACAAACCCACCAGGAGACTTTTGAGACTCACCTTTGTCATCACTACAAGAACCCCACTCCCTTTACCCTGCTCATTCAAGACCACATTTATCATGCCCACTAAAGGGCAGATCAAATGCGTAGCCCAGAGTAACACGATCCAGTGTTCAGACAGGCTGTTCACTCACCATTGTGTTGCGACTACAATGCCATGCTCAGGTTTAGGGCTGGCTGCTTTCCAATGCTGTGTGTTTCCGAACTGGGTTTGCGTTTAGAGCTTATTGTGCTCATGTTGAGGAAAGGGGAGTGGGAACAGAGTGTAGGTTTGGGCTAAACACGCTGGCACATTGGGTTTGAGTTTAGCAGTTTAAAATACCCTTCACTCCAGCTTCACCGGCATCGTCATAAAAAATAATTTAAAAAAAGACGGATTATTGACCCATTTTGGTTTAAGCTGTGCGCTCTGTAGAGTCTGAACCTGTTTGTGAACTTAAAGAAAGAGCAGTTGAGACAGAGACAGACAGAGAGAGACAGACAGAGAGACAGACAGACAGAGAGAGACAGACAGAGACAGACAGAGACAGACAGAGAGAGACAAAGAGAGACAGAGAGAGACAGAGACAGACAGAGACAGACAGAGACAGACAGAGACAGACAGAGACAGACAGAGACAGACAGAGACAGACAGAGACAGACAGACAGACAGAGACAAGACATGGCTGCCTGAAACATTATGATGCACGGTGACTTGGCCAGCAACTGTAATAAATGATTAAAGTCCTTCATACGACTTTGTCCTCGACTCTTTAGTCAAGAAACAGAACGCAGGAATAGAAGCAACACCACTAAATAACGTCACAATAAAAGGGAGGGAGAAGTCTGCCACTCTCTCTCTTTCACAGTGCATGTTAATGAGAGCATGGACTGGTGACAGAAACATATCTGTGTCTGCCCCACATATCTATTCACCATGCAGTATGAGGACATCATTACTGTACTACCTCTATGAAACCTTATCTATAATCCATGCATGGGATCCAAAAGCCTACAGACTCAGTAGTTCTGTGTGTGTGTGTGTGTGTTGACGTTTTCCTGTGGTGTCGTATTGCTATGTCCTGTGTAGTCAATGTCTACGGCATTGCCTTTAGTTTGATTTACAGCACTTTGGTGGACACTTGTTTTTAAAACGTGCTAGATAAATAGATATGATGGATTGATGTTTGTGCTTGTGTGTGTGTCTATGTGTGTGTACAGTGTATGTGTGTACAGTCTGTGTGTGTGTACCTTAAAGTGCAACATGAAAGCCTGGAGAGCTGCCTTGACTGAAGGGTGGGGTCCCATCTGTGACCAGCCCCTGCCCCAGACCCCTGCCTCAGCCCCAGCCCCTGCCTCAGCCCCTGCCTCAGCCCCTGCCTCAGCCCCTGCCCCAGCCCCTGCTCAAGCCCCTGCCCCAGCCCCTGCCCCTGCCTCAGCCCCTGCCTCAGCCCCTGCCCCAGCCCCTGCCTCAGCCCCTGCCTCAGCCCCTGCCCCAGCCCCTGCTCAAGCCCCAGCCCCTGCCTCAGCCCCTGCCTCAGCCCCTGCCCCCCACAGCTCATATGAAATGATCTTACACAACAGAGGCTCTGGTCAAAACCCTTTATAAAGCACATAGAAACATGATATAGTGCCTTCTATGCTAACGCACGTTCATCTCCTAGCTGCCCACACTAAGCTGAAAACCGTCAGAGTACGGCAACACAATTCAGATAGAAACCTTTCTGGTCCCTTTAAACTACTGCTAATTATGTAGCAGAGGGGTTGTAAGCATAGACATATATATATGTCTATGGTTGTAAGGGGGAGGGGGATGTAATTTGAGAAAACAAGGAACTGACCAGCGTCCCATAATGTCTGCACCAATCAGATGCAGCGACAGCTTCATACCCTAAACTTAACGACCTATCAGATGATAGAGATGCTCTCCAGACACGCCCAGCAGCTAGGCTGATCCACAGGGACCCTGTAGAGAATTAGCCTCCCTCCCCACTTCTCAGTGTGTAGTATTGATTTGCTGATCTGGAGTTAGTTACTAAGTAACAGCCCACCTCCCTGTGTAAATGTGCGTGCACAGCTAAATATTAGCGAGCTGAATTCATTCACAGTCACAGCACCTGGCGTCTCTGCAAATAAATGTTCAGTTTTCGTGCTATTTTTGTAAAATCCTGTCATATAGCAGAAGTAGAAGAACAAATACTATGACCACTGTAGATGTTTCTTCTCCACAATGGGTATACATTGTCTCATTGATGTTTCCTAGCAACGAGACAGAGCCGGTGGAACTATTAACTGTTTAGTAGCTTGTGAAAGCTGTATGTTGTAAATAAACCTATTACACTTGCCCTTCTCTCTCTCATCCTCATACCTTTCTCTTTTCCTCCTATCTCTTGTCAATCGTTTTACAACACCACCCTCCCTCCCTCTCCTCCACTCCCTCCTCCCTCCCTCTCTCTCCCTACTCCCTCCTCCCTCTCTCTCCCTACTCCCTCCTCCCTCCCTCTCTCCCTCCTCCCTCCCTTTCCATCTCCCTCCCTCTCCCTACTCCCTCCTCCCTCCCTCTCCCTACTCCCTCCTCCCTCCCTCTCTCTCCCTACTCCCTCCTCCCTCCCTCTCTCCCTCCTCCCTCCCTCTCCCTCCTCCCTCCCTTCTCCCTCCCTCTCCCTCCTCCCTCCCTCCCTCTCCCTACTCCATCCTCCCTCCCTCTCTCTCCCTACTCCCTCCTCCCTCCCTCTCTCCCTCCTCCCTCCCTCTCCCTCCTCCCTCCCTTCTCCCTCCCTCTCCCTCCTCCCTCCCTCCCTCTCCCTACTCCATCCTCCCTCCCTCTCTCTCCCTACTCCCTCCTCCCTCCCTTTCCATCTCCCTCCCTCTACCTACTCCCTCCTCCCTCCCTCCCTCCCTCCCTCCCTCCCTCCCTCCCTCTCCCTACTCCCTCCTCTCTCTCCCTACTCCCTCCTCTCTCTCCCTACTCCCTCCTCCCTCTCTCTCCCTACTCCCTCCTCCCTCCCTTTCCATCTCCCTCCCTCTCCCTCCTCCCTCCCTCCCTCTCCCTACTCCCTCCTCCCTCCCTCCCTCCCTCTCCCTACTCCCTCCTCCCTCCCTCTCTCTCCCTACTCCCTCCTCCCTTTCCATCTCCCTCCCTCTCTCTCCCTTCCTCCCCCTCTCTCTCCACCCTCTCCACCCTCCATCCCGGCTCCTCTCTGTCCTCTCCTTCCCCAGGTAAAGGTGGTGGAGGAGGATGAGGAGGAAGAGGAGGAGGAGGGGAGCTGGGAGAAGGCTTTGTCTGTGGAGAGGTTTGGTGACATCATCTCAGACTCCTCCTGTGGTGGAGAGAAGATGGGGCGCAACTACAACGAGAAGGACTTTGAGTGTAAGCAGAGCCAAACGTGAATCCTGACATGATGCTATGAAACACTCTGCTCTAGAAACTCTCTAATCTGAAACACACTGCTCTAGAAACACTCTGTTCTGAAACACACTGCTCTGAAACACTCTGATCTAGAAACACTCTGCTCTAGAAACACACAGCTCTAGAAACACTCTGCTCTAGAAACACACTGCTCTAGAAACAGTCTGCTAATGAGGGTTACACAGCCTCAACGGAGGTTGTCATGTTTGACCTCTCTCATCAGATCACAGACACACCTTTCATCACACCCACCACCCCCTGTCCACCCACCTGCCCCCGACCCAGCGCCTGCGCAGGAGGGCCCTGAGCATGGACCGCCGCCGCAAGAAGAAGCGCAAGAAGAAGAAGACGTCCATGCCGCCCTCCGAGGTCACGCCCACCATCCAGGAGGAGGACGAGGAGGAGGCCGGGGAGGAGGCTGAAGGCCTTGCATCCACACCCTTGGAGATACCTGAGGACCAATCACAGGTGAGGGACTGTTCCTGAGGACCAGTCACCTTTAGCTGTTTTATTATTGGTCCATTCAAATCATATTTGAAAACAGGAACTGTAATTTGTCTTAGAATAAAGTTCTTGATAGAGAAGGCAGGGCACGCCTTTCACTCGGATGAGCCCTGTGAGAAAGAGCAGGTTGCTGACACAGGGAAGATGAAAATCTTTCTAAGTACTAGTTTAACAGGTGTCCGAATGACAGTGAGAGAGAGAACAGAAAGATACTGGTAGAGAGCGAAAAGAGAGAGAGTGCTGATATTCACAATGAAGCAGGAGTTGAAAAGGTAAAGTTATTATACAATACATTTATATGTTGATTTTTTTTTCTAGTCCTAGACTGACAAATCTGAGAATTGAATATAGTTCAATGGATTCTGATGGATTTATTTTAACCTTGATTGTTATGTGTATGCTCTGACAGAGTATTTTGTGTCAAACACCAAGTGGGATATTTTTCATCAAGGTAATTTGTACAGTAAGTGCAGATGACAAACTGCTACGGACATTTCAACGCCAATTAGTGTCAAGAATCATGCAAGTTGAGAACAATAACTCAGACAAGACAGAAATATGTTGTGCTAATCCTCTCCTTCCCTACTGTCACAGTATGTACTGAATAACCAATGTTACCAACTTCCACTCCTCTCCCTCTCACCTTACTCTCCTGTCCCTGAACCTCCTATCCTCTCTCCTCTCCCTCTCACCTTACTCTCCTGTCCCCGAACCTCCTCTCCTCCCTTCTCCCTCTTAACTTCCTCCTCTCCTCTTCGTCTCAGTTCAGTCTGGGGAGCGAGGAGGACTTAGCACCCCCCCTCCCGCCAACCACCACCTTCCACGTGGAGAGAGAACAGCCTCCAGAGGGCGCTCCAGCGGAGGAGAAGGAGGAGGAAGGAGTGACACCAGAGCAGGTGGAGGAGGAGTCACCCAACAGGTGCGCCCTTGTCCTGTTGGAAATCTTTCCTCTCTTCCTTCCTCTGTTTCCTTCCCTTCCTTCATTGAAGGAATGACATCATAACTGATTGAAACAAATATGTGTGTGTGTGTGTGTGTGTGTGTGCGTGTGTGTGCGTGCATGTCTAATGGCTCGTAGCAGGCACTCTCACCTAGATATGATCTGTCAAAGGACAAACAAAACACACACACACACATCCACCAGAACATGAATTATTTGGTAATGCCTTGAATAATGTATGAGATGCTGGGAGAGCAGGACAGGATGGAGGTCCAGGTTCTCTAACCCTCTGATGGGAAACATCCCCTCAGCATTTCATCCAGTGGGTTTGCTGCAATGCTGAAAGAAACATTTTGCCGATGTCATGTTATTTTACGCTATTGTTTATGAAAGCTACTGATGGCTTGCACTTTGAGGACAGCAGTGCAGGTTGAGGCTGTGGTGTTGACATGTAGCGCCCTCTGTTGGCAGATGACCACACTGCTGCTAACAGCCTGATTTGATGTCATACTAGCATGGTCAAGAAGCTTTTAGATTTAGATTGTAAAACAGGTTTTGATTATAATGGGGTTTTCCCCCCAGTCTCTAGCACTTGACATGTCAGTCTATGGAAACCAATTTTCTATGAGTATCACAGTATTTGAATCCTTAAATTACAATCTGTAAAGTTCCACGCTAATTCTTTTACTCTTACATTTAGTCATTTAGCAGACGCTCTTATCCAGAGTGACTTACAGTAAGTACAGGGACATTCCCCCAAGGCAAGTAGGGTGAAGTGCCTTGCCCAAGGACATAACGTCATGTGGCACGGCCCAGAATCGAACCAACAACCTTCAGATTACTAGCCCGAATCCCTAACCGCTTAGCCATCTGACTCCCTTTTGATACAATATGAATGAAAAATCGTCTTAACAGTACTCCCAATGGATCGAATTGTTCATCCCAAACAATCATTCCACATTTAAAAAAAATATAATAATCGGATAATACAAGCCTTTCTATACCACCTCACACAGCCTGAAACAGCACAGGGTTAGGGTTAGGGTTTCAGCACAGCTCAAACCCCAGCCTCACAAGCCTTCTAACCACCCCTCCCCCCAGTCCCCCAGCATCTGTAACCCAAACCACTGACCACCCATCCAACCATGCCCCTCCTCTCCCCTGCTCCAGGTTCCCGCCGTCGGCCGACCTGGGTCCGGCCGTGACCACGCTGGGCTGGTTCCGCCGGAGGCCGTCCCCCCAGCGGGCAGCCGGGGCGCAGCGGGCCAGCTACGACCTGCGGGAGCGCGTCTGCATCGGCAGCATGACCGCCCTGGAGACGGCCGTCTACCAGAAGGTTCCCACTGACGAGGCCGAGGCCCAGATGCTGGCCAGCGCCGACCTGGATGACATGAAGAGTGAGGCCCGCTGCTGTTACCGGTTACTTACTGGTAGTATGGTTGTGTGTGTGGTTGTGTGTGTGTCGTGTGTGTATACATGTGCATTTTGGTACTGGGAGGAGTCAGGAGGGTGAGGGTCAGGAGAGAGAGTCTCTAACATTCTGATGAACTCTGACCTCTAACTAGGTGTGTTGGGATGTTTCCAGGCTGGTGACAGTGTGTCTCTGTACAGGGACAACTGACGCTAAAAGTTAAGTAGTTTAAAGGGTGTATGCAGCAAGTGGAGAGAGAGAAATATAGAGGGAGAGGGTTACAGAGTGATGAGAAAATAATTAAGGAAATAAAATACTTTTTTCAGAAAAGCAGAACCCCTCTGCAGAACTACAGAGGGGTGTGAGACTGAAAGAGGGAGGGAGACAGAAGGAGAGAGACAGAGAGAGAGACAGTGTCAGAGAGAGACAGACAGAGAGAGATAGATAGAGAGACAGGGAAAAAGAGAGAGACAGTGTCAGAGAGAGAGAGAGAGATAGAGAGGGGGGGTCATGTGTGGCGAGTTGAAACAAACCCGGGGCAATAATTAACACAGAGGCAAAGAGGAGTCGATTCTCCTTCAGCAGTGACCCTGCCCTGGGCCCTTTCTGCTCTCACATCACAGGGAGCCATCGAGCGGCCAGGCCTCCACCGCCCGGCCAGGCCTCCACCAGGCTCAGGAGACAGGAAGCACCAGGCCTCCACCAGGCTCAGGAGACAGGAAGCACCTCTCATATCCTGTCCACTTCTGTTTCACTCAATCCATATTTTGCGTTCATTCATTTGCGGGATGGGTGGATGAATAGAGGGATGGATGTGAATGGTAGTTTTTACACAAACTGGGTCATTGATTTCTGTCGGCAGGCTGTTGTAGAAGGTCTATTTTAAACAGTTCCGTTTTGGTTATGTTCATCTTTGCCACATGATGTTTTACTACAGTAAGCGAGTTCAATAGGATATTGTATCACAGTTACCAGACTGTAGTCTGTAAGGCTCAGGTGAGATGAAGTACCTGCAGCTTTCTGTTCTTTTGAGCACCTGATGGGCAGGGAGTCAGTGAACTGAACTGAAGCCAGTGACGCAAGAGCATTAAAGGTAATCACGGTTTCCATGGAGACGGGTGAAGGAGAGGAGGCTAGTTTCCCGGCACCATGTTGTCTCTCTCTGCAGACGGGGCATCTCTCCTGCAGAGCACAAGGAGAGGAGGCCGCCATGAAACCCAGAAGGGGCGTGACCCCTTTAAATGAGGCTTACCCTGCCCCACCAAGCAGGGTTGGGATCAATGGACTATCTATCCATATACATCATGGAACAGAGAGAAGCTGATGTGACTAACTCGCGGTCGAAAAAAAACTGGAATGCTCTGTATCGATATTTTCTGCTGGAATGTTGGATGGAGAGAGTTGCTCTCTGTCGCTGTGGAAGGATCATGACTGGAGTAGCTTCTCTGCTGCTGAGATGGACATCCTGCCAGGGGCTAGCTCGTAGCTCGTAGCTCTTAGCTTCTATTCCTGTCCAGCTCCACCCATGTGCATTCTGAGGATCCGACAACGTTGTGACACATGTTGAGGTTCATCATCGGGTGGACGAGCACGTAGTTTTCTGGAATCCCGTATATCTGTTTTTTTCGTCGCTATTTCAGCTTCATTTCTTGGTCCGTGGACCTGCTTGGAAAAGTTTGAATGAGCTTGAAGGAGTTTTCTGAAGGGATTACTAGACGTGACGGATTGTTCTGCGTTTCACACCAAAGCTTCTGTCTGGCGTCCCAGCCGGGCATCGCCACGACACCTACTTGGTGAACGAAGACATTGTTAGAAGCTCGAGCTCAGGAGTGTGAAACTGCCTCTTGCAGCCTAACCTAGACGCCTGAACCACAGGTCCTGTATGTCAGAACCAAAGCCTCGCCACCCGTGAGCCACCACAAACCAGGACGTGCAGGATCGGGGAGCCCTGGATGAGCTGGGGGTCCGGGGCCAGAGCGAGGGGGAGGTGGAGGAACCGGCTGGGGAGATGACAGACGCAGACGTGCAGGAGGGCACTGGGGGGCCCTCGGAGGGGGAGCGCACCCTGGAGAACCCTGCAGCAGAGCCCCCCGTGGGGGCCCAGCGGGGCACGGGCGCCCTCGCTCACAACATCTCCACCCGCCACCCACCACCGGCACATCGCATGTCAGGCTACATGGAGGGCTTTGGGGACTTTGAGGAATTTGTTTTGGATTTCGACGACTATGACCTCCTCGAGTCTATCCACTCACATCTGGGCTCACCGGAGGAAACAGACAGTAAGTACACTTCTGGGATGTGCAGGACCCTGGAGGAACAGGGGGTCGTTCTGGAGGAACAGGGTGTCGTTCTGGAGGAACAGGGTGTCGTTCTGCAGGAACAGGGATACTCGACAAACACAGAATCTGCAACTCCTGGTTTTGGGCTTGTTGGTAGGAGAGCATTGGCAAAAGGGAATGTTACTTAAGAGAGTTTAGGGTTTGACAAATGCCCAACAACAAATTTTCGTAGCAAAACATAGCAAACTGGTCCGTGGAACTAAGTTGGGAGCCAACTTCGTTTACAGAGAAAAATCATACAGATTGATTGGTTGTATTAATGGTTGTAACGGTTTGTTACACCCTGACAGATTTAGTGTGTTTTGTTCATTCTCTGGAACGTGTTCCTGTACTAGTGAACATGTAATAATGGGGATAGCAAATTGATTTTTTTGCATGTCATGGTATTTCTATACATGGGACTGTTGGTTGTCAGGGTTTCCAGGCATGGCACATCACATGATGCCACTAACCCACATCAGTTTTTCCGTTCATACCCTCGCAGTGACGAGTCGAACGAGCGCCCCACCCTCCTGTGGACGGGGCCTGACTCCCTCCTGTGGACGGGGCCTGACTCCCACCATTGATCCATGTGGAGTCAGAGTTGTTCCCATTGATCCTATGAAGCAACACAAGCTAATTAGTGTCAGTGGATGGCGTGGAAATGATGTTATGTCCATCAGAACGTTGCTGCGCTCTCAGGGAGTGAATAGACCCCTCCTCTCCCTCCCTCTCCCTCCTTCCCCCTTGCCCTGGTCCCCTCCCTCTCCCTCCTCTCCCTCCCTCCCTCCCTCGCCCTGGCCCCCTCCCTCCCTCTCGCCCCCTCCCTCCCCCTCATCCTGGCCTCTGGTTCTCTATAGATCGGTGACCCCCATTCGGCCACAGGATTCTCCATCACTGGAGCGGAAACACATTCCATCGACAAACCGCTGCTGGTTTTCTAACTGGCATAGCTATGTTTGACACTCCGGTAGTGGCTCTGGCATCGGTGCTGTAAAGATGATGTAAGCTTTGTAGAAATACACAAGTTGTTTTTTTCCATGAGGAGCTCATAAAGGTGTACCTTGACCATCTGTAGGTCCCCAACCACAAAACAGCTTGTCTTGTATTTGCTTTGCTGATTTAGACATGGGCAAAATACGGACGGTACAATAATGACAAAAAAAGCTTGTAAATCTGTGGTATATCACTGACACTGTCTATACGATGGTCAGTCTAGAAGATACAGTGCTTCCACAACTTGCACTTTGTATTATGTAACTGACATTGACTTTCTCATGGACAGTGGTTGATTTAACTGATTGTGTCTCTGCTCGAGCTGTTTTGAGTAAAATGAACTGCAACCTTGACCATGACCCTGACCCACTGCACACAATCAGCAACATGTAGAGGAGACCTCCTCCCTTCACATGGAAGAGTTTCAAGATAGTTATAGGCATTTTTCATGCTTTGTTTTGTTTAAGTGAAGTGTGCCAGGAAAGGCAGGGGGAGAGAGAGGGGGGCCATGGCCTGATTTGAGCCCGGGTGGCTGGAGGAGGGCCTACAAGGGCCAGGCACTTATCCGGTGAGCAGGGCCCGTGCTCCTACAGTTTGACCACAGTTTATCCACTCTGCAGCTCTTCCATCATCAGCTCTGTTCAAGGAATCGCCAAAGAAGGTCTTACCCAGTTCAACACACAGCTGTCCTGGGAGAACTCCCACACTTCCTACCAGGGTGCATTTACACTCTCTGAGCCCGCAAGATGGAAAGTTAATAGATTTAGTTTCGAGTCTGAGAAACCAAACCTGATCTCCCTGTGTCCTCAGGAGGATGTGAAGATGTCTTCAACTGAATCATCTTGTTTAATCAATATTCAGTTTTTGTGTACTTTGTGTACACACACACACGCGTATACACACACTATATAAACCAACCGTATATCTAACCACCATGTCTTGTCCGTAGAAGGTCTAGTCTGTCTTCAACATCCACGTGACGAAAACCAGGTTCCTCCTAATGAGTACATTGCTTCAATTACATATAACTCAATAAAACATGGTTTGTGGACTGCATTGTTTGAAAATTGTATTATACTTTTATAGCCTCGAGTTTTATGGGGCAAACCACAAGCAAGTAATAACCTTAGTCTTTTGTTTTTTTGACTTCCCCTTTGAGACTATCAAATTTGTTAATGGAATTTTTTAATTTTATTAAATGGAAATCTGATTATCAATCACTAGATACGATTTCTTGAATGCCTTCAACTGAACAAAGATGACCTTTCAGCTCGGATCTTCTTCGGTCAGTTTTAACAGCAGCTCCTGTTGTTTTGTGAAGGTCACAGGTTCGAAGACAACCCAGGGGTGAGGCGTCACCTGGTGAAGAAGTCATCGCGATGCCAGCTCCCCCACAGCAGCACCAGCTCCCTCCCGCTGTCCAGCCTGAAGAAGAAGAGGAAGGTGTCAGAGAAGAAGACCCACGAGGTGACACGCTCCGCTGAGACACACAGCTCTGAGACACGCAGGTTTTTTTGGGGGGGTTGAAATTGTCTGCTGTATGTATACGTTATTTATCGACGACTCTCATAGGCGTAGATGGTTTATGAATGATTGAATTATCAATAATACTATTCACTGCTGAAAGCTGAGCATCATGTTAAGGTTACTGTTTAAATACAACAATTTGGAAGTACAATTTTCATGATTCTTGAAGATGTTCTACCGCAAGCAATTTAGGTTCCAATTTCAGGGTGTGTTTTTGAGCACTGACCGCACAATTACCGTATTTTTTTGGGAAAATAAACCGCACTGGAATATATGCCGCACTTGATACGGGAACAATTTCAAGCAATGCACGAGTATAGGCGATTTTACAGCATGCCGTTGTGTAACACACTTTGAAAACGAAAGTAAGTAAGTGCGTAATGTATGTTTTCTATTGCCCGGGAATTAACCCTATTATTTACCTTTAGGCCCTTGCACACTGAGTGCGAAATTTTCGTATGCGTTTTTTCGCAATCGTCAGCCTCAAAATTCGGTGATTCTGAATTGCCCAAAAACCTATCAAAATGCTGGCTATGGATGCGAAAAACACATAAAATCTAACCCGATATGAACTTTTTTTTGTGTGTAAGCGCAATTGACATAACGTGAGGTCGTGTTTTTTTTTAATGTGCGAACATTTCGGACACGAATTTCGGACGGCCCCCAAAGCATAAGTTATTTTTCAGAAACAGTAGCTAGCTAACTTTAGTTATCTTCTGGGCTAAGTTAGCTAGCATAATACTCGTAGCAATGCTACTACCATGCTAGTGTTACTTGTTACCCTTCTCCTTAGTACATTTTTAAGCCAAACTAAAGCGTTTGTGGCATAGTTTTTGTCCATCGGAAAATATTCCGTTGGAATGTTCGAAATCGCATATGTGCAATGTTACGCTGTGAGACTCACATTCGAACAATCACATATGTGCCACGCTACTCCTTAACGGGTTAAATAGCATTAACGTGTTTCTACTGTTGTTTTGTTATAAAAATGTGCCGCATCGAAATATAAGCCTCACCACCACAAGAAAAAAATTAAATAACAATAACAATACTGAAACAGTATTATTTCTGCCAAATGTCAGTTTAAATTACATTTACGAGGGCAGTCTTGGGTATAATTTTAGCTTGATCAAGAACTATTTATAGAGCGCTTTTTAACAGACCACCATATCCAAAAACTTAGCTGACAGCATTGCTTCAAAACGATGAAACACCATTCCTCTTTTACTGATTCCCCCAAAACACTCGATTTGTACATAACTATTAGACTGACCAAACTGAATAGGACCAAAGGGAGCTATAGTGTAGGTTTCCTGTACAGTAATAAAAAAAACTGCATACTATATAATAACTGTTTAGTATCTGTCTAAACAAAGGGCTGGCTGAATCTTTTTGAATCCCTATCAAACTATTAACCATTTAATCGATACATGACATTTGTTTGAATGTCTACGGTTACCGTTACATTAGAATGTTCCATGAGAGAGAGGACATCACATTGGATGGTAAAAGTTCAGCAGCACATTCTAGTTCAGCTTTTACAGCAACATCCTAACCTCTGTGTACAGAGAATCAGCCGTTTGTAAACCTGCTCTGGTTCCCCAGGTGTTTGTGGAGCTGAACGAGCTGATCGTGGATAAGAACAAGGACATGCGCTGGAAGGAGACGGCTCGCTGGATCAAGTTTGAGGAGGACGTGGAGGAGGACACAGAGCGCTGGGGGAAGCCTCACGTGGCCTCGCTGTCCTTCAGGAGCCTGCTGGAGCTACGCAGGACCATCACTCACGGTGAGGCTCGCCCGCCCAATACACACCGCACACACCCAACACACACCGCACACACACCCAACACACACCGCACACACCCAACACACACCGCACACACCGCACACACCCAACACACACCCAACACACACCGCACACACCCAACACACACCGCACACACCGCACACACCCAACACACACCCAACACACACCCAACACACCACACACACACACAACACACACCGCACACACACCAAACACACACCTCACACACACCCAACACACACCGCACACACACCCAACACACCCAACACACACACCCAACACACACCGCACACACACCGCACACACACCGCACACACACCCAACACACACCCCACCCCCCACCCAACACACCCAACACACACACCCAACACACACCCAACACACCCAACACACCGTACACACCGTACACACACCCAACACACACCCAACACACTTAACACACCGTACACACACCGCACACACACCCAACACACACCCAACACACCCAACACACCTAACACACCGTACACACACCCAACACACCTAACACACCGTACACACACCCAATACACCCAACACACCTAACACACCGTACACACACCCAACACACACCCAACACACCCAACACACCTAACACACCGTACACACACCCAACACACCCAACACACCTAACACACCTAACACACCCAACACACACCCAACACACCCAACACACCTAACACACACCCAACACACCCAACACACCGCACCCACACCCAACACACACTGCACACACACCGCACACAACCAACACTGGTATACTGTTCACTGAAGAGTACTGAATAGTAATAGGTTCATTGAATAGTATCATTGAATGAGTTTTCGATTATACTATTCCATGACGAGTATTGAATACTAGAGTGTTAGCATCCTAGTGGTACACTTGAGTGATAACGTATTTCCTACTTGAAGTATTCTTGAGTATACTTGCTGTTCAAGCACAGTTACTTTGACAAGCAGGAGTGTTTGCATGTGCAGTCACACACCTAAAGCTTCTCTCCTGGACTGTTTGTGGGATTCCAGGAGCCATTCTGCTGGACCTGGAGAAGAACACGCTACCAGGCATCGCGCACCTGGTGGTGGAGACCATGATCATCTCAGACCAGATACGAGCTGAAGACCGTGCCAATGTGCTCCGAGCTCTGCTCCTCAAACACAGGTCAGGACATACCGAGAGCTCTGCTCCTCAAACACAGGTCAGGACATACCGAGAGCTCTGCTCCTCAAACACAGGTCAGGACATACCGAGAGCTCTGCTCCTCAAACACAGGTCGGGACATACCGAGAGCTCTGCTCCTCAAACACAGGTCAGGACATACCGAGAGCTCTGCTCCTCAAACACAGGTCAGGACATACCGAGAGCTCTGCTCCTCAAACACAGGTCAGGACATACCGAGAGCTCTGCTCCTCAAACACAGGTCAGAGGTGTTTCTGGGCAGATCAACAATCACACAAACAAATGTATTGCATATAGATTAAATATGTGTAGAAATACACTGTGATGGTGTCAAACACAGAGATGGAGAACTGTTGATCAGGGATGTTCATTAATGTAGGACTATAGAGCAGAGTAGCATTTAGCAGAAGCCCAGAGGGGAAACTGTACATTGTCAGTTTTTTTTTTAAATATAAACATTCAGCTACAAAGCACGCACACACACACACACAATATCCCTCCAGCTAGAATTTCCTATTGATTTGCCATGTTGGCTAAACTGACACGAACCGATTGGTCCACAAGCACCATGCCATGCGATACATTTAAACCAATGTTATATAATGAAAAGGAGATTTAATGAATGTTAAATGTGGTATTGTAGTTGTATGCTGAGCAAGGCTGGGGGCTGCAGAGTCAGCAGTAAACCTGTCAACAGGAACATTAAGTCAGTTCCAGGCAGATGTTAATAGTAATATGTGTCTGGTCATCCACCAATCATGCAGCTTCTTGGAACAGAGTTTGGAAAACTTCATAGAGGACCACACACAAACACACTCCCAGTTTCACCAGATCTTTCTCTTTTGTTTGTTTTCTACACTTAGCACTTTTAAGGTTCTCGCCACCCTACTTGGGCCCTCTATGAAAACAGACGGGTACTGTCCATCACTGTGCATGGAGACTAGATGTGTGCGGTGGCACTAACTGTTTGCTAAGAATCAATAGTCGGTCAATAAATCCTTTCACTAACATTGGGTCATCCCTTAATTCACTGGTGGCTGCCACATTGTTTGATGAAGCCATCCTGTTCGGAAGAGATTGATGTGGAGATTAATAAGAAACACACTGGTGATTACTGTAATCGGAGATTAACATGCTATAGATTGTGGCATATTACTGTAGACTTTTTACAACCTCAACTCTAACTTCACTATAGCAGTGGCTAATAGGCAGTGATACCATACAGTAATGTATCCCAAGATGCATAGCTTTTGATGAGAGAGGATCAGAATGTTCCCATACTCTTTTATTGATCCTCGACTGTGTAAAGATAAAGCCACACTCTGACACATCCTCGTGCACACACATCCTCGTGCACACACATCCTTGTGCACACTCATCCTCGTGCACACTCATCCTCGTGCACACGCATACTTGTGCACACACATCCTCGTGCACACAGACCGTCCACACCCAGAACAAACACCCACACCCAGAAACACTACAGTATCTCACTAGTGCTGTGTGTCTGTGTGACATGTCCTCACCCTGTCTCTCTCTCACACACACACACACACACACCCTAGACAGGCACTTCACACTTCTCCACCAGACCGTCCCACACACTCCCTCAGTCTGGATCTTTCTTCAGTGTTTCCCAGCATGTCACCAGCTGCTGTCCATGAGGAAGAAAGCACTTCTAATTGGCCTCCCCAGTCCAAGATATGAATTTATGATGTGGAAAGTAATACATCAAGGTGCTGTAGAATTGAGCTCAGCGCTTACGCAGCGCTGTTTAAGGTTCCCCTGGACGCTGCCTCTGTGCAGGGTGGTGTGGTGCCTCACCTTGTTCCATTGTTTGGGTTCTCGTTGGTCTCCAACTCCACCGGTCTGAAGTGGACTCTGCAGACCTAATGAGAAGTGATGTCACTGCTGGACCCAACAGGAGTGTGATGAAACTGTTGAAGGGTCTAGATCACACACACACTTATACACAACCTACTAGCATACGCACCAAGGCACCGCATATCGCAACACATTCAACAATGCACACATCAGGCGAATCCTTCCACTGTGTCTACTAATATGAGGAAATCATGATCTTGATTCTAAACTTACTAACACTATAACCCTGACTAATGCAGTTGAGAACCTTTTTTCTAGACTTTCATGGCAAATTAAGCTAAACATAGTTCTATCGGGTGAAGGGACTGAAAGATCTGGGTTGGTGTGTGCCAGGCTAACCCTCCCCTAAGCACGGGCCTCACCCCTCCTGGTCCATCTTCTTTCTCTGACACTCACCCCTCACCCCTCCAGCCATCCCAACGACGAAAAAGAGGGCCTCTTCCACCGCAACCACTCCACCAACAGCCTTTACAGCAGCTTCCACCGCAACCACAACCATGTCCCGGACGCCGCCCTGCCCCTGGTGTCGGAGGACCACGTGGACCTCCACGAGACCAAAGCAGGGGAGCATGAAAAAGAGGTGTTTGTGAGCTTGTTTGTGAGTCTGCTTGGCCGTCATCGTTTTATGTCCTCTGCTTTTCCTGTTTAGAATTGCATGCTCTGGTACCAGGGTCTCTGACATCACAGCATAGGGTCAGTCATGCTCTGGTACCAGGGTCTCTGACATCACAGCATAGGGTCAGTCATGCTCTGGTACCAGGGTCTCTGACATCACAGCATAGGGTCAGTCATGCTCTGGTACCAGCGTCTCTGACATCACGGCATAGGGTCAGTCATGCTCTGGTACCAGGGTCTCTGACATCACGGCATAGGGTCAGTCATGCTCTGGTACCAGGGTCTCTGACATCACGGCATAGGGTCAGTCATGCTCTGGTACCAGGGTCTCTGACATCACAGCATAGGGTCAGTCATGCTCTGGTACCAGGGTCTCTGACATCACAGCATAGGGTCAGTCATGCTCTGGTACCAGGGTCTCTGACATCACAGCATAGGGTCAGTCATGCTCCGGTACCAGGGTCTCTGACATCACGGCATAGGGTCAGTCATGCTCTGGTACCAGGGTCTCTGACATCACGGCATAGGGTCAGTCATGCTCTGGTACCAGGGTCTCTGACATCACGGCATAGGGTCAGTCATGCTCTGGTACCAGGGTCTCTGACATCACGGCATAGGGTCAGTCATGCTCTGGTACCAGGGTCTCTGACATCATAGCATAGGGTCAGTCATGCTCTGGTACCAGGGTCTCTGACATCATGGCATAGGGTCAGTCATGCTCTGGTACCAGGGTCTCTGACATCATGGCATAGGGTCAATCAGGGAATCGCCTGTTTGTATTTAAGGCCATTTCCATCCTTGGTTTCGGTCCATTCTGCTATATGTGTTAGAGATCCAAGATCAGAACTTTTTTAGCGAGGCAACAAATGCAAGTGGTGCTTGGATTGTGAGAAGCCTAGACTAGCTGCCACAAGAATTATGTTCTTAGTCAGCTAACAGGTGCTCCCAGTTAAAACTTCCTCATGCATTAACTGTGAAGCATTAATGTTCCCCGTGGCTTGCAATGCTGGCAAATTTAAACCAACCTATAAAAATAAAATGTTCTGGTCATTTTGTGATGATAGAGGTTTATTAGCAGGCCTCTGCTGTCACTTTCCCACTGTAACTGTGTAAATGCAACACTCTCCACACCAACACATGCAAAAAGCCTTCGTTTGTGTCTGCTAAAGCTTTGCATTTGTAAGCTCCATCCAGTCTCTAAAACAATAGGAGCTGGGTTAGTGAAGATAGTTTGACTTCTTTACAGAAGGGTATATACGACCTAACTGAATATCATTAGGTGACTGATTGTTGAGGATATGGGTATACTGAAGTCATATTTGATGCTTCACCATGCTAGTGTGTCTCTGTTCTTAAGCATGATCACATTGGTGTCTGTAAAACTAAATATTGTATTGACCAACACATGTTTCCATGTGTGCAATTAGAAATCCCTTCACCCCATTCCTGTCGACAGCCATCAGGTTGCCAGATCCATGAAACTCCTGGCCAAAATCCCCAAGGATGCCGAAGCAACTGTGGTATTAGTGGGTGAGCAACAAAACATTCCCAGTGGATTCACAAACAACAGTAGCTAGCTAGTGAAGAGGTGAGGTGGGAGGGGGGAGGAAGGGAGGTTTGTGCATGTACTCTCCTGTTCTGGGTTTGCTGGCTAGTACTCTCCTGCTGTTCTTGAACTGTGTACAGTTGGTGGAAAAGACACATTTTGCACAACCCAGTGTTGTTTATAGAAATGCTTTTAAACCATACCGTCTGCTTGCAGATAGTAACAATCCAATATGCTTGCACTAGTGCCATACCAATCAGTCTCTGGAGTGTTACATAATGTTACATAATGCTAAAGTAGTACAAATTCATGTATTACAGTAGCAGTGCTAACACTGTTAGCTCTAGCATGATTCACCTTAGCATTGCTAGGATCGTAGTTAGTATGCAACAATGTTATCGTTATCGTTGCTAGCATCGTAGGTTTGTACGTTAGCCATCTCTTGCCGTCCTTCCAGGCTGCGTGGACTTTCTGGAGCAGCCGGCGATGGCCTTCGTCAGACTGAACGAGGCCGTCCTCCTCGAGTCGGTTCTGGAAGTACCGGTGCCGGTCCGCTTCTTGTTCGTGCTGCTGGGGCCCAACCAGTCCAACCTGGACTACCACGAGATCGGACGCTCCTTCTCTACTCTCATGTCTGACAAGGTATAGCCGCTTGAACAGCGATTCCCAACCTGTAGGCCGCAATAGTAATACACTAGGGTAATACAAGTGGGCCGCCAAACCAATGAAAACTAAAGTATGAAAAATTAATAAATATCAATCCATATGAGCCATGGTAGTCTTTTATTTGTGGGATGTTATGTCTAAGCAACTGCTTATCTCTTTCTGAAAGAAAAAGGGACTTATTCAATAACCGGGGCTGTGAATAGTTTCCTGAAGCATGGTAGTGTATACATGAACTTTATTTAGAAAATATTAAATGTTGTTTTTGCTTTAGTTTTTCTTGTGTATTTTTCCAGAACTTTCACGAGGTGGCGTACTTCGCAGACGACAGACAGGACCTTCTGAATGGCATCAACGAGTTCCTGGACTGCAGCATTGTCATCCCACCGTCGGACGTGGAGGGTAAAGACCTTCTGAAGACCGTGGCCTCCTTCCAGAAACAGATGTTACGCAAGAGGAAGGAGCGGGAGATCAAGAAGCACCAGATCACCACACCGGGGGCCGACCTGGATACTAAAGGTTCATGTCGCACCAGATATTTACATTTACATTTAGTCATTGTAGCAGACTCTCTTATCCAGAGCGACTTACAGTAAGTACAGGGACATTCCCCCCGAAGCAAGTAGGGTGAAGTGCCTTGCCCAAGGACACAACGTCATTTTGGCAGAGCCGGGGATCAAACCAGTAACCTTCTGATTACTAGTCCAATTCCCTCACCGCTCAGCCACCTGACTCCCTGACTCCATTTACAACTTTGTTCCTGGACAGCTCTAGTCCTTTAGGTTTCAGCCAATCCACAGTTATATTGAACTGAATTCGACTAATTAGAAGGGGTTGCTAATATGATAAGTTAGAGCAGAGATGGGAAGTAACATTTGTGTTGTGCGTGGAAAAAAAGGTTTAGAAAAAAAAACCTTCACTGTGTTTGTCCTTGACTAGAGGCGAGCCAGGATGAGCAGGAGGAGGAGGAGGAGTTGGAGGTCGACCCTCTAAAACGCTCTGGGATTCCCTTCGGAGGTCTGATTCACGACATCCGCCGGCGCTACCCGCGCTACGTCAGCGACCTCAAGGACGCCGTGGACGTCCAGTGTGTCGCAGCTGTCATCTTCATCTACTTTGCTGCTCTGTCCCCCACCATCACCTTTGGAGGACTGCTGGGTATGGAATTTTTTGACTTTTTGTTGTTGTTTTTTTACTAGTGTTAGAAACCAAACATTGTTTTGTCCTTCTTTGATAGAGACACAGAGCAAAACCTTGTACAACAGCAGGAAAATGCCAAACCTGTGTCAACATCTTTCCTCTTCCTGTCTGTGCAGGAGAGAAAACAGAAGGCATGATGGGAGTTTCTGAGCTCATCATCTCCACGGCTACCCTGGGTGTTCTATTTTCTCTGTTGGCGGGACAACCCCTCCTCATCATCGGTTTCTCAGGACCCCTGCTCGTGTTTGAGGAGGCCTTCTACAAGGTGCCTGAACCATAAAGAAGAATTGGGCCAGAGCCCCATTAAATGGATTGTATAATTCAATTATGAAACTTAGCAGTGATTCATGTAACAGCAGTGTAAAATGTGATTCAAATCGACCCCTCTCGAGTTCCATTTTAATTATACAAACAGTTTGACACATTTTCTCCAGTTTCTTCAGTCTCCTTCACCTCTTTCTCTCCTTCTGTCTTACTCCCCCCCCCCCCCCCCCCAGTTCTGCCAGTCCCAGGGCTTTGAGTACCTGACCGGCCGCGTGTGGATCGGGTTCTGGCTCATCTTCATCGTCCTGGTGATGGTTGCTGCTGAGGGCAGTTTCCTGGTGCGCTACATCTCACCCTTCACCCAGGAGATCTTCGCCTTCCTCATCTCTCTTATCTTCATCTACGAGACCTTCTCGAAGCTCATCAAGGTAAAGCACATCTAAAGTCGGGCCTAAGCCAGTGTGGAGTTTAAAAACCACAAGCTGCTGTTGTTGTCATGACAATCCCTCAAAGACCGAGCTAGCTACCTCTTGAATCAGCTCTGTTGGTTGAACACCGGTTTGAAGGAACAGAACTAAAGCTCTGAATAAGAAAGGGCATTTCCTCCACCTCAGATAACGGAAGCTGTTCGTAAAATCAAGAGTGGAACGGTTGTTTTGAGGATGAACTCTCGGGTGGTTCTGTTGTAGGTGTTCCAGGAGCATCCTTTGATGAGGAACTACCCTCCGTTCCACCAGGGGTTCCCTGACCTGGCCAGCGTGCTGGGCGGGCTGCTCCACGAGGAGGGGCCGGTCCTGAACCAGCCCAACACCGCCCTGCTCTCCCTGGTGCTCATGCTCGGAACCTTCTTTGTGGCTTTCTTTCTCAGGAAGCTCCGAAACAGCCGTTTCCTGGGCGGGAAGGTGACATGTTTTATTATTAACGTATTTGTGTGAAATCTTCCCCTAAATCAGAATGTGGAGTACGTGATATTTGTCTAGCGGTTTACAAAAGGGGAAAGGAGCAAGGCTTGTTAAATCATCGCATATTTTTGTTTGCTATCATGGAAGAATTTTGAGTGACAAAATAAAATGTATTGGATTATATAGAAAGTAAATGCTGAATACTCTAAATTGAGATACTCTTATGACTTCTCTGTTTGTAGGCAAGAAGAATCATTGGGGATTTTGGAATTCCCATCTCCATCCTGTTCTCTGTCATGCTTGATTACTCCATTCCTGATACTTATACTCAGGTAAACACACTGTGCGTTTGTGTCTTGGTGTAGCTCCAGAGTAGTAATCGGTACATCAGTACATTCTAGCTGCCTCCCCCAGAGAGGGAACACAGTGAGACCTGCTCCTGTTTCTCCGCCCTGCCCTCCTCTCCCCTCCCCTCCCCTCCCCTCCTCTCCTGCAGAAGCTGAACGTGCCTTCTGGCTTCTCCGTCACGTCTCCTGACAAGCGCGGCTGGTTCATCAGTCCGTTCGGAGACAAACACCCGTTCCCTGCCTGGATGATGGGGGCGTCCATCATCCCTGCGCTGCTCGTCTTCATCCTCATCTTCATGGAGACGCAGATTACCTCGTGAGTAGCTCAGTAACCGTGGTGACGCCTTTCTACTCCAACAGAAATATGATGTGGTGTTCCTGGTCACCGGGGGGAACGTTCTGTGTGAACCGTGTACAAACTGTTACATGACAAGATACAAACTTTACATGACTAGATAAAACCTTCATATGACTGGATAAAACAGTAATGCCTAATCATCCGTAGAACAAAACAAAGCATGAAACTCACTTAATAACAACAAACATCCTCTCGTGTCACCTGACCTGGGTGTCACCCGCCCTGCGTGTCACCCGACCTGCGTGTCACCCGACCTGCGTGTCACCCGACCTGCGTGTCACCCGCCCTGCGTGTCACCCGCCTTGCGTGTCACCCGCCCTGCGTGTCACCCGCCTTGCGTGTCACCCGACCTGCGTGTCACCCGCCCTGCGTGTCACCCGCCCTGCGTGTCACCCGACCTGCGTGTCACCCGCCCCGCGTGTCACCCGCCCCGCGTGTCACCCGACCTGCGTGTCACCCGCCCCGCGTGTCACCCGCCCCGCGTGTCACCCGACCCGCGTGTCACCCGCCCCGCGTGTCACCCGCCCCGCGTGTCACCCGACCCGCGTGTCACCCGACCCGCGTGTCACCCGACCCGCGTGTCACCCGACCCGCGTGTCACCCGCCCTGCGTGTCACCCGACCTGCGTGTCACCCGCCCTGCGTGTCACCCGACCTGCGTGTCACCCGCCCTGCGTGTCACCCGACCTGCGTGTCACCCGACCTGCGTGTCACCCGCCCTGCGTGTCACCCGACCTGCGTGTCACCCGCCCTGCGTGTCACCCGACCTGCGTGTCACCCGACCTGCGTGTCACCCGACCTGCGTGTCACCCCGCCAGGCTGATCGTCAGTAAGAAGGAGCGTCGCCTGGTGAAAGGCTCGGGGTTCCACCTGGACCTGCTCCTGATCGTCACCCTGGGGGCTGTTTGCCCGCTGTTCGGCCTGCCCTGGCTGACGGCCGCCACGGTCCGCTCCGTCACGCACGTCAACGCGCTGACGGTGATGAGCAAGGCCACGGCGCCCGGGGAGAAGCCCATGATCCAGGAGGTGAAGGAGCAGAGGGTGACGGGCCTGGTCGTGTCCGTGCTCGTGGGTAAGGAGGCTGGGAAACAGGAAACAGGCTTTTATGTACTGGAAGAAACTCTACAAAACAACATGTATCCAACTGGATTTAGAAGTTGGAAATTGATCTGGGGAATGTCTGGGGAAATAGAGGCAATTACAGTTATTTTAGAGGTTGGAATCTTAAATCAGGGTGGAAACCATTTGTTTTATATTAAAATGCAATAATATGCGTATCTTCTGTGCTTCTCTGTAAAGCTGTTCTTTAAGTCTGTTCAGCCAAACATTGACTCCCCTCCACTGACTTCCTGTTCCTCCAGGAATGTCCATCGTGATGACTGATCTTCTCCGCCACATCCCATTGGCTGTACTGTTTGGCATCTTCCTGTACATGGGCGTCACGTCGCTCACAGGCATCCAGCTGTACGAGCGCATCACCCTCATGGTCACTCCCGCCAAGCACCACCCCGACCACATCTACGTCACCAAGGTAACAGGGCTGGGGGGGGCTGGGTTAGAGGGCACGCTAACGTCTTTGGATGAAGAACAAAGGCTTTAACATCCACTAGGGGGAGCTAGATGCATGTCAGATATCCCCAGGCAGGGGAATGCGTGGAGAGCCTGTCCAGTCCTCACTGGGACAGGATCAAAGCCTCTCACGCTCAGAGCCACAGCATGTTTTACTGTCCCTTCACTTATTTACCCTTAAGCCTTTACATACATACTTCTAAACCTTAGGTTTTGTGAGTGTGTGTGCGTGCATGTTTACGTGTGTATGAACGCTCTCTGACCCCTAGGTGAAGACCTGGCGTATGAACATGTTCACCATCATCCAGCTGATGTGCATCGTGCTGCTGTGGGTGGTGAAGTCCACCGTGGCCTCGCTGGCCTTCCCCTTCATCCTCATCCTCACCGTGCCTCTCCGACGCCTTGTCCTCGCCAGGATCTTCGAGGAGCGAGAGCTCCAGGCGGTATGTGGAAAACTCGGGAATTCAATTTTATTCTTGGACTTGCAGAGCAAACATCTTGCTTGCAATTCTAGGTGGAGACAGACCCTGTGATAAGTTTCCAACTTCAAATTTCCGACACAGGCAGATTAGTTCCTGTGTGTGAGTGTGCATGTGTGGTTCTTCATTGTGATGGTATTATTTTATTTTTTTATACATGAGTCCTGTTTCTCATTTTTGAGAGCCTACTTGCATGCAAGAATTGTATTGTTCTGTGTATACAGTACAATCTATGCCAGTTCATATGACAAGGAACCCAAGAAGATCACATGTGATCATGGTAAAGAAATGGTAGTTTGAGTCATGAGTCCAGATCAGTCTCATCTCGTGTTTCCCTCTCCACAGCTTGACTCCGACGAGGAATCCCCTAACTTTGATGAGGATGGGCGGGATGAGTATAATGAAATTCACATGCTTGTCTAGTAAGGTCCGGTCTACTACACTCTCTCCTGACCTGGTAGAGCGGCTCCTACACAGACCATTTACAGCCTGTTTGGACGAAAACCACAAGTCTGGGTAGCTAAGTCAGAGTTCAGTAAGGATCTGTCCAATAGAAAACCTTGTATATACAGAATATTCCATTACCCCTTGAATCTACAAACACACTAATCGTACACCCCTATTTATGTAATTATTTATATTTTTTCCTTCATCGAGAGATTATTTTGTCTATCCCACTATTTATCAGCATGATGAATTCTGATGTGTAAAAGGACCAAGGACCAAGGTAATCCAGACCCACCTCCTCCTCAACACCTGCCTCCTACTGGGATTAGCTCTCTTCCCTTTAAAGGTCAACTTCTAAACAGGGACTGAGCTTGAGTGCATCGACTGTGACCTCCGAGCCCTGCAGTGTGTTTGTTGAACCGGATCTCATCCACACTGCAGCTACCAAGTAGACTGCTCTGAAAGGACAGGTTTGAAGAGAACAGCTCTGGTGCGACAGCTCCGGCTGTCTCAGACAAGTTCACTGCCTCAGATTTTGAACTGCCTTCTCCCCTGTTACTGTGAAGGCGTTAGTTAAGGTAACAGCCTGACTAGCCAGATTACTGTGCAATTCCTTTCAGATCACTGTAAATGTTGACCCCAAATGAACTGCACTGCCACACCAGTTCCATGGAAAAATATAGATACATTGAGCCTTCATGGTGCCCTGAAATCCACTGAAGACTGATTTAGACAAATGTCTATTTCAGGTTGGAATTGTGTCCTACCTAAGCAGTCAGTCCAATTACTTTAAATGCTGAACTGTACAAGTTGTATCTGCATTGTTTTCCACTAGTTAGATTTCAATTGTACATGTTTTTTTCTTTCATCAATTGTCATTTGTCACTTTAACCTGACAGTCTGGAGTGTCACCCCTTTTATATTTCCTTGTGATTTCTCTGTATTCTAGTGGAATATTATCCTGCCTGGTTTGTATGAAGCCATATCTAAGTGTGGGATGATATGGGTTTCATTTCTCACTGTGCAATTCGCTTTGTGTGCTGAACAGGTTTCCTGGTCATTTTCTCTCTCTGCTAACAGCTTGGCGGTTAAACTCAAGACTGATTGAAACTAGTGTTGGCTCGTTTCCAGGTCTGAGAATGTTCCGCACAAGCTAAGAGAAATGTCTGGGAGGAACTATATTGCTGGAAAGGTTTTCTGACCCAACTTTTACATCACAGTCACCGTTGGTTTGTGCTGTGTTTCAGGAAGGTTGTGATGGTCACTTTCAGATGGTCACCATAGGACAGTTAGTGACATGTGCTGGTGTTGGAGGTGGGTTCAGGAGAACGTGTTATCTTCCTAACGTTAGGCTTCGGGGGTGTACCACACATTCCACACATTCTGACGGTTATGACATTCAGGAAGGTGTCAGACGTTCCACACAGATGTTGACTATCAGATGTAGGTTTTAAATGAGCTGAAATCCAAAAGAGATTCTACCAACATGGCTAAACTCTGGAATTAACAGATCCGGAAATTTTAAAATAAATTGACCCTTGAGCCACAACTTTTTCCCTGAAATTACGTTTGATGTCCCCTTTGTGTACATAAAGTAGTTGACTTTGCTGAGTGAAGTGAACATTTTGTGTTCTACTGTCGTTTATCTTTAAGTTGATATTCATTTAGCAGACTCTTTTATCCTAAGTGACATGCTGTTCTTGAGTGCTTTTAACCTACCAGCAGACGGAGAAATGTAATATTTGAGTTATTTTGGTTGTTGCCCTGGTGGTGGTGGTGTCAGAGTGGTGGTGGTGTAAGAGTAGACTGTGTCAGAGTGGTGGTGGTGGTGTCAGAGTGGTGGTGGTGTCAGAGTAGACTGTGTCAGAGTGGTGGTGTCAGAGTAGACTGTGTCAGAGTGGTGGTGTCAGAGTAGACTGTGTCAGAGTGGTGGTGTCAGAGTAGACTGTGTCAGAGTGGTGGTGTCAGAGTAGACTGTGTCAGAGTGGTGGTGTCAGAGTAGACTGTGTCAGAGTGGTGGTGTCAGAGTAGACTGTGTCAGAGTGGTGGTGTCAGAGTAGACTGTGTCAGAGTGGTGGTGGTGTCAGAGTAGACTGTGTCAGAGTGGTGGTGTCAGAGTAGACTGTGTCAGAGTGGTGGTGTCAGAGTAGACTGTGTCAGAGTGGTGGTGTCAGAGTAGACTGTGTCAGAGTGGTGGTGGTGTCAGAGTGGTGGTGGTGTCAGAGTGGTGGTGTCAGAGTAGACTGTGTCAGAGTGGTGGTGTCAGAGTGGTGGTGGTGGTGTCAGAGTGGTGGTGTCAGAGTAGACTGTGTCAGAGTGGTGGTGTCAGAGTAGACTGTGTCAGAGTGGTGGTGTCAGAGTAGACTGTGTCAGAGTGGTGGTGTCAGAGTGGTGGTGTCAGAGTGGTGGTGGTGTCAGAGTAGACTGTGTCAGAGTGGTGGTGTCAGAGTGGTGGTGTCAGAGTGGTGGTGTCAGAGTGGTGGTGTCAGAGTGGTGGTGTCAGAGTAGACTGTGTCAGAGTGGTGGTGTCAGAGTGGTGGTGTCAGAGTGGTGGTGGTGTCAGAGTAGACTGTGTCAGAGTGGTGGTGTCAGAGTGGTGGTGTCAGAGTGGTGGTGTCAGAGTGGTGGTGGTGTCAGAGTAGACTGTGTCAGAGTGGTGGTGTCAGAGTAGACTGTGTCAGAGTGGTGGTGTCAGAGTGGTGGTGTCAGAGTGGTGGTGGTGTCAGAGTAGACTGTGTCAGAGTGGTGGTGTCAGAGTGGTGGTGTCAGAGTGGTGGTGTCAGAGTGGTGGTGTCAGAGTGGTGGTGTCAGAGTAGACTGTGTCAGAGTGGTGGTGTCAGAGTAGACTGTGTCAGAGTGGTGGTGTCAGAGTAGACTGTGTCAGAGTGGTGGTGTCAGAGTAGACTGTGTCAGAGTGGTGGTGTCAGAGTAGACTGTGTCAGAGTGGTGGTGTCAGAGTAGACTGTGTCAGAGTGGTGGTGTCAGAGTAGACTGTGTCAGAGTGGTGGTGTCAGAGTAGACTGTGTCAGAGTGGTGGTGTCAGAGTAGACTGTGTCAGAGTGGTGGTGTCAGAGTGGTGGTGTCAGAGTGGTGGTGTCAGAGTGGTGGTGTCAGAGTGGTGGTGTCAGAGTGGTGGTGTCAGAGTGGTGGTGTCAGAGTAGACTGTGTCAGAGTGGTGGTGTCAGAGTGGTGGTGTCAGAGTGGTGGTG
This sequence comes from Osmerus eperlanus, assembly GCF_963692335.1. Taxonomy (NCBI): domain Eukaryota; kingdom Metazoa; phylum Chordata; class Actinopteri; order Osmeriformes; family Osmeridae; genus Osmerus; species Osmerus eperlanus. Next base: position 1,093,164 of record NC_085020.1, read on the forward strand.
TCAGAGTGGTGGTGTCAGAGTGGTGGTGTCAGAGTAGACTGTGTCAGAGTGGTGGTGTCAGAGTAGACTGTGTCAGAGTGGTGGTGTCAGAGTGGTGGTGTCAGAGTAGACTGTGTCAGAGTAGACTGTGTCAGAGTGGTGGTGTCAGAGTAGACTGTGTCAGAGTGGTGGTGTCAGAGTAGACTGTGTCAGAGTGGTGGTGTCAGAGTAGACTGTGTCAGAGTGGTGGTGTCAGAGTGGTGGTGTCAGAGTGGTGGTGTCAGAGTAGACTGTGTCAGAGTGGTGGTGGTGTCAGAGTAGACTGTGTCAGAGTGGTGGTGGTGTCAGAGTAGACTGTGTCAGAGTGGTGGTGTCAGAGTAGACTGTGTCAGAGTGGTGGTGTCAGAGTAGACTGTGTCAGAGTGGTGGTGTCAGAGTAGACTGTGTCAGAGTGGTGGTGGTGTCAGAGTAGACTGTGTCAGAGTGGTGGTGTCAGAGTAGACTGTGTCAGAGTGGTGGTGTCAGAGTAGACTGTGTCAGAGTGGTGGTGTCAGAGTAGACTGTGTCAGAGTGGTGGTGTCAGAGTGGTGGTGGTGGTGTCAGAGTGGTGGTGTCAGAGTAGACTGTGTCAGAGTGGTGGTGTCAGAGTGGTGGTGGTGTCAGAGTGGTGGTGTCAGAGTAGACTGTGTCAGAGTGGTGGTGTCAGAGTAGACTGTGTCAGAGTGGTGGTGTCAGAGTAGACTGTGTCAGAGTGGTGGTGTCAGAGTGGTGGTGGTGGTGTCAGAGTGGTGGTGGTGGTGTCAGAGTGGTGGTGTCAGAGTAGACTGTGTCAGAGTGGTGGTGTCAGAGTGGTGGTGGTGGTGTCAGAGTGGTGGTGTCAGAGTAGACTGTGTCAGAGTGGTGGTGTCAGAGTAGACTGTGTCAGAGTGGTGGTGTCAGAGTAGACTGTGTCAGAGTGGTGGTGTCAGAGTGGTGGTGTCAGAGTGGTGGTGGTGTCAGAGTGGTGGTGTCAGAGTAGACTGTGTCAGAGTGGTGGTGTCAGAGTAGACTGTGTCAGAGTGGTGGTGTCAGAGTAGACTGTGTCAGAGTGGTGGTGTCAGAGTAGACTGTGTCAGAGTGGTGGTGTCAGAGTAGACTGTGTCAGAGTGGTGGTGTCAGAGTAGACTGTGTCAGAGTGGTGGTGTCAGAGTAGACTGTGTCAGAGTGGTGGTGTCAGAGTAGACTGTGTCAGAGTGGTGGTGTCAGAGTGGTGGTGTCAGAGTGGTGGTGTCAGAGTAGACTGTGTCAGAGTGGTGGTGTCAGAGTGGTGGTGTCAGAGTGGTGGTGTCAGAGTGGTGGTGTCAGAGTGGTGGTGTCAGAGTGGTGGTGTCAGAGTAGACTGTGTCAGAGTGGTGGTGTCAGAGTGGTGGTGTCAGAGTAGACTGTGTCAGAGTGGTGGTGTCAGAGTGGTGGTGGTGGTGTCAGAGTGGTGGTGGTGGTGTCAGAGTGGTGGTGGTGTCAGAGTAGACTGTGTCAGAGTGGTGGTGTCAGAGTAGACTGTGTCAGAGTGGTGGTGTCAGAGTAGACTGTGTCAGAGTGGTGGTGTCAGAGTAGACTGTGTCAGAGTGGTGGTGTCAGAGTGGTGGTGTCAGAGTGGTGGTGTCAGAGTGGTGGTGTCAGAGTAGACTGTGTCAGAGTGGTGGTGTCAGAGTAGACTGTGTCAGAGTGGTGGTGTCAGAGTAGACTGTGTCAGAGTGGTGGTGTCAGAGTGGTGGTGTCAGAGTAGACTGTGTCAGAGTGGTGGTGTCAGAGTAGACTGTGTCAGAGTGGTGGTGTCAGAGTAGACTGTGTCAGAGTGGTGGTGTCAGAGTGGTGGTGTCAGAGTGGTGGTGGTGTCAGAGTGGTGGTGTCAGAGTAGACTGTGTCAGAGTGGTGGTGTCAGAGTAGACTGTGTCAGAGTGGTGGTGGTGTCAGAGTAGACTGTGTCAGAGTGGTGGTGTCAGAGTAGACTGTGTCAGAGTGGTGGTGTCAGAGTAGACTGTGTCAGAGTGGTGGTGTCAGAGTAGACTGTGTCAGAGTGGTGGTGTCAGAGTGGTGGTGTCAGAGTGGTGGTGGTGTCAGAGTGGTGGTGTCAGAGTAGACTGTGTCAGAGTGGTGGTGTCAGAGTAGACTGTGTCAGAGTGGTGGTGTCAGAGTAGACTGTGTCAGAGTGGTGGTGGTGTCAGAGTAGACTGTGTCAGAGTGGTGGTGTCAGAGTAGACTGTGTCAGAGTGGTGGTGTCAGAGTAGACTGTGTCAGAGTGGTGGTGTCAGAGTAGACTGTGTCAGAGTGGTGGTGTCAGAGTAGACTGTGTCAGAGTGGTGGTGTCAGAGTAGACTGTGTCAGAGTGGTGGTGTCAGAGTGGTGGTGTCAGAGTGGTGGTGTCAGAGTAGACTGTGTCAGAGTGGTGGTGTCAGAGTAGACTGTGTCAGAGTGGTGGTGTCAGAGTAGACTGTGTCAGAGTGGTGGTGTCAGAGTGGTGGTGTCAGAGTGGTGGTGTCAGAGTGGTGGTGTCAGAGTGGTGGTGTCAGAGTAGACTGTGTCAGAGTGGTGGTGTCAGAGTAGACTGTGTCAGAGTGGTGGTGTCAGAGTGGTGGTGTCAGAGTGGTGGTGTCAGAGTGGTGGTGTCAGAGTAGACTGTGTCAGAGTGGTGGTGTCAGAGTAGACTGTGTCAGAGTGGTGGTGGTGTCAGAGTAGACTGTGTCAGAGTGGTGGTGTCAGAGTGGTGGTGTCAGAGTAGACTGTGTCAGAGTAGACTGTGTCAGAGTGGTGGTGTCAGAGTGGTGGTGTCAGAGTGGTGGTGGTGTCAGAGTGGTGGTGTCAGAGTAGACTGTGTCAGAGTGGTGGTGTCAGAGTGGTGGTGTCAGAGTGGTGGTGTCAGAGTGGTGGTGTCAGAGTGGTGGTGTCAGAGTAGACTGTGTCAGAGTGGTGGTGTCAGAGTAGACTGTGTCAGAGTGGTGGTGTCAGAGTGGTGGTGTCAGAGTGGTGGTGTCAGAGTGGTGGTGTCAGAGTAGACTGTGTCAGAGTGGTGGTGTCAGAGTAGACTGTGTCAGAGTGGTGGTGTCAGAGTAGACTGTGTCAGAGTGGTGGTGTCAGAGTGGTGGTGTCAGAGTGGTGGTGTCAGAGTAGACTGTGTCAGAGTGGTGGTGTCAGAGTAGACTGTGTCAGAGTGGTGGTGGTGTCAGAGTAGACTGTGTCAGAGTGGTGGTGTCAGAGTAGACTGTGTCAGAGTGGTGGTGTCAGAGTAGACTGTGTCAGAGTGGTGGTGTCAGAGTGGTGGTGGTGTCAGAGTAGACTGTGTCAGAGTGGTGGTGTCAGAGTAGACTGTGTCAGAGTGGTGGTGTCAGAGTAGACTGTGTCAGAGTGGTGGTGTCAGAGTGGTGGTGTCAGAGTAGACTGTGTCAGAGTAGACTGTGTCAGAGTGGTGGTGTCAGAGTAGACTGTGTCAGAGTGGTGGTGTCAGAGTAGACTGTGTCAGAGTGGTGGTGTCAGAGTAGACTGTGTCAGAGTGGTGGTGTCAGAGTAGACTGTGTCAGAGTGGTGGTGTCAGAGTAGACTGTGTCAGAGTGGTGGTGTCAGAGTAGACTGTGTCAGAGTGGTGGTGTCAGAGTAGACTGTGTCAGAGTGGTGGTGTCAGAGTAGACTGTGTCAGAGTGGTGGTGTCAGAGTAGACTGTGTCAGAGTGGTGGTGGTGTCAGAGTGGTGGTGTCAGAGTAGACTGTGTCAGAGTGGTGGTGGTGTCAGAGTAGACTGTGTCAGAGTGGTGGTGGTGTCAGAGTAGACTGTGTCAGAGTGGTGGTGTCAGAGTAGACTGTGTCAGAGTGGTGGTGTCAGAGTAGACTGTGTCAGAGTGGTGGTGTCAGAGTAGACTGTGTCAGAGTGGTGGTGTCAGAGTAGACTGTGTCAGAGTAGACTGTGTCAGAGTGGTGGTGTCAGAGTGGTGGTGTCAGAGTAGACTGTGTCAGAGTGGTGGTGTCAGAGTAGACTGTGTCAGAGTGGTGGTGGTGGTGTCAGAGTGGTGGTGTCAGAGTAGACTGTGTCAGAGTGGTGGTGTCAGAGTAGACTGTGTCAGAGTGGTGGTGTCAGAGTAGACTGTGTCAGAGTGGTGGTGTCAGAGTAGACTGTGTCAGAGTGGTGGTGTCAGAGTAGACTGTGTCAGAGTGGTGGTGTCAGAGTAGACTGTGTCAGAGTGGTGGTGTCAGAGTAGACTGTGTCAGAGTGGTGGTGTCAGAGTAGACTGTGTCAGAGTGGTGGTGTCAGAGTAGACTGTGTCAGAGTGGTGGTGGTGTCAGAGTGGTGGTGTCAGAGTGGTGGTGTCAGAGTGGTGGTGTCAGAGTAGACTGTGTGTCTGGAAGGTTCAGCAGTGTCACTTGAACGAGGCCCTCACCTCCATGACCCTGACCCACCACAGTCTAAATATGAAGGTCTGTAGCGTCGCGTCAACATCATCTCAGACGGAAGTGGCTGTATTCTGAGGCTAGTTCAGTCAGCATGTGTGAAGTGTTGCAGCAACAGGGGAACGTGTGTGCTGCTTCCACCCACACCGGGTCAAAAGGAGAGACGGGAGCTCTCTGTCCTTTAAGGGAAGTCCAAAGGTCGTTGTTGTTTGAGAATACAAGCGTGCCAAGGCGAGTTCACCAGGTTCCGTCGCCTTCTACCAACATGCCAGATATGCAGACCCCCTGCATCTAGGACCACAGGTGTTACTGTTGAACCACCATTAGCTAGACTCCTTTTGGTGAGAATCGAAAGATCTTTTCGTTTCTTTTGACAGCATGTACCTGCCATGGATCTCATCTGTCGTATGCCAGATTGTAAATGATAAAAAGCTAGACAATCAGATATGTATGCCATAATTAACTGTGTATGTGTCCGTGACATTAATCTCTCCACTCATGGAATGTTGCTAGCATTGTTATCTCCCTTCAGACTTTTGTTGTTGTTCCGCTGTTTCACTCACTCTTCTCTTGTACAGGTCGCTCACAGTGTTGAAACAGTCACCCTCTCAATCAGCATTTTCTATCAGAGTTGCCACACAGTAGGTCAACACTCTCTTTGCTTGGACAGTTCACTTTCCGTGAAGGTCATCCTTCTGAACCTTTAAGATACCAACACAATATTATTGTATGACCCAACCTGTCATCAGTGCACTGAAGACAAACTTTCTCTATGAGGGGAAATGTCTTGTGTCTCCATATGGGTGACAAATTACATAGGAATGTGCATGATGTGTACATGCCAGCGTCTGTGGAGAAGAAACATGCTGGATGCCATGTTTCTTCCTCAGACAGTACAGTTACACATGAACACAACACAACATGTTGCCTGGCAGTTTTGAAGATGTGCAAACATCTTTCTTTTGAGTTTATTTTACGGTAAATTAAGCTTAAGTTAGCATTAGCAATACTGAAAAGTACTTGTGTCATGTGAATACTTGAATAGCAGTCCTACTATTATTATAAAGAGGTTTTAAAACTACTGAACAAGAAATTGTTATTTTTTGTCTGAAAATAAATATTTATTATGTGTTTCAAGTATGCATCACGTTTTTATTCACAACATTTAGATAACTCCACAATAAATCACTAAGTAACTGACAAGTACACTGCACTACAATTTCAATAATGTGAATGGATTGTTGTTATGTATTGTCTTGGGATGAAAACAATAATGTAAGACCTTCACCATGTACATGAAGTTACTGTCAGAAATCCTATTAATGTTTGCATGTTGACAGAACTTTTTGTAGTTTTACCTCGTGATGGACCTTTTTTTCAAAGAGCCAATTATGACAGTTTTGTCATTCTACTGAAACCTTGATTTGTGAGGTAAACTGAGTTTTAAGTGAAGACATGGAGACATGCAGCAAAGGGCCAAAGCCAGATCCTAACCTACGACCCTACTGCTGACATGGCCTCACCCTACATGGGACTGTCACTTATCCTGGGAGCTACCGGGGTGACCCGGTCCGGCCACGATTTAAACGAGGAACGTCGGCGTCGCGGGGGGTGTGTGGTGGTCCTACGGCCCCACCGAGCACGGCAGCTCTGGGCTCCAGGTGGTCAGGTGGACCCACAGCAGGGGCAGGAAGAGGGTGAGGATGATGCCCGGGACAATGAGCATGATCTGGACGGTCAGCGGGGGGTCCTCCCTGTAGGCGCACAGGGAGAAGTAGGTCCTGTGGACCGACAGGAAGATCTCATCCTTCAGAGAGGGCTCTGGACACCACGCCATGTTGGCCACCTTCTCCACGCAGGTTTTCAGCTGGATGTATGACCTGGAGCAGAGAGAGAGAGAATACGAGGGAGAAGCAGGAAAGAGAGAGAGAGAATACGAGGGAGAAGCAGGAAAGAGAGAGAGAGAATACGAGGGAGAAGCAGGAAAGAGAGAGAGAGAATACGAGGGAGAAGCAGGAAAGAGAGAGAGAGAATACGAGGGAGAAGCAGGAAAGAGAGAGAGAGAATACGAGGGAGAAAGCAGGAAAGAGAGAGAGAGAATACGAGGGAGAAAGCAGGAAAGAGAGAGAGAGAATACGAGGGAGAAAGCAGGAAAGAGAGAGAGAGAATACGAGGGAGAAAGCAGGAAAGAGAGAGAGAGAATACGAGGGAGAAAGCAGGAAAGAGAGAGAGAGAATACGAGGGAGAAAGCAGGAAAGAGAGAGAGAGAATACGAGGGAGAAAGCAGGAAAGAGAGAGAGAGAATACGAGGGAGAAAGCAGGAAAGAGAGAGAGAGAATACGAGGGAGAAAGCAGGAAAGAGAGAGAGAGAATATGAGGGAAAGAGAGAACATTAAGACATAAAAGCTGCAGGCACTAAACAGCATCAGTCTGTCAGAAGGTGTTCCCTGTGTGAACACTCCACCCTAACAGACCATCTGCTCCCTCCAGGAGCCCCAGCTCCAGGGACATGACCAGTCATACCTAGCTCATTCAGCTGGAATCAGAGTAGTATCACAACATGTACAGTCTGGGCCAACCATGTAACATCTGGAAGTATGAAGACAAATGAACAGTGGGCAGCCATGAGAAACACCCAGGGGATCCAGAAACATCGAACTTTCCCATGACTCAAGGTCACGGTACGTCTCCATAACGACTCAAGGTCATGGTACGTCTCCAACAGACGTGGACTAATGCAACGTCAAACTTCCCCCTCCACTGTTTTTACTTCCCTAACAGGAAGCAGCCATCATGCTGTTACCAGGGTCCTTAACAGGAAGCAGCCATCAGCACAAGGGACTGCTGAGCTGTGCGGGTCACAGTGCAGGTCACAGTGGGTCACAGTGGGTCACAGTGGGTCACAGTGCGGGTCACAGTGCGGGTCACAGTGCGGGTCACAGTGCGGGTCACAGTGCGGGTCACAGTGCGGGTCACAGTGGGTCACAGTGCGGGTCACAGTGCGGGTCACAGTGCGGGTCACAGTGCGGGTCACAGTGGGGTCACAGTGGGGTCACAGTGGGTCACAGTGTGGGTCACAGTGGGGTCACAGTGGGTCACAGTGGGGTCACAGTGCGGGTCACAGTGGGGTCACAGTGGGGTCACAGTGGGGTCACAGTGCGGGTCACAGTGGGTCACAGTGGGGTCACAGTGCGGGTCACAGTGGGGTCACAGTGGGTCACAGTGGGGTCACAGTGCGGGTCACAGTGGGGTCACAGTGGGGTCACAGTGGGTCACAGTGGGGTCACAGTGCGGGTCACAGTGGGTCACAGTGGGGTCACAGTGGGGTCACAGTGGGGTCACAGTGGGGTCACAGTGCGGGTCACAGTGGGGTCACAGTGGGGTCACAGTGGGGTCACAGTGGGGTCACAGTGGGTCACAGTGGGTCACAGTGGGGTCACAGTGGGGTCACAGTGGGTCACAGTGGGGTCACAGTGGGGTCACAGTGGGGTCACAGTGGGTCACAGTGGGGTCACAGTGGGGTCAGGCTACACAGGACTAATCCAGAAGACAGCAGGTAAGGGGAAGACACACCATTTCATCTGGGGCCAGGGGCAACTGTCTTGGTAGCCGCTGTTCTTCATATTGTTGTAAAATTCTGGTAAACAGTAATCTTGGACAAATCTGTCGAAATTGTGCCGGCTGCATGATGAAATTATATCTCCTTTGCCGAGTCCTAGAAATGAGAGTTGAATTTAGAAGTTCAGTTTAATTTTCACTCTATTTATTAGAAAATATTTTGTCACAAACATTTAAGATTCCCCCAGACAGAGTTCATTTGTTTTTCCAATTTATAAATGTATACTTAAACAAATGCAAAATTGTAGCTTGAAAAGTAACCCATTTCTCCAGGTTAAAGTTGTGTGAGGTAAACCAGTCAGACTGACCACAGATCAAATCAACAGCTTACCTGTTATTAACAGAAGAATCACACAAATTGTCACTTGATTGGAAGACACTTGAACCTCCATCTATCAGGAAATTTCAAAAGTTTAAACATTGTGTTTTTTTGTACCAGGAGGAGACAGACAATCAATTTAAAATCTAAGTAATTTAGCTTTGTTTATATAGCCCACATTCACGTTCAACACAGTCCATTGAACTGTAGGCTACAACACAGACAGCTGCTGCATGATAATAGTGTCCAGTACGAACACTAGTTTTGTACATCGTAGAGAATGAGAGTATGTCTGTTTACAGCTGTTTTGGATACAAAATATACACGATGAAGTAACTTGCGGTACGCACAAAATGCTAAAACCTTTACATACTGTATATCATTTTCTATATTTTACAAACAGGTTTACTGTACTTATAATGTCAAGTCCAGCTGCATCCTGAACATTTTCTCAATGATTGAATCTGTCTCCTGGGATGGAGTCACTAGAAACAGATGTCAGCAGGAATGCAATCCAGATACATGCTGGGTCCTCTCCCAAACCTCAACAACTGTCCAAACTGGTACTGAAAAACCATTCACATAACCAGAAACCTCTTCAGGATTAGATATGGACAGACCAGTGTATGCAGGACATCTTGAAGTGAAGGCAGGGTAAACACCAACAGGTTTATTCTAGAACATATCTTAACAATATCTGTAAAACCCTCCTTCACAATCTACATACTGGAACTACAGTCTTAATGTAGTTATAACAAAACGTTCCCCTGACATACCTTGATTTGTACCTGTAGCTTAGTTCCTGTTCTGATGAACTGGTCCCAGTAAAAAGTTTAAAAAAAAACTAAACAAAGAAAAATACAGTGAACAGAGTTGAGGTGAAAAGTTCCAGCTGAATGTCAAGTAGCAGAGAAACTAGTAGCCCTCCACAGCTGCACAGCTAAGCTACTCTCCTCCGGTGATCCAATGGCCTTATCAGTGTGAACGAGCGCTGTCTTATGCAATCTGCAGCCCTGCACCGCTGCACAAGCAGCTTCCTTTCCCAGGCCAAGCCCCCTCTTTCCCAGGCTTTTGCACCCAGCTCCCTGCTCCCCGCTATTCCCTGGTGACCAGGGATCAGCAGGCCGCGTTGTCTAAACCGTGCGTACAGTACACAGGACAGCTGACCCCTGGTCAAGGAAGAAAGGTTGGGAGGGGGAGGGAGGAGGGAGGGGGGGGTTGTCGAATATGTTTTTTCTCTGAAGCCGAGAGACGTAGACATTCACCAGCCTCGGATGTACATGCATGCAACAACAGCAAAGAAAACTGCCACACACAAACCGATGAGAAAGCCCATGTATTTCAGCACTTTGAGCCATGTAGTATACCTGCTTCTCAGACCTATGAGGAGGAGAGAGAGAGATATTGATCTGAGGCCAGAGCTCTCTGTGGTGCTGGGAGCAGTGTTCTGTCCCCCTGCTATCTCCAGTGTCATTATATATGTGTCAGTCAGTTGGCTGAGCGGTGAGGGAATCGGGCTAGTAATCCGAAGGTTGCCACCCTACTTGCCTCGGGGGAATGTCCCTGTACTTACTGTAAGTCGCTCTGGATAAGAGCGTCTGCTAAATGACTAAATGTAAATGTAATTATATCACATACATCTGCTAGCACAGACCCAGCAGGGCAGAAGACACCGAGAGGGCGAACACACAGAGACTAAGACAGGATGAGATGGATGTAGTTTAGCACGCTGTCGGCTTGTTAGATCCAAAACAAGTAAACAACTAGAATTATTTGTAAACTTCTCAATGCAGTCCTGGAAAAGGAAGTAATCGGACAAAAGACATAACATAACCGCAAAAGTCTGCCTGCTCTCGAACTTTTTCCACATTTAATTCCACATCTAAAACATTCAACGTCATTGCACATTTCTAAACCAAAATAGAAAAATCTTTTGAACCAGTCACACAAGATTCAATTTCAAAGTGTTCTTAAAACCTAGAAAAATGTCTTCTTTGCCTTTGATCTCAGTGGTGTGAAACCACAAAGAACAGTACAACTCCCATTCACTTCTGTGCTTCTGTTTATGTCTGTGCGTGTCTGCCTGGGTCCTCACTATTCAACACACAGCTACACGATAGTAACCTTGTGTAAACAACAGAAGCTTTTAGAAGTCGGATGACCTGACTGTCCTTTAAGCAGGCTCCATTCTGAATACACAGGCTGGAGGAGGGACACTGTCTGTGCTGTGTGCTGTCACACCCCAGGCATTCCTTGGAGACTGCATGTTTGAACCTATGGTTGCCAGAGAGAGTCATAACATTGCAGGACTTGCATGTGCCACGATGACAACGCAAAGGTCTGTATGCTTCTACGTTTTATTATGAATTTCAGTTCAACGTTTTCTGAATAAATTGTCTTCACATCTGGCACCAGGTGGTGAAAAACTGCTATACTTTTCCTAAATACAGGTAATGGATGCACTGGATAAAAGAAAGATGTGATCTGAGCCATAGTCAGGTTGGTTTTAGGTGTACTATTGTATTTAATGGAATTGTAATTTTTAAATTTTATTACAGTGTGTTCAGTGTCCCCTTACATGGAGGGATTGTTTTCGGTCAGCTGACAGGTTCCCAGTGATGACCCACCAAGCTGAGGAGAATAACGCATACAGTGTCCTGACTGAATGTGTGTCCTGACTGAATGTGTGTCCTGACTGAATGTGTGTCCTGACTGAATGTGTGTCCTGACTCAATGTGTGTCCTGACTCAATGCTTGTCCTGACTGAATATGTGTCCTGACTGAATATGTGTCCTGACTGAATATGTGTCCTGACTAAATATGTGTCCTGACTGAATATGTGTCCTGACTGAATATGTGTCCTGACTCAATGTGCGCTTTTCCAACTTTGCAACTGCTAGTTGAAGTACTCACTGTTTCTCAAAGACACACAAGGATGGCACCCTAGTTGAGTTTCAATACAACCAGCAATTACAGCAGCGATTAAAAAGGTTTGCCCAAATCCTTTCATCTCTACTCGTTCCTACATTGCTGTTTTTTCGTCAGGGTTTACACTTTTGTCCCATTTTATTCTGAGCTGCCTTGAAGCTTATGTCTGAAGCATGGAGAATATGACAACCGTTGTGTGTTATTTAATTAGTGTTCACTTAACAGCTACCTGAAAGATAGACCTGTCATGAGTCCTGTGAAAATACCTTTCTGCACACATGCCACATCTTTTCTTTTTTTCCCTTACAAGTGCAAAAAAATGTAATGTTTCAGGTAATGCCCATTCATCTAATGTTGCTAAGCAACATACACATAATATAATCATAGTTCATTTGAGACTGGAGGAAAGTACTGGACTGCTCATATGAAAACATTTCCACTTCACTTAGTCGCCGGCATAACACGGTTCTCGACAGAGCAAAACACACACTAGAGACTCACAATGTTCACGTTAAAAGGCTTGTTTGTGAAAGGGAGTGAACGGGCTGTTTGGATAGTTCTTTTTATTGGTGTAATGGAAAGGGTTCTCTCAGATAGGTGCTGAAATGGAAAGCTCCGGTGATGGATGACCTCTACTCATACCTCAGGCGAGAGATAGCGGCCTTCCAGGTCCACGTTGAGGAATGCAAACACTCCTTTGACATGGACAGTCTTGGCTTGGTCTTGCGAGCCTTGACTGTGAAACACAAAAGTGAAATTGACAGTTTGGAACAGCTACAGGAGCTTGTGTCAGACATTCAAGCGGAATCCAAAGAGTCAGTCGGTGCCAGTGTTTACTGCATGGGCTCCGACATCAAAACTTGCATTTCCTGGCTGCTGTCTTTCATGCAGCATCTCAGAGCAATGAAGGATGCCTTCGATGAACAAGTGGTGGTCCCTCTCTGTGAAAACCTGTATGTCCTGGAGGAGCATGGTGACCCTGACAGCACAAGCCTGGTGACTCTGAGCCAGAGCAGCTCCAGAGAGCTGCCGTCTGTCTCCAAGGTGGCCGGCGACCTCTTCACTCTGCGACGCAGGTGGGCTTTGATGCTTCTCCCCGGTCCAATTAGGGAGGAGAACATAAGTCTGCAAAACGTTTGTGTGTGTGCTCAGTCGGGGTCACGCAAGTTTGCTAAAGTTGAATGGCTTGTTCCAGATATCCTTTATAAGAGTTCTGTGGCTGTGCAGCTAGCTAATCAGTGGGTGGATCTGCACCAAAGAGGGAACCGGTGGGAAAGAGGTAGAAAGGATGGCTGTGGGAGCTCTCCAAGCAGGGAACGAGAACGCAGAAGGACTTCTGAGCCGTCTGGGTCATTAACGAGGAGAGGGGAGGACCCTGTGGAACAGACCCAGGCTGGGTCCTCGTTAACAAGGAGAGGGGAGGACCCTGTGGAACAGACCCAGGCCAAGCTCAGCCAGCTCAAGGCCGAGCTCCTGGCCTCGACAGGGAGGGAGAAGCAGGTCCGGGCTCTGGAGGCTCGGCTGACGGAGGTCTCTGACAGGATCCAGCACCTCCAGGCCCAGCTGGGGCAGGAGAGGCTGAGGGCTGGACGAGGAGTCCAGCTAGAGGCCGACAGGACGGGGAGCAGCCCAGGGTCTCCAGAGGGTCTCCTGGACCCAGCGGTGGATGTGGAACAGAGGCTGAGGATGGAGATTTACCAGAGGCGGATACTGCTGGAAGACCTGCTGCTCAACATGGAGATCCAGCCAGCGCTGATTCGCTACACTGACATGGTGAGTTCTATGGTTTTACTAAACCTTGAAATGTGAGAAAAATGTGGACAGCTGGAACCAGAATACAGCTGATAAGCTGACAGCTGATATATATTTATATGTGACTAATTGAACAAATTAAACATCTACTTCTTTCTCTTGAGGTGAGAGATCTGTGCAGGCAGTGTGAGGAGAACAGCCAGGCCTTTGAGAACAGCTGGAGTATCAGACTTCCATACATGGACCCCACTAATCAACAGTGTTCAGACAACTCACCCATCAAATCCTCCCAGACTGGACGCTCTTCCTGACAGATCCAGCAAGAGGCCATCTATTTAAGGAAATAAGTTCAGCCAACAAAATGTTATGTGTAATTGAGCAGCACAAACTTTTAGCAAACTGCTTTAACACAAGTAGTTAGAGACTGATGTATGGGGAAACAACTTGTGATAAATGGTTTGCAGTTTCCAGAACCAACCAAGGTAAACAGTGGTTGCTAAACTGACTTAGTTAAAGTTTTGGCATCTGATTTTGTCCTTCTAATACGTTTTGTCTTACATCTCTAACCATCCACCAAAGCTTCTGTTAATCTTAAATCATTTGTGTTTTTCGAACAATTCAAAATTGCTATTTTGTGGGGTCATGAAGCCACAGAATGATAATGATGTTGATGAATGCAGTCTCCCTGTAATTAGGCTGTCTGTCTCATGTGTTAATTATGGCATGCGCTGCTCTAAACACTCAGAGTTTGGCTAAACTCAAACATTCCGTAGAAGAACGTTTTAGACTGTCCACACTCAATCTCAAATTATTTATATCTGGGCACAGTTAGACAACTGTGTATTTTGGCATCAGAATCAGGGTCGGAATAGGTCAGCTCTCAGTTCAAAGGCTCTTAGAAATGCTACAGTTCAGTGACACCAAACAAATTGCTCTGTCTTTGAAAGAAAATCAATTTGAGCTTTGAGGAGTTTGGACACAGTGTCTAGGAGGGTGCATGTGCTTCCCATGATCCGTGTTCATCCCAGCGTCTGGCGCCGAGCCAGGACCACAGCGTGTGTCTGTGTACACAGTGTGAGTGTACTGCATTTGACGGCCTCCATTTGTGAGTACAAGTAAATAAATGAAATAAGAAAATGATTTGAAACTGCTCAAAGGGTTGTATTCGCATGCATTAACTGCAAAGGTCCACAAACTTAAAAAAACAAAAAACTGAGTGTCATGTATAACCTGCGGTCAAATGAAGCTCACATGACATACTGAGAGCAAAAACAGTTCCAAAGGTTAGCTTCAGTAGGCAGCAGCTGTCCTGAGCAGCACTGTTTCCAGCTGACAGACCGGGTCTGAGTATGGCGCTCGTCCGAGCGTCTTGGTAACGGCAGTCATGGATACGAGAGAGGGGCCCGGCAGGCGTTGGCTCACACGTCAGCCCAGACTTTTCACGCCGAAACTTGACACCAGATCTGACACCACGAGGCAACACTATCCCAGCATGCACCCTGGGGTCAGAAACAGGATGTGGAACAGTGTGTGGAATGGAAAGGTCTCCCGTTGACTCTGTCTCCCAGTGTGGCACGCAGGAAACCCTCCACAGGTGATGTTGAAGCACACGCTCACACCAGGACACGAGATGCTGCTTCAGAGCCGCTCATGTTCACCTTAACGTGGCGTAAATGACAGCAGGGCAGGGGTAGAGGCCCGAGGGGATGGCGACAGTCTGCTTCTCTCTCTCTGCAGTCCCTGCACAGTTAGCCAGCCAGCTGATGAGGTTCAATCCTGAGGACAGTCGATACAATGAAATTGCATTCAATGCATCTCCTACACTCAAATTAGCATCTTGGAATAAAGTCTCTCCAATCGTATAACTCGTCACACAGTCAGTAGTATCAGATAATCTAGCGGGCTGTTTTACGGCTGTTTAACAGACCAGAAGTGAGGTCAAGCTCTCACAGCGGATAGGCTATCTTTAGAGCTGAGCATTTTTTATTTTTTTCACAGGGAAAGAACAGCATCTGAACAAACCGTTTTAGACATTGTTGGACTGCTTGTAGATTGAAAGTAACTCTATTTGTCCAAGTGTCTAGATGTCATGGAGTGTCAATGGGCAGGCCAGAAATATTACATTAATGCATCACTAGCACTCAGCATGTGCTGTGAAACTCCTCAGGAAAGTCATGCTTATTGAACTTATACTGAGGCATAAGTTCCTTTACAAAAATGTACTTTCCAATTACATCCTGTAGCCAAAGTCCATGTAGAGAAGTACCTTATCTTTCTTCTCACACAGACACAACACAAATTTAACATTCCCTCGATTGCAAAGCTGCCTTTAAAAACAAACAAAGCAAAATGTTAGGCGATAGGACCCTGAAGATCCCAGTCCAGCTTTCACCTCCTTGTTGACAGAATGAACGGTAACAACCTTCCACCTGAAGTTCACATCAGTAACTCTGAGCTAACTTAACTATTATCACCCAGTCAACGTAACATAGCAACACAATGGTGCTACACATCGTCTGGGTAGCTCTGCTCGCGTGCTGGGTGCTGCCTGGCCTCCAGCAGGGGGACTTGATATTCCGCTGTCCAAGCTGCACGGCGGAGCGACAGGCTGCCTGTCCGAGGCTTGTCGCTAGCTGTGTGGAGATCGTGCGTGAACCGGGCTGCGGCTGCTGTCCGGTGTGTGCCCGTCTTGAGGGGGAGCTGTGCGGCGTCTATACACCGCGCTGCTCCACCGGGCTGAGGTGCTACCCTAGCGCGGACTCGGTGCTGCCGTTGGAGCAGCTCGTTAAAGGGTTGGGCAGGTGCTCGCGCAAAGTGGACCTGGAACCAACGGCGGGTCAGGAATACCTGGACGCAAGTGGTGAGTAGCATCGGTTTGTAATGTTTTTAGAAATGTTTTACACGTAGATGCCATAAATACACAAACATGTTTAAATGTAGATTTTAAAAGGCGTTTGGAAATGTCTCAGAAACAGCACTGAAGACCATCTGCAATAGATGAATGGGCTGTAGTCATGTCATGGATGTGGACTGAATTGTGTGTTTAATGGTGGAGGACATGCTTCATTCAAATATATGATTCAATGCTAGAAAGAGTTCGGATAATTCAGTCTGAGATTACATAATTTTAAAGCAGTTTCCATGAAACACAAGTCTCTTTAAACTAACTGGTAACACAGCCAGGGTACACATCCATAAGCTCAATGCAAACAAGCTCATCTCCTGGAGTCTACTATCAGACAAACCCATCCCTGAAACTTTGACAGGAAACGGGGCGTTTTGGAACTTGAGTTCTCCTGAAACTATCCTTTCCTCCCTGTCACCAAACACCCTATTCTACGACGTCAGCCATCTTTCACCTGGTATACGTCATACAGCAGTGCTGCTGCTTGGACATCCAGCCTGCTGAGGCCATTGTTGCATCATACCATCGACAGGAGGGTTTCCATGCCTCTCTGACATCAGGACTTAGCGGTGCTGGCCAGGTTAGCAGAACACAGGGCCAAATCAAGCTCAAAGTGACACAAACCTTGGAATGTTCCTTTAATGGATTGGTCTGTGAACATGGACCATCCACACGCAGGCTATTGAGCTGTGGAGTCTAAGTATACAGAACACTGTTTGACTTAAAGTACAAAAAAAGTATTGACATTGTGACGTTTTTTGCTGAAATTGGAGGGAGAGGGGTTTAAAAGGGGAAAAGGGCGAGAGGTAAAGGTTTTTGGCAGAGATTTGGATGACAACGTCGGACTTTGATCGCCAGCTTTTCCAGTCATCACAGACAGAGCCTTGTCACAACAACGGTCTCAGAGAGCCTGTGCTCATACAGGAGGGAGAGAGCAGAGTCTGTGCTCATACAGGAAGGAGAGAGCAGAGAGCCTGTGTTCATACAGGAGGGAGAGAGCAGAGAGCCTGTGCTCATACAGGAAGGAGAGAGCAGAGAGCCTGTGCTCATACAGGAAGGAGAGAGCAGAGAGTCTGTGCTCATACAGGAGGGAGAGAGCAGAGAGTCTGTCAGCTGAACAAGACGCTGGGCACAGTGGTCGTCCCTCTGTGACAAATATGGTCAGAGTTGTTTGATGTACAAGGCTAGTATTAGTAGGCCACGGTTCTTGAATGTGATTTTATAGTTCAAATGAACACCCAGAAGCACCTACTTTACAGAAACACTGATTTTTTAAGTAACTGACAATGATGAATGACTGTGTGTATGAATCAAAAACATGAAAATGTCTTCTGAACTGTAAATACCTACTTGAGTACCCACCACCCAAAGCACGTCAGTTCTTTTGTCATACTTCCTAAATTGTCTCTTGGAAGCCAATGGAGCCGATCCACCATAAGAGTTATGGTGAACCCAGGTTTTGAACCCAGGTTTTAAACCCAGGCCGCTGCGGTAAGGCCTCAGCCTACATGGTATGCTTACTACCGGGGCACCTCACAATCCTTTATTTATGACAATTCATGTCTTCTACCATTCTATGCTTCAATTATCGTTTGTCAGCTTTGAGGTTCTCCAGTTGTCTGTGTTGTTGTGTGACCGGTCGGCCCCTCTCCCCTCCCCGTTCTCCCACGGTCCGCTGCAGTCTGCCTCCTGACAGGGAATGCCCTTGTTGCCCCCGGGCACTGTAAGTGTGCCCAGACCTGCCTCCTCCCTTTCATACCCTCACCTGTGTGTGTGTGTGTGTGTGTAAGAGAGAGAGACATAGAGATACAGAGAGTGAGATAGAAAGAGTGCGCAAGAAAGAGAGAGAGAAAAAAAAGAGAGCCCTTTGGGTCTGATCTACATGTTGTTACCTGCAATCGTGGAGAGGATTTCTTGTTCTTCATGTGTAAACTGCAGCTTTATTCCTAACTATACCACAGGATTACTATCAAGATAGTAATATGGCACGATTCAGTCACTAAAATTAACAGACAAATGAATGATATGCAAGGCGAACTACCACTTCATAATATCCACCTATATTTTGCTATCTCAGACCCTTTTTCATGATGTGAGCAGCTGTTTCGCAATCTAATCTTGGTCCTGCTCAAGACCTCACACGAATATTAGACTGATGTGACTGAATTGGCAGTCATCAAGCTTGACTTGTAATGTAATAACTGTGTGCAACCACACCTTTTTTCTGTGGTAACCATCGACAGCTGATATTCTCTAAGCACGAACCACAGGCAAACTTGGAAAAAAAGAAAGAAAGAAAGGAGGAAACTAAAAAGACTGATCTTTTTTGCAAGTTTTTGCAAAACCTGAGGAGAAATTGGCTCTGGAAACAAGTGCTGTTGATATTCTCCTATATCAGCTCAATTATTGATAATCCCTCCAGCCCACAGCTCCTGTGACAGAGGTCGAGGCACAAGGGTTCACAAGCAGCAGGACTCGATGCATGAGGGTTCACAAGCAGCAGGGCTCGATGCATGAGGGTTCACAAGCAGCAGGACTCGAGGCATGAGGGTTCACAAGCAGCAGGACTCGATGCATGAGGGTTCACAAGCAGCAGGGCTCGAGGCATGAGGGTTCACAAGCAGCAGGACTCGATGCATGAGGGTTCACAAGCAGCAGGACTCGAGGCATGAGGGTTCACAAGCAGCAGGACTCGATGCATGAGGGTTCACAAGCAGCAGGGCTCGAGGCATGAGGGTTCACAAGCAGCAGGACTCGATGCATGAGGGTTCACAAGCAGCAGGGCTCGAGGCATGAGGGTTCACAAGCAGCAGGACTCGATGCATGAGGGTTCACAAGCAGCAGGACTCGATGCATGAGGGTTCACAAGCAGCAGGACTCGATGCATGAGGGTTCACAAGCAGCAGGGCTCGATGCATGAGGGTTCACAAGCAGCAGGGCTCGAGGCATGAGGGTTCACAAGCAGCAGGGCTCGAGGCATGAGGGTTCACAAGCAGCAGGGCTCGATGCATGAGGGTTCACAAGCAGCAGGACTCGATGCATGAGGGTTCACAAGCAGCAGGACTCGATGCATGAGGGTTCACAAGCAGCAGGACTCGATGCATGAGGGTTCACAAGCAGCAGGACTCGATGCATGAGGGTTCACAAGCAGCAGGGCTCGATGCATGAGGGTTCACAAGCAGCAGGGCTCGAGGCATGAGGATTCACAAGCAGCAGGACTCGATGCATGAGGGTTCACAAGCAGCAGGGCTCGATGCATGAGGGTTCACAAGCAGCAGGGCTCGAGGCATGAGGGTTCACAAGCAGCAGGGCTCGAGGCATGAGGGTTCACAAGCAGCAGGACTCGATGCATGAGGGTTCACAAGCAGCAGGACTCGATGCATGAGGGTTCACAAGCAGCAGGACTCGATGCATGAGGGTTCACAAGCAGCAGGACTCGATGCATGAGGGTTCACAAGCAGCAGGACTCGATGCATGAGGGTTCACAAGCAGCAGGACTCCTTGACAGGATCCTTGGTTAGGATCGTTCCACTGGGACGGAGCTTGATTCGGTGACTGTTTTGGAGAGTTTTCCAAACCAGGATTGTTTTAAATTTTTGAATTCTGCACAACGCACACGCATGCATGTAGCTCACAACTAAAGGATGGCGAGTCCTGATACAGGCAAGACTGCCCTCTCCAGGGCTCCTCCATCATTACTCAGCACGACACAACCCTCACCCGGACAGCAGGTCGAATATTAGAATAACGAACCACCAGCAACCCTACACAGCCAGCTACCTCCCCTCCACAAGATCCAACATGTATGTTCCTCGTGACACAGCAAAGGGCAGAACCTCACCTAGGCCTGTCTCTGCTGCTTCTGATGAAGCTGAGTGATTATAAACATTCTCCTCAAGGAGCTGTTAAACCAGCTGAGAGGAGGGAACAGATCCAAATCCGGTTGGGGCCGCAAATAGAAGCGCCTGTGGGCAGTCAGTCCCTTTAGATTTGTGATTTAGCTCGCTATTTAGCTCGTGGAGGACGTTTGCAGAAGAGTTCTTTGAGGAGTTGAACAAGGAGCTCGGGGGTGTTCTTGCTAGATAAAATCCATAATTCATCATTCGTTGTTTTATGGTTTTGTTCATCAGCCAACTCATTTCGTTTGGTTACACAGTATAACATATCCACTATCTATCTCATCAGTGTGCAAAAGGCAAAGCTCACTAAAGAGGAAAGTTGAGCTTCAGTATTCAGTTGAAGATTGTCTTCAGATCATGAACTTGTTGAGAAATCTTGAGCGTGACCATGGCAACACATGTCAGACTCCAAGCAACATGGTAAATATAGCAGATTACTCACGCTGTGTTATGAAACTTCTAGAAAAGCAGAGTTCAGGCGTAACGTTCAGTGCCAGAGTTCAGACAGCTTGTGACAGGTAAGATGGTGTTGCTAAGGATTTGGTGTTTTAGTTGATTCCAGTTTATTAACAACATTTGAGAAACTCGAAGCAAACAAACTGACAGTTGCTGGAAAAATCCCATGTTTTCACACAAACCAGGTGGTCTGTACTGCGGGTAGTGTGAAAACGATTCCATTACTTTCTATTATTTTGAAGATTATGGCAGCATGTCAATATTTTTCAATCATGACAGTAAGAAATCAACCAAAACGCTGCTGGAGACGATTAAGAGGCTGAACATCATCCTGTAAAAAAACACACACATCCCTCCACCCTGAGAGAGTACACACTATCACTGAACACCACTCACACACACACACACACACTCTCACTGAACACCTCTCACACACACACACCCAACACACACACACCCTCTCACTGAACACCACTCACACACACACCCTCTCACTGAACACCACTCACACACACACACTCTCACTGAACACCTCTCACACACACACACCCAACACACACACACCCTCTCACTGAACACCTCACACACACATAGACACACACACACACCCAACACACAGACACTCTCTCCCTCTCCCTTCTCTCTCTCTCCCAGACACGGTGCTTGTGAATACCCGGGCAGAGTCACAGGGTTGCTGTCCCTTCCAGGAGTGATTTACAGTCTCAGAGTCTCCTGTTTGTGCTTCCCTAATTACAGATGAGAGTTAGTGGAGCGAGACACTCTCACAAACACACACACATGCGCACACACACACACACAGCCGCTGGCAGGTAGTTCAGTTAAAGAGTTCTTACTCAGCAGGAATAGCAGTCAAAGTGCTTCCATACTGCTTGTGTTCTCTCTCCCACTGCCTGGCTGTGAAGTCACTGCCCTCAGTCAACACTCGAGTCTCACACAGACTTTGTTGGAAAGAGTCGCTCACTTTCAATTACTGTATTATTATTTTACAGTAAAAACTTTGTAGTTACTGCAGGTCAGAATCCAGTCTGAGGAGACTCTTGAAAGAGAAGCACAAACGAGCTGTCATGAGCACATCTGGGGTTCAATCCATGGAAACACCTTGTGTCCCATGGGACTGAATGAGAGTGACTACTGTGAGGCAGGCTTCCCTCACCTGCTGATCCCTCAGCCTGGGTGACTGGAGGTGGAGCTATGTCACATAGGTCACTGATGAGCCAAGACCCTTCTGCTTTCAGTAGGCAGCGGTGTTGGTGTCCATGCTATGTTGCCAAGAACATGTCTTGTATGTATTCTGACGGATTCCATCTAAAGAGAAGTGTTGATGGGTGACAGTGAGAGACAGCTTCACAATGTTGGCAAGGTTTTTAAAACTGTGGTTAGACACAAGGTGGGGAGCTGTATATTCAGGCTTCCTCACAGGTTCCAGGGTTCAGCTCCTCACTCACTTCTTCCTTCTCTCTCTCTACAAAACAAGAAAAATATGAACATTCAGTTGGGCAAAAGTGCACGAGCCCTTCAGGGCTTTTGAGACTGTCGCCAAACAAATGACTGTCCTGATCACTTCTGACAGGGTTTTTGCCCTGCCGGAAGTGACATCATAGTGAGGCGTACCCGCACCATGCCCCAGGGAGTCATGGAAACCATTGTGTGTCAGAGTCACAGAATGGCTTCACATTGTTTGACTCAACCTGTCATTAGAAAACAGTCCCTTTGAAAGCTCCTCATGATTAAAGAGAGAGCAAATGTCTGTGTGTTTTTGTGTGTGTGTGTGTGTGTTTGTGAGTGTCTATTTTTGAGTGTGCATGTGAGAGAACAGATGTACTTGAGTCACAGTATGAACTGTAGTTTACAGTAACTACACCTGCTGTATGTCATCCATTGGCAGATCTCTGCTTACCGAAAGTATCGACAGTTTTGAGTTTATAAACTGGACCTTGTTTACTTTTGAGTACTCATTGGACCCTGAAGGGTTATAAACATTTTAAATCAAATTAAGGTTTTGCACAATATGATGTGCTAATAATTCTGTCCAGTGTGATTCTTGAAAGAATAACTGTAAACAAACATCGCCAGTTCTCTTAACCCAACAGCTCAAGCCCCTAACCCAAAACAGGCCAGTGTTCCGTCAAAACCAAAGTCGATTGATTCCCTTACAATATGTCATCAGAAACTCCATTTCATGAAGTAAAAAAACGGATTGTGCAAGTTGTAGCATATACCCGGAACAGTATACTGAAGATGCACATGTCTTGTTTCCATTTTTACATTCTTGAGCGTGAAGTCAGTGTTTGTGTTATCATTAACAAGCATGTCTGTATGTGTGTGTGTATATGAATTATTATGCGTGTGTTGTTACGTGTATATGTATGTGTGTGTGGCCCCACAGTGGAGGTGCCGACCACTGACAGCCCTGTGTACTGGAGGCCTCCGCTGGAGAACGCCAGGTTGCGGGGCAAGGTGTCCGCTGTGCTGCAGTACCACAACGACATCAAGTCCCGCATGAAAATCAACTGCCAAGAAATACCCAGGGGCCACACACAGCCTCAGGTGAGACACACCCAGGGGCCACACACAGCCTCAGGTGAGACACACCCAGGGGCCACACACAGCCTCAGGTGAGACACATCCAGGGGCCACACACAGCCTCAGGTGAGACACATCCAGGGGCCACACACAGCCTCAGGTGAGACACACCCAGGGGCCACACACAGCCTCAGGTGAGACACACCCAGGGGCCACACACAGCCTCAGGTGAGACACATCCAGGGGCCACACACAGCCTCAGGTGAGACACACCCAGGGGCCACACACAGCCTCAGGTGAGACACACCCAGGGGCCACACACAGCCTCAGGTGAGACACACCCAGGGGCCACACACAGCCTCAGGTGAGACACACCCAGGGGCCACACACAGCCTCAGGTGAGACACATCCAGGGGCCACACACAGCCTCAGGTGAGACACACCCAGGGGCCACACACAGCCTCAGGTGAGACACACCCAGGGGCCACACACAGCCTCAGGTGAGACACACTCAGGGGCCACACACAGCCTCAGGTGAGACACACCCAGGGGCCACACACAGCCTCAGGTGAGACACACTCAGGGGCCACACACAGCCTCAGGTGAGACACACCCAGGGGCCACACACAGCCTCAGGTGAGACACACCCGGGGGCCACACACAGCCTCAGGTGAGACACATCCAGGGGCCACACACAGCCTCAGGTGAGACACACCCAGGGGCCACACACAGCCTCAGGTGAGACACACCCAGGGGCCACACACAGCCTCAGGTGAGACACACCCAAGGGCCACACACAGCCTCAGGTGAGACACACCCAGGGGCCACACACAGCCTCAGGTGAGACACATCCAGGGGCCACACACAGCCTCAGGTGAGACACACCCAGGGGCCACACACATCCAGGGGCCACACACAGCCTCAGGTGAGACACACTCAGGGGCCACACACAGCCTCAGGTGAGACACACCCAGGGGCCACACACAGCCTCAGGTGAGACACACCCGGGGGCCACACACAGCCTCAGGTGAGACACATCCAGGGGCCACACACAGCCTCAGGTGAGACACACCCAGGGGCCACACACAGCCTCAGGTGAGACACATCCAGGGGCCACACACAGCCTCAGGTGAGACACACCCAGGGGCCACACACATCCAGGGGCCACACACAGCCTCAGGTGAGACACACTCAGGGGCCACACACAGCCTCAGGTGAGACACACCCAGGGGCCACACACAGCCTCAGGTGAGACACACCCGGGGGCCACACACAGCCTCAGGTGAGACACATCCAGGGGCCACACACAGCCTCAGGTGAGACACACCCAGGGGCCACACACAGCCTCAGGTGAGACACATCCAGGGGCCACACACAGCCTCAGGTGAGACACATCCAGGGGCCACACACAGCCTCAGGTGAGACACACCCAGGGGCCACACACATCCAGGGGCCACACACAGCCTCAGGTGAGACACACCCAGGGGCCACACACAGCCTCAGGTGAGACACACCCGGGGGCCACACACAGCCTCAGGTGAGACACATCCAGGGGCCACACACAGCCTCAGGTGAGACACACCCAGGGGCCACACACAGCCTCAGGTGAGACACACCCGGGGGCCACACACAGCCTCAGGTGAGACACATCCAGGGGCCACACACAGCCTCAGGTGAGACACACCCAGGGGCCACACACAGCCTCAGGTGAGACACACCCAGGGGCCACACACAGCCTCAGGTGAGACACACAGATCCTTTGAAGGCCCAGAATCTTTCCTCCTGCCTCTCTCTCCCAGAACCATCCCAGACAGGAAGCGTTTGCCTGCTGCAGGTCATTAAGGACTCAGGAAGCTCCGTTCCCCTTGTCTCCACAGGGGTCAGAGGTCACCTGGCAGGGCATGTTGCTCAACACAGCAGTGCCCTCTTCTGGGTACATACACACACATACAGATCCACACCCCCCACACACACACACTCATAATAGGGTGTGTCACACCATGCTGAATGCCATCTGCAAACCTGTCCCTGTGCCACCCCACCCCAACTCCCAGACCCTCTCGTAAATAACCAATGAAGCACACACATACATACACACACACACACATTCTCTGAAACGCCGGCTGATGTGCAGCAGTCTGAAGGGCTCTCCTTGTTTCCCGCATGCAAATGAGCATGGCCTCTGGGGCGTGGCCTGGGGGCGTTGCCTCGGGGGCGCCCGAGAGGAACCGCAAGTGTTTGGATCCTCTGGAACAATGATATACATGCCTGCATTTTCCCCCTCATTTAACCCTTGTGTTATCTTCGGGGCGTTCTGACCCATCAGTCATTGTGACCCACCGTCGTATTGCGACAACTTTACCGCATACAAAAACAAAGTGAAGCATTTTCTTTTAACCGTTGGGCTGTCTCAGACCCCCCACATTGCGAAGGTTAAAAGAAAATTATTTTTATTTGTTTTTGTATTGGGTAAAATTGGGTAAACACAACGATGGTTCGTTATGAACCTTTGGGTCATGTGACCCGAAGGCAGCACGAGGGTTAACAGACCGCATCGCAGAATTTAACAGACCGCATCGCAGCAAAACTCCTAATATGGGGGCCGACAAAGACAATCGATGAGAGTGCTGGAGGCTGCGCTGGAGGCAGCACAGGGAACGATGCGTAACGTGGGCGGCTGGGGACACTCTGTCCCCAGCCTTGTTGTCCAGGTCCCGGCATGGTGATGCTGTTTGTTCGTGGGTGGTCGCAGGGGACCTGTGTGAAAACACTGCTGAAATTCATTTGAACTACTTTCTAACTGTGTCTAATCAAGCTTGCCCGGCTTAGCATAATGAAGCTCACAGAGCCCCCCCCCCACCAGACATGCTCAAGTACGCACTCACCGGCTTTTAGAATATTTTGTTTGTTTCACCAAGATCAGGTGTGTGTGTGTGCGTGAGTGTGTGTATAGGTCTGTGTGTGTGCGTGTGTGTAGGTCTGTGTGTGTGTGTGTATAGGTCTGTGTGTGTGTGTGTAGGACAGTTCCACCTGACTGAGCCTCCCCCTGCAGCCTCTCATCTCCAGCCAGGTCAGCGGAGCACAGCGCTCTGTCAGACTCTGCACTGTGCTGGAGGTGTGTGTGTGTGTGTCAGACTCTGCACTGTGCTGGAGGTGTGTGTGTGTGTGTCAGACGCTGCACTGTGCTGGAGGTGTGTGTGTGTGTCAGACGCTGCACTGTGCTGGAGGTGTGTGTGTGTGTCAGACTCTGCACTGTGCTGGAGGTGTGTGTGTGTGTGTCAGACGCTGCACTGTGCTGGAGGTGTGTGTGTGTGTGTCAGACGCTGCACTGTGCTGGAGGTGTGTGTGTGTCAGACTCTGCACTGTGCTGGAGGGGTGTGTGTGTGTGTGTCAGACTCTGCACTGTGCTGGAGGTGTGTGTGTGTGTCAGACTCTGCACTGTGCTGGAGGTGTGTGTGTGTGTGTCAGACTCTGCACTGTGCTGGAGGTGTGTGTGTGTGTGTGTGTGTCAGACTCTGCACTGTGCTGGAGGTGTGTGTGTGTGTGTCAGACTCTGCACTGTGCTGGAGGTGTGTGTGTGTCAGACTCTGCACTGTGCTGGAGGTGTGTGTGTGTGTCAGACGCTGCACTGTGCTGTAGGTGTGTGTGTGTGTGTCAGACTCTGCACTGTGCTGTAGGTGTGTGTGTGTGTGTCAGACTCTGCACTGTGCTGTAGGTGTGTGTGTGTGTGTCAGACTCTGCACTGTGCTGTAGGTGTGTGTGTGTGTGTCAGACTCTGCACTGTGCTGTAGGTGTGTGTGTGTGTGTCAGACTCTGCACTGTGCTGGAGGTGTGTGTGTCAGACTCTGCACTGTGCTGTAGGTGTGTGTGTGTGTGTCAGACTCTGCACTGTGCTGTAGGTGTGTGTGTGTGTGTCAGACTCTGCACTGTGCTGGAGGTGTGTGTGTCAGACTCTGCACTGTGCTGGAGGTGTGTGTGTGTGTGGGGGGGGGGGGTTCAGTCCAGAGGTTTTCAAAGGTCTCCTGGACTTAGAAACCAGGTGAGTTTAACAATAGCCACCATTACATCCTGCTGTGTTGGGTTCTCAACTGTGCTGCAATTAAACTGTTACTGTAACACTGCACTATATGAGAAGTAGTTGTTCCTTTGTCCTATCCTGTCAGAGCCCTTGCCAACAGGAGCTCAGCAGGGTACTGGAGCACATCTCCAAGATGACCTTCCAGGACAACAGGGGTCTGCTGGAGAATCTCTACAAGCTCAAATTCCCCAACTGTGACAAGCATGGTCACTATAACCTCAAACAGGTGAGCCTGTGTGCCAATCTGTGTGTGTGTGAATCTGTGTGTGAATCTGTGTGTGTTTGTCTTTATTTAGATGTGTTGTAGTTAACAGGGTTCCATGTGCTTTACAAACATGTTAAGAAACAGACTTGTTAGAATTTCAATTCACTGTGTAGGTAACAACGAATTTCTGTACATTTCTGTATATATATTATCAAGCATTTGAAGAACCAGCATTGTACAGTACCAACCCAGAAACCTGCCTGTGTACTGGATATCTGCAGATCTAATTAGCAAACTAGTTACCTTAAGTAAAAGCTTGTCTCGGGATACAGACATTCTCAAGCAAAGGCATAAACGTCTCCCTTTGTTTCAGTCTCTCCACATCTCTCTCTCTCTCTTTCTCTCTCTCGCTCCCCTCTCTCTCTCTCTCTCTCTCTCCCCTCTCTCTCTCTCACTCCCCTCTCTCTCTCTCGCTCCCCTCTCTCTCTCGCTCCCCTCTCTCGTTCTCTCTCTCTCATCTCACATGCCCACAAGAAGTACAGCTTTTTTTTTCTAAAATACCTTGGGTTGTGTTCCTGCAAAAAACATCCACACCCCTCCCCACTCCTGGGCTGTGTCGCTGACACCACCAGCACCCCTCCCCCCTCCAGCAGCATGTTGTCAACAAGGAGCAGGCCACAGTGTCTCATCCCCAGTTACCAGGTTAACCAGTTACCAGGTCACCCAGTTACCAGGTCATAAAACCCTCCCAGAGATTCACCAGACTGCTGGAAGACTTCGAGAGCAGGAAGAATTTGAAGAGTTTTCTTTGCCTGTCTGTCTGTCAGTGATGCTCAACAAATCTTTCGAGCTGGTCTGGCCCAAACAGTCAAGCAGCATTTCGTGTGTCTGCCGTTATGATCCTCTCGCGCTGTGTCCGGGGTCGATCAAGGACATGGGATGCAGAGGGGAGGGATAAAAAGGGCGAATGAAGAGGAAATGATTTTTTTAAGAAACAGAAGTAACATGTTGGTTCCCAGGGCTCACGGGAACGCCACCTCCACAACTCCTGATTGTTTCAGTCACCCAGCCGTCCCTCTGCTAATTACTGTAACTGTCACTTTTTGTTCTTTCTCATTGAACAAAAAAAAAAGGATAGTCTGTTCTTTTCTGGGGGGCGGAGGGTTTTTTGTTTTGTTTCCTCTCCCGCGCTCGGCGTATAGCTGTGTCCAGTTCAATTATGACCTCATTTTTGGGGGTGAGAGAGAAAAGAGGTCTCGGTTGGGGGTCTGGTGGTCTGCTGGCATGCCGTGGGGAGGCTAGGGGGTGGGCGGGGCGTGGAGGCAGGGGGGAGAGGATGGCCAAGGAATGGGATGTCGTCCAATAGCATCATGTCGCCTGTCCTACGCCCCTGTCACACCCCCTCCTTTACACCACTCACACACACACCCCTCCAACACCCCTCCCCTGCTTCTGCCCCGGAGTCTTCCTCCTCCCTCCTCATCATAACAACTCTGTTTCCCACCGTGTGCCTGTGGATGTCTGTGTAGTGGGTGTGTGTGTGTACGCACGTGTGGTTCTGTGTGTGTGTGTGTTGGGTCTGCTTAAGTACGTGTGTGTGCTTGTGTGAGTGTACTGACGTGTGTGTGTGTGGTTCCAGTGCAACATGTCCACTCACGGCCAGAGGGGAGAGTGCTGGTGCGTGGACCCCCTTACAGGGGTCTACATCCCCACGTCCCCCCGGGTGAGAGGAGACCCCAACTGCAGCATGTACCTGGAGGAGCAGGAGACCCCCACCCCACCCCTCCAGCAGGAGTGACTGACCCCCCCCCACCCCAGCCCTCCAGCAGGAGTGACTGTCCCCCCCCACCCCAGCCCTCCAGCAGGAGTGACTGTCCCCCCCCACCCCAGCCCTCCAGCAGGAGTGACTGTCCCCCCCCACCCCAGCCCTCCAGCAGGAGTGACTGTCCCCCCCCACCCCAGCCCTCCAGCAGGAGTGACTGTCCCCCCCCACCCCAGCCCTCCAGCAGGAGTGACTGTCCCCCCCCACCCCAGCCCTCCAGCAGGAGTGACTGTCCCCCCCCACCCCAGCCCTCCAGCAGGAGTGACTGTCCCCCCCCACCCCAGCCCTCCAGCAGGAGTGACTGTCCCCCCCCACCCCAGCCCTCCAGCAGGAGTGACTGTCCCCCCCCACCCCAGCCCTCCAGCAGGAGTGACTGTCCCCCCCCACCCCAGCCCTCCAGCAGGAGTGACTGTCCCCCCCCACCCCAGCCCTCCAGCAGGAGTGACTGTCCCCCCCCAGCCCTCCTGCAGGAGACCCCACCCCTCCAGCAGGAGTGACACCTCAGCTGCCCCCGCTCTGCATCTGCTCATTCAGTCCACGACGACACCATTTCCTTTGTGTGTTTACTTGAAGAATGTGTACCTATCGACTCACTCTGAGGCAACATATGATATTAAAGCTTAAAAGAGAACCATATTAATAACCATCGTCATCCCAATTAATGTCCTAACAATAAACGTGGTGAAATCCTGGTCAATATGTGGGTGCGTTTGGTGTGTATGTATCAGAGCGTGTGTGTGTGATAGATCTTCTGTGACTTTGTGTGTGTGTTTGTGTGTGCAGCAGCTATGCCTCCTGCTATTCATAGGTGCGGTCCTGAGAGTTGCATGGATGCCTGAATTTACACAATGCTAATCACGGGGCTGCCTTGCATGGGATACGACTGCTTCACCAGGCAGCCTAAAACTGGCATGAGTGCAGCTGCTTGGATTTGTGGCATGTAACGTTCAACCCTCTCACCACAGACCAGTCAGTAGGTGTTGAATTCAAAGTCCCCCTAAAGCCCTTGACATAAAACAACCCTGCCTGCATGTATGACATTTTACTATCATTCAAGAGATTTAAATTATGTCGTAAATGTATAAATACAAAATACATCTGTCACATTACCAGAAATGATAGAATTATGAGCTCCAGGAAGATAAGTGTTTGTTTACCTCAGTACTAGGGTTTAACAGCTTCTCTGTGAATGTGTAGGGTTCTGGAGAGGCACACCTCATGCGATCATGGTTACGCTTTCTTCTACATCAAGCAGCAGCAGGAGAGAGACGAGCGCATGTAGGAAGAGTCTATCCCCACATCAGTCTCCATGTCCCCCAGCACTCTCTCCCACCCAGCTGTGTGTGTGTGTTCACGTCTGTCTAACCTTGTTGGTCTGCATTTGTGTGTGTGTGTTTGAGGGGAAGGGTACCTGGGGGTCAAGAGGGAGGTAGCTGACTTGGGGAGGAGGGAGTGAGGGGTGTGTGTGGTGGGTTACTAATGAAGTGTTGACATGAGGTAAGTTTGGGACACAGTGATACTACAGTAAATGGTTTAAAACGTCTATAAATAAACGTTGGTTCGTCCGCTATGCCGATGCTTTGGGTTTCACACGCACTTACACACTTTTAGGCAAACACAAGGTCAGGATAATGCTTGGTCACAAGCACACATCTCTTCAGTGCTGGAGGGCTGAGGAGACATGCTGGAGGCGAGAGGAACCATCTCCTCCACCTGGACCATCAAATAAACACATAAACATGTAGAGATGGAGGGAACATTCACATACATACATGGCTACACAGACACTGTCCGAAGTATCCTACCTCAGTGAGTTGCAAAGGTACAAGCCATGCAACACTGACGAGACCTGCCAGTACAGCAGGTCAGCCCTGCCAACACTACGCCCCAGGCAGCTGTCAGTGTTGCAGGGTGATTTGTAACTGAAATGATTCAACTCAGGAGTGGTGTAAACAGAGCCTTTCCGAAGCGCCGGCCAAAACTGGCACATTTACAGCAGCATCTGACTGCTGTGACCTCCGACCTTCTGTGTGTTCCAGCATGAGATGTTCCGATGCCCACCTAGTCGCTGTCACCATGGTAACGAGAGCCTCCGGAGCATTGGTTTTATGATGTTGTGCTGTGGTTTAGGTGGTTTGGATGGAGTTTGATGACATGCCGGTTATCTACAGAACAACTGTGGGGATGATGGTAGTGTCAGAGAGTTACCTTTCTGGATACACTCTTACCCCAGGGCTGGACACTACTTACCCTCCTGCCCCTGGCACTACCTACCTTTGGTGCTACTGGTGGCCGCCAGGCATGGGTCTCTGTTGTCCAGGCATGGGTCTCTGTTGTCCAGGCATGGGTCTCTGTTCTCCAGGCATGGGTCTCTGTTCTCCAGGCATGGGTCTCTTCTCCAGGCATGGGTCTCTTCTCCAGGCATGGGTCTCTGTTGTCCAGGCATGGGTCTCTGTTGTCCAGGCATGGGTCTCTGTTCTCCAGGCATGGGTCTCTTCTCCAGGCATGGGTCTCTTCTCCAGGCATGGGTCTCTTCTCCAGGCATGGGTCTCTGTTCCACCAGCTACTTGGTTGAGATTTTAACCAAGTCTGCTCCCCTTTTAACA
The DNA here is from genome assembly GCF_963692335.1 of Osmerus eperlanus. NCBI lineage: Eukaryota > Metazoa > Chordata > Actinopteri > Osmeriformes > Osmeridae > Osmerus > Osmerus eperlanus. Next base: position 1,124,690 of record NC_085020.1, read on the forward strand.
GCTCTCATGTAGGTCAAGACTATGAACAATGCCACAGGTCTACACAGTCAAGCGTGATTAACGAATAAACGAAACACGAAAAACGAAAAAACAAAAGTCAACTGCAAATGTTTTCCATGTTTTCTCAGTACATTTAATGTTTTCAAAATAACTACTCAAAATTCGATTGATGCTAAACATTGCTCAGTTTGACTAAGTAATTAAGTACTAATACTTTGTTACTGTACTTGAGTAGATTTTTCTGGTATCAGTACATTGCTTAACAATTAATTTTTCAGACAACCTTGTACTTTTTTACACAAATATCTGCATATCTTTCTACTTCTTACATTTTCAAACCAGGCTCGTTACTTACTTGTTTTCATCTGTATTTGGTGTCATGATCAATATTATTTCATAGGGATGTTTACACGACTGAGACATTCCTGATCATCCATGGCCATATATGAGGGAGATGTTCAAAATTGTCTGTGTCAAAAAGGATTCTGGCTGAAGGCGCTGCATCTGTAGTGAGTAGTGTTGTGTTTGTGTATGCTACTTTTCACATAAGTATATGTCAGAGCCCACACTTATTTTCTTTAACTTAAATGAAAACATTTAGTCAGTCTTTTTAAACATGATTATTGTACTTTTACTTGAGTGAAGGATTTGTGTACTTTTGCCATCTCTGGTTTGACCACAACTTAAACTGGGAAACAGACATCTCCTATAGTGCACTCTACAGCATCTGCATGTGGAGAAGTTTCAGGGATCTGAAACCTCAATGCTTATCTTTGATTCAGAAGGACCTCGACTGGGATTGTACACTGCTGTTACACCACCTAGTTACCTGTGAACACAACAATTCGGGGTCATTGACTGCAAAACCGAGTTTACCTTGTCATAGTTGAATAATGACAGTTCGGTGGGGAACTGTCAGGGCCTTCTAGGTCCTCAGAGAGGAATATCCCTGGGGAATGTCCCTGTACTTACTGTAAGTCGCTCTGGATAAGAGCGTCTCCTAAAAAATGACTAAATGTAATATATATAAAAATATATATTTTAAAAGTAATCTGTTCAAATTTTATTTTATCAATTCAATTCAATCTAAAGACAATGTTTCTGAAATAAACCCTTCAATCCTGCCTATTCAGTTTGTGTTGGAATGTGAAGAGTTAAATGAAAAAATCCCCTTTTGTCACCCTATCAGAATTTTGCTGCTTCTGTTGTCGGGAGGAAAATGCAGCTCTGTGATTGGTTGTCCTGCTATGAATTTGCAGCTAACAAACTAGCTAACGTAACGTCAGAGCTAGCTTGTTCGTTCACTTCACAATGGAAGCCGCAAGTAACCTTCCCGCTAGAGAGGAGGACATTGTTTAACATTTGTTATATGCGCCATTTTCAAAGTTAACATTTAAGGAGAATTTGGAGTTAATCGGCAAAGGAAGACCTACACCAGAACTTAATTTTGTGCAGAAAACCAAACCTCATCAAAGGTAGGCTATGTTATTTAAAAACCTTTCGGCCGCCGTGCCTCCGGCCGCCGTGCCACTGTTTTGTAGCCCTAGAAATGTTGATAGGTGTAAACCAAGCCCTGGGTACTCTTCTCCGCCTTTGAGAAAATGAAAGATGAGACGCTCGGTTTTGAAAATCCTCTCCTTAAGTTGTCATAAGGAAGAAGGTTACCTCCCCTTTCTCTGCTTTGCCTGCACAGAGAATTTGGCCCACCAATGAGAAAATGAGATACGACCGTACGAGCGCGATATTGTTTTTTCCTCGAGACATCATGGCTTGCAAACGAAGCATGGCAGTTAGCCCCGCCTCTTTCTTCCTCATTTAAAGCTACAGACACAAACAGCGCGTCCTGAGGAAAGCTCATTGTGGGACTGCTCGTAGTGGCTGTAATTCTGCACCAAGGCTGAATTTCGGGAAAGAGACTTCAGATACAGTATTAGGGGACCACTTAGGCCTATATAAAAGCATCCAAAAACAGCATGTCATGGGATCTTTAACATCCAAAAACGGTCAGTGGATGGATTTGACAGTTTGCCGTTTTTTTTGTGGTTTTTGTCTATCATACTGTTGGTGAAGGTGGTCTGATGCAGGCTTGTGGGCTCAGCATACTGTTGGTGAAGGTGGTCTGATGCAGGCTTGTGGGCTCAGCATACTGTTGGTGAAGGTGGTCTGATGCAGGCTTGTGGGCTCCGCATACTGTTGGTGAAGGTGGTCTGATGCAGGCTTGTGGGCTCCGCATACTGTTGGTGAAGGTGGTCTGATGCAGGCTTGTGGGCTCCGCATACTGTTGGTGAAGGTGGTCTGATGCAGGCTTGTGGGCTCCGCATACTGTTGGTGAAGGTGGTCTGATGCAGGCTTGTGGGCTCAGCACGCCCTCTTAGCTGGGACAGCCCGGGTGTGGGGTGCCACATGCTCAGATTATACACAATCATTCATAGTTGTGGGCCTAATCATGTCATAAAAGGGGCATGAATGCTTTGAAGTCCTAAGTGCAGTTGTCAGTTCCTTTGAAGGAAATGTTAATTGTCATGTTCACTACCTCAGAAATCAAATTCCCCATGTTCCCCCTCCTCAACCCCCCCCCCCCCCCCTACCCCCAATTCCTTCCTCCTTACGATGTCCTTGATGCCCCCCTTCACCACAACCACCACCAACATTGCCGCGTCAATCATCCACATCTGGAGCTGGTCAGACTGTGCCGTGCCTGGGGGGAGCTGCAGCCTTCGCTCCCATCCTGTCGCCTCCACAACGCCCCCCTTCCAACTCCTGATGAATCGCACGCCTGGATTCCCCCTAAGATAAGGTGTGCCCATTTTCAAAGTGTGATAGCGTTACCTTTTCCACTTTAAGATTATGTGTGTGTGTATGAATGTGTCTGTGTTTAAAAAGCTTTTGGTGCATCTATAGGAAAACTTTGAGGGGATATATGTTAGTGTGTCCCTGCAGACACATACTGGCCTCTTAGTCGTGATAAAGCCCAGTGTTCCATAATATGATGGCCCACCGTAGGCTGCCCTCTGCAGTCATCTGAAGAGCGAGCGAGTCCCACCAGAGTGTATCCCCCCTTGAAGTTCAAACCAATTCTAAATGACTTCCTTGTTCCTGTGCAATCTCTTTGACTCCTGTTGAAAACCAGGTGACTTGCCTCCGGGCAGGACTTCAATAAAGTCATATCCTGTTTGCTGTTCAGATCTCTGGCTCCGTATCTCAGTCTGTTTCCAGGCTGGATCAGAGGTGCCAGACGAATCACAGACAAGTCCCCCTGTTATGATCACAGACAAGTCCCCCTGTTATGATCACGTTATGGACCAGAGATCGCAAAGTGAAGTCCCTTCTAAGGCTGCAGATATCCTTCATATTGAGTCAATCTGTTATGTTTGTGTGATGTCTGCATGATCACAGCATGGATCAGATTCATGGCAAGTTTTCAGCCCATGGTAACAGACATGTAGACTGGCTGATGAACATGTAGTTGTTGGTTAGTGACTTTGCAGATTGTCGTTACAGAACACATTTGACTAAGGACAGTACTAAGGAGATTCCTTAGTACTGTCTGAGTATTTTCGGTACATCAATGTCCCGGCCCTAGCACAAGACACAGCAGCATCCAATAAAAACATGAAGTCCACGAGCTTAAATGAATACATAACTTTATTTAAATAAATGCTTTGTCATAACAAAAAAGACAAAGGTTAAAAGAGTACATAAATTACAAGTTGAATAAATATTACACAGTGATATTCACTTAATAATTTGAGATTTGTATCTTTTTTTTAACTGATTTCATGAAGAGTTCCAAATGCTGAGTGTGTGTTCTCTCCTCCTGCCAGTAAAAGGTCTCAAGGTGGTCAACATCAGGGGCTAAGACAAACCAATTGTATTGTCTTGATTTATCCAGAAAATTGTTATGCATTCAGAAAAAAAACTGTAGTTACTGAACTAGTTTAGTATGAGTAGTGATTATGAGTTCTAACCAAGTAGAGAGACCAGGAATCTGAAGAAGTCCCTGTTAGCAGAAACATATGTCAATCAAGCTTTGAAAAGAAAGGTTTCATTTTCAAGCTTTCCAACATGGCAAGCTCATGTCATACAGTGAGGCAATACAGTCAGGAAACCCAGGCATCGATCGATACCAGATCCCATCAATTGTCAATAAACTGAACATCCCACAGTGTTTGAAGCGGAAAGGATCTAAAACTGCCAGTTCATCTTCTTAGAAATCCTTTTGTTCAGATATCTAAGCAACACTTTCAAAACTTAATTCAATAATCTGCATTTTAGAGCCTCAAAACCCCTCTGACTGAGATAGCTGCTGAACAGGACGTCATATTCTTCAGATTCCCACGTCTCCTAGCAAATGTCTGTCTACGCTGTAGCTACTGTTGATGATAGGTGACCCCATGATTGGGGGGTGTGGCTAAGCCCTCAGTGTGACCACTGCCCATGGCACTCTCCCCTCTCTCCCTCTCTCTCTGTGCGGGAACCTGTGAGAACAAATGTGAGTCGTTGCTATAGCGTTTACTGTTTGTCTTGCTGTTGTTTAGTTTTGTTCTGCTTGGTTGTTGCTGAGGTCCCAGGCATGGGCTCTACAGCCCCTGTCAAAGTTAGCCAGAAGCACCTTCTTAAGGTATTGCTCCTGATTACACAATAAAAACGTTTATTTTTGTTTATGTTCTTTATATGTTTTTCACCCGAGCGGCACAATCACAGGGCATTGTTGTGTGTCAGTAAGAACTCATTTAAGTGCAAGCTGCTTCTTTCAAAGTGGGGTGGGGGGGTGTGGGGATGGGGGGGTGGGGGGCGAGGCAAGCTGAATTGGCTAAGGTCCCTGATACTAAGTTTGGTCAAGGTTTCATGTCCACCTGTGTCCGAAGATAGTTTGGATATTTGGACTAGTAAACGTATGATTTGAACTAATTTTCCCTAGAAAAGGTTAAGAGCTTCTGAATGTTTTCACCCTATTAGTTAGTGTTACAGTTTAACATACTGGTGAGAAACTTCTCTGCTACATGATTTCCTTTGTAATAATATGCTGCCCTGCCAACTCACTCTGCCCTGTGGCAAGACACCTCACTCTGTCCTGTGGCAACAGACTGCTTTAGAAACCCTGACATGGTTGAGGGTCTGAAGTCCTCCCTGCTTGTGAGCTTTGAGAGTGAGCGTGGATCGTGGTAACAACTCATCCAGCTGTTGTGAGGAGCGACAGACAGGCAGACAGACAGCCACAGCAGTGAACACAGTCCTATCATAATGTGCCTCTGAATTCTAGAATCCTTGGCTTACACTCTCTGGCAATCATAAACATTGGCAGTCACTTGTAAAAGCAATATCTCATAGCTTATTGAATGATAAAGAAAGAGAAGAGAGAGGTGAAAAACAAACTGTGATTAACAGCCCTTCGTGCCTCTCTGATCGCTCTTGTCCTCATGACCCTGGGAGGCAGGGAAGGATGCTAACGGAATTCATAATGTGTCTGGAAGACCGTTTCAAAGACAGAGCTACGCTTGTCTACATCCAAACTAGACCTCCAGACGTCCAGAGGATACGGCACCTGGCTGGTCAGGGGGCCTGCCTCGGGCTCCCTGGGGGCCCACCCCACTTCCACGTCACTGTTCAAATGGATTTGCATGGAGGAAGGCACTGTGTCTCACACACAGATGTAAAAACCACACAAAAAAATAAATAAAAAAAATAACCACCCTGTAGGTCTGAGGTGCCCTTGTGTTTTGAAACATGCCTCTTCATAGAAAGGAAACTGCTGGCTGTTTGTTCTCCAAACGCAAGTCATGTTAGGTTGTAGTCGTCAAAACACACTAGTTGTCGAAAGTATAAAAGATAACAACTGTGGAGTGTGCAAGCTGAAGGGGGGAGGGAGGAGGAGTTAGCTTGTTTGACTGTCCTGTATTCAAATAACAAGAGCCGGACTCTAAAGGGCTACATGGAAACTATTCAAATAGTTTTACAAGCTAAATGATATGCACCTTTCTCCAAGCACCAGTACATAGACGTGTGTGTGTGATATTGGTTAATCAGAGTTTAAAGTAAAACCCCAAGTTTGCTTTGAGCTGGGGCAACCCTAGGGTTAAGGAACATGGCTCAAAGTGGGCAGTTGTTACTTCACTGAAGGCAAAGAAAACAGAACAAACTAGGCCATAGGAGACAACACCTGGTGTACTGAGAGAAACAGCTCTTCAACAAGCTCCTTCCAAGCATGGTTTTGTCCATTATCAAGCAATACTAAGTATTACTGGAGTTATTAAGCAGTTTGAGCTTGGAAGGTCGATTCAGAATCCTCTTTGATCTATTTCTCCTCGAAGCGACTCTGACAGAGTCACTCAGAGGGTACAGATCTAGGAATCCACATTTTGTGGCAGTTCCTTTTCATGAACAGTAGGGGCAGTGCTCTCTGCTGAGGTCCAGGTTGCCTTGTATGGCGTTGTCTGTTGAAATAGGCACAGTTGGCATGTCAGGCTAGCTACAGAGTCAAAGAGCCACTTATAAAGGTTTGTCTGTAATGATCTGCTTCTTTTTCTTTTTTCAGTTTTTTGAAACAATCTCCCATCCTAGAGACATACTGTTAGACTACGTAGAGATTCCATCCCTTTAAGAAACTACTTCAAGCACTAGCCATAATGGTTGTGACAAAATGAAAAGAGAAAAAATAACATTCTTTTGTTAAAGGCTCACTCTGTCATTCATTCACACCCTCGTTCACACACATGCACACACACACACACATGCATGTTCGTACATACACACACAGTGAAGTTACACACATCCAAGCAGTTTCCCCTATTCATTAAAATTAAGTGCTCTGACAGAACCAAACACCCAGAGTCTACTGGATCAAAACATCCCTGTCTTATGTTGTGTTGTTTTGTGTGTGGAAAATAAACAAACAAAAAACAAACAATTCTGCCTCTTGTATAAGTAAGAGCTATCTCTTCTTATACGTCAATGGCAATAGATGGGAAACACCTAAATAGTTACAGTATTGTAATCAGTGTGCCTTTTGAACTTCCCGTCCACGGTTTTATGTTAGCTTTACATAGTACAAAGTTTGGTGCTTAAACCCCAGCTTCTACAAAAATATATCTATATGTGTATATACTTTTACGAATTGCTAGCAGGGACCCAGCTCTTATCAGGGGACTGGAGGACAGACGGAGGGTGGAACCATCAGGGTTTCTGTCCTTGGAAACGAGTGCTTGGTCAATAACGACAAAAGATGTCAGGTGTCTCTTCTCAGCCTGTTCTTTCCTTTAGTTTTTTGTGTGTTTTTTTGTTTTGTTGGGGGTGGGGGGGGGGGGGGGGGGGGGTGTTGTCGTTTTTCTCTTTTTTCATTTTGAAAAAACACAATTCTCAAAGTGACTGGAGGGTGTGTCGGACAGGAGGGAGGAGTGGAGCAGGGCCCTGGGTCAGGGGGTCAGGACAGGGGGGCGGAGTGGAGCAGGGCCCTGGGTCAGGGGGTCAGGACAGGGGGGCGGAGTCTCCTCTTCACTCGTTGTTGTTGTTGCCGCTCTCCAGGTCTTTGCACTGGATGTCTCCTCCGCTGTAGTCGGTGCCAGGAAGCTGGACGCCATACTTGTCCACGCACCAGCAGATACCCCGCTTCCTCCCACGAGAGGGCTTGCACTGTGGGGGAGCAGAGAAAAAGACGAGAGGAGGAGAGAGGAGGAGGAGAGAAGTAGGGGGAGACAGAGAGAAGGAGAGAGAAAAGGTTGGAGAAAGAGAGAGAGAAGGAGGAGGAGAGAGAGAGAGGAAGAGAGTGAGAACAAAGAGGTTAACATGAGGCTCTCTGGACGCTAGGAGAATGCAGATACAGGGTCCTGATGTCACATAGATTAGTGCGCTTTCAGTAACATAATAGTAAAGATACATTTCTTAATTTAACCAATGAATCCCAAGAATGTTGATCTTCAGGTCCAATTCAACAACAAATAACAAGTCATGAATAGCTTACCTGTTTGCGCTTGAAGAAGCCCTTCCTGTCACAGTTTGGGAGGTAGAGAGACAGAGCCATGACACGAGAGGTGTCCTTCATCCCCTGGATGATCCCGTCCAGCTTCCTCCTGCAGGGACCCTGCGGAGGAACAGGAAGGATGGGAACAACCCTAACCCTCAGTGTCGTTTCCATATAACTGGATTAACAACGTCTCAACCCTGTCAATATTAGCTTGGAAAACTGGAAAAGAAGTCATGCGGTTCTAAATACTGTAACTGGAAGCTCATGTTGTGTTCTGAACTGTTAGCGTGTCGGCTTATCGTGTTAGATTGCTCCCACTTACAAACTCTGGCTCGTGCTTGTCAATGGGCAGCGGGGAGTAGTCCATCTGCCCTCCCATGGAGCGAAGCTTGGCCTGGGTCCTCTTGCGGTCTTTACGCACAGCCTGGATCTTCTTACTGTTGATGAGGTCTTTGGGGTGGAGCGGCACTTTAGCCAGCTGCAGCTGGTCGTCTGTGGTCTCTGGGGTCATGGCGTCCTCATGTTCCTGGGAATCGCGATCTGGGGAAGGTGAAGAGATCACCAGGTCAACAGGCGTGATCCCGTCCCAATGACACTTCCTGTTGTCCTCCTGACGTGTGCCCCAGGGGCGGCCACGTCTCCTGGCAGGAAGCCGGGATGGACTCGTGGTAAAGATCCAGGAGCCATGTTTTGTGCTTACGGTCAAAGCAGATCTAAAAATAGGCAGATGCTTGTACTTTTGTAATCATTTACTTTACTGAACAATCCCAAGTATTCAGTGGCTTGTTATTCCAGTGCCTAAAGGAAATATACAGACAGATGCGTTTCCCAGGGTTTTCAACCAAATCTTCTGTTTCCATGTGTTTATAGAGCAGAGGATCAAGGATCAGCAGCTGATGAACTCTCTGCTCACCTCATACCAGCCAAACCCAAACCCAACCCCAAACCCAAACCCAACCTCAACCCCAAACCCAACCCCAACCCCAAACCCAACCCCAACCCCAACCCCAAACTTGAAGTCGTTTGTGTGAGTGCTGGGCTGTTCCCTTCCTCTGTCAGAACAGACAGTCCTGCCTCAGCCTGGTCCTGGACGGACCAGGACCAGGCTGAGGCTCTCACACTGCGCAAACTGAAGATACATGGGCACAAGCAATCCTTATGGGTACAAACACATCTTTGAAATATGTTACTTTTAAAGTTAACTTTATTTTCTTTAAATTCAGCTCAGTGAGTTTCATCTTTAACTACATTTATGACCAAATAACCAAATAATAACTACAACCAATGACAAAACCATCCACACTTCTAACCCACAGAGCCTGTTTTTAGGGACAGGCTTTTCAGCAGCCTCCCCAAGAGGGCACTGCAATCCAGAAGTTCCACAGTCAGACTTGGGGAGATTTGGGGTCCTGATCCCTTATCCCCAACCAATCCTTCCTGTGCCTCCCCCCGGCTCAGCCCCCTTAAGCCAGCCACCCTATCTCCAGGTCCTTTCAGGCCACAGGGACAATGCCCACCCCTAGCTTAGCTGTCCCACAAAGGTTCTGTGGGACTCTGGGCAGTTCCCCAGCTGGCCTGGGGCTGTGATCACAGTGGATGGCCGTGCTTATATTTAACCAGCGAGGAAAACCCGCTACATTGTTCAGGGGCGGACAGCCAAGGTGGGTGGAACCTGCGACACGGGCGGGTGCCAAGCCAGGACTTCTGGGGCTGGGAGAGAGGAGACAGAGACCTTGTAAACACTGAAAGGCTGAGAGGAGGTGTTCGAATGATTTCAAAGACCATTACTTTCTTTCAGTGTACGTTCATGATTTGGCTGTCATTGCCTGTCTGGAAAACGATAGGCAGACGGTGTAACCGGGCAGTGGATTCCCAGGAGCGACGTCTGACACAGCAGGGGAGTGTAAGGGGGGAGGGCGAAGGGGGTGAAGGGACTAGATTACTGGAATTGGGTCCCTGGCTTCTGAACTGCAGTCCTGCCTCTTTGAAATTAATCTCACAACTCATGACTTGGCAGGCTCCAGTTAGTGTTTGGATATGTCCTCGTGTCTCCTTGTGCAGACTACAGGGCTATAAACTACTAAAAATAAATATGTCCTATGAGCTTTCATTTGCGTCTGATGCCTTGCCGTTGATAAAATCCTCTTATTTGAAGAGTTGGAGCAGCTTGTTTTGAAGAAGCTAAAGTCTCTTTGCTCTTGATTGAAATGCGGTACAACACGCTAATGTAAACACATACAAATACATACCCAGCTCTGGCATGGAAAACAATAGATGAAATGTAAACATATTTAGTCATATTTCTCAGCAGCTCTGCCCGGTTTCAGAAACACCTACAAACGAGTGATTCCAATGCACTCTTTATAGCTCCAATGTAGAGAGAGCTGCACAATAGAGCTGCACAACAATAGGGTGTTATATATATGAGTGATCATGTTTAGCTGTGCTGGGAAGCCCAAAAGGATATTCCATGTAGTCTTGCTACAGTATGCATCCAAACAATGAACTGTGTCTACAGTCCAGAGATGAGAGGCAGCTTTGACCAGCAGCAGTCTCAGTGCAGACACAGCCTCACACCCTCCATCTCTCTCACTAAATCACCAACATCGTCGTTTCTGAAGTGGGCTCTTCTCTCCAGCCACAGAATCTCAGTGTTTCCGTGCTCAGGGTCCTGGCCTTGTAAAGCAGCTTAGTGGGTCTGTGTTTAACTACTGAGACGCTGCCAAGCCGCTGGACCGGAGCCAGGACGGCACCGTCACGTGCAGATACTCCATTCAGCTGAGCCCGACGAGGTATCGCTATCTCTCCGCCTGCTCTGGCTAAAGTTTTCATTAAGACAAGAGGAAGGAAGGAGGTGCACCCGATACAGCCCTGTTAAATAATGAACACGGGAGAGAAGGCAATTACTCTTCATTTACATTTACATTTAGTCATTTATCAGACGCTCTTATCCAGAGCGACTTACAGTAAGTACAGGGACATTCCCCCGAGGCAAGTAGGGTGAAGTGCCTTGCCCAAGGACACAACGTCATTTGGCACGGACGGGAATCGAACTGGCAACCTTGAGATTACTAGCCCGGTTCCCTAACCGCTCAGCTATCTGACTCCCTCTCCTTCATGAATATACCTCGTTTCTTTCAGCGCAGGAGTTTGAGCAGAAGGGATGAGCCATCCTTCTATTAGTCCTTCTCTCTTTTCCATCTTCACGAGTGGAGGGGAAAGAGCCACAGAACAGGCTTGGGGAAATTGTCGTTGTCGGAAAAAAAGCCTGATGTCTCCCGCCCCCCCCCCCCCCCCCAAGTCTTTAGTTGTGTGACTGAAGCCATCTGAAATGACATATTTTCCAGACAGGAGGTGTTGAGAGCAGAGGCAGTGAGGCTGAGCAGGGCGCATGAGGAGGAGAAGCCTTCAATCATTCAATCAACAATGCTCCAGGTCTGCTGGATATTTGAAGCCTGGGTGGAGTCTATGACCTAATAACACTGGTGCTGCTGCAGGACAGAGTAGAGGGGGAGGCAAGGAGAGAAACCCAGGCTAGAAGAGAGCAGTGACACCTACACTGTAGGCATTATACTGAGAACACAGCCTGGAATCCCACATGTGATCATCTGTCAGGCAGGACTGCAGAACTCTCACCCAGGACCCAAACCGAGGTCATCAAACGGAGGTTCTCTCACTTTCAACACTTGGCCTGAGAAGGTGGCGAAATACCTCAAGATGCAAAAAGCACGACTGCTTCTCACTTGAGTTACAAGGCGAGTTGAACTTGGACTGTAGGGCTGGAGGCTGATACTGTGATTGTAGCGAACTCGTCCATCTGACGAGTGGGTTTGGTGTGGTGAGCTGCATGTCAGTTCAGAACGCCGTGTCCTGTCTGTATCATTGGCATTTTGAGTGCAAATCAAGTCACTGTATATTTACAGGATATAACTTTTAAGCTCACAATGGCGCACAGGCGCAATCCTTACGTTTCCTGCCTTGCAGAGGGACTGCTATAAATAGCTGTGTGAACAATTCAAACAACTTTAATATTTAAGAGCAGTTGTTCTTTAAGGATGTTGGTGCTTCCCAAGGGGGGCATAGGTAACGGACTCAGTGAACCCTCTGCAGCGTCTGATGCCAAGCAGACACAAGCATCTCTTGAAGCTGAAGACATGATGAGCAGCAGTTGAAAGTGCCGTACAGAGAGCACAGTAACATGGTGGGAGTCGGGCTGTGTCTGACTGTTCAAGCCTGCTTCTGGTCTTAGGTGTCACCCCTCATGTGAGTTATAGGGGAAGTTGTAGACTATTTCAACTGGAGGGGCCAATCTGGGGCCAGTTGTACTGTTTGAGGGGCCAGTTACGTTAAACATTATTGTTGTCATATAGTTTTCTTCACTGCATTGCAGGCATTAACAGGCAGAAGAGCATGTTTATAATTATTCGGACTCTAACCCCTAACTCCACTGCCCCCTCCCCCCCCCCCCCGTGCAAACCACAGGGTTGCACGCTGTCTCCTTCTGGGTCTTCATCACCACAACACGCGTCACTGACAGCGTTCCAGCCCCCCTGTGGTAGAAGCAGCTGTTTGTGCCTCGTGTCAGCCCTCCTCAGTCCACTAGCCTACGCTCAAACAGGGGCTTAAGCTTTAAACAACAGTCCAACTGATTTTAGTTTGAGATTTTAATTCCAAAACATGGAAATAGAGTCACTGTAGTTATTGTACACCCATTCATCCACAAAGACAAAAAGAATATCCTTTAACCAATCCTGATGCAGGGCTATGGAGATGTGTCAACACTTTGCTGTGGTATTGGGACAAGCATATGGATCAATGTATTTACAGATTCAACCGATGCATGATTCATTATCTGCAGGACACTGCTGATCCAGTCTCAGTGGTGTTATCCCGTCCACAGCACTGGGCTAGCTGGACGATGGTGACAGGGCGGCTAACAGCAGTCAGTATGTGGATGTCACTGTGTGTGGACTCACGTGTTCCTGACAGTGGAGACTCTCCACAGCTGCTGCCCAGCCCCCAGGTGTCAGCGACAAACACACGCTACACCCAATGCTGTAAAACTTTAGAGGAAGAAATCAGTCAAGCGTGCTGAATGAGTTCTCTGCTTCGAAGCACACTAGGGTGTGGTGCCAAGGGCCTGGCCACAGGAACTATCTCACGTTGACACTGAGATTTGGACATTTGAAAATGAATGTCCCCATAACATCTTAACACAAGATTGTGCTTGTCCACGGAATTTTAGGGGAGCACATGTAAAGAGAACAAAACTGTTTCTAACCCTTCAGTGGATCTGATGCAGGAAAAGGGTGATAAGGGTTAACAATGCAAGAGATGTGAAAGCAGACTGCACACGTGCAATGCCAAAAGCTAGCCAAGAATTCTGAACACTTCTATGCCAAGGGTCAAAGGTGGCATTATGTGCTTGTCATGTCTATACACTATATTTCATTTTGGCGTGTCATTTTCCAAAACAAGAAGAATTTGGCATTTACATTTAGTCATTTAGCAGACACTTTTATCCAGAGCGACTTACAGTAAGTACAGGGACATTCCCCCGAGGCAAGTAGGGTGAAGTGCCTTGCCCAAGGACACAACATCATTGGCCTGGCGGGGAATCGAACCGGCAACCTTCCGATTACTAGCCCGATTCCTTAACCGCTCAGCCACCTGACTCCCAGTTTGGCAGCTGTTTTCTTAGAGCACAAATATACCACTTTCTTTTGTTGTTTTGGCCGAAGAAAGAACTTTCCTGACACTGTTTATGAGGAACTGTGTGCTTACTCATGTGCCTTCCTGATCTGGAGGCTCTCTTTAATCATCTTTTTGTTTCTTGGCAAAGGCCAATCTGTTCAAACATAAGGCTCTTTCACTAGCTCCTAGAGATGAGGGACCTGCTGCCATGAAGTCATATCTGCTGGCACGTCGGCGAGGGTCAGGATCTCCAAGAGCTAACACAGCAACTGAGTGCCAAACAGCATACCAGCCTTTTATGCCTTGTAATTGGAGCAAAACACCATGACAGCAAGCATGCTGAACAGCAAGAAGTCAGCAAAACACCAGTGACAGTGAAGGCCTGAGAGTCAAATCTACTGCATGTGAAACCAACTACAAGGTGATGATTAAGACTCTGTTGCAAACGTATTGTGGGTACTATGCTTTTCCAAAACTTAGAGGAATATACAGAAAAACACTTTGTGCAATACCCCGTCTATCCAGAAATATTCTCATTTGGAATGACATCCTTTTATTGGTTAAGGCAGGAGAAACAGTGAGAGGCAGGAGAAACAGTGAGAGGCAGGAGAAACAGTGAGAGGCAGGAGAAACAGTGAGAGGCAGGAGAAACAGTGAGAGGCAGGAGAAAAAGTGAGAGGCAGGAGAAACAGTGAGAGGCAGGAGAGCCGGCTCACTTCTCCTCCTCTTAGCTTCCGTCACACATTTCCTCTTCTCCCTGTTGGTGTTTGCTTGCTCCAGTGGTGAGATACTGTAACCCCACGACACTGTAACCCCACGACACTGTAACCCCACACTGTGGGAAACTAGAAGCTGGTAACTAACTCCTATCAGAGGAGCCCTGTGCAGGTCCCTTCAGAGCAGAGAGCCTGGACATTCTGCTGAATCACTGCAGCCGTCCAGCACACTGCCAGGCTGGGACAGATTGCAGTTACCCACCACTGCCAGGAGAGGAGGCAATGTTTACACACACACACACACTAAGACACACGCACAGAAAAACCCCACACACACCCTAGGACACAGGCATAACAGAAGCACACAAGCACACACCCACACACTAGCACACAGGCATAACAGAAGCACACACATGCTGTACACTAAGGCAGCCACACACACGCACACACACACACACACACACACACACACACACAAGGTAAGCGACACCATCAGGCATTAGGTACAGTCAAATACTTGGCACACATCAGTTCTTCAACACATTCTTACACGAGCGTAGCCAACACGCACACACACACACACACACAACTTACAGCCTTCGGTGTGTGTTGGAATTCAATTCCTCAGTCCAAAGTTACACTTATAACCAGTCAAACGCTATTTGGTTTATTGCTTAAGTGTTTAAAGTATACAGCCACTATGGATTCATATATTTTGGGAGATTTGAAATACCATTCTGTTGACTGATGTTGTTCATGAAAACTGCAAATGGCATTTACATGTCAACTCAAATAGTCAAAAAACTGGGATTGAAGATAGAATTCCAAGATAAGTAATGTGAACAGGTGCATAGTCTCAAAGCTTCATTTTGTATTTCAATAGATGTTCTATGTATTTTGTACTTCGGACTTTTCACATCTAATCACTCACGCTTCTCTGGGTTTCGGCCGTGCACCTCCGCGCACACACGCGCGCGCGAGCGCTCTCTCACACACCTCCTGCCAACGGATTTAATCTTTGAGGGGTAATCCGACTTTCAACACCACCCACAGGGGCTGCACTTAAATCAGCTTTGACAAGATCTGTAGCCTCGGGAATATTGGCCTCCTTATTGTGTTCAAAAGGATAGGCCGGAGACTCAATGAAAAAAAAATATTGATCATTTTCACGGGAACTGTGGTTGCAGTAAGAAAGTACAAGTGGTTGCCTAAATGTGAGAAAAGATTTAACTAGGTTACAGCGGAGAAAAGAACGGCAAAAATGACGTATACCATACACATTAGGCTCTCACGTGACAAAGAAAGGGAGCGAAGGTTGTCCGCTCCAGACAGGCACGTGTGTGTCTGCGGTGCGGGACGTAGCATGCACACGCAGTCAGTTGGCGCAGATATACAGTAAATGCATGAGAACGCTGCATCCATATCTTGGAGAGCTGTGTGGCACTAGCTGGCGTGCGTAAAAATGAACTAGCAAGGTTGAGCCTCAATCTGTCTTTTACGCATGACACTGCAGCGTGGAGAACCATGCAACACACACATAATTACTCTGTTTAGATATCACTGTAAGGCACGCGACAACAGTTTTGATATTTGCATGTGCTTCTGAGTCACTGAAGGGAATTTATCTTAAGTATCGGCTACTGTACACCTTACTTTGTAAAATCCTTAGGTGGGCGACGGAACTCTATGCAAACTGACATCCCGTAAAAGGTGCAGAGTGGTATGATTTCATAACTGTAGGACATGTAAAGTAACCTTAAACTAGAATCGATTAGCTCACAATTTAACAGTCCCACGCAAACATGCATTCAACATAAAACATGTCAATTTGAGAACTGTAATGTATGCATCGTTAAAACGTTTATACAGACAATAAAAACTTGCAATGCGTTGTGTCATGAAGCATTGTAATATCGTATGCATCAAATGTGTGTTACCTATGGGCGGATGGGCCGGTTTGTATCCTTTCTCGTTTGTGCACACTCCTCTACCGTGCAGGAGGGCGTGAAGGGGCTTCTCCTCCCCATTCCGTGGCAAGCAGCGCAAGCCATGGGTGCACGTCCCGGTGTACACGCCGCAAGCTTGACCCTCTGACAGGGCGCAGGTTAGGCAGCAACCGCAGCCCGGTTCCTTCACGAGCTGACAGCCAACGGGGACCGGGGGACACATCGAGAGAGCCTTTGGGTCGCACGGCTCGCAGGGTACGTAAGAGCCCAAGCACCCGGACAGCCCCAAGAAAAATGTCACCAGAAGACAAAAACTGAGAAACATATTTGCCTCGCCAATGATGGACCCCAAATAAAAAAGTGTACTGAGATACAATGCCCAGTGTCTGATAATCCGATTTTAAAGCTAAAACGAGAGTCCGCATCCAAAGTGAGCTGAAATAAAATTCTGATATTCAAATGCAAGAGCTTAATGTTCTGTCCTTTTGCAATTTCACTAAATTAGTCAAAACATAAAACAATGTGACCAGGTTGTGGTGTATTTAAATGTCTCCTGAGTTGTGTCCTCTCTGAGTCTTTGCACAAAATCTGAACTTTTTCCCTTTAGAGACCGATTCCGATACTTTCTCTCCTGGAGAAGGTTTCCGTGCAGACTGGTCCGGTTCAGACCAGGCTTGCCTTTTTAAAAACAGCCAAACCCAAACCCCTAACTATGAATACTCCAAGTAGAAGAGAAGGGAGGCGCACTTGTTCCAGGACTTGGCAAGAAGCCAACCTTCTTTTTTTCCAGCAGTAGGATCAGTCTTTCACGCTGAAGGTTAAAGTGATGCCAAGTGCGAGGAGAAACACAAGAAACCAACGCAACCTCATCCAAAAACATTTCGATAAAAAGAGTCCGAGAAAAGCGCGATTCAATACAGAATTCTTTCTTTTTCAGTGAGCACTAGCTTGACTTAAACCTATCGCCGTACACACAAAGCGAAATGACAGTATGAAATGATTCGAAAGGTTTCAGGGGGTAAAGCGTGAAACATGCAAAACGCTGTCGGTCCATGTGTCAAGCTGCAAATCACTCAACAGCAGCATGAGCCATATTACTAGATTTATACATGCCACATATCCCGAAGTTTTTTTTTAATTTTATTCATTAAACACACAAAAAATATGCAAAAAGAAATATGCATTAAGTAGTGTGTTTAAAACACCAGGCATTTAGGACTTGGACTCAGCTTGGACTGTAGCTCAAAGTAAAAGTTACTGGTAAAAAAATATTAAAATGTCAGGATTTGTTTTGTTTTGTCTCTAAGCAGTATCTATCCTGCACATACATTCACTGCACTAGACACGAACAGAAAGGTAGACAAGCTAGATTCAAATACATAGTATGTGTTTAACAGAAGACAAAGAGAAATAGAGAGAAAGAGAAGGAGAAAGAGAGAGAAAGAGAGATCCAAACTGTTGTATGTAAGCTATAGCTTTTATTAAAATCAAAAAAAGATAGAGAATAATGTAATATGGAGACAGTATTGTAGGATCAGAACACTTTACCTCATAAACCAACAACATCAGCTAGGAGCAACGTGCAATTTTAATCTATCAAGACTCAAAAAAACAAACACATCTGAAGTTTAACCCTACAACAAGGCTACATACTCATATTGTCTTTAACAGTTGTTGAAAGTTTTTTAAATCTGTGAACATCCTTACACCGTTCCCTGGTTATTCTGAAACCAGTGGAAATCTCTAGTGGTTTTCTCTGTGTCAGGTTGTGAGTTGACCACTAGAAGGAGCTGTTACCAATGAAAAAATCACCACATTGGAGTTGGATAAAAACGTATTACAGTGCCTCAATAGGAAGGCAAATAGCAATTATAATCAAATAATGTATTCTCTACATAAATGATCTATAGACAGTTGATTTGTCAGCATTTCTAAGACTTTGCTACAGTACGACTTGCATTATAGGATCAAGCGAGCAGAACGTTGAGTCCTCACCACAATGAATCACTTGAAGTAGTGATGTAGTGTAAACCAAACAATATCAATGTGAAAAATATCATGAGCCTTTTCTTTTTAACTCAGACAAACCATGTTGTTTTAGTCTATGCACATGTTATCCTTTCTTCTTAAGATATTGACAATATTTAACATGTTAATGGCCACAGCCAGTTTTAAATCACTGGGTATTGGCAGTATTTTAGTGTGATGGCTTATGACCATGTACCCAATCCCAGATATGAATGTGCTGGGGCTGGATATGTACTTGCACAGCTGTGTAGGACAAGTCATGAAGCAGCCATTTCAGCCAATAGATCACCTCAAGAAAGGGAGTACAGAAGAATACTTTTATTGGGTATTCAGTCCAGGCCCAAGTTTCCCATGATCCTCCAACTGCTCCTCTCGCAAGTCTTCCTCCCCTGTGTTCACCATAACCCACAATGCTTTGCAGTTGTCTGTATTTGGCTTCTTCCCATGGTGGAGGTGTGGGATTGCTTTGATTGGACTTTTTTTTCTGACATCATAAAACAACAGTGCCTTTCCAGAAGGCTAGCAGCAGAGTTACTGGAAACTAGCTGGAAATGAAACTTATCGCTAATGAGGAGATAATCTGTCACACATTATTCAAGGCTGGGTTTGTGGCAACTACAATATAGTTCCAGGCCTTTGCAATGTTGTCATTTCTATGACCACCTACAGGGACTGGAATGGAGAGGATTTATGGATGAATTCTCCCTTTTCGTTGTAATATTCTCTGTTTCTTTCTGGTCTCTCTCTCTTTCTCTCTACTCTCTCATAGGTATTTGGTCTGTTGGAACACACTTTCCTTTCATTTCTTTGTATGTTCAGGCACCCACGTAAATAGATGACTGCTATCCACTCAAAACAATGGATGAAGGGTGCAGAATTCCCCTGAACAGTTTGTCTGGGAAATCAGATTATTATTGGGCAGCGTGAGATTGGAGCAGATTTATTTAATCTGTACAGTCAGCTGTTGCATCATAGATGTGTGTCATCGATTTATTAAAGATTTGATTTATTTGTTAATATTGGTTTAGGCCGTTACAGTAATGTTTAGGCAAATGATGAGTTAGGCAAATTTGAGGAGCATATCTTACAATCTTGCTGTGAATTAGTTGATTGAGTGCGTGTGCCTTTGTGTGTGTGTGTGTGTTTGATGGATGTTCTGGAGTTGAGCCCTCCATGGATCTCTGTCCTAGTTCAGGTAAAACGTATTTGCCGACTTGCATACAAAGATTATACACACGTGTATAAGTGTGTATACACATTCAACCACTCACACAATCACAAACACAAACATACAATCATAAGATACATGAGATGTTTGTCTATGACTAGGATCATGTATAGATGTCAAAGCTTTATATTGTCCAGAGACTAGTTTTTTCCTCCCTGGTTTATGTTTAAGCATGTGTGTGTGCGTGTGTTGGAAGTTGCGATGGTTTGACTTTGTAGCTGGGTTTCTCGCCAAAGTCATAGCTTGAGAAATCTCATGCTTGGCTTGGTTGAAGGTGATATACTGATGGGTCCTCCTCCCAGCTGTTTCCTCAGCCTTCCCTCTGAGAAGATGGTGCTGAGGTGCTGTTATTCAAGGTTCAATTCCAAATCTTTGGATCCCCTTCGTATCACAAGTGCTTGTGATTTCGATTTAGTCAGTTTTCTGTTTTGCTCATTAGCACTGAAGTTTGTTCAATCTGCACACAGAGCACCAGGGATTATGTACCTCCTGACCCACGCTAGGACAGTTGGAAACAACAGTGATGCCATTACATTTCACCCTGTTTGCATCACCTTACCCCAATGATTCAAATATTAAGAGGGAAATATTGTTCCAAGGAGGAATATTCCGCCTCCAAACCATGATTTAAACAGTATTATGCTCCTATTGGAAACAATTATTGACATTCACTGCTGCTTAATTGAGCATTAAACGATACCCTGTTGTGCCATCCTGTACGGTAAATGTGCATACTAGAAGCTGCTGGCCTCTTGTGTCAGGGAGCTTTCTTCAGATGCTACCTTAACACTGGGCATCTCACAGATCAGATTTGGAGCAGCCTTAACTCTGAAACACAACCTTTGTGACATCACTGCGACGCCAAGACAGTTTGTACCGGATAACTTGGATTAAGTACTAAAGTTGGCTCTGGTTTAGTTTGAAATAGCTAATCAAGACGGTGTCTTCTTACTTGTTAGCGTAGTTATGGTAACCTTTTTTTTTAAGCTGTTGAAGCATGGGCTTTTTGTTGAAATAGTCTCTACATTTTTGGACTACAGACCTTCACAGTCCAGTCCCTATGAAGGTCTTCATCTACTGTCCCTGCCTTCCCAGCTTCTGAACCTGATGATTGTCTCCCTCTTTAACAGTCTTCCTCGCTAACAGTCTGCCTCGCTAACAGTCTGCCCTCCCTAACAGTCTGCCTCGCTAACAGTCTGCCTCGCTAACAGTCTGCCTCGCTAACAGTTTGCCTCCCTAACAGTCTGCCTCCCTAACAGTCTGCCTCCCTAACAGTCTGCCTCCCTAACAGTCTTGCCTCGCTAACAGTCTGCCTCGCTAACAGTCTGCCTCGCTAACAGTCTGCCTGTCTGTGTTGAGGGAGAAGCCATCTCTTTTCCTCATTCCCATACCTGCACACTGAAAGACCATCCATGCTGTGTCAGCTATCCAGTCCAGCCGCCATGACACATTTTTGACCTTCCCAACTTTTACTAACATTATCTTTTTTTTCCTATCCTGTATCAGATTATCTGTCATCCTTGATGGTGCTATGTAAAACATATCCAGAGGCCTGTATAACAGTATTGATGAGGATTTCAGTGTTCTTCTCTTTCTCCAGAAGGGACTCCAGATTCCCATGGACCACAATTGTAACTTTGCTCCAGAATGTTTAGGTTTGTTAGCTAACACAAGCCAACTGTAATGATGGGACTTGCCCCTGTGGGCACTGTTCTCAATAGAGGGCTTCACCGAGACACTGGTTTGCCAGGGTTCGACCGAAAACTCGGACCAAACTGCAAATCGCAAATTACACCCTGATCATTGGTGTGAGGGGATTTAGTGAACATCAAACTTTGCCTCTGGATGTGAATTTTGTTTTTGATTAAAGAGTGGGTTTGAATTTTGATTTGGTTGAGGCAGAGTCTCCCAAATGGACTGAGAGTGGACATAGAGGCTTTAGCAGAGCGTGTCATTACATAGTAAATTATTCTGTGGCTCCAAACCAAAACATAGAAGTATTCATTTTCTAAACCAGCTTACAAGGAAGGGTATCCCATCCCAGGACCCAGACAGGGTTATTTCTTCAATCTGCATCCTTTTCTTTTTCTTTCTAAAAGCTCCAACTGTATTTGTGTTGAAGCAATTTTTAAACAAAGGTATCCCAGCTTTACTTTCAGTACACATGCTCATCATGTAGGACAGGGAGTGCATGAAGGGACACATCTAACACTAAGATTTGTAATTTGTAATATTTGTTTCCTGGTCAGTTGTACAGTTGTACTGAGTACAACTTGTACCCAGTTGATCACAGTCAGCTAAATCATGGGTTTACTGGGTGATACCATGTTTCTTTTATCACTACCATATTTGAATACCCTATATTTCAGTTCTACGTGTTTGAACTTGAAGGCAGTTGAACTGTCTTGGTCACTGAATCGACAATCACATGTATACTGTTCTGGATAGTGTTCCTGGGATCTGACAGTAGCCAGCAGATGAAAATAAGATGCGTGTAATTTAAACAGTATCAAAACAGCCAACGAAATATTCAGTCCACCGACAAGGTGTCTCCGCGCAACAGTCAAAGTTTTTGTTGACTCTACAAGTGGAGCGGTACATAAAGCAGACCATCCACAGGCTCATCACTCTCCATATCTTTTTCTAATCAGCTGCTGTTTGTCCAAACAAAGAGAGAGAGAGAGCGCAGCAAGGAGTTTAGGGCCAGAGGAGGGAAGAGAAGAGAAGAACTGGGAGAGCTGGAAGGTTTGGCCAGGGAGGCTGTCTACACGAGGGGGAGTCAGACAGTGTGTGTTTGGTTAGGCAAGACTTATCAAACAGATTCCATTTAAAAGTGGTCAAATAGAACCCAAATTACCTTTGCAATAAATTCAGCATTCCTGTTTAACTATTACATCCTCTTCCACACCCTGGAATTTGTGTATAAGAGGGTTCTGGGAGTTCCAGGGACACAGAGTGTCTGTGTGTGTGGCTGTGTGTGAGAGCGTATGTGTGAGAGCGTATGTGTGTGAGTGTATATGCGTGTGTGTATATATGTGTGTGACTATAGTTGTCTTTCCAGGCATATCTCCATATGATATGTAATGCATACTGTAAGCAATGTGTTCATTAATTGTGTTTCTGCTGTAATTTACAACCTTTAGAAGACAATATCTTCAGCTCAACTGACCTATTCTCCATGAACCATGAACTCCATGATCCTCTTCAACTAGACCCTACTCAAATTTCATGAAGATACAACACCTGCCATAAAAGAAATGAAATATTAATGGTAGAGCAGTTTCTGTTTCTCTGAAGAGAGTAAGAAAAATGACTCCAGCGTTCCAGAGTTTCTTTGCAGCAAAATCGAACCTTGGTAAAAATACTACTTGTGCTTAAGAACTGATCCCCTTGTTAGCTTTGACTGATAGTCTTCAAATCATGCTCTTAATCCGCAAATTGTATTTGTATTATTTACCTGAGTTTAGGTGAAACTGGACATGCTGAAACAAAATCTTCAGAGAATTGCTTTGATGTACAGTGGGATTCATCATTATTAGTAACTCCAAGGTCCGTGAGAAGCAAATGTTTGGATATTTTTTCTCCACAAAATCAAGTTAGTCCTACAACCTCGTCACCTAGATAGTCCAAGATAGTCACTTTGTAAACCCCCAGTTGCAGTTCGATGACAATAACTTTTTCCACTGACATCACTGTCATGATTATGCCATCAATGTATCTGTTTCTCCAAGATTGTTGACTGACATGACCTGGGAGGGTGACTGTAAATGTCACACTGACGAATCAGCAGGCAAGAGGTTTAGCGTTAACAGCACATGCACACACACGGTAGATTTAAATTAACTGCTGGCTAATATTTAGTTTGAGTAGAGCATAACATTGATGCCAAAAGCACATGCCAGATTTGTGAGAGTTGAAAACCCCTGGTGTTGGAACATGTGTATTCAACGCTTTGGTTTAACACTATAACCGTGAAATCGAGCTATAGAAGTGTGAGGACTCCCTAGGAGAAGTGAAGAACTGGATTTGCACTGAAACATAGTTGGAAAAAAAACTCTGCCTCACCGGCAAATAAACTAGACTCCTCTGGTTGCAACAAGATCTGTAGTTGGCATTATAGAGTCAGAGAAGTTGATTTGTGGCAGCGTTGTCTTGGACTGTTTACCAGGCATCTGCTCTGACTCAGTCCTGAACTGATGTGAAAGATTTATGTCGCCTAATTGAAGTTCTACCAGTACTTGTGATGTGTTTCCATGGAGCTTACTATTAGTGGTTGAATACATCACGAGCTGTACTGGTAAGATAATGGCTGTTAGTCCCCAAATAAATACTCAGGGAGCCAATGTACTTCATCCCAACATTACAGCATTTCCCCTCAAAAAGATGTCACTTATGAAACATGTTTATATTGATCCAGAAACAGCCCAGCTCAGTTAAGACACTTTGATGCTTGTGTTTTTTATTGATTTATTTCCTAAATAGTGGTTGTACTGATCAATAGTGCTTGGCTATCAATGGTAATCAAATGACACCAGAGCCTTCAATATCTGTCTAGTATTCAGTGGAGTATGCCGTTTTATTGACTTGTGTTTGAAGGTATACTTTCTTTTATGATTCATTACTGAAAGAAACTGAAAGCAAGCCGTAGCATTTTCAACAAAAGAGAATGAAATAGGTGATCTGATCTGTCAAGGATGAGAAATGCATCTCTTTAAGGTCTTTAAAACAAAGAGAGGAATACTCTTTCCAATAAACGACTGTGCCTAAGACGTGGCCAAACGCGCAGACACATCAGCTTTCTGTATTTTACTGTTAGAATACTGTCCTGTGTGCTGCTTTGTCTTGTCCAGCTGCTGTTAATCAAACGTGTACATTCAGGTCTGGCTGAAATTAGTCCTGTTTTAGATTCCTTCTCATTCCAGCTGGCCTTTCCTGCAGCCAGGCCCCTCTCTTGATTGGGTCCCCTAATTACCCACAAGCCTCAGGGGGTTGTGCGTCCCAGGAGAGGCTGAGTCCTCACACATCACCCCAGGGGGGAGTGGAGGTGCTCAACACACAGGCCTGGCCTCAGCATGTGAGCACTGACCCCTTCATCGGATCACCTTGCACTCATTTTAGAGTTCAGGACTCTGTTGACCTCAAGTCTTTTGCCGGGCCCCGACCTTTAACCTCTTGTGGACACTTGTTCAGTCTTGAGCCCCAACAATGGGTCCTTTCAGAGGGGGACAACCTGTAGAACATCTGTTGTCCAGGACAGAGAAATGCCTTCGGATATCAGCAGAGATTCAACTTGTGATATGTTTGTATATGTATACATATTATGGAAATAATACATTGTACAAATGTTACAGTGCATTATCCCCATATTTTGTATGTATATATTTAATGGAAAACATATGTTGATAAGGAGTTGACCTGTAGGTATTCACTTATGGAGGAAATAATTTAAATTAGAGAAGTTGCAAATATGTTGTGTGACTTTGACTACAGTGCCATATTGTACTGTGCCATTTGAGATGCCCTATTTTACATGCAACTGTAATTTTTTTTAACGTATTTTGACTTTATTTGCGTTTCATATGCAACGCCTTTTTTCTTACACATAAACATATAAATATTATGCATGATGTAACTGCTTGAGGCCTCGCCACTCATGTTGAGAATAGAACACATATTACACTTACAGTAAATAAACACACACAGTGTATTTAATTTACTCTATTCACTATGTTCAAAAGTCTATCAAGAGTCTATTAAACGTGCCAAAAAACAACAATGCCTTTATTTGCCCTCCAATGCCCCTCCAGATGTCCGTTTCCCAGGTCAGGAGTCAGGAGTCAATGCTGCGACTCTCTCCAGAGCTGACTCTCACCAGAGCTGACTCTCTCCAGAGCTGACTCTCACCAGAGCTGACTCTCACCAGAACTGACTCTTACCAGAGCTGACTCTCACCAGAGCTGACTCTTACCAGAGCTGACTCTCACCAGAGCTGACTCTCACCAGAGCTGACTCTCACCAGAGCTGACTCTCAACAGAGCTGACTCTCACCAGAGCTGACTCTCACCAGAGCTGACTCTCAACAGAGCTGACTCTCACCAGAGCTGACTCTCACCAGAGCTGACTCTCACCAGAGCTCCACTCGGCATTTTAAACTCAACTGTCTTTCTTAAAATGCTGTTGGCAGTTCATGTACCTATGTCAGCTCCTATAAGATAGTCGGCCAGATTACATTACCTAGATATTGCCGGTCAAGCAGAATATTGTCTCTGTGGAACTCTGAGTGAATCCCCATTCGACAGCCACCTCTCTGATTGCATTACAGAGCTGTCTGTCTTGGCCTGGGGTTTCAGATCAAGTTTATGCTCTGTAAGCAAATCTACTCAACAATCGGTCCTGTTAATGCACCCCATAAACTGGATCTGAAACACATTATTGAGTCTTCAGTTTTAAATGTCTCTTTGTCGGCAATCTTTAGACACAGGCCCAAGAATTGCTCACACACACACTCACATATAAAAATTGGCAACTATGAGCTAAGAAGAAGAAACTTGTGACAGTGCATCGTTGTGTGCAGCCGGAGGTGAGTGTGTGTGAGTGTGTGTGTGTGACGCTGTACTGATGGAGTGATCTCTGCATGTTTGTAATGTTAATCCTCCTTCACGCTGCAGACCAACACCTGAGGCGATGGTATACAGTACAGGATCAGAAATATCACCTGCCATTGTCTCTTTCTCTGTCTCTCGCTCTGTCTTTCTCTCTGTCTCTTGCTCTGTCTTTCTCTCTGTCTCTCTCTCTCTCTGTCTTTCTCTCTCTCTCTGTCTGTTTTTCTCTCTGTCTCTCTCTCCCTCCTGTTTGGTGGTAAATCTTCTCATCAACTGTTTTAACTCAGTCAGGCATCAAGAAACCCAATTCTATGATGTGAAACAATATGAATACATTGAAACTTAAATGTTACCGATTATTCAAGGACAATTCCAAACTATATAGTCTGCAGGGATTTGGCTATTCATTCTTTGTTGGTTCTGGAACCAGTGCGTGTGTGTTTGTGTGTCAGGAGGCAGTGTGTGTGTGTGTGTGTCAGGAGGCAGTGTGTGTGTGTGTGTGTGTGTGTGTGTCAGAAGGCTGTGTGTGTGTCAGGAGGCAGTGTGCGTGTGTGTCAGGAGGCAGTGTGTGTGTGTGTGTGTGTGTGTCAGAAGGCAGTGTGTGTGTGTGTGTGTGTGTCAGGAGGCAGTGTGTGTGTGTGTCAGAAGGCAGTGTGTGTGTGTCAGAAGGCAGTGTGTGTGCGTGTGTCAGGAGGCAGTGTGTGTGTGTCAGAAGGCAGTGTGTGTGTGTCAGGAGGCAGTGTGTGTGTGTCAGAAGGCAGTGTGTGTGTGTGTCAGGAGGCAGTGTGTGTGTGTCAGGAGGCAGTGTGTGTGTGTGTGTCAGGAGGCAGTGTGTGTGTGTCAGGAGGCAGTGTGTGTGTGTCAGGAGGCAGTGTGTGTGTGTGTGTCAGGAGGCAGTGTGTGTGTGTCAGAAGGCAGTGTGTGTGTGTCAGGAGGCAGTGTGTGTGTGTCAGGAGGCAGTGTGTGTGTGTGTGTCAGGAGGCAGTGTGTGTGTGTCAGGAGGCAGTGTGTGTGTGTCAGGAGGCAGTGTGTGTGTGTCAGGAGGCAGTGTGTGTGTGTGTGTGTCAGGAGGCAGTGTGTGTGTGTGTGTCAGGAGGCAGTGTGTGTGTGTCAGGAGGCAGTGTGTGTGTGTCAGGAGGCAGTGTGTGTGTGTCAGGGGGGAGGCTGACAGATGTCTGCAGTCCTTCGGCGTCTCGATGGTCGACAGGCAGCAACAAGACTTGATGAGTCACTGAGAAATACTGCTGACATGGACACTTTTCTCTCTCTTCGTCTAAGCAAGAGACCAGACTCACCCGGTCTCATAAAATGAGTCAGCAAACTGTTAAAACTCTCGCTCTTACAGTGTTCATGTCACATGTCACACAGTGACTTATTTTATTGTTCCTTGTGCCGTTGTAATTTGAGGTTTCTGGATTTATCTGGGGAAGATTTATTCCACTTTTGAAGAGGCAGTAGTGGTTGGGGGTGGGGTAGCTCAATGGTTGGCAAGGAAGAAACAATATTATTTCTCTCCAGTGATTCGATTAAAAAAAGGAGGGATATTTGCTTTGTCAAGTTTCAGAGTCACTGCCCATGTCGCTTGCCAAGTCTTTCCATGCATCCAGAGCCATGGCAAATCACAGCACCCGGGGTTGAAACAAATTTCACAAATACAGTTAAGCGTGAATGTTTTGGTCATAATTCATAGCCATCTTGAATTTCCATATTTCCATCCCCTTACTCCTTGGCCCTGATAGTCAGAGTGACATGAAAAGGCAGACCCTGTAATATCAACTAGTTCCAACTGCCAGTCCTACCTACTGTAGGACTCAAATCCGAACAAAAGACAACAATTTAAAACAATTTAAACTCTAACAACATGGTTTGGGCTTTGTCAGTAAACTGTTGTGTGTGTGAGACAGAGAGAGAGAGAGAGAGAGAGAGAGAGAGAGAGAGAGAGAGAGAGAGAGAGAGAGAGAGAGAGAGAGAGAGAGAGAGAGAGAGAGAGAGAGAGAGAGAGAGAGAGAGAGAGAGAGAGAGAGAGAGAGAGAGAGAGAGAGAGAGAGAGAGAGACAGAGACAGAGACAGAGACAGAGACAGAGACAGAGACAGAGACAGAGACAGAGACAGAGACAGAGACAGAGACAGAGACAGAGACAGAGAGTGAGTGACAGAGAGTGAGTGACAGAGAGAGAGTGACAGAGAGAGAGTGACAGAGAGAGTGACAGAGAGTGACAGAGAGAGAGAGAGAGAGAGAGAGAGAGAGAATTCCAGGATCGTGGAGCCAAGTAACTGAAACTCTTCCTCCCATGACCTGCTCTAATCCCTGGCACTGTTGGAAGTTAATGAGGATGGGGGCGATTACAACATGAGGTGCTCACAAGTGATGCTAACAGAGCAGCTCACACAGGATCTGATTCATGTTCCCTCCGGTCCCACCAGGGGTTCAAAACAATCATTCCAAAAGCAAATGAGGGAATGTGTGGTGTGGTTTGTTTTCTTTAGATGTATTTTTTTGCGACTAATGGATGCTTCTGGAAACACAATACTGTGTGTTGTCGCCTCTGAAGGGATTGTCCTCCCTGAGTGATCTCCTGATGAGGCAGTTATGACGTAATGGAGGGTTAGGGTTAGGGTGTAGCAATGAGGTCCAGTTCCTCCAATCCCATCATGTTCCCTGTCCATGTCCCTGGACCCACCGGATGCTCCAGTTCTTCTCACATATTACTCCCCTGCAACAAAAGCTTGGACATTTCTAACCATAATCAATGAGGAACTCACTGTGACTTTATATGTTGTTTCCGTCAGAAGTATGGCTGTGTGTCAGATGAAAATATATTTTTATATTTTTTAATTGTTTATTTATCCTTTGGGCTGACCCCTTCATGTAGACCCCTGTCTACCAACACAAGACCCAGATGGCATGGTTGAGAAATTGTTCTGGTTAGAAAATAAACTCGAAACAAGAATAAAAAAAGCATAAGACAGGAGACAAAACTTGTCTTGTCTGTATTGGACCAGAAGGGCCGTCCACTTCCTGTCTCAGAGCTCTACTACTTTGTGCAGCAGTTATAAAAATAACTCATTCATGTATTAAATTCATGTATTAAATATAAAAATATATTTAATACATGAATGCAAAAGTTTAACTAAATGTCTTCGACACAGTACTGATACTAGGCTGGCATTCCAGGAGTCTTTTGTGCACTGTAGTCAAAGATCTGTATTTATGACAAGACAATCTAGAGAGGGAGGGGGGGGAAACAAAATAAACTTCAGGGGATATGTGGCCTGTCTTTGTGTCACCATGCAGGGTAGAAGAATGGACGCTGAGGCATCTGGGCAGACTGCATGGCTCTCTGTCTCTGGAGCCGTGTGAGGCATGCTGGGACACGCTGGCGAGCAGATCTCCACGCTGCGCCGGGAGAACATGAGGGGAGGAAGCTGTGAAGATACGCACACCATCCAGAGAAATCAGACGTTGTGTTCAGACGCATGCAGCCCCTCTCCGCAGGTCAGCAACACTGAGGAGTGGAGGACAAGGACTGGATGAGTCTGAAATAAGGAGTGAGGGAGAGCAGGAGTATAGAACATGCACTGCCAGACCTGTGAGAAAGGTTACAAACTGTGTGTGTGTGTGTGTGTGTGCTTGACGTGTGTACACAACAGAGCCTACGTGAAAGGAGGCTACAGAAAGGATGACAATCTCTATCTGATAATACCTCCTCCCAGCTCAGACACGCTGACACACAATGTGGAGGTGAAACCCTGATGCTGCCTCTCCCTACCACTTTTTCCATCTTTCTATTCTCTCTCTCTTGCTCGCTCTCTCTCTCTCTCACTCACTCCCCCTTTCTCTCACTCCCTCTCTCTCTCGCCACCTTCTTTGTTCTCCTTTTCACTGGGATATTTCAGATCCAGGGTTGCCAAGACGCTTGTCAATCAAAAACACACAAAAGACAATGAAGCACACTAGAAGTCGCAGATAGTTGTATTCATGGTGCATCTCAATCATACAAGTATGTGTGGTTAACACTGCAGAGATCCAGGAACTACAAACTGGACCTAGGGGGACATTGCAGTGGATATTTTAAAGACAATATTTTACATTTTAAAAGTGGTGTCCCCACTAAGAAGTCTTAGGGTTGGGATTAGGGGTTAGGGTTAGAAGTTAGAAGAGCCACTAAGAAGTCGTAACGTGAGGCGAGCTGAAGAGGTCCCTGATGTATCGGACCAGTCAGGAGAGTTTAGAAGGAGGAATAGAACTCTGCATTGCTGATCAGATGGAAGGCATATAACTGATTTCTAAGAGATATACAAATTCCTGGTATCAAAGGGATAAAATAAACTTCAGAATTCTACCCTGGTGATTTCCTGCTAAGCAGATGCCAAAATATCCCATCAGTCAGCCTGCTAGTCTGCTCTAGACAGACTAGCCACAAACATGAAGACCCTTGACCATCAAATATGATGAACGAGAACGTATTTATACGAACTTTCTTCCACGACGTCTAACGTGTTGGCTTTGACCCTTTAGTCACCACAAAGACATGTTGCCTGAACACGTACAAGCTGCTCGGCTCGTCTTCTTTCTCTTTTTCCCTGCGTCTTCTCCTCCATCAGTCAGACACCAGAGTGTCGTGTTTCTCCAGTGTGTCTCGGGGCAGAGAGGACCTGTGGTGACTTATCTCATTGTGAGGAGTAATATGTCACAATCACCCCACAAATGGAGGCAACACGATCCTCATTGTATTCAGGACAGTCTTAGCACAATGGGTGTGAAATTAAACCTGCCGCTTTTCAGTTGAATGTATATTCATGGCTGTGTTGTTTCACACAAGGAGGCAGACAGGGCAGAAAGCAGTCCGGCCCGAGAGATGTTTCCATCCGGACGCTGAGCCATGGCCACTCGGGACGTTCTGAACGTTGGACGTGACGTGCTGTTGTACTTCTTGCTGCTAAAGGAAATCAGTGCGTTGCCTAGTGAAGGTTGATAAAATAACCTACACATTCTCCTTTCATACTTTTGACAACTTGTCAGGAAGGCATTATGAGAACACATGCCTCAAAGTCAACCACTTATCTCCCATAAAATACAAAGAGAGTTTTTGAAAAGATTTTGCATGTTTTTTTACTTCTCTTATTACAGTGAAACTGAAAGGCTCACCCCATTTGTCACTGTATTCTCAAACAAAACTGTAAAGAAAGCCGATCCACCTGACCCCTTGTTTAGTTTTTCTGTGGGTGAGACTGTTTACCTCAGTATCACAGAGACTCTGTCTGTGTTTACCTTAGTATCACGACTCTGCTGGTGAGCAACACACAGAGGAAGACAGAACACAAGTGTTTACGAGACACACGCCTGACATTGTGATAAGACGCACAAAACTTGTTGCCAAGGAGATTACAACATCCCCACCCTCAAGTCTACATTAGTCATCAAGGGCCAGGGCTGGAAACCACGTTGGAAACATCAGTATGACCCGCTCTGAGGCGTCTCTCATTCACAATAGATGAGGGGAAAATACGGGTGTTCTTCTCTATCAGTGTAAGTGAAACTGACGACTCCTTGTTATTGTTTGAGGAAAGCACCATGTGTCCATTTGAGGAACGAGCCAGGAGTGCTGGTGTCTTTCCACAAAGTCTCCTCATCGGAGGTTCTCACGTCGGCGCTCAGCTCAAAGCCTTTCACCTCTTTCCATATTTCCCCCTGAATTGATCAAACCTCACATTTAAAGACTTTCATGTCTCTGTAGGGTCATCCCGTTTCACAATAACAGTATATTAAAAAGCAAGATTAATACACCTTGGCAATGAAGAAGCAAGGAGCTGTCATATTCTGTCTTATTCTGCGTTACTTCTCTGGCAGGTTTGGGGTTGTTAATACGTACTGTGGAGCTACTCGTTTGAACTCATGCAAAGTGGACTGTGAGCAAGCATACATATACTGAATATGTTATTAAATATTATAAGATTCACAGCAGGCAGAGAACAGAGGGTGCTTGAGACCATGAGTTACCATTCCAACAGTCAACATTACTGAGCGATGCTCTGAAAAATGCTGCAGCAATTTGTTTTACCTGAGACATATGTTCTATAAATTAAAGAAAGGTTTTACTTTGAGAACCACATTAGAACCACATACAAGTCAAAGCCAACTAAATTGAGTTTGTACACCGTGAGCCTGTCAACAGAACTCCTTTTCCCACAATTCCACTGGCAGAAGCAATCTGTCCTCTTGGCTGGTCATCTTCACATGGAGAATGCTGAGCACACAGGTTCATACCAGATCCAGACAGGATCCCTCCTGTGGTAGCTGTTGGGCTCAGTCAGTAAGACTCATTACGAGTGTGTGTCTGCTTGATGAGGCGAAGGAACACACTCTCCCTCTTGGATTCAATGTGTTCATTCCTTTCCTAGAACGCAGTTTCTAAACAACAACATTTAGGGAAAATAATACATCTGTCATCTGGTCTGCAATGTAAAGATCCTCCGTCCTGGAACAAACCTTGATGGAGCCAGTATACATCTGATGAACGATTGATGAGGTGACTGACAAGCAGACTCATAAAACATCCTGTAATAATAACTAATAACACATTCAAGCTAGTAATAGCAAGGCCATCTTGGGGATTTCAACAGCACATTAAAACAGAAATTACCTTAGCTTAGCTTGAAAGTGTATTAAACACTGTGAATGTTTACCTCTGTGTTGTTTCAGACAGAGTTCTCTGTGGAATATTTCAATGCACCCACGGAACAACACCGTTCGAAAAATGTCGACTGGGACAAACATGTCAATACATTTGATGAGAAACTCAATCCCACACTAATACAACTTGCTGATTCACCACAGCAGCAGTCTGGGCTCCACTATTTATAAATATCGCACAACGCCAAGGCCAATTATCTATCAGCCAAAAGTGTGATCACGCCACAAATCAACACGAGTGCAGCCATATAAGGCAAGCAGAGCCTTCAGTTTCTTTTCTTGAAGGTCCTCCGTGTGGAACCAATGAGCAGGTTTCCAGGTCCAGCCTGTGACTCCCATGCACCTAGCTCTGTGAGAATACTGGATGAGCCTCAGGGTGAGATAACACTACAGGATAGATGCTGAAACCATAACCATGCTGGGTGCTGTGTTCCTCCTTTGCCACAATCAGATTATCATCTGGTCGAGCTGATAGACAAATGTCCTCCAGATATACTATCGTCCCCCATCTTTTTAAATCCTGGTACTTCCAAATACTACTTTGTGTCATTTTGATTACCATTCATGTTAACAACATATCTAGAAAAGTCCTTTGTCAAATAAGTCACAGACAATTGGCCTAGGAAATAACAAATAGTTAATGCATTTTAGGCCGGATAGATTTTTTTATTGGAACACATTTTGGCTGTGTCTGGGGAGAGGGGTTCGGCAGGTCCCCGATTGGCCGGCGTGTTGCGTGCACAGTAACGCACTGCACATACCAGGAGACTGAGAGCAGATGCAGGAACGGACAGAGACAACCAGATGGAAACACGGTCCTCATCATTTAGCGTGCGATGAACACTTCAGCCGTGGTGTCTTGGACACAAGCCCCTCCTCCTAACTCCTCTCATCATCCCTGCCTTCAGAAGACGGGGCCTCAGCCAGATCTCCCTTTATCAAAACAACACTTCGGAGGGGAGGGGAAAAGAAGCTGAAAGATTTGTTTATGGTTTCTAGTTTGGAGGATGTGGGCCTGAAAGGTCGGGGTTTGACATTTATTGAGACCACAATGTGGTGCCGGACCCGCCAGACAGGCTGACAAACCACATGGCCACGTTCATTAACAACACCGTCTCCGGCAACTTTTATTCAGAGCTGGGATATAAAAAGGACTAATGAATGACACAACAAGGGGTTGATGTGTAATGTCCCTAAGAATGTGTAAGAGTTAGGGTTAGTGGTTACACACACACACCCCAGCCCACACACACACACAGCTCTCGTCTCTGACACGTTGTTCTGAGAATAAGGGGAAGCCTGGACACCTTTTGTGCCAGAGTGGCGGTGTGGCAATGTGGAACCAGCCTAATGGCGCTGAGGTGATTAACGACTTTACATTGACGGCTGGAATTTGAGGACACAAAGCCTTTAACCCAGCAGGGCGCCGGTCGAGTTGTGTTCTCCAAGTCGCCACCGACTGCAGACGCTTTCTTTCACAAAAAGAAAACTTGTCTGCTAACCGAGCGCCCTCCTTTCTGTTCCAAGTACTCAGACTTCCAATTAGACACCATGACACAAAGATGTGTCATTATCCTCTGATAACGCTTCTAGTGCTGACCAGCAGCAGGGCATGACTAAACGGTTTAGTCGCCCACATCATTCCATCCACCTGGAGTGACGGTCAAGCATTCCCTCGGCTGAGGGGAGTTTCTTCCTGCAGGATCACACTCTTGGGCACTCCATGTTCACACGCAGGAAGTCTGCCGACTGTTCTTCCAGCTGGACCAGGAAAAGTCCCTCTGCCTCACATTGTCAAGTCCCTCTGCCTCACATTGTCAAGTCCCTCTGCCTCACATTGTCAAGTCCCTCTGCCTCACATTGTCAAGTCCCTCTGCCTCACATTGTGTCCCTCTGCCTCACATTGTCGCTGACCTTTGAGTCACTTCTGCCTGGCACAAGTCAACCAGGAAGCACAGAGGGATTTCTCCCAGGTGACAAATGAGAAATCTGATAATTGCTTCTAGAGAATCAAAGTTTCCGTCACGCAGAAAGTCCCCATGCAAAGTGTTCACTGGTGGAGTGTGATTTGTAAACGAGGTGAGATAATGGCTGAACCGTGATTCTGTGTCGATTTGGAAAGTCCCAACAAGGAAATACAAGCATCATTTTCCAGAGAAGGAAATCATTAGCCTAAAAAAACTTTTTGTTTATTTTCATTTTCAGTTTGCCAGTTAGGGTTTTTACACAAATTTCCCTGTCTGTCTGTCAAGACAGCTGCTTTGAACCATATCCAGAAATACGTACACACACAAAAAAAACGACCATATTTGGGTAGATTTCCCATAACAGTCATTTCAAACAGTCTATGATACATCACCCTCCACTGTGATTTTCCCTGTTTCTGCATGCAAATGTCAACCTGTCAGCTTTTGGGCTGTCCTGCTTTCTTCCATAGGTGTGGGGTGATTGATTGTTAGTTTTTCTGCGTTGAGTCACTTGACATAACATCAAGGGAGGAGAGGACAGCCTCATAAATGTTTTACTAGCGACAGGCTCCAGTATGAGACATGTTCTCCTTTGCGCCAGTTCACTCCCATCATTTATGATATGAAAAAGTGGGCCTGTGCACATCGCAAGTCATTCAAACAAGCTGAGCCCATGAACTCTGAACTCAGTAGGGAGGAGAAAGGAGAAACACATGATCACAGCAGCAGTTGTTTCCAAGCATCTCTGATCTCTTCTCAGGCCTGTACATGTAAAGCCTCGCTTTATCTGATTTTTAGATGTTACACATCCCCTTCCTGCTTTAATCAAGATTTCCTCTGATAGGACCTCAATTCTATAAGAAAAAATCACACTCATAAACAATTAGATTATTTCACTCCAGTAATCAATAATTATAGCAGACATAAAACAGGGTTACAACTATCAAACGTATTGGTTATACATAAACATCAGCTTGTTTATTAAGTGCTGTACTGTACATATTCTTGACAATCAATGCATAAACACTGCACAACCTTCTGTGTGTGAGCTTGCAGCTGTCTCCAGGCATGTGCTTCTCATGCTCATCCACACCAAACAGCATTCATGCTTGTCCACTTTAAGCATTTCAGACTTTTTTTTGAAGGAAACAAATGTCTGTGAGCTGGTATTGCTTTTCTTGTTGGGCTGAAATCTAAATACATACCAGACAGAGTTTACTCAGAACCAAGAATGCTGTTTGAAAAAAAACAACAGGTCCTCTGGAGACAACCTTGACAGAACCAAAACACCTCCAGCTTATTATGTCTCAGTCTTCGGCTCTGTCGCTGGGAGGGAACATCAAGTAGTTTCACTGTAACATTGTAACAACAGTGCGTTGCAGAAAGGTATTTTCTTATGACTTGCAGTGCAACAGAGTTCAAAACCGAGGTTTTCTGGGGGGGAAAGGTTCAATATAAACCAAAAGTTTCAACAACAAAAAAGGTTGAAAGGTTGAACAAATATATATATTTAAAAAAAAAAGATTTCTGAAAACAATTGAAAAAACTTAAATTTAAGGTAAAAAAAAAAAAAAGGTTTCAAGTTTTTTTATCGAAAGGTTGTTAAGATATTTTCTAAATAACATTTTGAAAAAAGTTTTTAGAAAGTTTAGGGTTAGGGTTAGGACAGAAAGGTTAATTTTCCGATTTGGCCTCCGACTGGTGTCAGAAGCGTGAGAGACTCTTACATCCAATCTGGAATAAAATGTTATTTGAACGGCTTAATGTACACCCATAGAACTGCACCTAACCCATAGAACTGCACCTAACCAAACCTAAACCCTCAAGGAATTAAAATCTTGCATTGACAATTGGGCTTTAAACCTCAACCCAACTAACAGAACTAAAAATGTCTGTCATTGTATAAATGTAAGCAGATATTTCATGTAAGATGGCATCAGTCTGCTGACTTGATGGGTGGATTCATCCTCAGTATTTACAGTCACCCTTCTGATCTCCTTCCTTGCAACGGCAACTTCAACAGCCA
Source organism: Osmerus eperlanus (assembly GCF_963692335.1). NCBI lineage: Eukaryota > Metazoa > Chordata > Actinopteri > Osmeriformes > Osmeridae > Osmerus > Osmerus eperlanus. Next base: position 1,161,551 of record NC_085020.1, read on the forward strand.
GCCTGTGTGCCCTGGGTCACATCATCACTAAGCAAACACAACACTTCTCCCTTCTTCATCACCTGGCCGAGGATTCTCTAGTTTACCTGGATCTACTTTCACAGGAAGGGACAACACCTGTGGTCAGTCACAACCCGTGACACTCTGGAGTTTGCTGACAGGCCCATTCTCCAGATAGTTAGCTGAGCCTGCACCTTTCTCATTGCAACTTTATTGAAAAATTATGTCTATATTAACACTAACAACAAGGAGTTTACTAAGCTTTCGTCGTTAACATTTTTTGGAAAGGTCAACTGTGTCTATTAAAATGCCTAGCCTCTCTTTACATGTCGTATAACAGGCTGCCACACAACACAAACGTATGGTTGGAACCATGTTAAATCGGTGTGGGAGGTAAACTCACAGTACTGGCCTGCTCTCAGTTAACAAGTCTGTCCAACACACAGCCTGCTGAAGCGCCTAGCCCTCCATCCTGTACCTCTGAGGGTTTATGACCATCACATTTCTGCTTACTGGGCTCCTTGCTATGATTTACATGACTCCTAATTATTATAATGCCATAAGCTCTCCTTCAATATACAATCCACCCCCACAGAGCGTTATCGTTTATCGTGATGTCAGAAAACACATCTGGAGTGTGTAATTAATAACTTTTCCAGCAAATGTCGTGTCCATGTTAGGGGGTCTGACGATATCTGAACCGTGACTCAGATCCAAACAGAGAAACAAACAGAAGATCTTTTGCTATTTGTGTCGCGGGAGACGAACGTCGCTGAAGTGAAGCCAGCACAACGTGGGCTGAGAGATGTGAATAATAAACTCCTCTTTCTGTTTCTTTCCACTCGGGGTAATCTAAGCAATCCCTTGACTTGGTTGGAGTTTTGCATGAGGTGAACCCAGGAAGGCACCACATGGTCATTTAACATCTATTTGTCAATAATGTTTTTTACAGGACGGATATATGGGGCTGTGGATTTAAATGCAGTTTTCTGTTCTTATGGATAGGGAAACAGAGACAGAGCAACACCTTGGTATTTGAAAACTGTAAATCCAGGTTGGGTTAGGATGATCATGGTCTAGGCTGGGTCAGGGCTACGATCCCTGTTTCTACTGTTTTCAGGTTAGGATGATCATGGTCTAGGCCGGGTCAGGGCTACGATCCCTGTTTCTACTGTTTTCAGGTTAGGATGATCATGGTCTAGGCCGGGTCAGGGCTACGATCCCTGTTTCTACTGTTTTCAGGTTAGGATGATCATGGTCTAGGCCGGGTCAGGGCTACGATCCCTGTTTCTACTGTTTTCAGGTTAGGATGATCATGGTCTAGGCCGGGTCAGGGCTAAGATCCCTGTTTCTACTGTTTTCAGGTTAGGATGATCATGGTCTAGGCCGGGTCAGGGCTACGATCCCTGTTTCTACTGTTTTCAGGTTAGGATGATCATGGTCTAGGCCGGGTCAGGGCTACGATCCCTGTTTCTACTGTTTTCAGGTTAGGATGATCATGGTCTAGGCCGGGTCAGGGCTACGATCCCTGTTTCTACTGTTTTCAGGTTAGGATGATCATGGTCTAGGCCGGGTCAGGGCTACGATCCCTGTTTCTACTGTTTTCAGGTTAGGATGATCATGGTCTAGGCCGGGTCAGGGCTACGATCCCTGTTTCTACTGTTTTCAGGTTAGGATGATCATGGTCTAGGCCGGGTCAGGGCTACGATCACTGTTTCTGCTGTTTTCAGGTTAGGATGATCATGGTCTAGGCTGGGTCAGGGCTAAGCTGGGTCAGGCATAGACTGGGTCGGGGCTACGATCACTGTTTCTGCTGTTTTCAGGTTAGGATGATCATGGTCTAGGCTGGGTCAGGGCTAAGCTGGGTCAGGCATAGACTGGGTCAAGGCTACGATCACTGTTTCTGCTGTTTTCAGAGGCACATGCTGTTGTTTCCACCTTACCTGACAAGGTTTTTTATTAGACTGACTTAAATATTTTTACAGTTCTTCGGGGCACATTTCTGGGGTGTGGGGAAGATTCCCATTTGGTCTCAACTATGATGAAACAAACGCACTGTGGTTCATCCACTCCACAAGTCAGAATGCTTCCTGATCATGACTTCATGGATTCAAGGCCATTAATTGACCTCGAGGCATCCTCCATCTCTACTTTGTTTTAGTTTCAGAAATACTTTGGAGATTTCAAAGTGTCTCATTGCTGCTGGATAGTTTTTGTTTTAAATTCCTGATAATAATGTGGTGAGGAGACAAAACAATAGGCCCTTGGAAATTGCAATCCATCCGTTTATTTTTTTTCAATACTGGTTAACGTGCTTCAGCAGAGAAGGACCAAACCACAACATTAATCCAAATGTAGTAAGAAGTTGAAACTAGAGAGGGTACAATTTCTGGGGAAATTGTAGGGTGTGCTTGCTTGCGTCGGTTGCACAGGGGTCCGTTTTTGAATGACATTTTTACAACTGATATTTCTGTATATTATATATAAAAATGCATACTTATTATTTATAAAGATGACATAGATTTAAAAGCATTTTTTTTTTGCTGCTCATTTACAACTGAAAATACGAGTGAAGTGTAGAATGAAATAGATGTCTTCTCACTTCCCCTGCAAGAGGCAGCCTCATCGTTGAAACAAAACGAATAAATTGGGCAGACCGGTGTAAAAATTGACCTAATCTCTATGACTTAAACGTCATTTTAAGTTTTTCCCTTCTCATGATATGTTCAGGCATTTAGCCTACTCATTGCATTCATTCATTAATAAAGAACCCCCTTTGAAGATTATTCTACGACGTTACCCGGCAGTAGAAGATGGAATCGCGATTCAAACAGTACCATCTTCTAACTGAAAATATGCCCCCCAAAACGTAAATAAGCTTGACATTCATTTAGTGGAAAATTGCTCATTCATAAAAAGCTCACTGGTAGCGATCATTGTCAGTAACAATGCAAAATGCGATATAGCCCTGTGTGGAGAAGCTGCCCCGGTAAATTGTACTACTACGGTACAGTACTAGACTACTGCTGTGTTCGTCTTGGTAGCGATTGCGTTGGTTGAATTGGATTTAACGTTCCGTTACGGTTTAAGCTGAAATTAATTATTTTCATGAACAGATTGACAACGTTTAGGCTGTGGCAATGAAGTTCAGGTTAGTAGTTAGATAGACTTTTGATTTAAGTAAGGGGAGTGCCGAACATGTTCTGTCGCCGTTTGACTTCCTAAACAGCTGTGTAGTAGTGATGGGTCGTTCGCGAACGATCCGGCTCTAAGAGCCGGCTCTTGAAGGTGAACGTCGGGAGCTGGCTCGCATATCTGAAGAGCCGACTCTATTTTTAATAGATTAATACAGCCTATAAAAACTAAATGATTATGAAATAATGAATTTTAATTGTATTAAAAATAATTGACTAATTCAAAGAACAACAAAAAAATACTTGTAGTCTTAAA